>NC_044912.1:16380311-17062710 GCF_001633185.2 Quercus lobata | reverse complement strand
AAAAAAAAAAAAAAAAAGAGGCTGGAGTCCAAATTGCAGGGTTATTATCATTTTGGCTTTTTTAAGTTTCGATATTGTCAATTTCATCCTCAAACTTTGTTCTCTCTCTCTCTCTCTCTCTCTCTCTCTCTCACATTGAAGCATCCAACCACCACTACTGTAGCTAGGTGACCCACACATTTCACCCTAACCTCAAGCAACCAGCAGCACGGTGAGTTGCTTGGCATTCTTGTGTCCACAATGGTCTGTGGGTATGGAACCCATTCCTATGCCTATGTCAAAGTCAACCATGGTCAACTCTGTCTCAGGCAGAGCAGCACTGCAGCCTTTGTCTCTAACCCACTCATTTTCTCATTGTTCACAGTGAGGGATATATGGTGGACTCCTTTTCAAAGAAGCCAGCCATTGCGAGCATCTGTAAATGCTAGCATGTTCCACAATCACTGGATGATGGTGAAGATTGTTGTTAGCTAAAATTGTTTGAAATATTTTTTAAAAATGATGGTGAAGATTGGATGATGGTGAAGATTGTTTTTAAAAGGGAACCCACAATGGTCACATCTGGACTCTTTTGGTTCGAAATAAAATTTCTGCTCACCCCCTTGGCTGGGAAACGATTTTTTCTTTTTTCTTTTTTCTTTCTTTTGCCCCACAATGATCACATCTGACCTCCTTTTAGTTAGTAATAAATTTCTGCTGCTGCTGCTGCCCTTTGGCTGGGAAACAATCGGTTTCTTTCTTATGCTAGAGAAAGGCAGCTCACAGGTGGGCAATGATGAATCTCCACGTTGCCTCCACCCACTCCCATGTCCAATGTCCTACGTCACCAATGCCAGCCTCCTCGACCGCCATCTACTCGCTCCCCACATCCTCCAAAACCACTTCAACCACCCCCTCCACCAGTTGTCTCTATATTTAACATTGTTGCCGACCTTTTAAGTTACAGACATCCAATTTGGTGCCTTTATCTATCTGTAAATGGTATGCTATATTTATTATCTGCCAACCATAAGTTTAGAAAACTCAAACCACAAACACCAAATTATATGTAACTTAAAGGTATTAACATGATATGAAACCATCTTAATTGAATCTGGATTTTGGCACAATATAAATAGTATCCATTAGTTTTATGATATTCCACTACCTTTCATGAATGAATTCAGCCTAAAATATTTTCAGTTTATAGATTAATACAAGCCTGGACAGGGGCTTCTTCAATTGTGATTCTTTAAAGTTAAATTTTCTCCATTTTCAAGATAAAAAAGCATCATGTCTTATTGTCTCATGTTTAGTAAATGTATCATTTCTCAGTACCTCATAATTATAAAAAAATTTGTACATTTACCAGCTCCAAAACTTTTGGTGCATTCCCAACAACAGTTTGGTATAGACTTTAAAAATCCTGTATTGATTTGCTAAAGTACCAGAATATACTCTATGAATATTTGAATTTGTTGCCGAGTTCTTAGGATCCTGAAAATAATGTGTTAATTTTCCTCAATCATTGGTCCAGGTATCAACTTGGCACTCCTCTCTCGGGTCATGTCATCCCGGCTTTCCCGTGGAACCTATAATGGTGGACTACTTTCAACAGAAGCTGGGACAATTGCACGAGTGATTGCAGATGGCACGATAACCTTGGCGGGGTACTTGGGCCAGAGTAGACTCTTGAATATCACCCTACTTCCTTCACTCTTCATTTGCATATCCTCAATTGTTGCCACCTGCTTTACCTACAACTCTCTCTATTGATTAGTAACTTTTTGATTCAATGCAATGCCCGTCCCCTTAAATCTCTATTTCTTCATTATTTTGTATCTCTTGTATCATTATTGTTGTATATTAAAAGAAAACAAGCTCATTGATTTCTTCTACAATTTGGACTTTAATAAATGACTAGTCCTCTGCTATGGAGGCCCCGAAAGTTGCAAGTCTGGAGAATTCCTATCTTTGCACGCGGTTAAACTACGAAATTATAAACACCTTTGAGCTGAATTATGGAAAATTGTGAGTGTTTCCTTTGAGTTTAATTGCACGTTTACTCTTCAAACTTTGTCTCATTTTAAAAGGAAAAATTTGGCTACAAAATTGGTTGTAACTTTAGACTATAGCCTTACTCAATATCTTTTTATTGGAGGTGAATTTTGACAAATCAATCATTAAATTACATTTTCTTCTTATACTCAATGCTTGAGAAATTTCTAGAAAGATCAATAGTTATGTCATCAATAAATTGTTTAAATTGCAATTTTTTATAATTCAAAATTATGCATAAAATATAATCTTATAGATTATATGGTAAACAATATTTGATTAACACAAAATTTGACATGTATATTAAAAGCGTAAAAAACATGCAATCTAACAGTTAGGTTATGTTTGGTAACAGTTTTTATTTTCTCTTTTCAAAAACTTGTTTTTAGGAATATAAAGAAAAAAACATTTTTCTTGTATTTTTGAAATAAAAAACATGTTTGGTTGGTTGAAATTAAAAAAATAGTTTTTTGAAAAAAAATAAAAAAATACTAAAATATGTTTGTAAGGACACGATTCGTAACGAACCGTAGCGATGTGGGGTTCGCACGTAAAAAGGCCCAAAACAATATCATTTGTAGAGCGTGGGTTTAGAAGGCTAGGCCTTAGTCACCAGGCGGTGGGTTTTTCGTGGTATTCGTGCGTGTCTAGGTTATCTTCACCCATGAAGTCTTTCTCCTGGAGGTGGGCTGGGAGGCTCTGGTTTTTGGCCATTTTTCCCAGCCTCCTCTTTAGGTTAATTATTTTTCCTTTTATATTTGCCTGCGTTCATTGTCCTTCGTCCACGTATAGGGTCAACCTTTTCAAGATTGATACTTGTCCCATCAGCCCATACTCAAAGTCGTTGGGGGTGGTTGTAAAAGCCAAAGAATGCGGCTCTGTCAGGTTCAGAGCATTGAATGGCAGTAAGGGCAGCTTTCCCTGGATATTTTAGATCTTTCTTCCAAGTTTCAGTCCTATACTGTTTTTACCCCTCTTTCAGGGGGGACTTTGGGTCTGTCAAGGACTGAACTGCCCTCGGCGGTATCCAAAGGCTATCTTGTCGAGCTTGGGCCATAGCCCTCCTTGGCTTGGGCTCCTTGGCTTGGGCCTTCGGGTTCTCCCCGGCGGTATCCATAGGCTATCTTGTCGAGCTTGGGCCATAGCCCTCCTTGGCTTGGGCCTTTGGATTCTCCCCGGGTAGATGGGCATGGCCCATAAATCGTTTGGGCCCCACAATAGCCCCTCAAAACCCAGCTGTCCAACCTCTTGGTTGGAAAGGGGGTTTTGGTAATGCCGAGCTTTTATGATGGCTCCTTTAACTCGGCCCTTCATTAATGCTAGCGGTTTTCCGTCTGTCCAAGAAATATACTGATCTACGAGGCGTTTTTTGATTTTACTCCTGACGCGTTCTCGTTGTTTGATTATTCAAAACACGCTTTTAATGACTTCCCTTTACGAGACTCATTTACATTCGACGGTTCGTCTGACAAGGCGGAGAAAAGGAACGGACACCTTTTCGTTTTCAGATTCTTTTGGAAACCTGAACAAATTCAATACTTTCCGTTTTGCCCTTCCTATAAGAAGACAAGTAGGAGGCTATCACTTTCGTGCAGAGACCCTTTTATTTTTCTGAGATTTGAAACCCTTTGCCTCCCTAAGCGTTTACTTAACCCAGTAGTTATACACTAAATCACAATACATTCACCATAACAAATGATGAAGAAACCACACCCCTCCTCAAAGCGTCATGTTCTAATAAAGCTCGAAATGGCTCGGTCAGGGCAAGGATGGCGTAGGCTTAAGATTCGTCTTACCTTCCTTTCAGCCAAAATCCGAAGCAGGGACTCGTCACGTCAAACTTTCGGCGTGACTGAGTCGAGAACACCCATCATTAGTACCAACCGCGCTCTCATGAGCATACCTAATATGGCTCCAGTGTGTTGGGAGTCAGGATCGAGGCAGGGACTAAGTGCCCCTGCTTCTTCCTCTCTTCGTTCACTGGCGCCTCCTTTTGCCTCCCTTTCTTAGTCTTCCCAGCACCAGTTCCATCCTGGTGCTTTTCTTTCTCCCTCTTTTACTCCTTTTTCTTTCTTTTCATCTCTTCTCTCTTCTTCTCCTCCTTCTTTACTCATGTCCTCCATCTTCTTCATTTATCTCCTCCATCTTCTTCTTCCTTCTCCTTCAAATTCTTCTTCCTTCTCCTTCATCTTTTTCCAAAGAAGGTTCTTCTTTCGATATAAGCAATACTGAGGCAGAAATTGGAGAGACTTTGAAGACGAGTTTAAAAGACACCCGGCTGTTTACTTATCTGTACTGCAAATGTTAGTGTTGTTTTGGCAGCTCACCTTTTGTATAGGCTTGTTTGAGCCCTTCTTTGTACGTTGTAATAATTTTTTCATATTAATAAAAAATTGTTGTTATTTTACTTCGCATAAAATTGTTGTTATTTTACTTCGCATGCTCTGTCTCTATGTTTTTATAAATTTGCAAACGCTGCTCAGCACGATAATATAGCATTTGAATCGATGACAACTAAGGCCAAAATGCTTGCTAATAAAAAGAAGTCACCACAACTTTAACATAATTGCTTGAACTAGCAATGCGTACCTATGAATAACGGCAATTGCCCGAAATAATGCCGAGGTTAGAACTGGATGCTCTATGCGGTGTAGGAAGTAATCATTCGAAAACATATCACCCGCAAAAATGAACAGCCCCCTTAGGCTATCGAATAGTGGAGTGCCCCACCATCATTCTAACACTTTTATTGGCCTTAACATTTTACAATATCTGAGTCGGGGACTCTTCCCCCGAGCAGTTATAAAACTTGTAATTTTTCTTTCTCTTTTTTTTTTACTTGGTTTCCCCATAGGCTTGAGTCCGAGGACCATGCAAGGCCTTGATTCTGTCCAAAACTTGTAATTTTTCCTTTTTGTACTTGGTTTCCCCATAGGCTTGGGTCCGAGGACCATGCAAGGCCTTGGTTCTGTCCAAAACTTGTAATTTTTCTTTTTTGTACTTGGTTTCCCCATAGGCTTGGGTCCGAGGACCATGCAAGGCCTTGGTTCTGTCCAAAACTTGTAATTTTTCTTTTTTGTACTTGGTTTCCCCATAGGTTTGAGTCCGAGGACCATGCAAGGCCTTGGTTCTGTCCCTGGGCCCCCATACAGAACGGGCCTGGGCCGCGAGTTTACTGGGCCCACAAATTAAGAGGTATTTCCGTAGTCTTTGGTCACGCGGTACTTTTTGGCGTCCTAGTGTTCGAGGTGCGCCTTCACGAGACTCCTTTAATTTCATGGTTGCAGATGGCGTGGGAAGTCGAGCCGGAGACATTTTGTCTGTAGCGTTCCTTGGGACGCTGCGTGAATTAAATGCCACCACCTTATCTTTTTAAATAAATAGGAGAGAAAGTTGCCTTACCTGCGCGCAAATCCTTCAGTTTCCTCCCTTAGTATATCATGTTTGAGGCGAGGGTTGGGGAAAAGGAACTCTATCCGCCACGGAGGCGCCGTGTCCTCCTGAGACTCAAAGTAGTGAGGTACGGGCAAAGGAGGCGTAAATTCAAGGGAACATTCCGTTTCGACAGAGGGGAAAGGGTGTTTCTCCCCCTTTTAGTCAAAATTCGAAGCAGGTTCTGTTCATGTCGGAATTTTGGTGTGTCAGAAGAAAGATTCTCCGCCATCAGCGCCTCTGCCTTGTTGCAGGCAAATTTTTGGTGAAGGCTCCTCAACTTTCGGCTCCCTGCACCTTTCCTTCAGCGGTGTGAGGCTCAAGTTGGGTTCTTTTGCTGCCTGAGTTATGGGCGTGCAAAAGCATTGAGGAGGAATAAGATCTCGAAGCAGTAGCCAACCTCTCCTCTGTGCTACCTCCTCGGCTTTATCTTCATTTTCTTGTATTTTTCTTTACTTACGTAGTTAGCTTTAATGTAAGCTTGTTTCAGCTTTTCATTGTACACTGTACTGTTCCTTTGTCTTAATAAAAGATGTGTTTATTTCTTTATACATACTTTTCTTCTCTGCAACAACTACTTTGTGCATGAATATTAAATGTAAGCTTGCCCTTAATGATATTCCGGGCAGAAAAATGCCTTAACACAGATTCCTACTGGTTTAAACTCACAAATATTATCAAGTATAATAAGGGTAATCCTCAATAAATTAAACTCTTGGAACTAACCGGGATAACCGCTGAGTGCTGCGCGATGCATGCTAGACCAATGTCCGAGAACGATAAACTCTAAATAATTCGTTCGAGAGGGTAGCCGAGTAGTGAGAGACTTTGATTGTGCTTTTGGGTAATATATTGCACCGTATCGCATCAACCCCTTTGGTACTGGGGATCCGAAGGTAGACCGGGGAATCTGTGCAATTAAGGGATTAACCCAATTGTTAACGAGGAGTTCTCTTCGGATGGATTTTGAGGTTTATGTGCCATAGTTTTTTTTTTTAAATAGTTGGTTTCCCCATAGGCTTGGGTCCGAGGACCATGCAAGGTCTTGGTTCTGTCCAAAACCTAGTTTTCCTCATCCAGGTAGTTGGTTTTCCCATAGGCTTGAGTCCGAGGACTATGCAATGCCTTGGTTCTGTCCAAAACCTAGTTTTCCTCATCCAGGTAGTTGGTTTTCCCATAGGCTTGAGTCCGAGGACTATGCAATGCCTTGGTTTTGTCCAAAACCTAGTTTTCTCTTTGTGTGGGATCTTGGCTTTAGGGGAGTTAGCTCCTCAGCCAAGCCCCTAGAGTTTATCCATACGATTAACGCCACCAAGTGCCTAGTTTGCTCTTTACGGGGGACCTTGGCTTTAAGGGAGTTAGCTCCTCAGCCAAGCCCCTAGTCAAGAAACGTAGCCCCTAGCAGAACTTTATACTAGAACTCTATAACCAACGGTTAGAAATAACAAAGAAACTCTATCGACCCACCTCCTATACCAACACACAAACCTTTCTCACAGACGGCGCCAATTGTAAGGACACGATTCGCGACGGACCGTAACAGTATCGGGTTCGCGCCACGTAAAAAGGCCCAAACAATATCATTTGTAGAGCGTGGGTTTAAAAGGCTAGGCCTTGATCGCCAGGCGGTGGGTTTTTCGTGGTATTCGTACGTGTCTAGGTTATCTTCACCCATGGAGTCTTTCTCCTGGAGGTGGGCTGGGAGGCTCTGGTTTTTGGCCATTTTTCCCAGCCTCCTCTCTAGGTTACTGATTTTTCCTTTTATACTTGCCTGTGTTCACTGTCCTTCGTCCACATATAGGTCAACATTTCCAAGGCTGATATTTGTCCCATCAGCCCATACCCAAAGTCGTTGGGGGTGGTTGTAAAAGCCAAAGAATGCGGCTATGTCAGGTTAAGAGTATTGAATGGCAGTAAGGGCAGCTTTCCCTGGATATTTTAGATCTTTCTTCCAAGTTTCAGTCCTATACCGTTTTTACCCCTCTTTCTGGGGGGACTTTGGGTCTGCCGAGGACTGAACTGCCCTCGGCGGTATCCATAGGCTATCTTGTCTAGCTTGGGCCATAGCCCTCCTTAGCTTGGGCCTTTGGATTCTCCCCGGGTAGATGGGCCTGGCCCATAAATCATTTAGGCCCCACAATTAACATCTTAAAGTTTTGAAATTTCCTTTCACAAGTTTTCATATTTTGAAATCATTGTGTGATATGATAGTTTCACTATCAATGTTATCAGCTACATCTTTTTCAATGTATACAGCCAAACAATTATTAAGTTACTGACCTATCATTCAATTACTAACATATTGCCTAAATAAGTACTAATATAAATAAAATGCATTATCTTTTCGAAAAAATATATCACACAAATCCAACAAATTCGGCTAGAAACTAAAGCAAACACTAATAGACTAATTATTTAAAAAGTGTACATTTTATATATATATATATATATATATATATAAATAGTGATTTTAAAATATGTCATTTGAAAATACAATTTATAAAAATCACAATTAAACATTTGGTTTGAGATTTTAGGCTAATTTGTTTGTTTGGACAATTTTTGAAAAGTGCTATGTCCACAACATTTTTGCAACACTTTCACAACAAAGCCTAGGTGATAAGTTTTTACTAGTTCTAATTTGAATTTACTATTGAAATTATTTTTTTGTTTACCAATAACAACTTGCTATTTAGGATTTGTTATGAAAATATTGTGAACATTGCATTTCTTGCAATTTTTTTGTTCAACGTTCAATGGACTGAAATTTTGGAAAGGTTGAATTTTATTTTTAATGGGCTCAATTGTTATTAAGGGTATTCAAGTTTTTTTTTAGGGTGGTCAAGTTTTTTTTCTAGGGTGGTCAAAAAGACCAATATTAATTTAAAACTCAAATTTTTTTAAGGTATATTAAAAAAAAAAAAAATTCAGGGTGGTTTTGTGACCACCCTCATTATTACTTGGCCCTGCCCCTGCTATAAAGTATTAAGATAGTTTTCTCTAACTCTATTATCAAATTTTCAAAAGGTTTAAAAATATTGCTCTAATTAAAATCCTTTTGCCAAAAGTCTTTAGATTTGTTTTAACAATTAATAAAAAATTAAGTTTAACACTGTGCTTGAAAATGTGGTTAAATTGTGTGGTTCAATGTAAGTATTATATATCATATGACATGCCATGCACAATAAG
Organism: Quercus lobata; assembly: GCF_001633185.2. Lineage (NCBI taxonomy): Eukaryota > Viridiplantae > Streptophyta > Magnoliopsida > Fagales > Fagaceae > Quercus > Quercus lobata. The sequence goes on along the minus strand of NC_044912.1, from coordinate 17,054,052 downwards.
TAGAGGTTGAATTTTATTTTTAATGGGCTCAATTGTTATTAAGGGTGTTCAAGTTTTTTTTTAGGGTAGTCAAGTTTTTTTTTCTAGGGTGGTCAAAAGATCCATATTAATTTAAAACTTAAAATTTTTTTAGGTATATTAAAAAAAAAAAATTTCAGGGTGGTCATACTTGGCGCCACCACTGCTATAAAGTATTAAGATAGTTTTTTCTAACTCTATTATCAAATTTTCAAAAAGTTTAAAAATATTGCTCTAATTAAAATCCTTTTGCCAAAAGTCTTTAGATTAGTTTTAATAATAAAAAATTAAGTTTAACACTGCTTGAGAATGTGGTTAAATTGTGTGGTTCAATGTAACTATTATATATCATATGACATGCCATGCACAATAAGTACATAAAAATTAGCATAGTTTTTTCTTAGTGAAATAAAATTACCAAAGTTTTGATAAATTGAAAATACTACGATTAAAACTCAATTAACAAAAGTTTCAAGCATTTTGGTTTTGATAGAAACTTTGTCTTAATTATATAAATTGCACTCATTGCATAACTTAAAATAATTTTTATTCTTTCATTTTTACTATGTACTTTAATGTTTCATTTTCAGCTATATTATTAAAATATTTTATTTTGTTTATATATGATTTTTTATCCATATTTTGCACGAGCATAACATCAACAAACTAATAATTTTAATTTAGTAGTAATAACTAAATGTAAGAGAGCTCGTCATAAGTATTAACAACTCTATGTTAGAAATTGAAGACAGTCTATGGCGTACACTGGCATTTGATGAAAAACATGCTTATTCAAATGTTAGGCTAGGCCGCTAGGGACCTCTGTCTTCCATTATTAATACTTAATTTTTAAGCATCTGTTCACAAAATACCTGTTCACAATTACTTGAAGGGGATGAGTATTTTATTTTTCTACCACTCATATTATTATACAATAAATTTAAATATTTATAAAATTAATAATTAATTAAGATAACTCCTCCTGTGGACCAGAATAAGTCTTCTAATGGAAATTGTGGTGGTCTAATATATGAGTCAATACTCAAGCGTAAAACTAGTATTTTGCCTAAAACTTATACCAAACAAACAAAAGACCAATACATAAAATTGATAATCATTAGGATTTCAGTTTAAAGGTTTTTCCAATATGCCATTCACAACGGCCGAATTGGGTGCAATCCCCAAAATACATATCATAAAGTTGTGTCAATCATAATTGCATTAATTAAATCCAATAAATCAGTCAGCATTTAATGTGATGTGATCTGTCTCTTTAGTGGAAGTCCCAACCACTATTAAAAGTATCTTGAAATTAGAAAATCAGCCAAAAGATGGTCACATTCACCAAAAGCAAGTTGGATATCTTATGAGTCTTATGATAGATTTCTCTGAATTGGTAAACAATTAAAGGCTTAAATACTCCCTTTGCAACGTCCAAAAGTTATAAACAATTCTTGACACATAACAATTGCACCCATTCAATTTCTTCCAAGACAAAACACTGACTTGAGCTTCGAAGTGCTCATTGTCACCCCTACTAGGGTTGCTCCTATATTCATTGTGTGCAAGTGCCGAACATACTGATACTCCTTTGTATAAGAGCTTCCATCGATAATTCCTCACCACCTACATATATAAACTTACACTCTCATTGTAGCTTATTCTTTCAATTGACAATTTAACAAGCTAATAGAGGCTCAAGTGATAGCTCAGTGGTAATAATATATATTATATATTTCATACAGGGCCGGCTCTATGGTGGAGCAAAAAATGCAACCGCCTAAGGCCCGAAGTAAAAAAAAGGCCCCTAAATTTTAACCAATAGGATTATTTATAATCAATAAATAAAATAATTTTTTTGATTAGATGAAAAACAAATAAAAAAATAGAGAAAAATGCAACGTCGTCCACAATATTTTTCACAACACTTTTACAACTAATGCTAAGTAGCAAGTCATTACAGCCTATTGTTGATGGCAAAAAAATAATTATAGTGATATTTTCAAATAAAAAACAAAAAGCAGTTTAAAATCTAGGATTTGTTGTAAAAAATATTGTGAATGTTGCACTTCTAAAAAAAAAAGAATAATAATAAGAGTTTAATTAGCAAACTTTTACTAGTTTTCATCTAAATCTACCACTAACACCACTATTTTACTTACCACTATCAATCTACCACATCAACAAGTATGAAAAATTTTGTCAAATTTTTTTTGTCTTAAAAATTCAAAAAAAAAAAAAAAATTCTATATAGTTCATGTTAATTAGTAATAATTTTGCATCTAAATAAGATGATCAATTTTCGCCTTAGGCTCCCAAATGCATCAAGCCGCCCCTGATTTCATAGTATCCCATGTTTGTGGTTAGAACCCACCTCCACCTCCCACATTCTTTACAAGCTGAACTCGATTTTTCTTCATTTCCATCTTCGATCAAAGTACAAAACTCAAAGCTGAAACAACCATCCCCATCTGTTTTTAGGTCAATTCCGGCCCACAGCCTCCAAGCTTTCAGTCTTTGAAGCCCATAATTGGCAAATTGAAAGTCTTGGGCAATACAAGTCTCGGCCCACATTCTTCAAGATTCGGTCTTCGAAGCCCAGAATCTGCCAATAGCAAATCCAAGGCAATACAATAAACAAGTGCTAGTCTAGAGCCTGTAAGTTATGTTAGGTCTGCATGCCTGGTTTCTCTGGCCTCTTTAGAGTTTAGACCTTTGGGCCCATTGTGTTATAGTGTTTTTGGGATTTGGATCCGGGGTATTGCTTCCTCGCTCACATACAAACATTTTTACTTTTTAATTTTGATTTTTTACTTTTTTTTTTTTTTAAATTCAAATATTGAGATTGAAAATTATTTTTTTAACTCTTAATCTCAACCCTTAAGAGCACTAGCATCCGGAGATGCAAAAAAAAAAAAAAAACTTATTTTGCATCATCAAACATTACTTTATCTATTTTACCAGTTTATTTTACAAATCGCCTTACATCACAGTTTTTATTTATACATACAATCCAATAAAATAATATAAACTACCTAATAAAAAAATAAAAAGTATTCTTCCCTCTCTTTCCTCCCACTATTTTTTTCTCTTCACACACAACCACTAGATTATTATTATTTTACAATGTGTGAATAATAAGGTTGTATATATGAAACCTTAGAGCATTAGCATCCGGGGATGCAAAAAAAAAAAAAAAAAAAAAACTTATTTTGCATTCTCAAACACTATTTTATTTATTTTACCAACTCATTTTACAACTCACCCTACATCCCAGTTTTTATTTTTACATACAACCCAATAAAATAATATAAACTACCTAATGGGGTGTTTGGTATATGCACTTAAAAATATGTGTTTTGTTATTTGAAAATATGTGTGGAAATACGTGTAAGTGAAAAAAGTGTGTGGAAATACGTGTAGTATTATTTAAAAACTGAAAATTATTGTTTGAAATGGTGTACCACACACCCCTTAATAAAATAATAAAAAGTATTTTTCTCACTTTTTTCTCCACTCACTTCTTCTCTTCACACACAACTACATATTAAAATAATTTTTTTTTACAACATATGAACAGTAAGAGCATTCTCATCAGCTCTCTCATAAAAAATACCATTTTGACATACCAAAAACCTACTTTATCATTTTAGCACATCATTTTACAACATACCATTTATCAAATGTTCTATACTATAATTCTATACATTAAAATAATATTTACTACACATTAAAATAATATATTAAAATAATAGAGAGAGACATTTGATAGGAAGAGAGAGAAAAAACAAATTAAATAAGCCAAATAGTGTTTTGGCATGGCTGTCCGTATCGTCTCATATTTGAGACGGTACTGTAGCTATGTCTCAAATTTTTTGAGATTTGGAAGAGCTGATGAGGGATAGTTTTTGGAATTTGGTGTGCCAAATGCCAAATATTTGGCATTTGGCACACTTGATGAGAGTGCTCTAAGGTTGCATATATGCACCCTTACTGTTCATAGGTTGCAAATTTTTTTCAGTTTACAAATCTGAATGGAGTGGGTTTTGGGTGGCTTAGATTGTAAAATAGCAACTTAGAGGTATTTACACTCCCCAATATTGGTGCTCTTACTATTCATAAGTTGCAAATTTGTTTAAGTATACAAATCCAAATAAAGTGAATTTTTACCGTCTTAAATTGTAAAGTAGTAACTAGAGAGTATTGACACCCAATACCAGTGCTCGCTATTAGTACTGCATCGTATCTCAATTCATGTTTTTGCTTAGTTCAAACCTTTGACTCTAGAGCCTGTAAGCTACATGCTTGGTTTCTCTGGCCTCTTTAGAGTATAGACCATTGGGCCCACTGTTATAATGTTTTTGCTCCTTTCGACCTTTGACCGAGAGAGAGAGAGAGAGAGACGAAAGATGCACAAATAAAATATTATTTACCTTGTAGATTATATATATATATAATCTAGCCTAGCCTATAGATAATTAGATATAGATGCCCTTCAAATCTAAAGATAATCATATAAATCCTATCCCCTACGGCGAAAGGTACCATATATGATATACCATAAAAATGGGTGTGATACCAAACCTTTATTAAGATATCTCCCATCCTAGGATAGGACAAGCGCTAGCTCCCCCTTTATCATCTACTCTAGTCATTCCTTCTTCTCCAAGCTCAAAATAGGGCACCTCTTAGAACATTCAATTCCAAATGATAGTACAATCAGTTGAGAAGAATTCCTCATAAAGTGGAAGTTACTAATTTCAAATTCTCATTTTCTTTCTCCATGAGACTAAATTTAGTTATGACTTTCCAAAAAAAAAGAAAAAGAAAAAAAGACTAAATTTAGTTTCAAGTTTCCCCCATAAAAAATGTACGCTCAAGTGATTGACTCCCTTCACTCCTCCATGGTTGAATCTAAAAAATTGGTAGCTAAATACTATCACTTAATGCTAGTATGTATAGCTCACACATTCATGCATTGCCGACTGATGCTCTCAATGTTGAAATGGATTTATTTAATGGTTTAAATTAAATATTATAAATCTAAATGTATATTTAGTGTCATGTCATTTAAAATTTTAAATAACATGACACTCTATAAAATAACAAATTTTGAAAATAAAATCTTAAATTTTTTACCTTCTTAAAGAAAGCACTAACTTAAAAAATGTATCTCATTGAACTCAAATTTGGACATGACTGTTTTAATTTAATTAGTATTTGAAATTTTGTTTAAAAAAAAAAAAAAAAAAAAAAAAAAAAAAAAACTTGAAATGGGTGGCAAGATGGGTGCAGCGCAAGTGACAAGATGAGTTAGAGTTATGAATCTTTGACCCAAATCCGTGGTCTTTGGGTTCATTCACTTTGTCCCGTTTGCCACTATATACCAATCATTGATATCCACGGTCCTCCGAGTATTGTAAGATCTCGTTCTTTTCATGTTGCCCTAGACTTTAAGGAGACATTGTCGGTCGAATTGTTTGTTCACCAACCCCTCTCCTTTGTTCTGTAATTTCTTGGTTGAGAGAGAGAGAGAGATATTTAATGATTTTTTAAAATTCAAATATATACTTTCTTCTGAGATGTTATAATGTGCAATGCACGTGTAGCATTATCCAACTATTACATTAAACAAATGGCAACATTTTTTTTTTTTTTTTTTTTTTTGAGGGGATAACAAAATGGTAACATAAATTAAAACAATTGTTAAACGCTTTATAGTTCAATGGTATTGTCTGTTTTCTATTATCTTGTGTTTGTAACAGCTAAATTATAAAATTAAAAAAAGAAAAGAAAAAAAATCAGCCCTTTTAAAAATTAAAATTAAAAAAAAAAAGGAAGAAGAAAAAAAAGAAAGAAAGAACATTATTTATTCCCTCACAAAGAAGCATTACTAATCATAGTTGGACAGCTGAACAAATTGGGCAGAATCTTGAAAACCATATATGCACCACAATGGTATTTGTAGTGGCTCTGAGAGCGACTGAGAGGTGCAGTTTGCCATAACTCTCGAAAGAGCTTTACGCAGATAGAGCAGGTTAGGTAGAACTTACAAGGCCCATAATCTATCCACCTACCTGCTTTGATAAAATTGGATTCAAAACGTGCTTCAAAGTTCTAGAAATGGCAGAACATAATTTAGGGGCCAACTATATGGCCAAATTTTATAATAATGCTTTGATTGCGCAATCAAAGTTTAATTATGGTTTTGGCCATAATTCATACTATATAGTATATAACATTATTTCATTTGTCATTTGTCTTCCACTGACTACATCACCCATAACATGGAAATGAATTTCAAATGCTGAGTTCAACATTTTATTCTTAACTCACGGCTTGTCTTCTAGTTGCTTTTTCCAGTAAATTAGATGCATTTTCAACCTAATTGAATTTAAGTTGGTCACAAATTCTATCTGCCTGAGAAAGTCAATGTGCGCGGCTATATAATTTGATTTGAAATTTGTTTTTTGAAAGTTATTAACAAAGTGCAATGACAACAAATCTCTCTATTTTTTTATTATTAGATTTTCATTAAATTGTATTTTTTATTATATTTTTCATGTATGCAAAATTTCAAAAATCAAAGATTAAAAACTATGTCATCAATCTAAGTTTTGTAATTTAAAATTATTCAAAATATATAAACTTATGGATTGAATAATAAATAATTTTTTATTTAAACAAAAATTAACATGTATGGTAAGAATATAAAAAAGACATACAATTCAATGGATATATTTTCAAAATATGTAATCATATTAATTTTTTAGTGAGAGTATGTAGACAAACTTTGTCTAAAAGTTCAAGAATTATTATTTGGACATCGGAAAAAAGTTTCTACCCTCTCAGATTATAATATAAGATGGCAAATCCAAACTAATGAAAAATATTCAGGCCAAATATGTGGGTTTTGGGACAAAAGTCAAAAACTAAAACGTGAAGTTATTGTATGCAATTGTGAAATTTGTATGCCAAATGCAGATATTAATCAATTTACCCAGGTTGGTAGATTTGAAATTTGAACAATGCCATTTTTTGTTTTGTTCGTGTTCATATCATGGCCCCACAAGATAGACCTTCTAGACTGAAAAAATGAAAATCAGCTACACATGTCGGGTTTAGTTGAATGGAATCAACAACCTTATTTGGAAGCATTTGTTATAAATCACATTGTCTTGATTGAGATTGGTCTAAGTCTAACTTCACTGTTGCTGGCATGATAGTCAAAGCTCATAAAGCACCACTCCCCCATTTCCCGATCGGAACAAACAACCAACAACAGATTCTAATACCACGTTGTGGAGTGCCGTTGTTAAAGCCAGCAAGATGCCGCCTAATCACGCAAATGATTTGTTTTTGTCCATATTTTTACTAGTTTTTAGAGGATTCAATATACTTAGATGCCCATTATATTAATCATTGAGCCTAATGAACAAATGCTAATTTAACATTTGATTAAGTTTAAATTTAAAAAAGAGTATTGATGAGAAGGATTGTCTATTTAAACAGTTTTGTTAGGATAAATGATGATGGATCTATTGACCGATTAAGCTTGTTGGACAAGTATAACCATAGTTAGCAAGTTGTTCTTGTAAAAGAGGAAATACGTTGTTGAAAATGTTGGAGCTACATTTGTCGAAAAAAAAAAAAAAAAATCCTAAAGTTGAGATTCTCACTCTGATTAAAGTAATTCCTCCAACTTTGTCCCTAATGGTTGTATTAATGCCCATTTTAAGCCACAATTAAGATAATGAGTGTAATTAAGAAGTAACATGTGCACGTTAACTTGTATGAATTCAAAATTCAATGACCACGTAGAGATATGAGCTAATTACCAATACAAAACCTTCTCAAAAAAAATAAATAAATAAATAAATAAATAATTACCAATACAAAACACTTTTGAGAAAAGATACTGACTTGAGAGTTGAGAGTCATGTAATTACTAATTTATCTTCAATTATTGGATTAGTTCTTCCCATTCAACCTCAAATTCCATATATTTTTACTGTCGGCAACATAATATTTTACTCTCTTTCCGTTTTCCCTTCTTTTAGTAAGGCACTCAACTTTTTTTTTTTGGTGAAAGACGATTCATTAAAACAAACTAAAAGGGAACAACAGGTTCAGGACAAAGCCTGCTAACATACACCCCATTGAGATCATCCTCAAACACATCCAACAAGTCCACAAGCGGACTATGAAAAGAAGAAAAAACACTATCTAAACTAAAACTCATTCTAGCAAGGCTATCCGCACATCTATTCGCCTGACGGAAACAATGCTTCACACGAATCTGAGAAAACCGGCCAATCAACAGCCTACAATCATCCAAAATAGGAGAAATAATGCTGTTTTCAAAAGCTGGCTTGTTCAAAATATCCACAATAGCTTTGGCATCAAGTTCAATCTCAAGAGAAGAAATATTCAAGTTGCAACACAAGATAAGACCCTCCCTAAGCCCCCATAATTCTGCAGCAAAACTACTGATGATGCCGATACAACTACTGGTAAGGCACTCAACTTGTTAGCCTAAAAGGATGTAATTATATAATCTAAATTTATGAATAAGTCCCGGCCCAAAGCATTCATTTAAAATAGAGAAAAGTTTTAACTAGATAAGAAATTTTTGCACTCATTAGATATTCTTTTGTTCTTTTCATGCATAATCACTACAGCTTTTTTTTGGGTTGGTTCATGAAAGATTGAGATTTAAGAGCTGAGAAATGATTGTGGTATATTGTGTGATTAATAGACAAAATGTTCTTTATTAGATAAAAAGGAAAACATTATAAAAAAAAAAAAGGATTTTACTCGCTCTTTCTTCACATAAAAATTAGAGACAGCCATAACTTTATTCATTAATTAAAACAAGTAGAATTTATTTTCACATGGTCTATAAACAACTTATTTATTACTAAAAAGTGTTACTTTATTGGTCATCTACTCATCTATGTTTAACAAAGAGTATCAACCACACAAGTAATTGTGAAGCTCCCAAATTTATCTATTTTCTTCTAAGAGCATTCGTATTTTACACCTTCACACACTTAAATATAAGAATTACTGTAGTAAGTTTGTAAAATTAAAAACTAATATTTTATTATAACTTTAACTCTTCTCTCTCCTTTCGCTCAGTTAACCTCTGTCACCTCAACTTTGTCTTCTCTCCTTTCTCACAATTTGCCTCATCTCCTTTCTCTTTTATCTCTTTCATCCCTCTCTTCTCTCGAAATCATCCACCTACTACCATGGTCAACTCGGCCCAAGTAGTAGAGATCCATGTGGCTAGCTCAGCCTAAATGGTGGAGTCGGCGTGGCCAACTTGGCCCAGGTTGTGGATGTAGTGTGGCCAATTTTGCCTAGGAAATCGATTTGGCATGGCCAACCTCGGCCCAAGCATTGGAGATTAGCATGCGTGGGTACGGGTCATGACGGGTTTGGTTTACTTGTAGAGCTCATAGGGGGAGGGGAAGAGAGAGAAAGAGTCAAGGAGTATGAGAGAGATAAATGAATAAATAGTGTTAATTGTATGTGAAAAATAAGAATGGAAATGCAATGCAAGTTATAAAATGAATTATTAAAATAGATAAAATAAGTAATTTTTTAATAACCCTTATACAAATGATCTTTTAAATATATTTTCTTCGGTTGCTATCTGGGATTCCCATGCCTTAAATATGTTTACGCTTTTATTTAGAACATTGACTTCATGGTTAATCAATCTTCTCGACTTTCCCCTCCAATAGGCCAATATCCCAGATTCAGAGTCTAACCGCAGACCGTTTGCTCACGTGACACAAGCAAACAAATTGATTACTTACACCAAAATTGTGTCACCGATCATTCACAAGAAGATAATCATCTATTCATCTTTTCCTAAAAAAAAAAGAAGAAGATAATCATCCAAGTACGTCTTGTCATTTCCAACAATTATATCCCCTTTGCGGTCCCTAGTCTCACAGCAAACTCCAAAGTCCAAACTAATCTGCACTAATGGTATCAAACAAAATTGAGAGTATTCATGGAAACCCAACAAAATAAAAAGATGCCAAGCTAGTATTTGTCTCTAGTGCATAGCAGTTAATTAGCCAAAAACTCACTAGAAATAAAGAAGAGGTCAAAATAAGCATTTGTCAATGACTTTAATGATCCCTTTAATCATTGTTCCATTCTTAATTTTCATGCTTGAAATATCTGACTGGAAACTTTTAATAATCAAATGAGATGAGGATGATAAAGAAAAAGATAAAGTAAAAGTAACACTGTCAATGTTTTTTTTTTTTTTTTTCTTGAAATATAAACACTGCCGATGTCAAAATGCATGGACCCCACCTCTTTAGACTTACCCAAACCCAAGAAAGAGAAATTCCCACTACAAAGTTGCACGCGTTTGCATGTAAAAACCAATAAAATATTCTCACACACACATTCGCATTTCAAAAAAATATTCAAAAACTTTGATTGATTTCACATTTCTCTAATCTCTATCATATCATAGCTGTAAAAATCACATAGATAAGACTTTAGTTATAGACACCATAACCCCCCACTCCCACCTTTGAAAGTAATGGCTTTTGCCTCTCAAACTCTTTTGATTTTCCACCACCTTCTCTTTATTCTCTCATCAAATCTCATTTCAATTTCAAAGCCTCACTCCTTATCTCTCACAGAACGCACCTGAGAAAAAAAAAAAAAAAGTAAAACCCCAAAGCTCTTTCAATTATGGGATATTTCTCATGCAATGCAGAGTCAGCAATAGCCACATGCGATCCCCACAATTGGGATCTCAGCAAAAACAGAAGAAAACCAAAAACCCAGAAGTACAAAACCAATAATAACAACAACCACAACAACAACAGAAAAATCAGAGAGTTTTATTACAACGAACTTGTCGCCGCAACAAACGGTTTCTCCGCCGAGTTTTTCTTAGGCAAAGGCAGTCACGGCAGTGTCTACAAGGCCGTCCTCGACGATGGGAAGCTCATCGCCGCCGTTAAAAAAACAAAGCTACATAACTCATCAACGACAACGAATAGAAGATTCCAAAACCAACAGAGTAGTAACTGTACCAACTGTAATAACTGTACAAGCCCAGCGGAGAACGAGATTGAGATTCTATCCAGAGTACACCACCCTCGGCTTGTGAATCTATTGGGCTTTTCTTCTGACTCCCTAAACGACAACAAGCTCATTGTCGTTGAGTACATGCCTAACGGTTCGTTATATGAGATATTGCATTCAAGTTCAACTTCGAGGCCACCCGGGTGGACTCGTCGGGTCAGGTTCGCGGTTCAAATAGCGAAAGCGGTTCAAGTACTACACTCGGCGAATCCGCCTGTTATTCACCGAGATATCAAGTCGTCGAACGTGTTGATCGACGAGAAAGGGAACGCGAGGCTCGGGGATTTCGGTTTGGCCCTGAGGGGACACGTGGAAGACGTGCGGGTGAAGTGTACGCCTCCGGCGGGTACGTTGGGGTATTTGGATCCGAATTATCTCGCTCCGTCGGATCTGAGTTCGAAGAGCGATGTTTTCAGCTTCGGGATCTTGCTCTTGGAGATCATCAGCGGGAGGCACGCGATTGATGTGAATTACAGCCCGCCGTCGGTGGTGGATTGGGCGGTTCCGTTGATTAAGCGAGGAGATTTCGCCGGAATTTGTGACGTTCGGGTCGGATCTCCGCCGAATCCGGTGGTGATTAAAAACATGGCGGTTCTGGCCGCGCGATGCGTTAGATCGACGGCGGAGAAGCGTCCGGCGATGAGTGAAGTGGTGGAGTGTTTGAAACTCGTAGCCAAAAAAGCTCACGCGCCGCCGATTTGGAATAACCTGAAACGGCGGGTGGGGCGCGTGGAGGAATCTCGGCCGTTGATGAAGTGGGAAGCGTATGATCGTAGTGAAGAGGTTGATAATGTTAATGTTAATGCCAATACGAAACTTGGAAGCAGGAGGAATAGGAAAGTATCCAGTGTCTCGAGTGCAGAGTATGGAAATGAAGGGATTTACGAAGGGATTTTGTTGCGACGAAGAAACGTGACTAAAAGTGTACACATGCCGTCGTTACAATGGACACAATACGCTGGAGTACTAGATCCAATCTTTACCACGAATGAAACTATCGGTGATCGAATGGTTAGATCGAGATCTGTCGGTCATTTTAGCGAAATAAAAGTGGGGTCGGATTCGAATGTGGGAGCCACTCGATCTTTGTTAGCTAGGAGGAAGCCTGGGGTGGCAGTGAAAATGCCAACGGTAAGGTTAAGCAAGTCGAGGTCTATGGGAGTGTTACATAGTCCACGTTTAGTACACTACAATAATAAAGGGTATGTGGTTGAATTTGAAGGGAAATCGAATTCAACAACAGGATTCGATACGTCCAAGATGGTGATTAGTTTGGACGAGAAGTCTGAAAAGGAAATGCTTGAAAGACCATTGGTTTCAATTTAATGCATTTGGATTGTTCTGAATTAGCAAGTTCAAACCTTGGTAATTTAAGGGTCAAATCAATACAAAGTGTGTCAATTGTTTTAAACACCGAGTAAGGTTGTCTCAATGTCGCTGTCCTACAATTTCTTCAAGTCTTATAGGCGAGGTTGATCCAACCTTTCTTTTCATAAATTTTACTTTGAGTTACCTTTTTTTTTTTTTTTTTTTCATGATTGTTGCACCAATTCAAGTGTAGAGTTTACATGGATTTTTGTAAGTTGTTAACGTTTGTCTTAATTTTTTACCAGGTGATATGAAATTGAAAGGGAGTCAAGTATATTCAGCCCTAAGATCCTTCTCATCAAACATATCAAATAATTTAGCACTTACCATCTCAAAAATCTACTTTATCTGTTTTAACAACTCATTTTACAATACATCTGACATCAAAAGTTTTATATTTTTTACCACTTTATTAAAATATTATTTTTTATTCTCAATATCATCTCTTCCACTACCCACAAACCCACAGCCAAACCACCCATAACCACAGCCACCACCCAACCCCTAACCAAAAAAATCACAAACAAAAACTGTTGGTGCAAACACAATAATAATGGAAATAATACACAAAGAGAAACTGAATAGTACTTCTGAATATTATTAATATAAAGAAAGGAAATACACAACACTATTTGGACTGAGGCGTGGCACTCGCTCTCTCTAAGGAGATTCAAGCCCTTGGTTGGCCAACTCTTATAACCGGTGCAGACCTTCTCTGACTTGTCTCCCCCAGGATACAACAGCCCAACAAGTGTTGTATGACTAGAACAACCTCTGCACAAAGTGTTCAAGCCCAAAACTCCACCAGAAAGAACACCCTTGCGCACGTATCTAGCCCAATATCTGAGACAATTCATGTTAGCCCATTAATCACCACAATTAAAAAGAATAAAAAAGTCTCTCTCCTTTTCAATGTGGGATTAAACATTTTTCACAACTCTTCATCTTCCATATTCACTCCACATCTTTACATTTATTTTATAACATTTACTCATTTTAATTATTTAATATTAAAATGTTCCAACAATCCCCCACTCATTTTAATATTAAATTTTAGTTAAAGAGAGATTACCAGGCAAAGATGGGTCACTATGCATCATGAAGGTGTGCTCTGCATTGAACCTTCACTTAGTAAAACAGCGATCTCAACTCCAGAGTTGTAGTGGTCTCCGACTTGAACTAGGACTGCTTTAGGGAAATTAAACATCACTGCTTACACATAACAACCCAGGTGTTGACATGAGCTTTTATAGCTAGCACTTTACGGCCATGTGCTGATCCCAGTTTCATGGGTGTATTTGAGATTAAGTCCAAATCTCATAGGGAGCGGCCCCACCCCCACACTCACATAGGTGAAATTTGTCAAGGGTGCTCCTGCAATTCTGACACCCCACTCATACGAGCTACAAATTTCATTAAGAGTTTTTTACTCAACCTCTCCACATTACAGGATAAATGCACTTACATCATAGGGATGAACAATTAAAAAATTATTTACAGAATAAATAATTTAAAAAAAAATAAATAGTGCATTTCTTACGACCATCATATGATTCGTTTTTCCCATTGAACCCAATTCTCAGGATCTCTGGTCCTTGGGTTGGGTATCCTCATACATGGCTCATGATTCTATGGACTTTAGTCCCATCCCCCTCGATGTATTCCAGACTCTATCTTTTGCCAAGGCCTTGGTAAATGGATCTGCAAGATTATCATTAGATTTAATATAATCCACAGTTATGATGCCACTACTCAAATAAGATCGCACGGTACTGTGCTTTCTTCTTATAGGTCTGGATTTACCGTTGTAGTAACGGTTTTTAACTCTACCAATTGTGGCAGTGCTATCACAATGAATTAATATAGGTGGAATTGGCTTTTCCCAAAGGGGAATTTCATATAACAAATCTCTAAGCCAATTTGCCTCTTCACTAGCTGAAGCTAATGCTATTAATTCAGCTTCCATTGTTGAATTAGCAATTATTGTTTGCTTTTTAGATTTCCAACAAATAGCACCACTACCTAAGGTAAAAATATAACCAGTGGTAGAGAGAGAATCACCTGACAAAGTATTCCAATCGGCATCACTAAAAGCTTCAATCACAGCAGGGTACTTTTTATAAAATAAGCCATAGTTTTTGGTACCAATTAAATATTTCATAACTCGCTCAATAGCTAGCCAATGATCTTTACTAGGTTTGCTAGTAAATCTGCTAAGCACTCCTACTGCATATGCAATGTCAGGTCTAGTACAATTTGTAGCATAACGCAAACTACCAATGATACTAGCATAATCCTTTTGATTAAAAATCTCATTATCATTATTCACAGGAAATAAATGAACACTAGAATCAAAAGGAGTAGCTACACTTTTGTGATCATGAAAATTATATTTTCTCAATATTTTCTCAACGTAATGTGATTGATCAAGATATATTCCATCACATGTTTTTGTAATTTTCATGCCCAAAATAAAATTAGCCTCACCAAGATCTTTCATATCAAAATGGCTTTTAAGCATATTTTTTGTTTCATTTATAACATGCATATTTGAGCCAAAAATTAACATATCATCCACATAGAGGCTAATAATAACATGTAAATTATTCCATGATTTAGAATAAATACATTTATCACATTCATTTGATTTATAACCATTCTCAATCATGCAGGAATCAAACTTTTCATGCCACTGCTTAGGTGCTTGTTTCAAGCCATATAGGGATTTAGTTAGCTTACATACCTTGCTTTCTTGGCCAGGCTCTACAAAGCCTTCGGGTTGGTTCATATAAATCTCTTCCTCTAGGTCCCCATTAAGAAAAGCAGTTTTTACATCCATTTGATGAATTTTCAAATCAAAAATTGCAGCAATGGCAATTAACAATCTAATAGATGTAATTCTTGTTACCGGAGAAAATGTATCAAAGAAATCAAGATCAGCTTTTTGTTTAAAGCCTTTTGCAACAAGTCTAGCTTTAAACTTATCTATTGACCCATCCGGTTTCAACTTTTTTCTAAGGACCCATTTACAACCTATGGTCTTACAACCCGGTGGAAGATCTACTAATTTCCAAGTTCTATTAGAAATTAGAGATTCCATCTCATCATTTACAGCCTCTTTCCAAAATATGGCATCAGGTGATGTTAAAGCCTCTTTTAAATTTTTGGGATTTTCCTCAATGTTAAAAACATAATAATCAGGACCAAAATCCTTTTCAACTCTAGCTCTTTTACTCCTTCTAGGTTCCATTTCAAAATTTTCTTGATTTTGAAAATGTGAAGTAGAAGAACTAGGTTGTGACAAAATATTTTCTTCACCCCCACTATTTTTCAATTTAAAAGGAAATTTTTCTTCATGAAAAATTGCATCACCAGATTCAAAAATTATTTTGTTTTCAAGATCAAAAAATCTATAGGCTGCACTATTAATCGCATAACCAAGAAAAGCACAGGTAGTAGCTCTTATACCTAATTTAGGCATTTTAGGGTCAGTAAGCCTTACATAAGCAAGACAACCCCATACTCTCAAATATCCCAAATTTGGCTTATGCCCTTTCCACATCTCAAAAGGTGTGGTGTGTGACTTTTTATGTGGCACCCTATTCAAAACATGACATGCAGTTAAAATAGCTTCACCCCAAAAATGTAAAGGTGCACCAGATTCAATTAACATGGCATTTGTTAACTCAATTAAAGTTCTATTTTTTCTTTCAGCCACACCATTAGAAGTAGGTGAATATGGTGCAGTAGTTTCATGGATAATTCCCAAAGACTGAGCAAATGAGTTGAACGCACTTGATTCATACTCACGGCCTCTATCACTTCTTATTCTTTTTATTTTTCTACCGAATTGATTTTCAACTTCTTGTAAAAAATCTTGAAATTTTTCAAAAGCATCACTTTTATTTTTCAACAAATAAATAGTTGTATATTTTGAGAAATCATCAATAAAAGTGATAATATATCTATTTCCTCCACGAGTTAAAATTCTCTCAAATTCACATAAATCGGAATGAATTAACTCAAGCAATTCGGTATTTCTTACAACATTTTTATGAGGCCTTTTTGTAATCTTAGCTTGACTACAAGTTTCACATTTTTCAAAATCTTTTGACAGTCTTGGAATTAATCCTAAACTACTCATGATTCCCACATATCTACTATTTATATGACACAAACGAGCATGCCAAAAATTAATAGAAGAAACCATATAAACTGAACTGGTAGATGCTTTATTATTCTCAACATTCAATTTAAACATTCCATCACAAGCATAACCCTTGCCCACAAATAATCCCTTTTTTGTGATTACATAATTATCAGATTCCATAGTTTGCTTGAAGCCAACCTTGTTAAGCAAAAAACTTGACATCAAATTCTTCCTCATGGACGGAGTGTAAAGTACATCTTTCAATGTTAGCACACGTCCAGAAGTGAATTTCAATTCAACCTCACCACTCCCAAGAACCTTGGTTTTACTAGAGTCACCAAGCATAACAGTTTTTTCTTCTTCAAAAGGAGTGTACAATTTGAACCAATTCTTGTCATAGCAGACGTGCCTATTAGCACCGGAATCTGCCCACCACCCTTCAACATATTGCACCATATTGATGTCTGTAATCATAGCCACTAAAGGCTCTTCGGTTACGTTAGCCTGCGGGACAGATTCACGTTTCCGAAATTTGCAAAATCGAGCAATATGCCCACTCTTGCCACAGACAAAACAGGATCTATTAAATTGATCTTGTGAAGGGGGTCCTTGGTTCTTATTGTAATTTTTATTTGGGTTTCCCCTTCCTTGAGGTCTATTATTACTTTTAAAGGCTCTTTTTTTTTTAGGCTTCAATTGAACATTTCTAGGAAAATGATTTTTGGGCATATTATTATTGGATGAAATAAGGTTTACCTTTGTGGTGGAATTACCATTGCTCTCTTGTGTCATGAGTGCATCTTGTCCTCTAGCCTCCTCCTCCACACGAATGCGTGTGATCAAAGTCTCCAAGGATGTTTCCTTCTGTTTGTGCCGCAAAGTTTTTTGGAACTCCCTCCAAGATTGTGGTAGTTTATCAATTATGCCAGCTACCACCAAATTGTCTCCAATCTTTATGCCTTCGGATCTCAATTCTGCCACAATCATTTGGAAGTCTTGTGCTTGATCCACCACCGATTTTCCATCCACCATTTGGTAACGGAAAAATCTACTAGCAGCATACTTCTTTGCACCTGCCTCCTCGGTATCATACTTGCTTTGTAAAGCCTTCCAAATTTTCTTAGCAGAATTGTAAGTTGTATCATAATAATCATAGAAATGATCGGCAAGACAATTCAATAGATAAGAGCGACAATTATATTCATCTTTTGTATACTTATCTATTTTTTCTTGATGGAGAATATATTCTTCCTCACTCATCTCATCGGTAGGAACTTTTGACGGATTCTTGTCAGTGAGGATGTAGGAGACTTTAAGAAGACTTAAGTAGAAGAGGACCTTTCCTTTCCACCTCTTAAAATGGGCTCCCTTAAAGCGAAAGGGCTTGTTGAGATCTCCAACAGGCTCATTTGGTTTCTCTTGTGAAGACTCCATGTGTTTGAATCTCCTTAAAATTGTTGGTGCAAACACAATAATAATGGAAATAATACACAAAGAGAAACTGAATAGTACTTCTGAATATTATTAATATAAAGAAAGGAAATACACAACACTATTTGGACTAAGGCGCGGCACTCGCTCTCTTTAAGGAGATTCAAGCCCTTGGTTGGCTAACTCTTGTAACCGGTGCAGACCTTCTCTGACTTGTCTCCCCCAGGATACAACAGCCCAACAAGTGTTGTATGGCTAGAACAACCTCTGCACAAAGTGTTCAAGCCCAAAACTCCACCAGAAAGAACACCCTTCCTTGCCAATAATCTCTCTATTTTTTTAGTGTGTATTGTGAATTGCAGTAACTTGGATTGGGTCTGAATGAGTCTATTTATAGGCTCAATGGGCCTTACTAAATTACTACCCAATTTATTCTAATTAATTAGGTCCAATTATTCTGATGTAATGGGTGTTACAAGATTAATTGTTGGATATTAATCTGATGGGCTGGAGTTACACAATTAATGGTGAGATGAGGAGTTTCTGAAGAATGAATAGGCCCAAACGGATAGTCCATTAAGTGGGTTAATGGCTCTTCATTGTCCATAATAAAAATGGAGTATTAATTCGGGCCATTTACTCACCAACGGATATGGTAATTATTCTGAATGGACTGTCAAGTAGGAGGATCCAAGTGGCTGATTCATTTCCATTTTTGATACCTCCACTCTTCACCTCTCCCTTGCGCACGTATCTAGCCCAATATCTGAGACAATTCATGTTAGCCCATTAATCACCACAATTAAAAAGAATAAAAAAGTCTCTCTCCTTTTCAATGTGGGATTAAACATTTTTCACAACTCTTCATCTTCCATATTCACTCCACATCTTTACATTTATTTTATAACATTTACTCATTTTAATTATTTAATATTAAAATGTTCCAACAAAAACAAACCACTATAAACCCACAGTCACCATCAGCCAACCCAACCCATAGCAAACCCACAGTCACCACTAGCCACAATCACCCACCCACCTACCACCACCATAAACCCTGATGTAGGACACAATTTACTATTTAATTATTGTAATTTATTATTTTTGGTATTTTTATGTAAAAAAACGTTATTTTAGGTTTAGGTGATTTATTTCCTTGTTTTTAGGTGCATTTAATACTTTTTAGGTCAAATTTGATTCCTGTTATGGTTATGTATCAATTAGGAGTTATTTTAGATTATATTTTCATGTCTGTCAAGTTTTAAGGAGCCCTTAAATAGGCCCCTAAGTCTGTAAACGTTTTTCATAGTTTATTATCAATAAAAATTCAGACTTGTGTCTATTGTGTTCTCTGGTGAATTCTAGATCTATCACCTTGTGGATTTCAGGGAACCCCTCGTGGATTCGAGGTTTACTACCAGGAACTAACAGTTTAGTTTCTGTCCATCAAAGAGAGCATCGTGTGTGCTTTTCTTTAGGCTTCTGCAACATCAGTTGGTATCAGAGCCTTGACTTACCCTGGTCTGATTGCAAACCGGCAAGACGGTAACCACCACCACAACAACAACGAATAAGTTAGCAAGTATTACGTGACATACAACAAGCACTCACAAATATCTATGCTAGGATGGCGCCGTTGAAGAATGGAAACAATAGGGATAACTGCAACGGAGACATAACTCACGGGCAACCTATTGGTAAGCAAATTTCATATAGACCTTATAAGAGAATTGCAAGTTTTAATGGTTATTTTTTAAAAGAAGATTTTCTTGATTGGTTACTTGATCTAGAGGATTTATTTGACTATGAGAATATTTGTTATGAGAGAAAAGTTGGACTTGCTTTGTATAAACTTAGTAAGTATGCCTTATGTTGGTGGGAACGAGTAGAATCTGATAGAATCTGACAAGGTAAAGACAAAATTCGATCATGGCCAAGGATGAAAAATATGCTTGCTATCAAATTTTATCCTTTGGATTGTGAAGAAATCTTGTCGTATACAATACAAGATTATTATTGGCCAAGAAGTTCATACTTGAATAATTTTGAAGAGCCAAATATTCCATTGTTAAAGGAAGAATTACATGTTAAGGAAAATACCGTTCTTGAAGAAAATATAGAGATTTCTGAGGAAATTAATGAAGGCCTTGTTATAGAAGAAGAACTTGAAATCAAGATTGTGGAGGAGATTAATGAAGATCCCATTATAGAGAAAGATCTTGAGGTTGAGATAGTAGAGACCATTAAAGAAGAAATTATAGAGGAAATTGTCAACAATCTCGATGAAATCAAGTTAGATGATTGCAACATTCAAACTCCTATTATTTTATTAGAAGACACCGAAACAAAGTTTACTGATTTTATTGGGGTGAAAAGATTTGATTTGATCATTGACTCTTTTTTGGTGAATATCTTCAATTACATGAAGATCAAGGGAGTAGAAGTTCAAGTTGCCCGATTAATGACTTTCAAGTTTGGCAAGAAGACAAAGAAGATGAAGTATTCAAAGTATTTGTTCTCTTGGCATGGGAGATTTCAGATTTCAAAGATGAACTCGAGGACGAGTTTGTTTCAAGTGGAGGGGTCTGATGTAGGACACAATTTACTATTTAATTATTGTAATTTATTATTTTTGGTATTTTTATGTAAAAAAACGTTATTTTAGGTTTAGGTGATTTATTTCCTTGTTTTTAGGTGCATTTAATGCTTTTTAGGTCAAATTTGATTCTTGTTATGGTTATGTATCAATTAGGAGTTATTTTAGATTATATTTTCATGTTTGTCAAGTTTTAAGGAGCCCTTAAATAGGCCCCTAAGTCTGTAAACGTTTTTCATAGTTAATTATCAATAAAAATTCAGACTTGTGTCTATTGTGTTCTCTGGTGGATTCCAGACCTATCACCTTGTGGATTTCAGGGAACCCCTCGTGGATTTCAGGGAACCCCTCGTGGATTTGGGGTTTACTACCAGGAACTAACAGTTTAGTTTCTGTCCATCAAAGAGAGCATCATGTGTGCTTTTCTTTAGGCTTCCGCAACATCAAACCCCAACCCAAAATCAACCTACCACTAGCCACCACCACTACAAAACAACCACCAAATCACAAAACCTAGCCATCACAAATCACCAATTACAAAACAACCACCAAAGCCCATCCATTAAAAATCACCAATCACAAAACAAAAACCCAGCCACCAAATCACCAAATCACAAATCACAAAACAACCACCATCACAAACACGAAATCCAGCCATCACAAAATTTCACCTACCACCAAATTTGATCCACCACCAAATTGTGACCCATGACCTAGACCCACCATGACCAAGTGACCCACAGTGACCATCGAAGCACTATGACTCGCACCCATGGGAAACCGGTGAGAGAGAGAGAGGGACAAGCAAGAGAGGGCAAGGGCGAGAGGGTTGGAGATAGGAAGAAATAGAGAGAACCAGTTAGAAAGAAAGAAAAAAGATAGAGAAGAGAGAATTGGTGAAGGAGAAAAGAAGATGAATAAAAAGAGAGAGAAAAGAGAGTCTGGAGAAAGAAGAAAAAGAGAGAATAGTGAGAGAGAGCAAAGATATTTTAATTGAAAATGTATTAAAAAATTATTATTTTTATAAGATTTGAACTACAATGATTGTCATAGATAGCAGTCCATTGTAGCTCAACTTCTAAAATTGAGTCCTTCTAGTACCACAAAAAACCACAACTCGCCCATGTGGCCAGTTGTTGTTGGTGGAAGGGTGGTGGTGGGACACCCCTCCACCAACCACAACTTGCCACATGGGCGAGCTGTGGCTTTTTTTGTGTTACGTTATATGGCACAAGACTTTTCATCTAAATATTTTAACAATAACACCTTTGTTGTAGTGTGTTTTTTTGGAATGAGATGCTAAAAGATAACATTTTTAGCTTTTGAGATGTTTGATTGGAATGCTCTATAAGGAGAAATCTAAAAATAATTGTGTTAATAATTTCATGGTTTTGTCTCTTCTGAAATGCAATTCAGCTATATGCCTATGGACATTTCACAAGATTTCGTGCTAGTTACAGGCATACAGCTATTGTTCAACAATAGTATTGTAAGGTTTGTGACTATTGTCATTGTTCAGTTTTATCCTCATAGGCAACATGGGAAGCAGAAGCTCCCAAATGTGATAAATATGTTATTTTTACTTCGTTTTGATAAGAAACAATCTTTGGTTACGAATGTTGGCCTTGATAAGTGATCGCTCAACATTTATGGTAGCTGGCGGCCATGGTAGGACATGCACTGAAGTGCAGAGTGCAGTGCTTCACCCGTGAGTTTAAGAGGCAACATAACCACCATAGAAGTGACCAACCCAGCATTTCTGCGTTTCAGTTCGTTATCTGTCATATAGGTTTTATTTATGGTATATTTAATGTTTTTAGGAATATTTATCTACCATAGAGTTATTGTTCAATGATTATTAATGATTGTGATGTGACTGTGTTGTTACCGAACCTTTTTTTTGGGGGGGGGGTGTTGTGGGGGAAAAAAATGAAATATGCGTTACTATTATATTATGTAACATGGTAGAATTTGCCAATAACTTTGATATAAACACTATCGTATTGATTTTATTACAAGTTAATGTGAAAATCTCACTTTTTCTCTCTAAAACAGTAGATTACTATTTAATGTAATAGAAGTGTAAGGAATGGATCATGGGCGAATGGGAATTACTTCAAGCTCATTGGGGACTTGAGAATGCTCTAAAGTATCACTCAAAGTGAAATTCTCATTGCTTTGTTGTCCTACATCTTAAAAGATTGTCAAGAGTAGTCCTAGTGGGGGAGGGGGGTGAGGGTGATCGGAGCCGTTTCGATAACTAAGTTAAAGGGTAAAATAAGTATTCTCTTATGAAGGGTAAAATAAGTATTCCCTGCCATTGTCTTACATTTGGAATCTGACTTTTTCTGTACAATCTTAAGAAATTCAATGTTTGGTTGATAAGATTTTGGAACAAGCGATGTCCCTCCAGTGGCGACTCCAGGAATTTTATCCAAGGTATTCTTATTTTACTTTGAAAAAATTTCGGGTCATTTCAATCTATTTCGAGTGTTTTGGGAAGTTTCGGTAAATACCGGTCGAAATTCAAAATTTGGTTGGTATGAAGTTTGTGCTTAAAAAAAAAAAAAAATGTTCTTAAAATCAAAAAAAATTTGCATTTTGTACATCCAAAAACCTCAAAAGGAAAAAAAAAAATGAAAAGAAAATAAATGAACAAAGGTTGCTTACAATAAACTATAAATTCGTTTAAAATATTAATAAAATTATTAATTGTTGTTGTTTAGTTGTTTTATTAATTTGTTTGTCTTTTATAAACTATAATTTATTATATTATTGTTTCATTAATTATAAAATTATTAATTATTATTTAGTCTAACATAATTTAATTTGTTTGCCTTTTATAATGTATTGATTAATTAAATTATTAATTATTAGAATAATGAGCTAGCTACCAATCAAAAAATTTCACAATCACAAACCACAATAACATTACATTAAAAGACAATATTTAACCAACTTACCAACACCAACACACACCAACCAACAGATAAGAATCATAAGATAAAACCAAATTAAAAAAATCAAAAAATAGGCAAAATATTAATAAACTTAAAAAGTTTCACTGCTTCAGCCAATCACTCAGATAAAGACTTAAAGTTACTCTTAAAGAAGAGAGAGAGAGAGAGGCACTTTGAGACACAACTTCATTTCATTTCAGATTTCAGAGAGAGAGAGAGAGAGAGAGTGAGAGTCGGAGAGAAAAAGTGAGAGAAATACCTTGAGGGAGCACTGGAGCAGCCGAGCACAGAGGCCAGAAGAGTGAAGGCTGAGGCTGAGGCAGCGCAGTGACCGTCGAGCGATGTGCGACGATGTGTGACGCGATGTGCGAGCGATCTCCGATGAGCGACGATGTGCTCTGGATTGCGACTAGACCGATCTCCGATGAGGGGCAAGTCGAGTCGGGCGACGATGTGCTGGAGTTTGGACTGCGACAGTGCGACTGGACCGATCTGACTTCTGAGGGGAGGCGTTGCTCACTTGCTCTGTTGCTCTGTTTTTAGGTTTGCTTTAGCTTCAGTGATTTCTGATTTACTGATTTGAGGTTTTTGATTTAGTGATATGCTCTGTATTGGGGTTTTGGGGTTTTTTTTTTTTTTTTTTTTTTTTTTTTTTTTTTTTAATTTGTGGGTTTGCTTCTCTGTAATCTGTTGGGCTTTGTTGGGCGGGTTTGCTTCTTTGTAATCTGTTGGGCTCTGTTGGGCTTGCCGTGGGCTTGATGTTGGGCTGGCCGTCCGTTGTTTTGCTCTGTTACAATTTTTTTTTTTTAATAATTTGAGGGTGTTCTTATTATTATTATTTTTTTTTTGAGGGTGTTCTTTTTTTTTTGTTGAGGGTGTTCCTATTTTTTTTTTTTAAGGGTAAACAAATAAAAAAATTTTAATTATTATATATAATTTTTTTTTTTTCAAGTCAGGGTGTTCCTGGGAACACCCTGACCATAACATGGCGCCGCCACTGTGTCCCTCAAGTTTTTCAACCGAAGAGAGGTTAAATTGCCATTAATTTGTCTACGGGTTGGTAGGGAGTGAAAAATTTCAAATATGAGGTTTTAACATGTCAATAGCTTTGACAATTTCTTCATTTTATGGTTTACATGAGTTATGTTGGGTGGCTGACAATAGACGACCAACTCTACATCAATGCTCCTGAATAACTGTTATGATAGCTACAAGGGCGACGAGCATATGCTCGGCCAGTGGGAATCAAAAATTGAACCCATGATAGAACCGTCCCTGCCTTTATTCAAACGTTCGCTTGTTTGATCCAACTCTAATCTTTC
The DNA here is from genome assembly GCF_001633185.2 of Quercus lobata. Taxonomy (NCBI): domain Eukaryota; kingdom Viridiplantae; phylum Streptophyta; class Magnoliopsida; order Fagales; family Fagaceae; genus Quercus; species Quercus lobata. The sequence continues at coordinate 17,029,080 of NC_044912.1, read as the reverse complement.
TAGTAAGTCACCAATGAATGTGACAATGTTATTTTTATATATAACCTTATTAAGAATAGAGCTACCATTCAGAAGGTAGAATTTCTATGTCGTATATTTTTGAATATATTAATATGACAAAACAAAAATATAACTTGTGGACTTCTGCCCCTTTGGTCATTCGCATTCATTACTTTATACTTACTAATAACGATTATTTTGGCTCATAAATCATAACATACATTAAATTGGTGTTACAACTTACAACACTACTGAGGGTCTTGTGCCATAAATTTAAAACACATAATTCAACATATTCCACCAATATAACATCTGGGGCGGGGGTTGAATTGAATAGTGGTAATTCACTACTCTCTAATGAGCCAACCATAATATTAGTAGGTGAGAAAATTAGTTCCCAATTTGTGGCAGTTTTTATTTGTTTGGCTTCTGTTAGGTTAAATGGATAACTGTCCTCACTACAATGGTTGAATACAGCAATAATTTGTTGAATTGCAGGATATTTAATGCTTTTTAAAATTATGTCTTATAGATATTGTTTGTCAGTGAGGTACATCTGTAAAAAAGCCATACTCATTGAACAGACATTGATGATTATGGACTTAAGAAACCGCTTTGGGTTGTTATATCTACTTCACTCGTTTGTCATTGCTCTTTCTAAATCCTGCACAAGTGTAACTGTAGGTTACATGTTTTCATGGAATGGCATATGACTTTGTGGCTTCAAGAAATTGCTAAGTGATTTGCTCTTTGGGAGTTGAGGATTTTATGTTTTTATTGTTGATTTCTATTTTCTTGACTCTACAAATCCCACCACTTACATATATCATAATCCTTTGAGCAAACGAGCTCGGACTCATAGCTGATGGGAAATATAAAAAACTTTAAAATAACTTTATGGGCTATGTTAATGGATGGTCTTAAGCTATTTGTTATTAAACAACTATAGAAAAGTTTTAAAACTACTTTAATGAGAAATATAAAAAATTGTCAAAAAATAATTGCTTTTTTTTTTTTTTTTTTCCCTATAAAAAGTTTCTAAAAATATTTCATAAATCAATGCCTTCAAGGCATTCATTAATAGTTCCCTACATTTTAGCGTTTGGATTAGGCTACATATTTAGAAGAGCAAAAATTAGATACGGTATTTAGATGTTGTTCCTAATTAGATTCCCCTTTTAAAATTTAGCCATGTTTACTTAACTAAAAATGTACTTCTATCCCATGAAAAAGACACATAACTTAATTTTAAGAGAAGAACTTAAGAAACTGCACCTAAGATACTATAAATCTATACCTAAATTTTGTTCAATTTAGAATGCAAACAAATTGGAATAATCATTTTCGAAATTTTATAGTATTCTTGAATAATAGAATGACAAGATGCATTTGATTATAGAGAAATGTATAGTCATTATATTTTTACAAAAAATTTTAAATTGTAAATTGTTATTGGTTATAGTTAGTAGTTTAAACTTTAAAAATATAATTTTAATGATAGGTTCAAATTAAAACAAATAACAACTTTCTATTTATAATTTATTATAAAAATTCAGTAAAAATGTTTTGAACACATCACTATGTATGTACTTGAACATTTTTCCCTTTCAGTAGGTGAAGTTTCGAGGATAAAAGTAGCACTGATGACCGAACCAAAAAGACTGTTGGCTTAGGCAAATATTATGAAGGATATAGTATTGAAGCCTTGAAGGCATTGAATGCTTTAGTTTGCATGTGGCAACCAATGCATGGACCATCACCACTTTGGTGTCCCACACCATTAATAACTTTATCTAATAAGGTGAATTTCTATCACATATGCATTGCTTCGCTGCCAAGTTCTGTATTCGATCAATTAATGTAACTTGGCTGCTTCTGTGAAATAGAAGCACCACAGTCCAGAAATATGATTTTGACATTTCAGATTTTTACGGTCTTTTTTTTCTTTGTTTCTTTTATCAGTTCATGTTCCCATGTCACATATAATATGAATCACATTGGAATTTGGATCCCACTGTATAAAAGTCAAATATACCGGCATTGTCATGACTCATGAAACATGGCCAATTCACACGACAATTTTAAGATTTCAACAACGTTATTGAACCGGTTTGTGCATCCTGCAATAACAACCAGTAGCTCGTTAGAGAGAAAAAGTCACTGCCGACATTGAAGACGACAAGAACCACAAAACCAGAAATGCTGATTGCCAATTGCACAGAGTTCCTTTGAGATGTTTTACATCAATTTTACAATTTGAAATATAGGCAATACAATAATAGCATGAAATAGATAATGCATTTTCCTGCAGAAAAGAGAACTCAGGGTTAAAGTTGTACTGGATTCGAAGTCAATTTGCACTGCTTGTGTGTTTTTTTTTTCTCGAAAATATACATGATCCATTGAGGTTTTCTTTTATATTATTCTCCTCCAGAATGGTATTCTCTCTCACTGGGGTTACGCAGTGTAAGAAAGCCCAATAAAAGCAAAGTTTTCGTTTTGGGCCGGTACTATTGACGCCTGGCTTGGTCCACTTCTTGTCTATTCAAAAACGTTTTTCCTCGTATGCCAATAGTTTAGGTTTTTTTTTTTTTTTTTTTTTTTTTTTTTTTTTTTTTTTTTTTTTTTAAATGATTCTCATGCCAAAAGTTTATAGGGAAAGGAACAATCAAATTTGTGTTATAGTTTAATCATGAAAATGTAATATATGGAATTAAAGTGATAGTCCAATGATAATGACATCTTTTATGGTGTCTGATATATGTGATTCAAATCACACCTCTTTTTCTTTCACTATTTATATATATAATTTGGGTAAAACGGCCCTAACATGTGAATAATAAGGGACTCCTCTCATTTAAGTAGTTATAAACATACACACATATAAGATGGAGATGGAAATGAAGAGAGCAAAGAAAATTCATGCAACGTTTTTACTTCCTTCTTTTGTCAAGTTAAATGGTACGGTGGAATTTATAAGTTCTAAAATATTTCATTTCAACTAACAAAGAAAGTGTTGGTATCTCATGAGATGATCTCATGAAACCTCCCTCCCACAGTGGTCACCTGAACATAATTGATAACTTATTACTTTTATCACTCCTTCCTTCACCGAGCAATAAGTTATGAAATTCCCTCTCAAAATGAATGAAGCAATGAAGCAACATAACTATCTAGGGCATACCCAACCTTAAGCACGTACATTTTTTGCGTCTATAATCACTAGCTTTAGAAAAAACACAGTTAGATTTGAATTATTTGATCCTAGATTTTCAAAAACCATATTACACTCGAGCTAAGATACACATACCAATGATTAATTAATATTACTTGAAAATTGGGGGAGGAGGAAGACCCATTATCGAGAGCTATAGTAACTAGGAAGTAGGAGTTAATAAGAAGAATGACATCGATTGAAAGGTATGCTAAGTAGTAAGAAAAAAAAAACAAGGGATGAGCTGCAAATAGCACTGAAGGTAAGGCTGTTTATGGGTCTGACCTTATTTAAGTTGGACCAAACAATTAAGCTTTCTCAAGATCTTGTTACTCCATTTCTTGGGTTAGACTAAGATCTATGGGCCGTGGATATAAAGAGCCCAATAAAAGCTGCAGTAAAACAATAAAAATACTTTCTTTTTTGGGCTAAGGAAAAACTAAGATACGATTACAATTTACACTTCTACACAAAGCCCATTTTCCTGGAACATGGGTTTGTTCTTCATGTCCTTTATGGGCCTAGTTTTGAGTGAGTTAGGCCTCATGTAAAACAAAACAAAGAAAATTGCAAGAACCTTTTTTTTTTTTTTTTTTTTTTGGTGAAGAAAATTGCAAGAACTATATCTATATGATCAACGAGTTTTATTCCTTATGCTAATTGAAACAGTTTTATAGTCGACAATCCAACTAATTGCTCGTTTATAGTGATGCCGACATTAAAGAAACTTCATTAGTCAGAAAAGTTCAATTTAGGATGTCTAAATCACTTTATAACAAATAAAATAATTAGGGCCCTTTTATAAATGAAGTTAAAACATAATCTTGATGATGACATCTTATAGGAACCTAATCAAAATGGGCCCCAAAGCTAAGAATGCACAGGAAAAGTAAGAAATGCCTACAATAGTGACAACATTGCTCAGAAGGTGCCTGAGTGAGAATAATATTATGGATGCAATCTTTGCAAATAGAGAAAAGGAAAACTAAAAATTGAAATGAAGAAAGGCTGCCAAAAAAAAAAAAAAAAAAAAAAAGCAAGGAAATGGAAGTCAAGGTCAGAACTCTCCCTATTCCCCACTTCTCTTTCTTCGTCTTGTCACCATGCTTGTCTCTTTTCTCGTAATTCTCTCTCTCTCTCTCTCTCTCTCTCTCATCCATCGGAAAAAAATTTTGAGCTTTTCTTATATCTTTTTATTAAGCGATAATTTTAAAAATTTAACAATTAGACTATATATTTTCGTTATATCTTTTGTATTTGTAAAATTTCAATAAAATCAAAATCAATAGCTATATCTTAAAAAAAAAAAAAATTTTAAGTTTTTATGATCTAAAATTATGTATAAAAAATAAATTTATTAATGAAATAATAAATAACATCTTATTTGAACAAAATTTGACTTGTGTATTAAACACATAAAAAATATGTAATTTAACAGTAATATTTTAAAAATTCATATCTAATAAAATAATAAAAGAGTAGTTTAAAAGGTTTCTGTCCACACTGTTGGAAAGTGAAACTAGTCCCCACATCCAGAGAAAAATAAAGAGAATCTAGTGTAATTTGAATAATTTAAACCAGTTTGGAATTATTATGAATGGAACGGAAAAGCAAGAGAGTAGGCATCAGTGAACACGTGTGTTACTAGTACGTGTGCCCATGTCTGTCTTTTTTGGGTGGAATGAGATGAGAGGCTTGGAGGTGTTTGAATGAGAAATGCTGGTGTACGTGTGGTGTGTATCTCTTTGTCTCATTGTTAGGTTTTGTTCACTAAAGAAAGACACAACAATTCCTTTATATTTGCACAAAATATACAAAAAGAGTAAAATTCACTCTTTGTTTTTAGATTTTCAAAATCAGCCCTAGATAAAGTTTTATTTTTGAATGTTTGCTAACCTGAATTCATGTCTTGTGTGATGCTTCTGCAAGTCCTTTATGGGGGACTCAATTTATTTTTGAAGTCATATGGCCTTTAAGTATTTAATCTTTTTTGTTTTAGTTCTACATGGATGGTGGGATGAAAAATGATTGGGAAACAAGTGTTTTTTTTATTATTTTTTTTATATATAAAAAAAATTCAATAATTGAGGGAGGTGAGATTTAAATTTTAAACTTTTCAGTTAGAAATATTAATGTTTTTTTTTGTTGAAAAATATTAATATGTATTAGTTGAACTATATAAAACTCCTGTCAAATAATGATAAATTGTTAAGTTAATTGTGAAGAACTTATATATAATTAAAACATCATTTTTTATTTCTCAAAAAAAAAAAAATCATTTTCCCTCGATCTCATAACCATGACACAATATTTATTATGTACTAATCATGCCATGCTAATATGAATAATTATGAAAAATTGTGTCCTTAATTTAACTCTTTTTAGTTTTACTAGTAGTAGATGACCTATTACACGACTCATGCATGAGATAAATGGGTTATTACTTATTAGCAGTAGATATTCAAAAGCCCGAGGTGTACCCTTTGATGTTCAATAAATCTTTTTCTTTTAATATTTTTTTAAAGAAAAAGATTTTGAAGGGATTCAAATTAACAAGAATGTAGGTAAAGTAACATTACTGTTAATAAAATTTGCACCCTCTTTGATTTTTTTTTTTTAAACTTAAAAATATTAATATCTGATAGAATCATAATCATATTAATACGAAGAGTTGCCCATCAAAATTTTCACAAAATTTATATGATATTAAACACATTTAACTTTATAAATATTATATTTTCAACAATTCTCAAACCCTATTTATTTTGGCGTAAATTTTTTTTTTCTTTTTTGGAAAACATCTTTAAAAATTTCAAATGGTTGGAGCAACTGAAAATACTAGCGAAACTGAAAACAATTTCATTGACCAACAAAAACATGCAATGCAGAGCATAAAACAATTTACACCCGTTAAAAAGGAGTAAAACAATTTCCCCCAAAACAACACAACATAATCAACCTACATGGCTACATGCCCAATCTATCGCACGACACCCATTGAACCATGACATTGCCATTATGTTGTTGGACCTAGCCATTGCCAATTTCTCTCTCTTGTGTGATTCCATTTCTCATTTCTCTCATTTCTTGACCAATGCGGCAATGCTCATGTTATTGTCAATGCCTCTTTTGTCCACCATTGTCGATCTTACTTCTTCTCTCTATGAACTATAGGATTGATTACTCTCTCTCTCTCTCTAAATTCAATGCCTTTCTTTGTAATTTTTTTTCCATGGCATATGCATTGGTAAAATATATGTGAATCTCATGTATAATTATGAAATATTTATGTGAATTAATTTTCTCACTGCATGTGTTGTCAACTTGTCATAATTTGTGATATTCATGACTACTTGAGCTGTGTTATTGATTCCAAATTATAAAAAAAAATTGACACCAAATTACCAATTTCTTTTTTGTGGAAAACATATTAATAGAAACAAGTATAAGCCTTAATTAGTTGTCAATAAAGGACAAGTCCTCTACACAGCCGTACCCATTGTTGCTTACCTCGTTCTTACATGGTAATGGTAGCTTGTGGTTTTATCAATATCCACATTGTTGATTGTTATGGACATGTGGCTACTCAAAACGAAGGTCGCACTCACTCACACCTAATATATAGTACCATCCTTCTCTTAATTAATGGTCTGTTGGTGTTGGACACAACACTCTTGAGAGAGAAAAAGAGTCCAACAATGTCTATTGCATTATCTTTCGAAGATGGTTTCCCGACAGCTGACATGAAAATGATAGAGGTACGGAGGGGGGGTGAGGCCATAGCGTCAGAAATGCATTACCTAACCAGCACCAGGCTTTTGTGTGTGTGGGGTTTGGAATTGTGGTTTTGTGGAGTTAAATGACTCTGCGACTGTGGACCTGGTGCTGCACATTGCCAGAGTATTTATTAGGAATATCATCATTTAAAAAAAAAAAAAAATTGAACTCCAACCATAATTTTTTTTCTTATTTATATATATGTTATATATTAGATCAATTACCAAAAAAAAAAAAATCTAATAATTATATAGTTCAAAAAGATGATATTTGAACTATGAATGTTCCCATTAAAAACATTAAAATGTATCAAGTATTAAACAAAGTTAAATTGTAATCAATTCAGGAGAACATTGCCTAGAACAGTTGAATAGCAGATTTTTTTTCTTCTTATGGACAAATATATATAAACAAATGAATGCCAAAAAAAAAAAAAAATTACACATTTTAATTAAAATTTGTTTGAAAGAAGATCACGTATAATTTAATTAATTTGAATTTTTTTTAGTACTTGGCTGCTTTATCCAAAAATATGTTAAGATTTAATTAATTTAAATAAATATAGTTTAATTATGAATGACTCTTTCTTATATTGTCACATAAACTACTTTTGAATGTTGACATATTTTGCATTATCATTATAATATTAAAAAAAAATTGTTCTATATTTGTTAAAATCAATTTTAATTTATTAGTATTAAATTATATAATATTAATCAAACTCTTCTTAAATCATCAAGTTTAATATATTTTAAACAGATTATAATTTGATTACATTGTACGTTTTCTATAATGTTTAAAATATATATATTTCTTAATAAATATTTAAATATATAGCGTATATAAATTTTTTTTTTCTGTATTACATGAACTAAAGACTAATTAATAGTAGGAGAAAAATACACAAATTCCCATATTGTTTTATCTAAAAATACAAAACCTCTTGAGATTTTGAGTGTTACATCTAATCCCATGTGGTATTAGTTTATGTGAACATCATTAATTATTTAACATTTAACCCTATGGGGGGTTTTGATAGAAACACGAAACCCCATATGAAATTGTTTTATGCGAGAATATAGCTCTAAATATGGACGCATGTCATCAAATGAGTAACTAATAAGTTACACATAAAACAACATGATAAGAGGTTAAGTGTGGCATTCAAAATTTTAGGGCTTCTATTATTTTCTATATAAATCACATTGGCTTTCATGTACTTTTCCCTAATAATATATTACAAGAACCATAAAGGACAATATATTTGGAAATTTGGAGAGAGATGAGAGTAGAAGGTAATGAGAGAAGGAGACAAGATGAGAGAAAAGCAGTATGGTTACCCCTTCCTTTCATTTGAGTGTTCTAAAAATTAAGTAGGGGAAGGGGAATATATATCCCTTAATTTATGTTTCAAAAATTAAATAGAAGAGTAAAGGGAAGTGGTCATATAAATTGATAATTATGATATTTATTTGTTTTAAATAAATAGATATAAATTAACATTATAAGGAAAAAACTAATATAAATTAATATATATATATATATATATTGGTTTTCAAAAAAAATAAAAAAATAAAAGTGAAACTCTTACTATCCCATCGTGTCCAAATTCCTTCAATTTTGAGGAATTAAAAGGGGATAAGATATTCCTACAACCCCTTCCCCATCGGTCCTCCCCTTAACAAATAACCAAGGTTAATTAAACCCCACCCCTCAGTTTCACTTTACTTTCCTTCATTGAAAGAAGGATCTTCCTTCTCTTTAATTTATATTTCGTTTTTTGGACTATTGTACAATTCAATTCTTCAAGTTTCAAGGTGGATTCAAACTACCCTTATCGTCCTTCTTCTTATGCACTGTTTTGCTTAGGAGATTCAGCAACGTAGCGTTTAAGCTTCCTCCATATATGCGCTGCGATGCGAGACCACCCTGGAGTGGTCACACATGCACGTTAGTTGATCTCATTAGCTAGGTATATATTTTGTAATTAATAAACGATTTTCAGTATAAATTATAGTATATTGGATTTTGTTAGTGAAATATTTTAAAAGAAATACTTTTATAAATGGTTTTTTTTAAAAATAAAATTTTCTATTTCCCCTAAAAGATGTATAAAAAATTTCTTAAAATAGTTTATTAACAAATAAGCATTAGTATATTTAATACTCTATTAACTATTATTATAATTTTAAGGCAGGATCCTAAAAAATAGTAGAGAGATGCTACGTCTACAATATTTTTATAACAAATCACAGGTGGTTAGTTGTTATTGGTTCAAATTTGAAACTAATACTAAGATTACTTTTTTGTCCTAACAATAACAACCAGTAACAACTTGCCACTTAGGATTTGTTGTAAAAATATTGTAGACATATCATTTCTCAAAATATTGATCGAAGATAAATTATTTACTCCACAGGAATTTAGTATGAATTTGAGTTCTAGCTCCTAAATTAAAGGATTTGGATTTTGTCTAGTGCTCCATTAACTGCTCTAATGCATTAGATGGGGCATAAACTTGGTATTTAGAGGGAAGAAGCTTCGCCCTAATTATTAGTTAATTTTTTTTGATGAACTAATTATTAGTTAATTATGCATGTGATGTGATGGAAAATTATAGAATGCCAAATAAGTAACACCCACTTTTTTATTCGCTTATGTTTTTGAAATAAATGACAATTTATCATAAATTATTAGAAAAATATGTCATAAAATTTGGATGCTGCCATTTTAGTTTCAATTATTATTATTTTTTTCCACTTTTTTTCCCTTGTCAAGAGTTCGATGTACTATTTGTATCGTTCATATGGCACCATTCATCATTTGAAATTTGATTTTTGCTATTTAAAAAATGGATGTCATAAATAATTAATGACTGGAAATTTTAGCTGATGAGTTTCACAAGGTGCTTGCATCAGTTACATGAATCCTTTCTAGTTTCTTTCATGTCCTTCTACTTATATTTGGGGCCTAACTTTAACATGAGAAATTATTAATAAATAAGGAGGTGTTTAGTAATGTTATTCTAATAACGTTATTCGTGTGTGAATAAAAAAATATGTGAAAATATATTTAATATTGTTTAAACACTGAAAACTGTTATTTGAAATACTTTACCAAACCAAACAGCCCCTGATGTTTGGTAAGAAAAGATGTGAGAAAGTGAAACATGATACTGTATGAAAAGACGTCAAGGACTCTTTTATCTTACTCAAGGACTCGGGACTTCTTTTCCCCCACTCTCGATTATTGCAAAACATATACTCCACAATGTTCTTAGTAGTACTTATGTTCAATCAAATGTTTTCATCAGGCACTCTCAAACCAGCCAAAGTGCTGGTAGACCAACATTTCGGCTTCAAGATTGGGTCCGATTTACAGACAGTAGAAATGGTCAAAGTCTCAATTCTTCCTTAAAAAAAAAAAGTTTTCACTTTTTATTATAATTAAAAATGGTTTATTTCCTAAAAAAAAAAAAAATCGTTTATTTCAAAAAAAATAAAAATAAAAAACCCAACTCGTCCCGTCATACTTAAATTTTGAAAATGACTTGATTTCGTGAAATTGTTAAAAACTCTTCTTACAAATATTTTGCAGTTTCTCTTGTTTTTTTATTGAAAGGTATTTTCTTAAGAATATATGTTATTTAAAAAAATATATTTAATCAAAAAATTTATTTAAAATGAAAAAAAAAAAAAAAAAAGAGGGTATGCAGAACTTATAAACACACTAGGAGGGTGTCTAGAGCTTATAAACATACAGTTAAGTTTATACTAATTAATCCATGTAGAACATTAGGATCCTAACATATTAAGTCCGGACATTCTCAAATAAAAAAATAAAAAAAGTCCGGACATAAGTTTGTATGTAAATTTCCTCCCAAAAATAAAAAAAGTTTCTATGTAAATAAAGCGAAATATAGTGTTTGAAATTTGAAGCTTAATTTATGAATTAACTCATCCAATTCCACAACAGTTAATGGGTGCATTTATTAATAGATTATTTTAAGAAATTTTTTATATCACTTTTTACTTTTATGAAAAATATAAAAAGTTGTCCAAAAAATCAATTGCTTTTTTATTTTTCTATAAAAACTTTCTGAAAAAAAAAATATATATATATATATATTTTTACAAAATTGAAATTTTACTCTAACTTAATCAAAATATATTATATCATATTATATTATATTATATATAATAAAAGTTGGGCTTAGACGCCGTGGTTGCCCCAAGTGGCAGCACCAAACTGAAGAAATTTTGTTAGATTTTTAGATTTTAAAAAGAAAAAATGGATATAATTTTTTTTTCTTATCTTCTTATTCTAAAATTTCTAAGTTGATAAAAATCTTAATTTAATTACAAACCAAATTCTTTTCTTCATCTATTTCTTCTTAATTTGATTATAATCCAAAAAGTAATTATTCAACTAATTAATTTAGAAAAGAAGTCAAGTAATTCTTTTCTCCACCTTTTCGTCATCTGCATTGTTTTACTTCTGATCACAGGCCAATTATTCTAGCTCTTGATTCTAATGGGGAGGCGCAAAGGTGGAGAAGGAAACCCTTCAGGTTCGAGGCAATGTGGTTGACAGATTCGGGATGCAAGGAAATTGTCACAAAAGCTTGGGATTGTAATGTCGTAGGTACTCCTATGTATGTTGCCACGAAGAAATTGAAGAAGTGTAAAAAGAGGTTGAAGGATTGGGATCGGGATCATTTTGGAAGTGTAAAGAATAATATAAAGAAGCTTAAAGAACAATTATGGAAGGCAGAGATGGAGTTGGTCAGATCTGGGAGCTATGAGGAAGCAGCTCGTATCAAATCCGAACTTTCAGTTTTGTATGAAAAGGAGGAGAAGATGTGGCAACAGCGTTCTCGTATTCACTGGCTGCAAAGTGGGGATAAAAATACGAAATTTTTTCATGGGATAGCCACTCAAAGGAAGAGGAAAAACTTCATTAAGGGTTTAAAGGATGATGAAGGTGTCTGGCATGAAGAGGAGAACCAAGTTTCGGGTTTGCTTATTGAGTACTACTCTCAATTATTCTCAACCTCACATCCTCATGATTTTGATTGTATCCTTGACGGAGTTGATACAATTGTTACTGAAGAGATGAGGGTAGAGTTAGCACGTCTTTACACTTCTGATGAGGTAGATGCTGCTATTAAGGAGATGGCACCTTTGAAGGCTCCAGGGCCAGATGGTATGCCTCCATTATTTTATCAAACCTATTGGTCGGACGTAGGAGTGGATGTTCATCAAGCGGTCTTGTCCAACTTAAATTCAGGTGCTATCTTGAAATCTATTAACCATACTTTCATTACTTTGATTCCAAAAGTTAATAATCCAGAAAAGGTCTCAAATTTTAGGCCTATCAGTTTATGTAATGTGATTTATAAGATTATTAGTAAGGTGATGGCCAATCGCCTTAAACCTTTGCTTAATTCCATTATTTCAGAAACACAGAGTACCTTTACTGCTGATAGATTGATTACTGATAATATCTTGATAGCTTTTGAGTCCTTACACCATATGAAGACTAATTGCACAGGGAGGAAAGGTTTTATGGCCCTAAAACTTGATATGAGTAAGGCCTATGATCGAGTGGAATGAGTTTTCCTTGAGAAGATTCTTTTGAAGATGGGGTTTCAGGATTCTTGGGTGGCTTTAATTATGGAGTGTATTCGTACTGTGACTTATTCAATCCTTGTTAATGGAGAGTCGAAGGGTTTAATTACTCCTTCTAGAGGCTTAAGACAAGGCGATCCCCTCTCTCCTTTCTTATTTTTGTTTTGTGCGGAGGGTTTAAATGCTATTTTCAGGAGAGCAGCCTTGGACGGAGAGATTGAGGGTTTTTCCTTATGTAGGAATGGACCAAAACTTACGCACCTTTTCTTTGCAGATGATTGTCTTATCTTTTGCAGATCGACATTGGAGGAGTGCCTTAAGATCCAGTCACTGTTGGATATTTACGAAGTGGCTTCAGGCCAGATGATTAATAAGGAGAAAACTACGCTATTTTTCAGCGGAAATACAGAAACACAAACGCAAGATGCAATCAAAGTGGCACTCAATGTCCCTGCCATTCAACACTATGAAAAATATTTGGGGCTTCCATCCTTTATTGGCAGGGAAAAGAAGGCTTGTTTTACTAAGGTGAAAGAACGAATATGGGCGAGGATGCAAGGTTGGAAGGAAAAGCTTTTGTCTTAAGCAGGAAAGGAGGTTATGATCAAGGCTGTAATTCAATCCATTCCTACGTACTCGATGAGTGTTTTTAAATTGCCGATCAGTCTTTGTAAGGATATTGAAACAATGATTCGCAAATTTTGGTGGGGGCAAGGTGATTCAAAAAAGATTCATTGGGTGAAGTGGAGTTCCTTGTGCTCTTCTAAGTCGATTGGTGGGATGGGCTTCAGAGATATCCAAAAGTTTAACAATGCTCTTTTGGCTAAACAAGTATGGCGGTTGATCCATCAAAAAGACACTTTGCTCTACAAGGTGTTTAGTGCGAAATACTTTCCTCATGGGAGTATTATGGACGCTTCAGTTCCTCAAAAGTGTTCATATGCTTGGCGGAGTATCTTACAAGCTCGGGAGGTCATTGAGAAGTGTGCTATCTGGCGTGTGGGCAGTGGTCATGGGATAGATGTGTGGAAGCATAGATGGCTCCCAAACTCGACCTACAACAAAATTATCTCTCCAAGAAGAGAGTCTTCTGTGTCTCGGGTTAGTGAGTTGTTCTATCCGGATACTCGAATATGGGATCCGGGAAAGCTTGAGGAGAATTTCTATCCGTGGGAGGCAGAGATGGTAAGTCGGATTCAAGTTAGTGTTGGTAGTGTCGAAGACCTCCTGGTTTGGCCCTTGACTTCTGATGGTTCCTTCAGTGTTCGTAGTGCTTATAGATTCCTGGCTTCGGAGAATTTTAGCTCTCAACCAAGCTCTTCCTCAGGTATTGAGTAGCAACACTTTTGGAAAAAAATCTGGAAGATCCGAGCCCCTAATAAGATAAAACATTTCATTTGGCGTGCGGCAAAAGATGCGCTTCCGACTAAACAGAATTTGCGTGCTAGACATATTCCCATTGATGAAACCTGTGATCTTTGTGAGGATCATCAGGAGACGTTGCTGCATAGTTTATGGCTGTGTAACCATGCTCAGTTTGTTTGGAAGTCTGATCCAGGTTTTGCTCCCTTGTTTCAGAAATGGTATCGATCTTTTCGGGACTTGCTTGAGGCAGTGATGCTGAAAAGTTCTCAGTTTCGGGTTGCTCTATTTTGCACCACAGCTTGGAGTTTATGGCAGCGGCGTAATAGGCTCAGGGAGAAGCAGTCATCATGGACTCTTCACGAGTTGGGCAGTCGAGCTAAGGCTTATGTTGTGGATTTTCTCAACGCGAATTCTCAGCCCTCACAGGGTTCTTCTCGAAGTGCTCAGGTGTCTTGGTCTCCGCCGATGGAATCGGTATATAAAGGAAACTTTGATGCGGCCTTCTTTGACACGTCTGGTTGCGCGGGTGTTGGAGTGGTGTTCCGTGATTTCCAAGGCCAAGTGATCGCAGCTTGGAGTCAAAAAATTCCTTTGGTTCAATCGGTGGAGCTGGCAGAGGCTATGGCTGCTCGTCGGGCCTTGTTATTTGCCAAAGAGCTGAGTTTGTTTGATGTGGAGATAGAAGGGGATTGTTCAAGGGTTCTTGCTGCTCTGAATATGGCGAGGAGCTGTAGCACTTTATTTGGTCATGTGATTGATGAGTGCAAGAGTCTAGGGGCGTCGCTTCGTTCTTGCAAGTTCAACCACGTTAGGAGGGAAGGGAATAGGTTGGCGCATGCTTTAGCTAGGAGAGCAATTATATCTGCAGACACGGATGTATGGGTAGAATCTCTACCTAGTGATTTGGATAATGTATTCTAATCGGATTTGATTCAATAAAATTTCCTTACCTTTTTCTCAAAAAAAAAAAAAAAATTACAAACCAAATTCTTTTCTTCATCTATTTCTTCTTAATTTGATTATAATCCAAAAAATCTTCATCTTCATCTAATCCTTTTTTTTTTTTTTAATTACTACACCTATTGCTACACGTAAAAAAATAAAAATAAAAAAAGAAAAAAAAAAAGTGATAGTGAAAAGCTTCTTAATTTGATTACAATCCAAAATCTTCATCTTCATCTAATCCTTTTTTTTTCCATTTAAATTACTACACCTATTTGCTACACGTAAAAACAAAAAACAAAAAAACAAAAACAAAAACGTGATATTGAAAAGTTGAATCCAAGAGAAATTGAGATAAGCTAAAACTCTAAGTCTACTAAATGGATAAAAAAATTTTCCTTATCTTTTTCTCCTATTATTTCTAAGTTGATAAAAATCTTAATTTAACTACAATCCAAATTCTTTTCTTTATCTCTATTTCTTTAAATTTGATTACAATCCAAAATCTTCATCTTCATCTAATCCTTTTTTTTCTTTTAAATTACTACATCTATTGCTACACGTATATATAAATAAATAAATAACTAAAACAGCAACGTGATATTTAATTGAGTTAACATGATTATTTTTATACCTCCACAAATTAAGTTTGAATCCAAGAGAAATTGAGTTAAACTAAAACTTTACTAAGTCTACTCTACTCTACTATTTAAGAATTAATTATTAGTATTATTTGTATTTGTTAAACGGAAGCCCCAGTGGATGATGTATTTACTTTTGAGATCTTTAGTCACACGCATCTGTAGTCCTGGAGGCATTTTTGTAAATGATTTGAAACTTGATTTTTGGCTGTCATTAGAGAGTATGTCATCGTCTCATGGTAATGTATATTAGATTCTTTTAGATTCGCAGTACTTCCACAGAAAGCAGCATCCAGTATGCTATCTCTTGGCTTCAATAATGATGAATATCTTTTAATTTATGGAATTTTTATTTTGGTCAAAATTTTTTCATTGAATCTATTTTGGATGGAACTCATCTAACATATGAAATTAGGAGATTTATGTGAGAAGATATATCTTCATTTTCTTTTTTTGAGTATCTATTTAATAATTTCTTAAATTATATGATTTTTTTTTTAATTTTAGATAATGCAATTCAACTTGATTATTGATATAATTTTTTGATTTGGTGTTCTTAATTGACTAGGCAGATTATTTCCTCACTTATGGCCACATTAAAATGGCTATGACTGGTAATTTATAGGTAAACATTTACATTGCAATTTAAATACTTACATTTTTGTAATTTATGGAATTTGTTTTTGGTCATTTATACAAGAAATTTATATATGATTAGCACTTCTGCTACTATGCATACATGTTAGCAAGTATAATGGAAATATATATATATATATATATATATATAATTACAATTTTACTACTAAGAGCTTTTAGAAATTTAAAACTTATCATAATTTTTAAAAATATTTTATAATATCTTTTTTGCAAAAAAAAAAAGTTACATAATATACATTTTCCATGCAACTTAATTTTTTTTTAAATATTTTTACTATTTTTTTATTAGATTTGATTATATTATCAAAAAAAAATATTTTTTTTAGATAGAAACAACACAACCTAATTATTTTTATCAACTTTCTCAAAAAAAATTATATAGTTATTCTTATCAACTTTTTCTCTATTGTTTTATTAATTTTTTAGATAAATACAAATGCTTAATTGTAGATATGAAATTTTTTAGGTTTTTCTTTATTCTTATCTTCTCCTTTTGTAATATATCTTCTTCTTTGTGGAATAAAAATCATGCCAAATTGTGAATCCCCGAATCCCCAAGGAAACGCCTCTTCCTCTAGCTACAAAGATATGTATTTCTTTTCTTTTCTTTTCCACTTTTTTTTTCACAAAGCTGCATTCTAATTCATGAGTAAGGATCAATAAATTCAATGATAATAATAAATAGAGCATTTAGGTAAATCTATAAATGTTATTTTCTATGGGTGTATGTCTTTGGTACGTGTATACACATATATTGCATCTTATATTGTTTATAGGACCTTTTGTTTTCTATACCTTGTGTTGTCTTACTCTTATTATGAGCTAGAAACCTAGAATTTGCATTTTATGAATTTGGAAGGACAAATTTTTAAACTCTTTTAAGAAATGTAGATTCATATGTTGGCTTACTTTCTAAATCATGTGTTATTCTCTTTTGATAAATAATTCTCATATATATATATATATATATAGAGAGAGAGAGAGAGAGAGAGAGAGAGAGAGAGAAATACACACATGTTGTGGTGGTTACCTAATGATGTACAATATAATTTATTCAAACACTGTATGTTTATTATGTATTAGGATAATTAATTTAGAGTTTCAAGTTTCTCACTACTTAATTAGTAGAGTATTTCATAAATAAACCCCCTTTTTTTTACATTCAATTCTAATTAAAATAATTTTTCATTTTTTATAATCTATATTTAACATCAAAATATATTTTTTAATTTATATATGATTTTTTATCTAAGACATTTAATTCACATGTGATTTTTTTTATTAAACCGTGCATCGCACGGGCATAATACTAGTATGTATGTAAAACTTCTTTCTGAATACTTAAAATTTTAGCCTTTATCCCTCCTTACCTCACAAGTACTTTGTATTTGTGAAGTAACGATCACACTTAAAAGTGCACGGTGATTTGAAAATAGTTTATAAAATGATGTCTTTATTGCGACCGTTAACTTTTTACTTGACTATTATTATTTTTTTAAGTATTGGAAAAGCTCTCTTAGATAAGATAACATCAATCGCTTCACAATAAGTGACCATGATAAATTAAAAGACTTCATACTTTGAGGCAAAGAACGTGACAATTATAATGTCGGAAATGGAAGGCACGTTGGCAGCTCCCCATAAGTGCCAACAATTTAATTATTCCAAGGTAAAATCCGTGTCCTAAAGTGTGTGGTTATCTCATGCATGCCTAGCCTAGCAGCTCTCTCATATTTTTGTCACAAACTGCATCGCCTAGCTCCAAGTCAGGGAGCCTGTCTATTTTTGTTGTAACCAAGGCTCGTAAAAAGTTCACTAACCGCGGAGGTGGCTGTTAGTAAGTACTCATGGCTTATCATTATACAAGTTCGAGGTTCTAAGTTTGAGTATTGACAAGCTTCACAATTGTGAAGGTCATTCCACACTATTTATTAGTGTGGTTTATATGGCCTCAGAGACCAGGGCAATGACCACACCTACAAACTCTTTTTATTTTTTATTTATTAAAAAAAAACCACCGTTTCTGATACAGTTATTCACTCTTATGGCACATTAAATGGTAATTGCAAGCCTGCCTCATCTGTCTTGAGTTTGCCTCATATAAATAGTAATTGCAAGCCCCACTAGTGTTGGGGTCATCCCAAACATCAATCCTTCGCGACCTACTTTTTTAGCTTTACTTTTTTTTTTTTGGGATGAATTTTTTTTTTTTAGCTTTACTTGAGTTTGGTTTGAAGAATGGTTTCAATTTCTATAATTAATTTTTTAATAAGTAATTCATTAAAAAGAGAGACGAATAAAGTGGCATGATCTTGTTATTCAGAAAGTATATAAGAGAATTACCAACATGGAAAGGATATCCTGAGTCCTGATGGGCTTTTAGTTGATGATATACGTCTCTTTTTTTTTTTTTTTTTTTAGAATTACATTACTCTTATATAAGGAGAGAAGGTAATAAGGTAGTTCATAGTCTAGCTCGATATGCTTTACATATCTCGGATTTTGTTGTGTGGATGGAGGATGTTCCACCACAAGTTTTTTCTGCTTTTCATGCTGATTTGGCCGACTTCCAATAAAATAAACTAAGCATTGTTACTTCTAAAAAAAAGAAGAGGTTTAAGCACTTTTTAATTTAATAAAATAAATGAAAAGTTAATGAATGCTCTAAGGTCATTGATTTAGGAAATATTTCTTTTAGAAATTTTTTATGGGAAAAGAAAGTAATTGGTTTTTTAACAACTTTTTATATTTCTCATAAAAGCAATATTAAATTTTTCAAAAATTGTCTATTGACAAATGCTTTAAAGACACCCATTAACCAGACCTATTTCTCTAAAATAAATAGGACACAAATAATGGAAGGTTTACAAATTCCTAGGCGCATTTATCATTGTTTGTTTGAGAGGAGGGGGAAGAGAACGGAATATGATTTTTTTGGTGAAGATTTTATATCTATTTACTTGTTTGAGTATTTTTGTAAAAATGAAATAAATAGTTGTATAATGGAATGCTAATTTCATTTTATATGCATTTATTTCAAAAGTGGGCTTTCTATTCCACCTCACTAATTTAGAGAAAATTAATTATAATCATATCTATTCATTTCTTTATAATATTTTTTAATGGTTAAGATCGAAGTTTAAAAAGTTAACTTTTAATTTCAACCACCGTACACCCTTAGTGCAGTGGTCACTCCACAAGTATAAATGCTTGTGGGGTGTGGGGGGTAAGGGCCGGAGTTCAAGTTTTCAGGAGGGAGCTTCACACACATATATACTTAGATTAGGCTAGAGTAGAAATTCTATCTTGTATCAAAAAAAAAAATTCAACCAATAAAAAAAAAGTTTATAAGTTGAAATTTTGAAAAAAAAAATTGAGTGATTTAGAGTAATTGTACAGTGGAATAACCCTAAATATTGCATCGGTTCCAAATTCAAAATCTTGTTATATTATCAATTTCAGGAAGAGGGAGTAAGTGGTGTAAAAGGGAACAACTGCCCTTCGACCCTTCGCCCTTTAGATTTTTTTATTGTGCCCATAATTGAAGAAGGTCACCAAGGGGCATTGCCCTCCACCCAAAATGTTTCACTAGAGTACTACAATGAAAGCATCATACATGTCTCATTAAATACAAAGTCAAATATAAGGTTTTTGTTTGAATACTTTTTAGGACAAATGAGTGAATACATTTACTATGCCAAAAGGAGTCTCTATCATTTTTTTTTTAAATAAATAATTTTGATAAGATATCAAAGAATAAACCAAATACAGCTTTAATAATATTCTAAAAATCCTATAAAAAATAATATTCTAGAAATTCTTTTTTAAATTTCTCAAATTAGATATGAATATTATACCATATTATGGCGTTGCTAAACATTTACATCTCCCTACATCACATTCATGATAGAGATTTGAATTTCAAGATGTGTATTTGATTTCTTCAACCAAAACACCGTGTTAAAAATGTGTTTGATTGAAGCAATAGACAAAGATAGAAGAGGGAGCTAAACTATTTCAAAGGGTGGGGCTATCCTTTTTTTTTTTTTTTTTTGGATGTTTGTTTTTGAGAGGGATGGAAAAGTACTTGACTGTAGTAGTGGCACCAATATTCATGTCCCCTCTTCACATTAGAAGAATTTACACGGACATGCTTCAAGTTTAATAAAAACAAATTATGTATTTTATTTTTCCCTTATAATTTGTTTAGAACTTCAAAATTTCTATAAAAAAAGGCATTATTATATATCATACTATAATGTTAATTTACATATTACTATATTGTTTTCAATATTAAATCAAATAAGGTGATCCACATAATTGTTTTACACTTTCATTTTCTATAAACCATTTACTGCTTTATCCAAAACTGATTAACCGAATCTTCACCTCTTATTGTTTACCACTCAATCACCACTCCCATTAACGCTCTTGGTCTATGGTGGCCAACCAGTGCTGCTAGTCTCCAATCATGATTTTTTTATTTTTAATCTTAAATTTTCCTCTTTTTTTATATATATGTGTGTCTGGAAGATAAGCAAATATAATAAAGTAGTAGAAAATATGTTTTCATAGTATTTTAAAAAATACATGCAATTTTTTTTTTCTAAATATTTTCAAAAACTACAAACATTTGAAATTTTTTTTTTTTTAATCAAACAGTTTTATGGGGGTAAAAAAACAGGAAAAAACAAAATGAAGAAGAAGAAGAAGAAGAAGAAGAATTATCTCCTCCCTCTTGCTCCAAGCTCCTATGTCTCAAAAGTGTTACGTCATTTCGTTGACAGCTCACGCTACACTCTCCCTTCTCATTTGTTTTCCATTATTACTACTGACACGTAATTTCAAGATTCTTACCGCTAGGAAAAAAAGATAAAAAAAAATTCGATCACAAAAAGAGGAAAAAGAAAGATGTAGACAAAAGCGAGTCAGTGATTGCATCATCTACAACACGACAAAAAAACCAAAACCCAGTACATATATAAATAAACACAAAATTACGCTTCTAATTAACCAAAGCTCAAACCGTAAAACCATCTCTATAAAAACCACAACAAAAACATAAAAAACAAAAACAAAAACAAAACAAAACAAAACCTCTCGATTAAAAAGGCATACCCTCTTTTTTTTCCTGCAGGAAAAATTGATGTCCACACTCTCCTATCCCAACCTAGCTAGACTCTCTCATTCTTATCTCCTCCTTAGCTCTTCCTCTTCTTTCTTTGCTTAGACAAATATTCCCATAATTATTTCTATTAGTCATTTTATGTAAAACACAAACACAAAACACAAAACACAGAACACAGAACACAACCTCTTTATTTTTGTTGTTGTTACAATTATTGGTATTACTATTACAATCTTGGGGTTTTCTCAGTACTCTAGCAGCTTAAACTCGATCCATTGGAAATAGAGAACAAAGAAATGGAATTCGAGGAGGAGGAGGAGGAGGAGCATGAAGAAGAAGAAGAAGACATGGAAATTCCAACACCACCAGCACCTGCGTACGAATTACCGGTTACCAACTCAGCCAGTGGTAAGCCCAAAGTACTGGTGGGTCCCAACAACAACCACCCCACCACTTCTTCTGCCACCACCACCACGATGACCAGATACAGAGAATGCTTGAAGAACCACGCGTTGGGTATGGGAGGCCACGCGTTGGACGGTTGCGGCGAGTTCTTGGCAGCCGGAGAGGAAGGTACGCTCGACGCGCTGAAATGCGCCGCCTGTAACTGCCATCGTAACTTCCACCGCAAGGAAGTTAACGATCATCATCATCATCATCGATCATCATCAGAAGTCTACCACCACTATCAACAACAATTCACACCTTATTATCATCATCAACATCGATCTCCACAACCACCACATCATAGTGGGTACTTGCACATGACCACCACGTTGTCTCAGCATCATCAAAGACCGCCTTTGGCTTTGCCAGCTGCTTCAGGCGGTGGCGGTCAAGATTTGGAGGACATGTCAAACCCTAGTAGCAGTGGTGGTGGCGGTGGTGGTGGTGGTGGGACTAGTAGTGGTGGTGGGTCAAAGAAGAGGTTTAGAACAAAGTTTAGCCAGGAACAGAAGGAGAAGATGCTTCAATTTGCGGAGAGCGTAGGGTGGAAGATTCAGAAGCACGATGAAGCTGCGGTGGATCAGTTCTGTGCAGAGACAGGTGTGAGAAGGCAAGTACTCAAGGTCTGGATGCACAACAACAAGCACACCCTAGGTAAGAAACCCTAAAAAAAAAAAAAAAAACACCCTTTTTTCTTTTGTTTGAGAAAATTGGTGCCACGTTCATGGAAGAAAATTGTAATGTAAATTTTGCTACGAGATCTAATTAACTAGCTAGGGTTCTGTCTCATTATTCTTGTTTTTTTTTTTTTTTTGGGCCTACTTGTTGTGTCATGGTACATTGTTAATTGCTAGTGATGACTGATGAGCTATTAGCCTATTACTCTTACTAGGCTTTACAGTTTACTTTCAACAATTCTTTTTCCTTATTATTTTTTCTGAAATTAACTAAGCTTCAATTCTAACTTGATCTCTTTGAGTAATAGAGCCTAATTAAACATGTTTGCATAGTTGAATGGAGCTAAACAGATCCCAAAAAAATTAATGCACCGCTCAATTGGGTTTGGTTGAAGTATTAATTGTCAGTTCAGTACTTATAATTAGTGGAAGGGATTCAAAGTTTCAAACCCAAATTCTCTTTATCAGAAAAATTGGAATATATCATTGACCCGAAGTACTGTCAGATCAATTTGCTTTGCTTGCCACTTAAGTTCTAGACACTGTAAAATCTGAGAAGATGGAGGAGGGGCTGTATTGCACTGAATTGTATGTTTGTAGCATGTGATCATCGTCGTCATCATGATTGTGATCAACAATGGGGAGGATTCCAAAGCGTGGGTTGCATGCAAATGGGGCAAAATTTAAGCTTCAAATTTTTTTGTAGTGTGTCCCATTCACATTTGTCATGTTCTCCTTCTTTTTCTCTCCATCCCACCGTTTCAGCAATTACTATTCTCTGATCTCTTTCTCTCTCATATTAATGGTCTTTCTCAGTTTTCAACCTCTATTTGCATTCTAGAGATTTCCCCCATTGAAAATCACCGTTTGAGATTTGAGAAAGTTAGTGGACATGTGCGTGCCTAGCAGAGGGTTAAGCTAAAGGTTGAAATGGATAAGAAAAATAAGAAAATGCCACCAGTGTATGTGATTGTGAAGTAATGTTGTGGGGATTGTCTTACTTTTCTTTTTGGTGGGTAATGGTTGCAGTAGTCCTTCGTTCTCCTTTAGTTGCTATGTTGTATCTCTATCAAGTATTTTTTCTCATATGTCTTAATCACACCTCTGATTTCCTGTCCTCACTTGAAGTTTTATGCCTCTTCTAATTTTTTGGTTGTTCTTCTAGCTGGAACGGTTTTATTTTTCTTTAGTTTTTACTATTTTTTGTTAGTTTTCAGGTTTCTTTGTTTAATTTTTATTTTGATTGTTACAAGAAGAAGAATTTAAACTCTAAACTTTTCTCCATTGAGTAAGAAGTGTCGGTTGAATTACAAGCTGTTGACGATTTGTGCTAGATAAAACAATGAAATGGGGAACTAAGGTTTGAGCTTTCACTTCAAGTGGTTAATAATGCATGTATAGCCTAACTCTTTTTAACCACTAGCATTGCAGTGTAGAGCCTATGGGTAATAAGTTCATTCTTTTAGTCCAAAATGAAAAACTAGCATGTCCTTTTCTCTAAAAAATTTTCCAAGCAATTTAGAAAAGCTAAATTTTAAATTATTATTAATTTTACTATAAAAATCCTATAAACAGGTAATAAATAATTTTCTTTATTATTTTTTGTGTTGTTTTAAAAATTAACACAACAATTTGAAATTTAAAATATAATTTTAATATATATTTAGTATCACTTAGAACATGATTATCTTTATTTTACAATTAAGATTTCATTTCCTGAATTTTATAGTGTACATACTACATAATTCCACAGTCAAAATAGTCAATATCATCACCACATACCCTTGGTGCGATAATTACTTTATAAGTATAAGTGTTTGTGGGGTGTGGGGGGTAAGAGTCGGAGTTTATATCTCTAGGAGAGAGTTTCACATACATAAATACTTAAATTGAGATAGAGTAGAATTTCTATATTGTATTAAAAAAAAAAAAGGCAAAACAAAAAAACAAAAGTAGTCAATGCCATTTCAATTTGGCATGAATAGTGGGGTATTGTTTTTAGGTTACCGTTTTAAATTTATAATATTTAATCTGAAATATAAAATGAATTCATTTCAAATGAAGAAAAATATTAATACAACATAATTAGCTCAAAATTTCTAAATGAACCAAGTTGTTTATAAACAATTTGAGTTAGCTCGATAAAAAATTTGTACATGTTTGTTTGTTTGTTTATAAATTGGCCAAACTCAAGCTTTAGTTTTAGACTTATTTAATAAACAAGGTGTAATCAAGCAAAATAAAATTTTCATGAATAGGGTCATGAATAATATTGCTAAAAAACAAGCTAAGTCTAGGCTAGTTCATGGGTTGGTAATAAGTTTGATATGAACTTGATAAATAAACTCCTATCTTATTAAGCATTTAATTAATTGGTAGTTGGAACTACTCTCAAAACCAAATAGGCTTAATAATAAATTTAATATTGAATAAGTTCGATTTGATTAATGAATCAAACAAAACCAAATTGAGTTGAAGCTTTTGTACTTTTTGACAAGCCAAGCTTGAACATTGGTAATAGACTTGGTTCAAGCTCAAGCTTAAGCTGAACTTGTACATTTTATTTTTGTTGTCGAGTCTATTACTTGACAAAACTTGGCTCGTTAATAGCCCTACTTCAAGGAAAATTTTTATTTTATTTTATTTAAAATTTTATTTGAACGTGAAAGTGGAGACTGTAGAGATTTGCTGATGACTCTCACAGAGACTGTAATGCATTTAACAAATTGCTAATTGTGTTTTACTTAGCTGTGTGTTTTCAATTCCTCCCTTTGAAGTAAACTGATAATTTTTATTTTTTATTTTTGGTGAGAAGGAAGTAAATTGACAGTAGTTTTATGATTTTTTTTTAAAAAAAAGATAGTAGTTTTAGCAAATTATTTTTTAAGAACTTGGAAAAAGATATGCTGATGAGAACGTGAGAGAAGTGTAGGCGGTAGCTGAAACAGAACACAGTGGACGTGTTGATGTTGGAGAAAGTCAAGTAATGAATAAATAGTGTAACAAAGAGAGTTTTTGAAGTTGTCGGGAAAATGATCTCAAATCTAGATCCGATGTTGCTGCTTTATTCTATTGCACTAAAGACATGTGGGTCTCTCTGTTGAATGATCTGACATTACAACTTAAGTGTGTAAATGGGTGGTTGTGTGTAACTAGCTGAAGAAGAAGCTCGGGTGGTTAGGTTCATTAAGACTATGTTTTCATATAACTTTTTGGAGTACAAATGTTTTTTCTTCCTTTTCATTTTCATAAATGAACCCCTTTTAATTCATCAAAAATAAAACGAACCCCTTTATTCTCTCATACTTTGCTACTTTTTTTTTTTTTTTTTTTTTTTTTTTTTTTTTTTTAAGAATGTGCTACATTTCAAATGGAAAAAATGTAGCAATAGGATGTTCTTCTGCACTCTCTCTAAAATATAATTATTAGATTTATTTCTTCTTATTGTTGGAAAATTTGGCTTCTCAAAAAAAGCATTGTTGAGTTGGAAATTTTGGCTTCAAAGTTTCAATTTGCATTTCTTGGTCTATAATACATTCCACATTCGTTTTCCTAAGGTCTTACTTTTTGGCCATCTCCACCTAACCATTTTGGGTTGGAAAATTAAGATAAATTAAAAGGAACTCAAAGCTTTTTTCAGCGGTTTTAATAAATTTCATCCTTGAACTTTAAAGTCAGTGTCAATTTGATGATCGGACCTTTAATTTAAACAATAAACCATGCATTTCAAAAAAATTTTTTTAACAAATTGAACATTTTTAACATTTCATTAAAAACTAATACATTTAATCATGTGATGTATACAAACTTTTCTACATCATCAATAATTTTGAAAATCATTATTATCTTGTACACACTTTATGATCAAAGCTGTTAATTTTTATAGAAAATATTAACGTAAGGTTTGATTTTTGTTTTTTTGTTAAGGTGTAATTTGTATCAAACTAAAGTGCCTAGTTTAATTGTTTGAATCAAATATCTGGGGACTAAGTTGAGACAATGAAATCCCAAGGTAATATTTGTAAAAAAAAAATATATATATATATATATATAATTTCTAGTAAGAGAATATAAATTGACCCAATCCCATCTTCACTACTTTTCTTAATACTAACTTACAAAGCAATGGTAGTGGAAGTGTTGATGAAGAATATAGAACCAATTTAAAAAGATTAGTTCTTACCTAAGAGTTGCTTTCTTATTGTCCATCCAGACCTAGCTAGCCCCTACAATCTCTCTCTTAATTCAGTAAGATGAGTCTCCTAGAATTTGCTCAACTGGGAAATGCCCACCTAGACTCTCACAAATGGCAGCATCACCCACCCCAAACCTAGACTCATTTGGAAATTTGAGCTTTCAAACTGTTACCTCACAAAAAAAGCTAGGCAATACCTGAGCAAGCCCAGCCCAATTCAGCCTTTTGGCTTATTTCCACACCACTAAAGCCTAGTGTACAGGAAATGGTAAATATCCTATGATTACTTTATAAACTAAATTAATTGACCTTCCTATAAAATTTGGGGTGATTTTGTCATTTTTGTGTGTCCTCTCCTTGGGCTTATTTAAGTTTGTTTGGGATCCGCTTATTTTGTTAAAATTAAATACTTTTTATTGAAAGTAATGCAAATAAAAGTAAAAGTTAGCTGAAATAGTACAGTAGTACCCATGAATAGTACCAAAAAGTGCAGTGAGACCTATAAATAAAAGCAAAAATAAGCTAAATAGTAAAATAAACTGACAAAATTAATCATGCGAAACAAACCTTTAGGCTCCATTTGGGAGTTCATAAGGGAAGGGAATATGATGGAATGGAATGATCATAAGGGAATGGAAAGGAATGTATTTAAATAAGGGAAATGAATGGAATTGAAGTGCCGTTTAGATCCGCGTTTGTCCATGTCTGGCGTTTGCATTTTGCTTCTTTTTTTTTTTTTTTTTTTTCACGCGTTCAACTTTTAGAGACAAATTTTACTGTTCAAGTACTATTCATCACTGTTCATATACTGTTTACGCATTTAAAAATATAAAAAATGGGTCCCACGGTACTATTTACACATTTAAAAATTATTTTGTTACAGTGTTTTCAGTTTTCAGTTTCAGCAAAAATAAGTTGTATGCAAACAGACCCTAAGTAACCTTGATTGGATGTTTTAAAATAAATGAATGAAAATGAATGGAATGTAAGTAATCTTGTTTATGAGCAACATGGAGGGAATGGAATGGAATCATTTTATGACAATATTACTATTAAACCTCTATTTTAAAATAAAGAATTGAATATACAATGGTATTTTGGGAGTTTTAGAAAAAAAAACTATTAAATCTAATTATATTCTCTCCCATTCCTCCTAATTTCGATGGAATGAAAATTTGAGATTTTAAGGGAATAGAGAGGAATGAGTGTTCCCTCTTATCCATTCCATTTCCTCTTACTAAAACTCCAATATAAAAGAATGTACTTTTCATTTCCTCCATTAAAACTCCCAAATAAAGAAAGGAAAGAATATTTTAAAATAATTATTTTTATTCCATTCCATTCTATTCTCTTGTCCCAAAAGGAACCTAATATTTACTATGCTAGTTTGGATAAAGACAGGCAAGCTGACTTGATTGGTTTTCACTGGCCATTTTTGGGCCCTGCATCCATAATTTTCTCTTTTGCTCAGAACTACGGGCCCTACTTAATATTTCAGTGTGTCTGCATTTCCGACAGAAATATGGGCCAGTCCCAAGATCAGGCTTATCACCTTTCGTATCATTCGCCAGGTGTGGTTGGGCCCAGAAATATTATACAGCTTAAGCTGTAAATTCTATCCCTCTCAATAACCAAAAGTGGCCCCAGGACTATTAAGTATTTACTTTTTTCTTTTTTTTGGGCTTAAGACCATTAACTATTTACTTATTAGTAGACCGTTGGTACCAAGAAATGTAAAAAAATATATGCATTTTGTCTTTCTAAAAATCCATTTTATTTATTTTGCATTCCCACTTAACAATATGCTCTACATCCCCTTCTTTATTTTACAATTCATCTCATTAAAATAATGTATTAAAATCACAGCCAAAACTAGTCACAATAAACACCAAAATCCATGGCTGAAACCCAACCACAATAACCACCACAACCCAAAATTAAATCCAGCCATGACCCAATGTCGTGACCTGATCCACTGTAGATAGATGTGACATAGCGCATGACCCATTGTCGTGACTTGCTCCACCATAGATCTAGAGAGAGAGAGTTTCTGATGAGGAGGAGAGAGGAATTGAAAAATAAGATAAATAAATGATAGATGTGATGTAGTGCATGTTGTAAATTTAGATCTTACTGTAACAAAATATTTTAAAAAAATTTGCATTTTGGCTCTCCAGATTTGGGAGTGTTTCTGTTCATTTTTATGAATAGTAGAAGCTATTTTACATTTCTGGAGTTTTTGCATTCCCTCTAAGAAATTAAAATTGGTGAAGGTCTAAATCATGCATGGATCATAATTAGAGTTCCTCCTATATGTTTTCCCCTAATTGGATTCTATAATTGTATGAGAACTATTTTTTTAAGGATAATTCGAATGTTATAATCATGGGAGAATGATTTAAAATTTTAAACATGAAAAAAGTTAACAAAAAAAAATTAAGGATATTTGTTAAGAAATCAAATTTAGAAAAAATTTTATGGGAAAAAAAATTATTATTTTAATAATTTTTTTAATTTTTCATAAAAATGATATAAATTTTTTTAAAAAAAATTATTAATAATTTTCCAAAAAACATTCATTAACATAATCCTTTAAACAATAATTATATTTACAAAGAAAAGCAATTAAACTACGAATTTTTTATACGTGAGATCTACTATTTTTACGAGAGAAAAATTAAATTTGTCCCATGCACGACATGTCTTGTCCTAATGGGGTTGCTATTCCGTAGGACATTTGCTCCTTCTAGGGGCTTGTGCTAGGCATTATTCTGTCTCCATCCATGTGACTCTTTTATCTGTCAATGCGTACGGCCTAACATATACCTTTTTTTTTTGAACATACGGCCTAACACATACCTCAATGTGCTCTCATATTGGGTTGATATTAAATTGGCTTTTTTTTTTTTTTTTTTGTCTCAAAAAAAAAAAAATTGGCTTTTTGATTTTTTTTTTCCCTTATACAAAATAAGGAAATTCAACGAATTCTCTTTCAATTATTATTATTTTTCGTGGATTGAAAAAGTTGTCATTATTTTTTCAATTCTCAATAAAATTTTTTTAAAAAATAGAAATTAAGAGCACACATTAGTAAAATCCTTATTTTTTTTTACCCTTTATTGCAATGACCATAGACACTGATCTGCCTTCTAATTAAGTTCTCAAGGCTATGCATAGCCTTCAAATAGTCAAAGCTTCAATTGACAAGATATGTGTATAATAGGGAGGTTAGCAGCTAACTTTAATAGGTTTTGGAAAAAATCAATTTCCAAAACAATTTCAAACTACCTTCTTTTAATTCATTATGTGATAATTAAAAATACCATTTATGTATAATTTTAATCACGTATTTTTTTTTTCTAATAAATCATATGATTTGTTTAAAAATTACACATAAATAATCATATAAATTAAATTGGAAAATATACTGTAAGGACTCAATTTGTAACGATCCCAAAATAGTATTGGGTTCGCACGTAAAAAGGTCCAAGCAATATAATTTGTAGAGCGTGGGTTTGAAAGGCTAAGCCTTGGTCACCGGATGGTGGTTAGTCATGGTGTTCATACAGAACTAAACCATGTTCGTTCGGGGAGTCTTTCTCCTCGAGACGGTCTGGGAGGTTCTGGTTCTTGGCCTTTTTTTCCCAGCTCCTTTCTTGGACTGCTTATTTTTCCTTTTATAGTAACTTTCACTCCCCTCCCAATGTCCATGTGTAGATTCAACTTTCTAGGACTGATACTTGTCCCATTAGCTCATACCCAAAGTGGTTGGGGGTGGTTGTAAAAGCTGAAAAGCATTACTCTGTCTGACACAGAGTATTTAATAGCAGTAATGGCAGCCTTTCTTTTGTCCTTTGTCGCCATACTGTCCAGGACTCCTTTATCTATCGATGCGGATGTGTTCAGCTCTTCCCAAAACTGTTCCTATGTCGTTCTTGTCATTTCTTTTAGAAATGCCTTGGCGATGCCGAGGACAGAATCATCCTCGGCTATGTATCAAAGCTACTTGGACTTTTATTGTGTGTCTTCGGCAATTCCTCTCCTCGGCTCGGGCCTTGGGTCCCAATGTAAAAGTGGGCGAGGGCCACAAATTATTGGGCCCCACATATACCTTCAAACTAATTTAGAACTAAATTTTGTTCATAAATTTTTTAAAATTCTTAGGTATTTCCGAAACATAGATAAGTTATACTTTCTCCTCTCACATTTAATGAGTGAACTCTACCATGAATGTAAGAGGAGGAAGTACTATTTTCCGTGCTCCAGAAAGACCTAAGAATTACTCGGAAATTTCACATACAATTTCAATACATGCTCCATGCAATAGTTAAAATATGGTTTAAGAAAATGCATAATGCTTGATTGGTATTTGTAAACTAGACAAATTATCATTAAGACTATTTATTAAAAAACTGATGCTAATCTCATCCGGATGATGATATCCTTATTTAAAAAAAAAAAAAAAAAAAAAAAAAAAAAAAAAAAAACCTGATGCTAATCTCATCCGGATGATGATATCCTTTTTTTTTTTTTTAAAGTAAAATAAAATCTTCTGAATGATATCCTGGACCCCTAATAAAAGATCCTATTTGGATTTGTGAAGCTCCTTTTATATGACATATCTTGTTTCAATTGTTCGCACAACATACCTTTAACAAAACATGAGCCCTGCCACTTTAGTGGGCGAGAAGTCTTCTTCAAAGATCTGCTAGACAGACTCAAAATGGGTAAGCTTTATTGGACAGACCCCATGTAGAAGGTAAGAGGGGCATCAATGGCTGCCAAATTATTGATCAGAAATAATTCTTACCAAAAATGGTGGTTTTTATCGAGTCAGGCCAAAGTGAATAGTAATTTGTAAATGTAAAAGTGCAGGATTGGTTTAACTTTGTATTTGAATTATGAAATCCTACACAACCTTAGTTCCTAGAATTTTCATGCAAATCCGAGATTGTTCATTTTTTTAATTTTGCTCTCTTAACTTTATTTTCCTTTCATTGAAAAATAAAAAATAAAAATCCTACTACACGAGTAAATATTATATCTAAACTTCTACCTTCAACCAAATCCTTCCTCACCCTTTAGCGCTTGAGTTAGGAACTAAAGTGATTTTATTTTAGTTTTTAGTTACACAGTATGCTATCATATAATCTACTTGGTTATGATCACAAATTTAAGGCGTTTTTTTTCCTTATTTACGAAGAATAAAGTTTAAACACTAATCACAAACGTTGCACCTGTATTGCATATGAAACTACACCTCTAGTTCATAAGCTTGCTTCTAAAAAACAATACCGAGTTTGAACTATATGTGATTATATATTAGCTAGATTGTCAAATAGATAGACTTTCTATCGATGGCCAAACTTAAACCTTTTACATACGACTTTCATGTATCAGTCACTCTAGGAACCTAATGACTACTGTAAGGACTCGATTTGTAACGACCCCAAAATGGTATTGGATTCACATGTTAAGAGCCCAAACAATATAATTTGTAGAGCGTGGGCTTGGAAGGCTAGGCCTTGGTCACTGGACGGTGGTTAGTCATAGTACTCATGGTGGACACGTAGAGACGAGCTAAGGTTGTCCGTGGATCTTGTCCATGAAGCTTAATGTTCTTATTCTTTCTCTCCCTTTTTTGGGTACCCTGGTTTTAGGCCCCCTTTTCTTGGCACATAAGCCTTTACATTATATAGCCCTTCTCGGTTGATCCTGACCTTCCATCTGTTGATCAGGCAGGTAACTACTCGAGTACCTGTCCCATCAGCCGCCTCCACCTACTTTCTGTTAGTTGCAATAACCGAAACCACACTGTTTAGGAGTCTTTTCCCATCAATATGGCTAGGACGTTTGTTGGCGCATTCAATGCGGAGGTGACGTCTTTTCCTTGAACCACTCCCACTCCGTACCCCTATGCGAGTCCCATTCTACTCGCCTTTTCTTCTGGGAGCGCTTTGGAGGCTGCCTTTGATGACATGTCGTTCTTCCCTTTTAAGCCTTGGGATGCCGAGGATAGGGTCATCCTCGGCTGCATCTCTAGGCTACTTGGCCTTTCATTACTTGTCCTTAGCAACTACTCTCCTCGGCACGGGCCCTGGGTCCTAATGGAAAGTGGGCCGGGACATAAATCCTCTGGCCCCCCAACTACGATATCCTAAAAATGATCTAACAAGAAAAATCAACCAGGGAAGTCAAAACCCAAGGCAACTACAAGATTTAGTATAATTGTGTGTGTATATATATGGGACTAGAATGTTGTGTGATAGAATATTGAGTCTATTAACTGTAAAATAGGTTGTAATATTGTTTGAAGTTCGTAACCTATACAATGCGTGTAAGTTGAAGAATCTTTATTTCACACCTTGTTTACGTAATAATTGGTATTGAGAAAATCTAGTACGACAGCTTATCTCATAACTTTTTGCGACAACTGTTAGATGATGAGTGGTGGAGAAAAAATTATGGGTCTATGTGTAAGTAATAGTAGCTATGTCAAAATTGTAACAAAAAATTGTGAAATAGTAATGGTTATGGAACTACTCATTGGTATTAGAGCCTGGAATCTTATCTCACCCTCTTGATTAGTATAATCTACTTTTTTTTTTGGGTACAAATGGGAAATATCATTAACTAAGCAGAAATACAATTGGAGCGAACTTGCTCATACATCGCCCTTGATGCATCAAGACTGATCAGTAGTGATACATCAGTAGGGGGAAAAGAAAAAACAATAAAATCTTGGGAAATGAAGGATCCTCTGCAAGCGAGGGCATTCGCACATTTGTTGGCTTCTCTATAACAATGAAGAACTCTCACTTCGGGATTTTCTTGAGTCCCTCCCTGCAGTCTGCAACTATTACATCATTGCTATTAGGCTGACTTTCCTCTTTGCTAATAAGTATAACAACAAGCTTTGCATCAAGTTCAATTTCCATGGCTTGAAGGTTTAGCGAAATGCAAAGGTTTAGACTGTCTCTCAACTTTCTGCTGCAACACTAGTGGTGGTACCAATAGCTCTAGCATACCCACTAACCCATTCATCATGGGAGTTTCTAATTATTCCTCCTCCCCCAGCACGCCCTGGATTTCCCAAGGAAGAACCATCGGAATTAAGCTTGAACCAATTTTCTGGTGGGTAGAGCCACTTAACTTGAATGCTAGAGAAGTTACACCTCGGTCTTCCATTGATGTCAAGGAAAGCAAATTCAGTAGCTTTAGCTAAAGTTTCGGCTAGCAATGGCTTATAAGGGGGGTCAGTTCTGAAAACCACATTATTTCGATGAAGCCAAATACTCTAGATTCCGAAAGAGAACATAATACTCCAAGGAATACCCAACAAGGAGGGACATTGGGACTTACAGTTAATGCGAAGCCAAACTCCCAAATTAACACATAAAAGGTATTAGACTGGACTGGAGGCAGAAAGGAGTTCCAAAACAAGCGCGCTATAGGGCAATCTCTTAATACATGAATAATGGATTTAGTGGCTTCATTGCACAAGGGGCATGAGGAAGGTAAGTTGAAGCCTCTCTCAGTAAGAACAGCTCTGACTGGTATGCTGTGGTGAGCACATTGCTAAAGAAAACATTTGATTTTTTGAAGCGTAATAACTTCCTAAACCCAACTTCCCATAAAGGAATCAAATTGGTTAGATTTTTCCGTTAGGCAAACTAGCCTATAAACTTCTTTTAATTTAGAATCACCATTGGGGGAAGATGCCCAAGATAACCGGTCTGCACCTCCTGCAACAATAGGAATCGGAGTTGCTTTAATTTTTTGGCAAAAGGCCGCTGGAATAAAAAAGGATAATCTCCCCCAATCCTAGCTGTTGTCATGAAAAATATCTTTGAGCAGTAAAGAATCCTCCCCCTTATTCAAAAGACCCATAATGAGGTTTCTGATCGATCCTTCACTCATCCACTTATCAAACCAAAAGGTCAAGTTGCTGTCATTCCTTACAATCCACTTTATGCCACTTTTAAACACTTTTTCTCCTTTTTTTAGAGTTGTCCAGGTGATAGAACAGATTCTAGGCCTTGAGAGGGGCTGCCTTTGCTGAGGTCTGTATTTATGAGAGAGGACCCGAGCCCACAAGCTGTCTTTCTTCTGGTGAAAACACCAGTTTAGCTTGGCTAAGAGGCCAATATTTTTTTCCTTGGTAGATTGCAAACCAAGACCTCCACTCTTTTCGGGTTTGGTAATTTTCCTCAAATTCATTAAGTGGAGTTTCTTCTTGTTATCACTAGAGCCCCAAAGAAAGTTTCGGCATAACTTATCCACACACTGAGTTATTTTTGGAGGAAGGGAGGCATATTGCATATAGTAATTAGGAATGGTAGCAATGGTTGCCTGGGTAAGGACAAGTATACCTGTAAAGGAGAGAAGGTGGGTTTTCCAACCCGCAAGTCAACTTTGAACTTGATCAATGACAACCTTGAAGTCTTGAGATGTAGAGGTGTGTTTGATCGGAAAACCAAGATACTTCCCTAAGGAAGGGGTAGGCCGAAACTCCAGTATATTGCATAGAGTATCCTTAGTGTGTTGGGGCGTATTAGGGGAGAAAAACACTCGGGATTTTTCAGCGCTTATCTTTTGACCGAATAACTCACAGAAGGTGTCAAGTGCATCTTTGATTACTATGAAATTTTTCAGATCAGCCTTAGCGAATAATACAAGATCATTAGGAAAAAACAGATGAGAGAAGGCTAACCCCCCTCTAGATGCCACTATGGGATCCCACAGCTTGGCTTCACATTTTTCTGATATAAGCGCCCCTAGAACCTCCATACATAAGATAAACAAATAGGGGGAGAAAGGGTTGCCTTGCCTTATTCGCCTGGAAAGCTAAAATGGATCGAGAGCTCCCCCATTAAGCAAAATAGAGACAGAAGATAAGGACACACAACTCATTATCAAAGATATGAGTTGATTTGGGAACTTGAACAGAGTCAAAATATCTCTAATGAAACTCCATTCAAGATGATCATAGGCCTTTTCCAAATCTGTTTTAATAGCCATAACCCCTTCTTTGCCATTTTTCTTTGACATGGAATGAATTAGCTCTTGAAAAATGATAGCATTGTCCACACCCTTTCTCCCGGGGATGAAGGCTGTTTGGAGAGGGGAAACTAGCCCTACCAATAAAGGTCTAATGCGCCCAACAATAATCTTGGTTGCCACCTTATACACTGAGTTACATAACCCAATAGGCCGATAATGATTGAGAGACTCAAGGCTTTTGCATTTAAGGATAAAGGTAATGAGTATATTGTTGAGATAATTAGGAACCCTTCCTGAGTAAAAAATATTTTTAACCTCCTCCTTAACTGACTCCCCCAAAATGAGCTAAAAGCGCTGTAAAAACCCAGCATGGAGCTTGTCAGGGCCTGGAGCTTTGTAAGGTTTAAGAGATTTAAGAGCAGAGAAAATTTCACTATCATTAACTGGAAGGATCAGCTGATCTATATCTTCACTCCTCAGTTCACAAGGGGTGTGCACAGTTCGGTCGGCTCGGTTTTTTCTCAAATTTGTTACCGAGCCGATAGGGATCGGTTTTGTTATAATTAAAACCGATGCATACTGATTAGGGTCGGTTTTTCGACCTATAGAGGTGCGGTTTAATCGGCTCGGTTTAATCGGTTTGGTCAGTTTGAAACATTAACAATTTGTTTTTTTTTTAATAAAAAAAAATCTGTTTAACCTATAAAAAAAATATGTTCAACAGAAATTTTATAAAAAAAATCTGTTCACCCAAACAGTAATGATCCAAAACCTGTGCAAAAAATCTGTTCACATGAAGACATATTAGAATATTAAAATGAGAAACAAGGAACTCAAGAATGGATAAACAATCCGAAAAGCTCCAGTACCTTGTGGCTTCCTTGTGACAGAATACTATTTGCTAAGGATATGTAAGGAAAATATAGGCCACGAAAGAAATTAAATGCTAAAATAATATATTTGAACAGTTGTTTCCTATACCTTATCTAAGAACACCTTTATCAACTCTAGTTCCAAACTTCAATTCAAAAACCATACGTCATTATGAGGAAGGGAGCCATTATGCAAAAAAAAAAAAAAACCTATTGATTTACCACCAAAGAAAAAAGTCTCTAAAGGAAAAGAGTCTACAAAAGAGGCTCTTATGCCAAGCCAACCTCAGAGGCATATAAAACTTTAGACATACTTTTACTAGAAAAGAAAATTACCTATAAGTGGTAGAATGCCATAAACAAACAGTCCCATCTTCAAACTCAGGCAAGAGGCAAGAACGAGAGAGAGAGTTAAAGGGTTATGGTCACAAAAGAATTAATTTATACTGGGAAGAATCTGAAAGCCTAAACCAAAACGGCACCGTTTTTTTTTTTTTTTTTTTCTTTAATAACACCCAGATCATACGACAACGTTTTATTAAAAAAAAAATTTAATGAGAACCTATGTTCGACCGACGCCGTATCTACCATCTAAACTAAACTAAACAGACTAAACTTGGGGAAGAATAGAGAACTCAGATCAAAAGAACTGGAGAAGCTGAGAAGTGAAGAACGATATATATACAGGTATCGGTTCGATTCGGCATGTATCGGTTTCAGATTTCCAGCTCCAGTGATCGCACCACACCAGCATCGGGATTCCCTTCGTGCTTCGATCGTCGGCATCAGCTTCGTCAGTTGGTTGCAATGGCAGTGCGGGACGATTGGCGCCGGTCGGTTGGATTGATGCCGGTGACGTTCTGCTCACCCCTAGTTCACATTGCCAAAAAGGGGGGGTGCCACTCTTCTAAAGAGAAGCTGTGGTGGGAAGTTATGAAAAGCTCTAGATCACCCCTTCTGATGAAGTTTGCAATATCCTGCTCATTATTAAGCCAATTTCCCATTCTATCTTTCATGTTGACTATACGGTTTCTTCTCCTACGCACAAGGGCTGAAGTGTGGAAGAAAGTTGAGT
This sequence comes from Quercus lobata, assembly GCF_001633185.2. Taxonomy (NCBI): domain Eukaryota; kingdom Viridiplantae; phylum Streptophyta; class Magnoliopsida; order Fagales; family Fagaceae; genus Quercus; species Quercus lobata. The sequence continues at coordinate 16,991,457 of NC_044912.1, read as the reverse complement.
TCTCATCTCCCTCAACCACCCAAGAGATATGGGCTTTCATACTCCAAAAATCAGCCTCTAGCTTAGAGATTTCAGCAAGATCAGACCGCAGGGATCTCTCTAACTCAATCAAAAACTCATTTGGGCCATTTCCAAGCGCAATTTGGATGCCACGCAGTCTGGCACAAATTCTCTTCTTTTTAATGAAAAATGTTGCCAAACTGATTTTTATTCCAGACTTGAGCTTTAGAAGTAAAAGAAGCAATAGCATTGGGCAAGGTGGTATGATTCGACCAAGCATCTATGACTACTTCATGGAAGGTGGGATGAGAAAGCCACATCGGTTGGAATCTAAATGGTCTCGGCAATTGATACCCTATATAGTTTCTCAGTGATAGAATGATTGGGCAATAATCAGAATAAGCCCTCTCCAGATGCTTGACACATGCTTCCGGATCCAGGACATTCCAATCAGCTTTTGCAAATGCCCTATCAATTCTTCCTTGTATGAACTGAGAAAGAGGGCGGTGGTTTGACCAAGTAAATTTCGGTCCTGAGAATCCCAGATCAATCAAGCCGCAACTATTTAAGCATTCCTGGAATTTGAGAGCTCTAGAAATACTAACAAGATTCCCACCAAACTTGTCATCACTAGAGAGCATTTCATTAAAGTCCCCTGCTGTAACCCAAGGGAGAGAATGGAGGCCGCCAACCATAGAAAGAGTATCCCACAAAAGTTGTCTCTCAACATACTTGGGGCTAGCATAAATTGCAGATAACAACCAAGAGGAGTTTGCGGAAAGATCCTTCACAATAGAGTGGATTTCCTATTCTGTGGTAAAGTGAAAAGACAGTTCTGCTTAGGTTGAGTCCCAGAGAACCCAAATACCACCAGAAAAACCAAATTTGTTAACATGAAAGGCCTCGTCAAAGGGGAGTTTATCAGAAATATCATTGGCCCTAGACCCACTGACTTTAGTTTCAGTGAGAATCATGATGGGAGGGCGGTGACTTTGTGCCAAATCATAAATAATACTATGAAAGGAGGGGTTTAAAGCAACCCGACAAGGCGATCCATTATCTCCCTTTCTCTTCTTATTATGCACCGAAGGCTTGAATGGCCTAATTAATAATGCAGCAGCAAATGGAGACATTAAGGTTTATTCCTTATGTAGAAATGACCCTAGCCTGACTCACCTCCTTTTTGCAGACGATAGCTTATTGTTTTGCAGGGCTACTATACAGGAGTGCCAAAAAATCCTTGATATCTTGGATATCTATGCAAAATGTTCAGGCCAACAAATAAACAGGAGCAAAACTACAATCTTTTTCAGCAAGTGCACTACGGAAGAGATAAGAAATCATATCAAGATTGCCTTGGGGGTACCGGAGATTAAGCAATATGAACAATACTTGGGGCTGCCATCCCTGGTTGGTAAGAATAAGAAAGCCAGCTTTAACTACATTAAGGAGAGGGTATGGAGGAAAATCCAAGGGTGGAAAGAGAAATTGTTGTCATAAGCAGGAAGGGAAATGTTAATTAGAGCGGTTGTCCAAGCCATTCCAACATATACAATGAGCTGCTTCAAATTACCGGTGGGTCTATGTATGGAGATTGAAAGCCTTATTAGAAAGTTTTGGTAGGGACAAAAGGCAGATCGGTGAAAAGTCCATTGGGTCAAATGGGAAACACTTTGTAAACCCAAAACTATTGGTGGTATGGGGTTTAAAGACTTAGCCCTTTTCAATGACGCATTATTAGCCAAACAAGCTTGGAGACTAGTGCATAATAAAAAGTCCTTGTTCTACCGTGTCTTCAAAGCGAAATCCTTTCCTCATTACTCTATAATGGAGGCCTCGGATACCACATTAGGCTCCTATGCTTGGAGCAACATACTAAAGGGTCAGGATGTATTAATGAAAGGTGCAAGGTGGAGGGTGGGTTATGGAGAATCGATTGGAGTTTGGAATGATGCTTGGCTGCCCTCCTTGGAATATCCAAGTGTTATCAAATCCGGTGACAAGCTTTGAAGATATGAAAGTTAATGATCTTATAGACCCAGTTTCAAAGCAATGGGATGCAGGTTTATTGCAGGGATTATTCAACTCTCAAGAGGTCGAATTGATAATGAGTATACCTTTGTGTCACACTTATATTGAGGACAAGCTGATATGGCCATATACATATTCGGGTAACTACACTGTGAAGTCTGGTTATAATTTTCTTGCAGCAGCAAAAACGGACCAGACCAACATAGCCAATCTGAGACAAGATGGAGGGATTTGGAAGCTTGTTTGAAGCCTCTCGGTTCCAAATAAGGTGAAGAATTTCTTATGGCGAGTCTGCAAAGAAGCATTGCCAGTGAAGAGAAACTTGAGACGAAGAAAAATCATTGAGGAAGACACTTGTGACCACTGTAAATCAAGTGCAGAAAGTGAATTCCATGCCCTTTGGGAATGCTCGGCACTCACATCAGTTTGGAACTCAGTCCTAGAGCTACGGCTTCACCATGATCAGAATGTACATACTGTTTCAGAACTCATCAAACTCATTCATGATGAAGGAAAAGACATCAATTTGCTTGCCATGATCCTTTGGACAATGTGGTATCGCCGGAATAAGCTCAAAACCACTAATGAAGATTATCCAGTCAGCCAAGTCTCCACGAATGCAAAGCAAGCACTCACCGAGTATCACCATGCAAACCAGGTCATAACGCTCCAATCCCCAATTTGCACTTGTCCTCGGGTCAAATGGAGCCCACCCCCTGCAAAAAACTTCAAGGTGAACTTTGACGGAGCCACATTCAAAGAGATACGTAAGGCTGGCCTTGGCGTCGTGATCCGGAACTCCCTAGGACAACCAATTGCTTCCTTATCTAAATTGGTGAATCTGCCATACTCTTCCGATATTGTTGAAGTAATGGCTGCAGCTAGAGCCATTTACTTTGCTCAAGAAATTGGCTTAAATTCCTTTATCCTTGAAGGCGATTCTGAAGCTGTGATCAAGTGCCTTAGAAGTGATGACGACTCCTTTTCTCCTTTTGGTCATATCCTTGCAGCAGCCAAAGCTACCACAGAGACCAGTTGTTGTATTTTATTTTCCCATATTCGTAGACTTGGTAACTCTGTTGCTCACAACCTAACTAAACATGCAAGACATGTTAGAGGTTTTTTGGTGTGGATGGAGGATGTTCCTCCACACCTTCAAGCTATACTTTCAGCCGATAATGGCTAGTTTTTTCTTAATAAAAGTTACTGACGTTCTTTCTCAAAATATATATATATATATATATATATATATTTATATATATTCTTTAATAACCAGGACAAGAAATAGAATCATACGAAGGCAGAGGCATCACCTTCATCCTCAAGTATCCCATCTGGCTCATAGTCACCATTTGCCAGGGGATGTTCAAAGTATTCCTCCTCTTGCATCATTGAAGTGCCATCTTTCCGGCAACATCCTCATGTCCCTTACTTCATTGTTTGAGACTTGGATCAATGTGTTTGAAAATGGCGTTGAAGACATTAGCTGAGGCCGAAGATATCAACATCTCCTTATCCCTATCCAATTCGGTATGGTGGTTCGGAGAATCTTCCTAAGGGGTATTGACCAGAGCAAAACTTTGGTCTTTTTCTTTTCCTTTTCCATGAGAGCTTGTTGCCGGGGAGACCATCACTGTACCTCCGGCCATGAAAGTGATGTTTGGTGGAAGGGGGTCTAAAAGCAACGACCCAAATTGCTTAGGAGAAACCGAGGTGGGCTTACTAACACTTTTGTTTTCAGGAATCTGTCTGTAGTGAGTTCCTTTGGGTCCAGCGATGCCTCAAGATTGCTTTCTGTTTTTAGGACCGTTGTGATGGTTTTTACTGGTCAACGTAGAAGGTATAGAGTTGGACTTCGCAACTTTCTTGGCTGGGTAAGTGCTTTCTGCCACAGACACATTACTTGGGGTAATGGGCTTGGGCTTTAGTGATACATCATTGTCATTGTAGCTAGTTAGGTTGACTCGAAGCTTGGATGGGCTTGCAGATTGGCTAGGAGCTTTGGTCATTGGTTTTGGAATATCTCCAACTTGGGAAGGTTGGACAAAATCTTTTTTTCCTTTCTTACTAGCATGCCTTTTACGTGAAACCAAAACCCATGGCCCATACGCCTCCTCACTAGGGATACTATGGTCATGTGGTGCATGTAACTCATTCACCTCTCCGTCACTATTGGTTTTCTCCGGTGCCCTAGTTGTAAACAGACAACTCTCAACCTTGTGCCCAATGCACCCACAGGAGAAACAGAGAGCACTAATCCCCTCATACTACACTGGTTGCTTAACACCACCAACCTTTAAAAGTTTGACAAGTGGTTTATCAAAGTTAACCTGCACACATAATCTTGCGAACCGCCCACGAGCTTCAGCAGCTGTGTGTGTATAAATTCTTAAGACAGGGCCGATAGCCTTACCCAAGTCTCGCAATACCGATGGCTCATAATACTCAATGGGGAGCTCTGGCAGACGAACCCAAACAGCTACAGATGAGACACAAGCCGTGGTGGGCTTGAAGTTTGGCTCCCAACTCCTAATAGACAAATAATGCCCTCCAACAAACCAAGGACCTCCTTGAAGCACTTGGCATAATCTTCTTTCAATGAGAATCGAGTTAAAAAGAAATCCTTCCCTAGTGCAATACAATCCAGTCTGCCGCTAGGTTTCCATAGTGCCATAAGCTTGGAAAAGAGGAACTGATAACCCAGAGTCTTACCAACGACCTTGACAATCAATGCCTTCGTCCATTTGGCTCGAATACTAGCTTTCCTTTCCCCAGGTAGGTTCATGGCAATCACCCCTGCTTTAGGATTTGATTCTTCATCATCAGAATCCACCTCTGCTTCCATTTCGTAGTCAGTGACGAAGGCTTGTTCATAGGCCCCTGGCATCTCGCCAACAAGGCTCTCGTTGTAGGAGACACTTGTGTTACCCTCCCGGTGGTCTTCCTTAACCTTTTTGGTACTGCGATCAAGTTCTTCGTCCTCTTCTCTGGACCTCACAGCCGTGTCTTGAGACATTCTCAATGCTAACCAATATTACGTTAGCTTCGAGGTGGATAATCTACTTGTTATCTTGATTAGTATGCTCTGTAATTCAATAGTTGTCACTTTTGAGAATCCTCTATAGTAATCACATCAGAAAATGAGATTAGACAACCAGACAACACTAAGAGGAGGTTCTTGGACTCTGCATAGGACGTTTGTTAACTTAAAGTTGCCTTGTGGACTGTTGCCTCGGTTGGTGATGTTGTCCTGCTGAGCTCAAGCTTTAGTTAAATGAGTCCAGACCTTGAGTCTTGAGAGAACTCAATTAATCATGTCCAACTGTCTCTTCTTCAACTACATATATAAGCAAATAACTTCAAAGGTCGAACCTTAATATGATGATATACTCTATATCCCAATGATTGTGATGTGTCACGGGTTCGAATCCGGAGATCAACCCCTTCAAAATTAAAGGCAAGACAGCCAATAAACCCTCTCTCCCAGACCCCACCAAAACGGAAGTCGAATCAGACACACGACCGTTATTATAGTACAAACAATTTCAATAAAAAAAGAAAAACATAACAAAGAGTAAAACGGTAAAACCATAGGACTCTTAAGGGAAGTATAGAGATGAGACCAACAATTATATAGATAAAATAAAGAACACAATTATAAGAATAGTTGGGGGAGGAAGACTAAGAATTGCTGGTAGGAGAGAGAGAGAGAGAGAGCATTGTAACCAGGTTTTTAATATCTGTTACTGAACCTGATGAATACAAATTAAATCTCATTTCAAAAACTGCATAAAAGGCCAAAAGGGTAATGAAATAATAGACATATATGTTCAAAATCATCATCAACAAACATAATAATAATAATATTTGAAATGAAGAATGTTGGGCATGTGAATCAAATGATATTACAATAATAGAGTCACCTTTACCAGAACTTTAATCATTTATAACTTTCAAAAGAAAAATGTACGATAAGAAAAACTTAAGTGTCACTATACCATCAAGCCAAATATGTCACAAAGCTATGATCAGAACACCCAACAGCATACAAAATACATTCCATATTCAGATTTCAGAGCACTATATTTTATCTACATCAACTTGTTGGCAATATGAATATGATGCTCCTTCTGTGACATGGTAAAAAGCTCGGCCTTGAACATCATCATAAGCTGTGAGGTGGCACTACCCCTTGAAGATTTTTCACTGCGCTATCATAGTTTACAAAGCCCATAAACCAAAATTCATGGTTGTCAACAGAGATAACCTGTATGTATTTTTCCCCTGGCTTGACTTTGCTTGTTGACGGATTCACTGCCCTCAACTGATGTAATGGAATAACCACCTAAGCATGCACGCCAATATTATTCATCCGTTGAAGAGAACATAATTGTATAAAAACCAGAAAACTTAATAAACAAAAAACTAAACAAACCAAACAAAAATGACTACTTACAACAAGAGTAAATAAAGGTTGTAAACTTCATCCTAAATCTAATCTTTGGTAGATTGACCAAACATAAGGAAAACAAATGGCAACCGATTTACTTACTACTTAAGAGCAAAGGTCGCTAGAGAATGTCTTTTAGCAAGTTTAACTAACTAGAGTCTTAATAAACTCATCTTTAACAAACTGCTATACGCCGTTTGATCCTCAAGATATTAAATAAAAAAGTGATTGCATTATATGCTGAAGTGTAAACTAAGGGGTGGGTTGTTTGAGGCCCAATGTACCTACCCACTCTCATATAAACATGAGAAGCTATCCTGGCATTTCTGAATCAACTTAAGCAGGTCTTCAGTGGCATTTTGCATTGTTGTAAAATATAGTTGCCCCATTATTAGATTCTACTTTTTCTTGGCTAAACTTAATTGTTATCCTAAAACCTCTACAGGGTTGCAGGTTCAGGGTTTTCACATCATCCTTAAGCATATTCAAGCAGCCTTCGCCTCTGTTTTGTATAACTTATGGCAAGTCATCCTGTATCTGGAAACTTTTGAGGGGAATCTTGGTTGCTCCCTTCCTCTCAACAAGGATATATCTCTAGAGATACTATCAAAGGAAAAGAAAAGGCACTTCTTTTATGAAAATTATCACCTGAGATCAATCCACCATCAAATCTCAAGACTGCCATTTAAACCATTCAAATTTTCTTTCCTGAAAACATGTACATGCTTCCAAGGTAACAAATTATCACCTTTGCCAGCAGAACCACGAAATATAAAATTAACATTCAGTGTACAATTAAGTATATATCTCCAATAGAACATAGGGAATGATTTGATCAACAAACCTATTCCATCCCAAAATACAATTCCAGTTTTTCAATCACTAACTTTCTCCAAATATCCATAGCTTTTATATTATATTATTGCTCATGAACCTAACTCGTTAATCCCCTCACAGCTCAGTAGGTCACAATAACAAAACAAAAGCACCATTTCTTCCAAGAATCCATGTTCTGTAGCATTATAACAAGAAGTTTAGCTTTTCAAGTACAATTCTTAGCCAAAGGAAAAAAGGCCAGAAATGGGAAGGGGGGAAAAAGGGACAAAGTAACCACTATTGACAAAACTTAAAAGTCTGGTACTCAATGTTACATTGACCATCAATTCAAAGATTTGGTAATTTGAATTGTGACTCATATAACTAAAGTAAACCTAAATAGGCAAATAGCAGTTGAAAATTCTTGTGAACTTGAAAGGGCTTACTCAAATCGCATCAATTATCAAGAATTACTAAAGTTCTTACTTCCTCCTATTTTGATTAAAAAAACTGTGCGCACAAGTAGGTAACAATAACATCACCCTAGCACCACAGTTCATGGAAACTCATAAATTGAGATACTAACTCATATGGCCCTCCTAAAATATTACGTCATAGATATTTATCATTAATGATAAGAATGATGATACTGACTTCATTATCAAGCACCATGCACTAAAGGCTCCTAGAATGAACAAAGGTTGCAATTAATCAAATGCTGACAAGTATAAAGACCAGTATACCTTGTAATAGCTCCATTCAGTCTGGTCACCAGTTTTGTAAGAAAGTGGATTGTCACTACAAAATGCAAGTTTTGCTGTGGACAGATATAAAGTTCCCATTACTGGTCCAGCAGATGTGGATAGATAGGCAGCATATGTCTTTTGAAGCTTCTCCTCAGGCACAGTCTCAAAAGTTGATCGAAAGATCTTCTCATAACCACCTTCTGCAAGAACTTTTGTTCCTTGCGCAATTCTTCCCACAGCAGCATCAGCAAAACTAGGACCCGTTTTCACTGATTCAAGAAAGGTCAATATATGCATCACATACTACAAAGGAACTTGATTGAATTTTAACAGTTATTTCAAACCTAATATTACTATGATCACTGATAGAAAAATAAACTTAAAAGCATTTCAAACATAATGAGTCATGAGTGAAGAACATTCAACATATGGATCTTAGCATTCAAAACTCTATCCTTTTTTTTTTTTGGGGGGGGGGGGGGGGGGGGGGGTGGTGTGGGGGAGATAGTAAGTTACACACTAGGAAGCACGGACACCCCAAAATGGGCTGCATGTCCATGCTGAACATGGACACACCTCCGACACAGCTACCTGCATGTCCCCAACGTGTCTGGCCAAAAAATAAAATTCGAAAATTATTTTACTAACTTTTAACTTTGACTATTTGTTTAATATTTTCTAATTGTTAAAAAATATAAGATTTGGTTATTAATAACTGATGGTCCTGTTAGTATTTGATGGGTTAGACCTTTTTAAAAATTAATTGTATTCTAAACATCAATTAATAGCCATGGATTCACTCCATTATTGCTTGTAAATTAATATATGTTTTAACACTATATGAAAATAAATGCTTTAAAATATAAATAAAAAATATTTAATAATTAATTAATATAAAATCCCCTCCGTGTCCTATTCTAATTTTTCAAAAATTGCCGTATCACCATGTCGTACTCGTGTCCGTGCTTCCTAGGTTACACGTGCACCCATGAATCTTGAACCCACAACATTACAATCCATCCAATCATTAGGGAAGAAGAAGTGCCATTCGAGCTAGAGGTCATTGGAAAAGCTCACAATTCAAATTCAAAACAATCCACTGAAATGAAAAGTATTATATGCACTCACATTTGACAAAAACTATTAAACCATAAACCTTTCAATGCCAAGTCCAAAAGAACAGTATATATATATAAGAGATTACACTTGGACCCAGCACCACTCAAAACAAGGTTTTGTGAAAATGTTGTGAGATTTTGTTGTGTCCATAGATTTTCTATTTACAAACGTATGATGAAAACTGTGAACGAACCACATACCACCTTTGCAATCTAAAACCCTCAAACTCCAAAAATAGCAACACTTAATAATTACCATCAAGTCCAAAAACAACGGCATAAACTAACCATTCTCTTTGTCCCCAGTGACTGATGATTAGTCTAGGCCTTAGGGTACTACAAATTTTACGACGTAAACCTTACAAACTCATGTATCATCTTTTAATTAAGAAATTTATTTACTATCTTTTCAATGTTGTCATGTCACTTTGTAGGTCTTTTGTTGTCAAATTGATAATATCTTTACATTTTCCATCCTGAATTACGAGAATGCATGATTACTTGATGAGTGGTGCTAGGGACACTGCAATTTTACTATATAGAGCTTACAAGCTGACATCTAGGATGCACAGACAACACGGGTACAGGTATGATATAACAACATGAGCAATTTTTGAAAAATTATAACATGATACAGCAGATAAGACACTACTACAATGGTGATATGACACGGATACGGCATCCAAAATGAAATTTCTGTACCTGTCACCAATCACGAAAACACAATTCCAACACTCATTTATTATGGTTAAAGTCTACTGATCAAATTTATTGCCACGTCAATTTGTAAGCTTTATGTAGTAAAATTTATAGTAGCTTTTGCATTTTCCTTATTTGATAGGTCCTTTGCTTTCTATTAAAAAATGCTACCTACCACTTTCAATTTTCTTCTTCTTTTCCCTCTAAAATAGGAGGGAAATACAAGAACTTCTACTACCTTTGAAACGTTACAATTATTTTGTGAAAGCCAAAAAATATTTCAAAATTTTGTTATAATGACAATACTCACAGTGTTGCCACATGTTCCCAGCGAGATCCTCAGCCTTCTTGGTTGCCTCCGCCGCCTTCTTCCCCCATTTCCCAAGCACATCTTTCACCGACTCCACCGTATCTGATCAACCAAGTCAAATTCCACAAATTTTCCAAACAAATAAACCCTAAAAAAAAACAAAAACAAAAACAAAGAATTCAAATCACTCACTCTTGACGGAGGAAGGAGCCGGCGCCGGAGCAGGAGATACATATGGATTGGATTCGGTCGGCATGGTGGTGGCGGCGTCGTCGGCGATCGGAGCCCTAGCTTCGCTGTGCACTGGATTCTCCGTCGGAATTGACGGTTGCGATTTCGGCTGCGATTGCATGGGAACGTTGCTCCACGTGTCGACTTGAGGAGGCGGCGGAGGATCGACGTCGTTTGGATCGAGCTTAGGGTAAGGAGCATAGTCGGTGGAGAGAGGAGAATTAGCGCTATTTTTATCGTTGTGTAATTTTGGATCAGACTCAGCAGTTGGCTTCGTTGTTGAGTGCTTTTGATCAGATTCACCACTCATTTTCGCTTAGCTTTTTCTTCTTCTTCTTTTTGATTTTTTGATTTTTTTTTTTTTTTTGTGTGTTTTTGGATCTGTAATCTGTAATCCGAAATGGGAGTTTCGAGAAGTGTAGAGAGATAAGAATAGAGGGAAAAGGGTTCTTTGAATCGTTGAATGGTTGGACGGAGTTGGATATTTAATCATTCGAGTGAGGTCAAAACGGTCAAATCGTCTGGACCCCTCCCAGCCGTTGTTTTATTGCCGACGCCGTTACTGGTTTCAAATTTTTTTAAAATGGACCTTACTGGACTTGGAGGGAAGCCCAATTCGAGCCCATTTGTATTGGGCCTTTGTCTCTGGGTCCTATGAATTAATTGTTTTTTCACTTTTCTTTGTCTTCGAAAATGAGAAATGAGCAATCATGATGAGAGTGTTACAAGAGAGGGAAAAAAAAAATTTCAAAGTGTTTTGGGAAAGACATGGGGTGAGAAAAACTCAAATCTGTTTTGTCAATTCTTTTGGGATAAAGAAAATCTGCAATCGGCAAAACATGACATGACAGGTCAAATTCACAGCAAATCATTGCCCTTTTAAATATCGGTCACCTTCATGTTAACTTCAATGTAATGAATTAAAATGAAATTTTCTCTTAACCTCCAATTGAATCATTACTGGAAAATTACATATGGATGACAAAGAAATGCAAGAATTCATAATGGTCAAGTCAAAATTAAGGAGGCAATCTTGCAAATGATCAGGGTGGATGTGAAGGCTAGAATTGAATGCTGTCAAGTGTCAACGGGTGAAATTTTGTGTTCAAAGCAAAGTATGGTAGGTCAGGAGTCTCTTTTTCTGTCTTTAAGTATTGGAAAATGAATTGTTTGGATTCTTTTTTCTGAACAATCTTCTTCTTCTTTGGGGGAAAAAAAAGAGAGATGGATTTTTAGATAAAACATTCGTTTGCCTTAATATTTGCCAAAAAAACAATTTGTAAGAGAAAGGATATTTTCGAAGCTTCTGGAAACTTGTTCTCAATAACAATTTTTGATTGAATATTTTAGATAATTGATTTCCATGTATGATGGACAACACATATAAATGCTTAACCAAAAAAAAAAGGGGTAAAAAGTCATAATGTACACTTTTTAACCTTTTAACAAAATAATAATAATAACAATCCTAATGTATCCAACATTCCATTAAAATATAATAGTCAAATAACTATAATAGTTATAATGGTAATTTTGTAATTAAAACAAATATAATGGAACTTTAATAAATATATTCGAGGTGAGAAAACTGATATTCATCCTCCTCCCCCCCCCACCACAAGGTTGAGGCAAAGATTTTATCCTGTCCTCGCCACATCACCTCTTTGGTGAGCAGAATGGCGAGAGAGGTTGTGGTGAAATTTTCATCCTATACACGTTGTCACACGTCATTTCATAGATCAACTCAAATCTACATAGATTGACATCCAAAATCCACATCCACCACCGTAGATTGTCAAATCTCTTCACTAGTGGCCCAAATCAACAAACTTATGTGGGAAAAACATGTTAAGTTGTTTTTTTTTCTTTGATTGGTGTCAACTCTTACAAGCACATTTCCTAATGACCTCAACGACTCTTTCTCCCCATGCTGACCGCCCCACCCAACGACTAAGATGGTGGTGCAAATGAGTGGTCAACTTCACAATTTGACAAAATCCACATAAGGCACAAAATTTAACCCCCCTCCCCCCCTCACATCCCTAAGGTTGAGGCAAAGATTTTATCCTGTCCTCGCCACATCACCTCTTTGGTGAGCAGAATGGCGAGAGAGGTTGTGGTGAAATTTCCATCCTACACACGTTGTTGCATGTCATTCATAGATCAACTCAAATCTATGAATGATTGACATCCAAAATCCACATCCACCACCATAGATTGTCAAATCTCTTCACTAGTGGCCCAAATCAATAAACTTATGTGGGAAAGACATGTTAAGTTGTTTTTTTTTTCTTTGATTGGTGTCAACTCTTACAAGCACATTTCCTAATGACCTTAACGACTCTTTCTCCCCATGCCGACTGCCCCACCCAACGACTAAGATGGTGGTGCAAATGAGTGGTCAACTTCACAATTTGACAAAATCCACATAAGGCACAAAATTTGACATGGTTTGACTATTCATGCCTATATCCACAAATAATGCTTATAAAAATCTACTAATAACAATATGGGTTGCAAACATACTCAACAAAATATCACAAAAAAATCGAAGTATTAAATTAGTATTCAAAATAATAATCATGATCTTCTAAAAGTTTTTATCCTCTCCCAAATGAGAAGACCTTTTCCATTAAATTTACCAATCGTCAAATGAATTGGAGGAAGATAACTTCGAACCTATTTGTACTAAACTTTTTTCAAATAGCAATATGAGAGCATTTCTAACAAAGAACCAATGAATTCACTCGCTCACCAAGAACCAGAGAAGAAAAGAAGAAAGAAAGTCCAGATGCTATTCAAACCTTGGCTTCTGGCATTCTACTTGCAATAAAAAGTTTTGCGACAGTGACATGATAAAATGATTGGGCCCTCAAAATGTCAATATTAAATAATGGCAGACGTACCAAAACGGTTTTTCCAATTGTATAGTTAGGCCCACTTTCCATTAGCTTTATGCACCTTTTCACAGCCTTTTGCTTAAGGATGTCTATAATGGAGCTGCAATGGCCATAGACTATAGTCTATGAAATGGAAACCCCCAAAGACAAACAAAAAAAAAAATAGAAGCTGTGTGTGTGTGTGGTATTAAATGCAGGCCAACCTATATATCATAATTCTAATAGATCACTGTCGTGTGTGCCACCAATTATTATCTTTGAGAGCTTTTTTTATCCAACAAATATCTAGAGCTATAAGGCATAGGTTTCATTCAACAAGATTTCACTATTATACCCACTATAGGAAATGAGCTTTAAATTCATTGAAAACTCATACATTTTCATATTAAGCCAAGGAAGTTTCTTCCAAAGCTTTCCCCGATTTGGGAACATCAATAGCAATTAAAGTGTCATGCCCATTGTCCCATTGCTCATAGCTTGTGTCCTTTACTTGCATAGCTAAAAAGGCTATGCCAAAAAGGATGCCTTAAAGCAATTCCGTGTTTGTTCGACTTTCACCACTTAAAAAAAAAAAAAAAAAAAAAAAAAAAAATTCTTTGTGGAGTAATAAGGATTCCCAAAGCAGCTATGTAACTTTCTCACATTATCTTTGTCTCAAATGTGTTATCAATTAATCTATAATCTTGTGTTCACCAATCACAGGTGAAAGGATAAAGTTGTTTGGGAATACACGCAAATTCCCAGATCTAAGATAGGTGAAAAAAGCAGATAGAAAAATAATACATGCACGAGGTAATCACACGACACAAATAATTACGTGGTTTGACAATTTGTTTACGAATTGTAGAACTTTTATATCGAGTCAGGTCATAATTTGGATCAAACACAAACTAGACTCTACATAAACCAACACAAGTGAACAGTTTTACCTTTTTTTAAGGTAAATAAAAAGCTGTGTTTTGTTAGTGAAGAGGATCAAAAATAGGTGCTCAAGTGAACATTTGGCACACAAGAAACACAATAAAAATTTATCATAATCACTTGAGCTATTTTATCTGTAAGGGTGTTCACTGATTGAGTTGAATCAAGTTTGAGGTCAATTTTATGGGGAGCTCTCTCGTGCTAACGAAAATGGTCCACTACCATTGTTTCCCGAAAAGAATTAGCAATCTATCACTGTTTTGAAAATATGTAGGGATCTACCACTTTTTAGGTACTCAACTTTAAGGAAATCGAGTTTCTCATGGTACTCAAGTTCTATGAACTCGAGTTCCATGGAAAATTTTCCGAAAAATTTGAAGGTTATTTTTTCAAAGAATTCGAATTTCTGTAACTCAAGTTACAAGATAAACTCGAGTTTTACAAACTTGAATTTCAAAAAAGTAGTATATCCCTACATATTTCCAAAACAATGTTATATTGCTAATTTTTTCGAGAAACAGTGGTAGTGTGCCATTTTCGCCCTCTCATGCTATTACGAAATTTTATGAATATACACTTTTTACTTTTTAGATATATTTTAAGTTAAATTCAATTTCAAAATCCTATAAGTGAAGTCATGACAAAGTAAGAAAAACTTAAAGCAAAATAATTACTACCCACAAATTTGGTAATTGCATTCACCAAATAAATTATTCTAGTAATCCAAAATAATGCATTCACGTTGGTCTATCATTCTCCAAAAGAGAAAAAACGTACAAGTGTATCAGCTATGGGACCTATATTGATCGGTTAGATATCTGTTTCTGATTTCTTTCATTAATATATATTTTTTAGCATAGTTTCTGATGCAATTATATATATAGTGCTTTTGTCCCAGAATTTCCCCCCCCTTTAAAAATCACTTTATTATTTATTGTAGAATACGTATTAATGTTAGCTTAGAAAGAAAAAAAAAATTTCTTACTTAAAAAGGTGCAACAAGAATCATTCAGAAAAAGAAAAGAATCAAGAATCTTTCGTTTACTAACTTTACTTTATTTTTATTGATATTATTACCCCTTTGCATACCATGTTTTTCTATCAAAGCTTTGGGATAGTACATATACATATTTGCTGATCAACAACAATCAACAAGTTTGTCTCTTCTCAAAAAAAAAAAAGTATATATATATATATATATATTGCTAAACAAATATGTTTATATATATATATATATATATTCTTAAAGGATAGTACGCATACATATTTTGAAATCAAAGGATAGTATATTAATATTTGTTGATACTTGATCAACTTGTAAGTTGTAACTAGGATATATATGTCTTAACTATAAATCTAAACTATTTTCAAAGTAGTTTATGTACTTTTTTTTTTTCAATCTTGTTTTTGTGTAGGTACAGTTTACTGATACAATAATTATTTTAACAACCTTTTTAAACCTTTTTTTTCCTAGATGCAGCTTTTTATTTTGCACTACTTATTTTTTAAAGAAAATGAATCAATTAAATTTCATTAACTCATCTAAACGCACTCCCTCTCGCTTAATCCCATATTTTTATTGAGCAGTACCTTTTGTTGCAATGATAATAGAGAAATCACGTTAAGAATGCTAACTGGAAAAGATATTAATGGATGAACGACTATTCACCAAGTAAGAACCAAGATACTAATGAATGAACGACTATACCAAGGTAAGAACCTATAAAGATTAAATAACCTACCTCTTAAACTCCGTGCTAACTAGTGTTATTGATTGATGGCACTCTGAAAGTTAAGTAGTGAAATAAATCTCGTAATAAAGTTTAAAATAAAAGGAATTCAAATTACAAACTTTTGCCCACTTAATTTAATGTAGCCTCGAGGGCTTGTTGATCATGGGCCTTAAGGTTTTTGCCCCCTTCATATATGGAGTGAATTTTAGGTAGCACATCATCACCAACTTAAGCATAGTGAAATTGAAAAGACTTAAAAAAGAAAAACTTGGACCACTACCATCAACATGATTGTGTTTTGTATTTTTTAGAGTTTTTTAAGTTTTAACATCCAAAATTTTCCTTGTCGTGAGATCAATATACCGAGCTAGTATTGAGAGTGCTAATATAAGTCACACCTCTAGTGACACAAAACTCATTATTAAATTGGGACCAATAACTATAATCAATGATTAAATGATATATGTGTTTCTAATTCAAACATATTACATATAGTAGGAAATTTTTTGGCTTAAAAATGTGTTGAAAATTTGAATGATAGTTCTAGAAGCTTTTCTTGCTAAATGAACGGATATTGGAGGGTCTGCACTCTGCATGTAATAATTTTCTCGTTTGTGTATAAATTAGAGTATATTACTTTAGTGAAATGGCTTTCCATGTACTTAACACTATTCTTTTCGGTGTTCAAACTCATAACCACTTTTTTTTTTTTTGTACAATGATAAATTACTAATTGTTCTACAAGTTTTAGTTTTAGTTTTTTTTTTGGGGGGGGGGGGGAACGAAGCTTAAGTTATTAGAAAATAAAAATTTTAACCATTTGTGGGTTTCAGTCAGCTTAACTGGTAAAATCTCTAATGGTTGAATTCTCTAATGGTTGAATAAGAGATCTGGCATCAATCTCCGCCTACACAAAAAACCGACCAGTGTCTTGGTATGATAATAAAGAGCTATTATTAGGAGCGAACGACATAGGTTAAAACTCTCTCAAAAAAAAATTAAAGCCCTTTTTCCAAAAATAAATAAATAAACAAATAATTTTTTTAATAATATTGTGGTCCTGAGTACTGTGAAAATCTACTAATTGCATTTCTAATATCATCATAAACGGGAAGAAATGTTGTTAATCCAAATAAAATAACATCTTCTATTCAGCAGTATTTAAAAATTAGTATAATGAATGATAATAACTTAATAAGATCCTGTTGTGGCTGCGCGATCCGATTAATTGTCATTTGTCTAAAGCTTTGTTCTTTTTCATTATTTGAATTATAACCCATCTAACATTTCTCAAATATAGCATAATGCTACATATTATGGTCGTTAAAGATTATCATTTTCTTAAATATGGCATAATGCTACATATTATGGTCGTTAAAGATTTTCATTTAATTATAAATGTAACAAGTTATGTCCTCAAATTTTTTTGCATATCTGAAGGCATACGACCAATAGCGGAGTTAGGAATTTATCTTTGGGAGGGTCATATATAATTTTTTTTTTTGTGTGTATGAAATGTAAAATAGTAATGGACAATACTTCATAAATCTGTTTGAGATCTGCTTATTTTGTTGAAATTGAAACTTTTTGTTAAAAGTACTGTAAATAAATATAAAAGTTAGCTAAAATAGTATAGTGAGACTGATGAATAGTACCAAAAATTGCAGTGGGACTCATAAATAGTAGCAAAAATAAGCTGAATAGTAAAATAAGCTGACTTTTTAAGCTGGAGCCAAACACACACTCAGTATGTGCTATAAACAAAAGTGTATTTAATTAAAATTAAACAATCATGAAACAATACTAACAAAGCGATTTAATATCTTTAATCAACTATGAAATGGGCAAAGTTGCAAAATATACGATAACATAAAAGTTAAACATCTTTTTTCAAAACTGTAAGCTACGCTTAAGAGATCTAAAGTCATCAAGTATTAAGTCAATATTGAAGTTCTCAGCAATTTCCTTTTCAATGTAAACAGCTAAGTACATTTATAATTTATAATGACATTCGCTATATAATATATTGATTATTATGATAATAAATAATATATTATAAGGAATAAAAAAAAAAAAAAAAAGCAATGAAAAGTAAAGTAAAAAAACCAAAACAAAGCAAATGCATTGTACTTGGGAAAGAGTTAAAAAGAAGGGGTCAGTCGGTTAGTTAGGGGCATAGAGTACTGCATAGTCAAGGGATGAGGGACCCATGGCACAGAAGCTTAAATCTTTCACTCTTTCTTGTCTAGTTTAGTCACACAGTATAGAACTTTCACTTTTAAGCAAACCACAGCAATAGTGGAAGGCAGGAAAAGGAAAGAATTGAAAAAGGAAAAAAAAAAAAAAAAAGGAAGAAGGCAAACACCAAGTTGCCAACGGAGACAAAGAGAGTGAGAGAAAGAGAGAGTCACCTGTGTGAGGCAAAATGTTTCTGCAACTGTGTGGGGGACTTGGTGGTGTGGCACATCAACAAATTTTTTGACTTTTCAATTTTTCTACTACTGTGCACAAGTAAGCCCTAGATGTGTTGGGATAAAAATTAGAATTTTTTTTTTCTCTTTTATTTAATGAGGTAATTGTTAAAATACCTATGTGTTCATTTTAAAAATGCTGAATGTTTAATTATTGTAATTTGTTGACATATGTATTTATGGATTATATTTTATTTAAATGAAAATTATGTTTATTTTAGACTTTCTTAAATGAGAAATGCTATAACATTTTCACAATAAATTTGATGTGGCAGATTGTTATGGGTTGTTATTAGTGAGGAAAAAAAATAATTTCAGTGATAGGTTCAAATTAGAACCAATAGCACTCAACCACTTATAATTTATTATGAAAATGTTGTGGACGTAGTACCTCTTTTCTTAAATATATATGTATATTATTAGGTATGGGGGCCAAAATAATAAAAAATTTCAAATTATTTAGGACATATCCCAAAAAAAAAATTGGGGGGGCCAAGGCTCCCCTCGGTCCTCAAGTGGCTCCGTCACTGCATACGACACCTCACCATACTCGTAACTTAACTGGTTGGTGCCTTATAACATTTCTAACAGAAACATTCAGATCCAAATCCTCCTTGTCATTGGCAATTCAGCAAATTGGCTTTACAGTTTGCATTGAACATAAAAGTCGGAAACATCAGTCGCCAAGTGCGCTAGAGCCTGTATTAATGGAATCCATAGCTTGGAGGCCCCCTAGCCCTATTAGATATCTTGTAGATGCTAAAACCAGCACCAAAAAGAAAACATTTTGATTCTTTGATCTTTTTCTTGTCTATTTTCCTTATTCAACGCGTTTCCTAATAGTTGGATAGAAGCCAAAAAAAGGTTGAAAATTGATAAGGTAACTTTGCTACATCTCATGGGGCAGTTCACTCACTCTGGTCTGGTCACGGCCTTGGGTGATAGAAATAGAGAATCCTTTGTATTACGTAATCATTCTTTCTTATAGTTTTCCTAACAGATACTAAATAGATTCTTATCATCAGTTTAATATTGAAGCAATTGTGTATCTCAATCTATTATAAGTTTAGAACTTAGAGATTGTGACCAATCAAAAGTTTTGAATTGATGGGCGGGCCATATTTCACATTGAATTCAAATTATACACAAAATTTCAAGAAAATCATTTAACTTTTGCACAATGTTATTTTTGCAGTATAAAATAATAACAATATTATTATTATTGTAAGGACTTAGAAAATAAAGGCCTAAACCCATCTAGAACAGTAGTACCTTGTCCCTCAAATCAAGCCTAAATAATAGAATTTTCAAAGAGAGTGGGTCACCAATTCAAGTGCAATCCAAGGTTAAATCCAAGTATGAGACCGAGAAATCCAAAGTAGCAAATAAGCACAATTGGAACAAAAAATTGAGGATAATATCCTCCTTGGGCAAATCCGAGGATCAATTTCTTTTATATAAGTTTAGTTTTGGTTCTTTACAAGATTATCATCAATTCTCCTTACTGGTCACTTTTTGCTTAGAAACTGTTCATCCCCTTTTTTGGGGGGGTTACCTTCCTTTTATAGTCCCTTCCCTTACATCCTAGCCCTCCACCTGTATGTCTCAGGGCATTTCTTAGGATACTTGTCCCATCAGGACCCTTCTAGAGGTGGTAGAAGGAGTTGCTAGCTGTGAAATTACTGTTTAAGAGTCATTTCCACATTAATGTAGCTGATGAGGTTGGTGTTAGGCATTCAATGCGGAAGTGGGAGGTGTCTCCTTTAGGAAACTTCCTCCCACCAACCTTGTTTCAGTTGCTATCTCTTCTCCTATCCTTGGGCTTCTAAGGGGTATCAGTTGTCCTAATTCTCTTGCTCTTCTCGGGTAGGCAAAATCCTCGGAGTTTGCTTACCTGTCTTGGTTTGGTTTAGGCAAATTAATCCTCAGCTGAGATTCCTTGGTCCTCAGACCCCCCACAATTATTATTATCGTTTGGTTTGAAAAATAAATTTTGTTACATAATACCATAAAACATAAACAGAAATACAGCTAAAGCATTTATTGTTGGCTTTGTTAGAAGACAAGCCCAAGGACCTGATTCTCTTGCTCTCCTCAGGTAGGCGGAATCCTCGAAGTTTGCTTACTTGTTTTGGTCTGGTTTAGGCAAATTAATCCTCAGCCGAGATTCCTCGGTCCTCAGACCCCCCCACAATTATTATTATTATTGTTTGGTTTGAAAAATAAATTTTGTTACATGATACCATAAAGCATAAACAGAAATATAGCTAAAGCATTTATTGTTGGCTTTGTTAGAAGACAAGCCCAAGGACCTGATTCTTTTGCTCTCCTCGAGTAGGTGGAATCCTCAGAGTTTGCTTACCTATCTTGGTTTGGTTTAGGCAAATTAATCCTTAGCCGAGATTCCCCGGTCCTTAGACCCCCCACAATTATTATTATTGTTTGGTTTGAAAAATAAATTTTGTTACATGATACCATAAAGCATAAAGAGAAATACAATTAAAGCATTTATTGTTGGCTTTGTTAGAAGACAAGCCCAAGGACTTGATTCTCTTGCTCTCCTCGGGTAGGGGAATCCTCGGAGTTTGCTTACTTGTCTTGGTCTGGTTTAGGCAAATTAATCCTCAACCAAGATTCCTCGGTCCTCGGACCCTCCACAATTATTATTATTGTTTGGTTTAAAAAATAAATTTTGTTACATGATACCATAAAGCATAAACAGAAATACAGCTAAAGCATTTATTGTTGGCTTTGTTAGAAGACAAGCCCAAGGACCTAATTCTCCTGCTCTCCTCGAGTAGGTGGAATCCTCAGAGTTTGCTTACCTGTCTTGGTCTGATTTAGGCAAATTAATCCTCAACCAAGATTCCTCGATCCTCAGACCCCCCACAATTATTATTATTGTTTGGTTTGAAAAATAAATTTTGTTACATGATACCATAAAGCATAAACAGAAATACAACTAAAGCATTTATTGTTGGCTTTGTTAGAAGACAAGCCCTAGGACCTGATTCTCTTGCTCTCCTCGGGTAGGCAGAATCCTTGAAGTTTGCTTACCTATCTCGGTCTGGTTTAGGCAAATTAATCCTCAGCCGAGATTCCTCGATCCTCGAACCCCCCACAATTATTATTATTGTTTGGTTTGAAAAATAAATTTTGTTACATGATACCATAAAGCATAAATAGAAATACAGCTAAAACATTTATTGTTGGTTTTGTTAGAAGACAAGCCCAAGGACCCATGCCCATTCTATTTTACTTGTGGCCCACCTTTATTACTTATATATTAAGTGGAAATTATTTTGTACTCTCCCCTATGTGGGAAAGAGGTAGTATACTTCCAAAGTACACAATAATAGTCCCTATCTATCATTTGTACAGTTTTGCACATAACTCAATACATTAACATTTTGTCTTTTCATAATAAGGAAAAGTTAAGGGTTACCCTAAGTGCAATAATTTAGGAAATATTTTTAGAAAATTTGTATTGCAAAAGAAAAACTAAATTAATTGTTTTGATAGCCTTTTATATTTCAAATGAAAATGTTGTTAAAACTTTTCTAAATTAATGTATTAACAATTACTTTAATAGTACCTGTTAACTGATCTTCATAACATCAAAGCCTAGTCTATAACAAAAAAAAAACTTTCCTCCATCTTTCAGGGATTCTACCACTTTAAATGGTGCAATCACCGGTGAAAGACTGCCACCGTCATTCTATTTTATCAAGATCTAGGTCAACTTGTGCATAGATTCAAGCAACAAACCATTCTAATAGCAATATCAAAGAACAATGAAGCCAACTACGCTAGAAACACACCATAAATAGGTTCCCATCACTCTTGTTGCGTGACCAAACACCTCTTGATCAGTTGTTTGGCAAACCCCTTTAACTAGAGTCACTCATGTTTTTATTTTAATTTTAATTTTTTATTGTGCCTGTTTTATTCACCTTCAACCACATAAATGCACCAAACTTCAACCACACTTACAATTGTAATATTTTTATTAGTTATGGCATTGAACAAAAAGGATAAATATGTTATGATCAAGTTTCTAAACAACTTTGGATCTCTTGCCAGTCATATGCTAGGAAATAGGAATACAAGATGTTCCACTCCTAATCCCACTTTATCAACAATGTTTTCCATATCATGTTGATCATCTTCCCGATATCTTTTCTGAGTGTCCGCTCTCTTAGCCCACCCACGCAAAAACAATTGGTTACACCTCCAATGAGTCCCCTTCCTTCATCCCAGATGAGGATCTATAGACAATTTTCATAATACTAATTTATTGTGACAATCCAAGTGTCATTCTTATAATAACGTGTTCCATGAGCCTACCAAATATATTAAGATTGATTGTCATTTCGTTCTTCATCGTCTACTTAAGGTACACTGCAGTTACATTATGTCTCCCAAAAGATTAGTTAGCTGAATATTCACCAAAACTCCTCCTCCAAGTCGCTTATGTGATATTGTCTCCAAACTTAAGTTAATCTCACACCACCCGAACTGAGTTTGAAGTGTGCTGTTAAAATACAAAATCCAAAGGGGCCCAAGCCCATTGTAGTCTAATTGTACTATACCCCTATTAATTTACTTGTACGTCATTCAAATGTCTGCCTATATAAAGGCAACATTTTCTATAGTTTTATCCATAATTCAATCCGCACACATTTAGTTTTAGCAATTTTAATAAGTAGTTAATGGGTAGAATTTAATAAATTATTACATATTCATTTAATGTGTGACTTTAGGGCCTTAGGCTTCTTTCCTACCCTTTCAATTTCAAATAGCATACGCATAAGAATTCTTCTAAGTTCTCGCCACTCAAAAGTAAGGTTCTTCCAAAACTTCTTTCCATAGTCACCTCCTCTTTAATCATTTTTTTTTAAGGTACAAGAGGTGTTACATTTTATAAAGACTTTGACTAAGTTGTGTTGATTTGTAAGGTTTATAATTGGTGGTTTGGCTTGTTGTATTAGTAACCTTTTTGTGCCAATAATATTATCGATAATGCGTGAATGAATCATCTCATAAGAGCGACCTTGTTTGCACCTTATTCTCGTTGAGATGTATTGTTCATAAAAAAAGAAGACCAAAAGGGTCTTGCTCTCGTTGAGATGTATTGTTCAGAAAATAACCACTAGGAAAAAGAAAAGAAAGAAAAAAAAAATTGATACAGTACCAATAAAAAGAAGAAAAAAAAAGAAAGGGAAACTGTAAAGATTAGATCCAAGTGAGATGAACAAAAGGTCTCATTATTGGTCAGTTCAATTACATCCACTCTCTTTTCTTTTTCTTTTTTCTATATTCTTTATCTTATCTTTATGTCATTTTTCTTCCTCCGCTATACAACAAGAAAGGAATTCAGATTTCAGAGGAGAGGGCTGCTAGTAGCAGTAAAATGTGGTAAAGTTGGTTCTCCCACAAAAATTATACAGCGCGTGAATGCGACGTTTTTACAAGACAATACTATATATATGACCTCGGTCACCTTTTGTCCAATGTCAAACAACAGTTTACTGCTTTCTCATTGGATCGTGGCTCCCACTTCCGTCCGAAAATGCGTAGAGATAAAGCTCCATTTAGGCATAAAATCAAGAAGGGATCTTTGTAAAATGCCCCTTTTCTGTTTTTAGCATATTTGTGAAAATGTCCACTACTTTTTCGCTAATTGATATTTTCACCCATTGACTACAAAAAATAAAAAATAAATAAAACAAATAAAGAACCCCTCAATTCAAATTCCTTTTTGAGATAATTTATGGCCTTCAAATGTCAAACTAAAATAACAAAAATAGAACTATTTCATATAAATTAGAGCCATTAGTATATGAAGTTTTAGTTGTATTGTCAACTATGAAGCAAACATATTTTATTTGAGGTGACGTACATGTATTGGATATGTGACGCATTTAAAATATATTTACATGCATGTTTCAGCAGTGTTCTTTAAAAAACATTGGTGGAATACGATCAGGAAATGAGAACAAGAGAAATCAAATACCTTTTTATATAAAACAATGTAAGCATTCATGCTCTGATAATAACAATACATTTGAAAATTAAGAAATATTCTTATTCTTGGGGTATATTCTTATTCTTAAACATCCTTTAATAGTCATTGTAGGGACACGATTCTTTTGCGGCCCAATAATGATGTGGGCTCGCACGTGAAAGATCCCTCACAATATGATTTGTAGAGAGTGGGCTTGAAAAGCTTGCCTTTGGTCACGGGGCGATGTTCCGGTCTTGATTTTAGAGGAATTCCTGTAGAAAAAGGAGTCGGGTTTGAACATTTAAACCCTACAGCGTCGCATCCTATGGGGTTGGGCTCCTCGGACTTGATCCGAGAATCATTAAGGTCTTACCCCGGTTACCCAACGGTGGGTTTTTTCTATGATGTGCATGTCTTGTTAAGGTGTTTTCACCCATGGAGTCTTTCTTTCTGGAGGTAGGATCAGAGCCTCCCTCCAGATTCACTTACTTTTTCTTTTATACTAGCCCGCGTTCGCTGTCCTTCGTCCATGTGTAGGGTCAACCTTTACAAGACTGATATTTGTCTCATCAGTCCAATCCCAGAATTGTTGGGGATGGTTGATAAAGCTGAGGAATACGGCTCTGTTAGGTGCAGAGTCTTATCTGGGAAGGGTAGTAAGGATAACT
This sequence comes from Quercus lobata, assembly GCF_001633185.2. Taxonomy (NCBI): domain Eukaryota; kingdom Viridiplantae; phylum Streptophyta; class Magnoliopsida; order Fagales; family Fagaceae; genus Quercus; species Quercus lobata. The sequence continues at coordinate 16,966,356 of NC_044912.1, read as the reverse complement.
TTCCCAAGATATTTTAGATATCCTTACGAATTTGTTCCTATATCTCTTTTTTACCCCTTTTCTCAATGGGGCTTTGGGTCTGCCGAGGATTAAGCTGTCTTCGGCTGCATCTCCGGGCCATAACCTTCTTCGGTTTGGGCCTTTAGACTCCCCGTGAGCAAGTGGGCCTGGCCCATAAATTATTGGGCCCCACAGTCATGAATTCACTTTTATTACTCATTATTAAGAGATGAAGTTCAAACCTTCATAAATTATTCTAAAATAGAATTTTGTCTCGAATAAAAAAAAATTATAAAAAGAACCTTCTTAAAATAAAATAAAATCCATTAATTATATAGATTAATTAATTCCATCATATCTTAGAAATACTTCCTAATTAAATGGTCAATAATAACTCATTGATTTAATTGTTTAACGTAGTAAATGATAATCTTCCTATTTATTTAGACAATGGATGCTATTAAAAAAAACTTAATAGCAATGAGATCTGAATGTCCACTTAAATTTATTAACTTAATTGAACTTTAATTACGTACTCTAAGCTTGCTTTTGAACTAGCTTGTTTAAACGAGTTAAAACCCCCTTTTTAAGCCCAAAAAAAAAAAAAAGTGGGAAAGTTCAAAGTTTTTTTTTTTTGAGTGGGTATGTAGTAGATATATTGAAAACTCACTAGACAAGGCTATAAATAGCTCAAAAAATAAGGGCTTCATCCATAACTTACAACACAGAGAGAGAGAGAGAAAATTTCCCTTTCGATATACTATAATAGTTTATATATTTTCCTCAATTATCTTACATATAAAACTGAATCAAGAATAACCTCACTGTTGCGACGCCTTTGGTAGTAGTACCAGTCTCTACTAGTTAAGCATCTCTCAACTCTCTCTCTCTCTCTCTCTGTCTGTCTCTAAAAAATTTCAACACCTCAACTTCACGATCTAAATTGAAAAATCTTTCTTTATCAAAACCTAGATCAGAAATATAGAGAGAGAGATAGAGATTTAGAGAGAGAGAGAGAGAGTGAGAGAATTAGGTGTCACATGAGAGAGGAGAGGACTGAAATGTCCAAAGACGACGATCGATCTCCACCGTTGGATCTTCGGGGAGCGGACATCGCCGAGTCGTCAAGCAAGACCCGGAACTGCGTGACCGGGTCGGGTCATGTCACGGGTTTGAATCCCATGGAGTTCCAGGCTCCGTACCCGGACCAAGTCCTCGAGAACGTCCTCGAAAACGTGCTCCAGTTCCTCACCTCCCGGCGGGACCGCAACGCCGCCTCATTGGTCTGCAAGTCGTGGTGTCGGGTCGAGGCCCTGACCCGATCCGAGCTCTTCATCGGGAACTGTTACTCCGTCTCGCCCAGACGGGCCACGGCCCGGTTCTCCCGGGTCCGGGCCGTGGCCATCAAGGGCAGGCCGAGGTTCGCCGACTTCAACCTCATGCCGCCGGAATGGGGGGCCCACTTCGCGCCGTGGGTCGCCGCCTTGGGCTCCGCCTATCCTTGGCTCGAAAAAGTCTACCTGAAACGCATGTCGGTCACCGACGAAGATCTGAAACATCTCGCTGAGTATTTCCCTTACTTCAAAGAACTCGTCCTTGTTTGTTGCGACGGCTTTGGTACACGTGGCCTCGCCGTAATAGCCAAGAAGTGCAGGTACTACTATAGTACTACTAGATCTATCTGAATATTTTTAATTTTTAATTAGGGTTTCTATTTGTGTTATCATTTTGAATGCAGATCTGTTATTATGGTTGGTTGTCAAATTTAGATATATTTGTTTATTAATTTTAGTAATCGAACCCTAAGTAGTAAATGTTGAGAATAGTCCTATATAATTGGAATTTTAGGTGTGCGAATAAAGCTTAGAGTGGTAATAAAGCTATAGTTGGTACTAATCTATGTAGATGTTTTTTTTATTTTAATAAATTAATAAATTTATTTATTTTAAATTTGTGGAATTTCAGACAACTGAGAGTGCTTGATCTGATTGAATCCGAGGTTGCGGAATCTGATATGGATTGGATAGGGGAGTTTCCGGAGAGTGGAATAACCTGTTTGGAATCTTTGATATTTGATTGTGTTGAGAGCCCAATAAATTTTGAGGCATTGGAGAGGTTGGTGATCAGGTCTCCATCTTTGAAGAAGCTGAGGTTGAACCGCTTTGTTTCGATTGGGCAGCTGTATCGATTGATGGTGCGAGCTCCACAGCTTACTCATCTTGGAACCGGGTCGTTCAGTCTGGCCGAGGGTGTAGCTCACAGTGATCAGGAGCCCGATTATGAGTCTGCTTTTGCTGCGTGCAAGTCATTGGTTTGTTTATCGGGTTTTAGGGACATTGCGCCGGATTACTTGTCGGCTATCTATGCTGTTTGTGCTAATCTGACTTCCCTCAATTTGAGCTATGCGAATATTAATGCGGAGCAACTCAAGACAGTCATATTTCACTGCCACAAACTGCAGACTTTTTGGGTGAGTTTTTGTGTGTTGGATTTTTGCGTGGTGAAATTGTGATCAAGTTATGGATTTTGAAAGCTTACTTTTGGTTTTGTAATGCAGGTGCTTGATTCAATTTGTGATGAAGGGCTTCAAGCGGCGGCTGCAACTTGCAAGGACTTGCGCGAGCTTCGGGTTTTTCCTATCGATGCACGGGAGGATAGTGAGGGCCCTGTTTCTGATGTGGGACTCCAAGCGATTTCAGAGGGTTGTAGGAAATTACAATCGATTTTGTACTTCTGTCAGCACATGACAAATGCAGCTGTGGTAGCCATGTCAAACAACTGCCCAGATCTTGAAGTGTTCCGTCTCTGTATAATGGGGCGACACCGTCCTGACCATGTGACTGGTGAACCAATGGATGAAGGTTTCGGAGCCATTGTTAAGAACTGTAAGAAGCTCACTCGTCTTGCTGTGTCTGGTTTACTGACCGATCAAGCTTTCAGTTATATTGGAACATATGGGAAATTGGTTCGAACATTGTCAGTTGCTTTTGCTGGAGATAGTGACAGGGGGCTTAAATATGTGCTTGAGGGCTGTCCTAGACTGCAAAAGCTTGAGATCAGGGATAGCCCATTTGGGGATGACGCATTGCGTTCTGGTTTGCATCACTACTACAATATGAGGTTCCTCTGGATGTCTTCATGTAGGTTATCTCCCCAAGGTTGTCGTGAGATTGCTCGAGCATTGCCCCATCTGGTGGTGGAAGTGATCAGGGATGAAGGGGAAGTGATCAGGGGAGAATGTGAGGAGCACATTGATGATCCTTTTGACATATTATACATGTATCGGTCTCTTGAAGGGCCAAGGGATGATGCCCCAAACTTTGTAACCATCTTGCATTAAAAGAAGTCAATTGGCTGTTAGGTGGCTACCGAGCAAGTTGAAAACATTTTTATGGGAAAATTGAAGATGGCGGGTGACTTTTACATGACCCGCTTGAAGGTCCCTGAAATCCCTGTATGTCAAACAAATAAGGATTGAACAAGTCGTGTTCCTGGCTTGAGCAGGTGCAAGAGCATTCAAAGCAGAAGCAAGGTATTGGATCGTCCAATATCGTTCTATTGGTATGCTTCTAAATTTTATGTTTCTTTTGCTTTCATATTCGTTTTTATCATAAACGAAGGTTGCCAGAAGAGAAGGGGGGGGCGATTGTCAAGCTGCATTGAGAATTTAAATTATCAGTTTAACCTGGATCATATTATTTATCCGTCAATGAAGAGATGGAGATCGGTCTTGAAGAATTGGGGGTTCAGAATGGTGAATTTTCGAAGTTCTCTTCCATGCCACCAGTAGAGAAGCAGGAGCTAGTGTTCACTCCAAAAAAAAAAAAAAAAAAAAAAACTTAGTCTGTTTATTTTGATTCAAATGGTAGTTAGTTTAAGCTGTAGCTGCTGAGAACTAAATGCCCAGGTTGATGCATCATCTTCTCTTTCTCTTTCTCCTTCTAAGTGTTTGTTCTTTTCAGATGTGTTGTAGCACCTGACTGTTGAATTTATTATTGTTATTGTTAGCAAATGTGAGATGAGTAATAAATGCCAAAATATGCATGGACCATATGCCATATATATACTTAGTGGGACTGTGTCTTTGCCTCTTTTTTCTGGATATGGAATGATCAAATTGACTGTGAGGCCCATTAATGATGTATGGGAAGTGTTGCACAAGTACACGTTGCAGGACCCCCTTTTCATCTTCTCAAACATGTGTGATTCCATTTCACATATCATCAGAGAATCCCAAATTCACTTTGGGGCATTGGATCATGGTCCTGATCTTCTCTCAAATCCTTGGAGGAGACTTTCAAATTTAAAAATAATCAATCTGGAATGCCAAAGCTCAAGCCAGTGTCAATCTCACTCTTTGTTTGGGGTTTAACTTAGCTGAATTTTGAGTATTTGAGTTGGTTTCTGACTTCTTCATGTACTCCATCAGTATATGGTTTCTTCTACTTTCAATAGGTTGGGGAGGTGGGACCTATAAGTTTGATGATTTGTCACAACCCCCCTGCGTTTGCGTTATAAAGCAGCCAAGTCCACAATGGACTCTCTATCTCTCTCACTCTCTCTCATAATTAAGATGGAAATCTATCTGCCTTCTTTGTTGGTATTCTCTCTGGCAGGGTAGTAAAAAGTAAGCTTATCATGAAAGTGGGATCTGACTGTGCAATTGAATAAGTGATGGGAAGCAAAGCTTCGGCTTTCTTTCCTGTCGATGATCCGTTCGTAGCTCTGTACCCAAGTGGACCAAACCCAGTATGTTTTTTTTTTTTTTTTTTTTTTTTCTTCTTGCCACTGGTCTAAAGGCAATTGGGGGCATCTCTTCTATCTATCCCTCTCAAGAGGGTCAAATTGGGTCGGTTTACTTGGCAAAGAGGACAGTTAAGGATAAGAAGGGTGTGGCATTGAACGGAAGCCATAAAAAGAACATTGGAGTTTCAGTACTTATTAGAGAGCTTAGCTTATCCATAGTGCTTACGGTGGGAATAATCCCTTAGGTGACCATTGCCAATGAATGATAGCCTCTGCTTTTTAATTATATCTTCTCAGTTTGCCTTTTATTTTTCTTTTTGAGCAACCATCCCTGTCCCCTTGAGAAAAAGTGAAATTACAAACAATTTTTTTTTTTTTTTTTTAAATATATATGATAATGACGTTACACAAGGACGATAATCAGAATGACTCTCAATCTTAGCCGTTTGATGAGTTAAACGACCCATTTTGATGGACCTATCTTACCTACTAGACATATATCAAAATCCATCATTTCGCAGATAAATATTCACCAAATTATGTGGTCCTGAGTGAATAAGCACATCAACCCCATTTGGTTAGCACATGCATTATACTGTTTACTAAGCACATATACATAATAATATGTTGCAATGACAAAAGTTAAGCTTCTTTGGGCTTGATTGGTTAAGACCCATCTCAAGCTCTGACCCACCACCTGATCATTGAGTGTGTGGGCCACGTGTACCGTATGGGTGGTGGAATACATTAATGCCCCTTGTACACATTAAAAATATTCAATGTACAAAATCATGCATTTTATTAATAATAATATCATTGTTGTTTAATATTAGTGGAGGGGCAGAGATCACAAGCTATAACACACACATATACATACAAGGAAACAAACAACGAAACCCAACTAATTGTCAGGTAGGTGCTGGTCCAGTGGGTGAAGTGGAGGGATGAGAGAGAAAAAATATAAAAGTCGGTGAAGCCACACAAAAGGGTTTTTTTTTTTTTTTTTGATTTTTTTTTTCTCTCTACTTTTTTGTCTGTTAAGCACATTCATGGCTGAACTAAGCACGAGGTCAACCACTAAAGTATGCTCTCTCTGCTTCACCACTTTTATTAATAAATTTCCACTACTATTCTTTTTAAGTTTTCTTTCTCAAAATATAATGCCCTTTTTCCCTATTAATCTTGATTTTATAATGTTACAAGTTATGTTTAGAATGTATAAACATTTTATTTAGAGTGTCGTACTCGTGTTATATTTATTATTTCATGTTATAATTTTTTAAAATTTTTTCATGTCGTTGTGTCGTACCTACATCTGTATTTGTGCATCTTGTAATAAGCAATATGAAGCTTAATTTAGCATGAAAATTTACTTGGAAATATAATCACATAAATTCAAATTTGATAGTAAGCCTATGGAACTCTGTACATATAAATCCGATCGGATCACAGAAGTGATTGCATTAAACTATTAATATAATCTTTTTATTATATTAGAAGCTACTTGTCATATAGCATAGACATAGATTAACACTAACTTTATTTAATGACAACTGAATTAGATTAAAAATGTAATAAATATGTGTTTCGAAGAAACACGTCAAAACTCGTGGAGGAAAACTTTGTTGAGCTATTTATTCATGTGAAGGGCACGAGACACTGTTGTGTTGCTAAACATGACACGTTAAGAGGTTATATAATTTTAATTCATGTCAAAAGTGAAGATAAAGATGTGTACCTAAAGTGTTTGGAAATTGAGGGCACAAAACTTACGTAAAAACAAAAGCCTTTTTGTTTTGACACAAACCTAATATTTGACTTCATTTGGATGGAGTGCTAGAATCTCTCTCTCCATTCAAAAATTGTGAGGAAACATAACAAATGAGTACAACATTGTCTGATTTTTCCAAGTGAAAGCTTTAGTTACTTGCAGCAGTTGAGTGTATGCTTTTAATAAATAATAATAGTGTGTCAAGTGTCAAAGAAAGAAATTCGAGGTAGATTAGTTGACATTAGAAGTTCTCAACGTATTAACGTGCTATTACAAAATTGCTAAAATGAGAGTGATTGTTTGACCTAGTAAAGAAAGGCTTTGAGAATTTGTAACTTTTCCAAAAGGCTTTTAATTTATTACTTGAAAACTTACAAATTAAAGAGTTCATAAAAGGAGTATATGATTCTCATGCCCTCAGTTCAATATCCACTAGCATCCTCGTTGAACGGATAATAACTATGGATCAGCATTTCTATCTTTTGTAGATTTGAACTTGGAGGGTAGAATGTTAACAGGGGCGAAGTCAGGAATTTGTGTTTGGAGGGCCGATGTAAAATGGAGCTACAAAGAGGCAAAGATTCACGTGTTGAAGGTGGGGAGGCCAACACTTTGTTTTTGGAAGGGCCAGCTCTTTAAAAAATTGAATGGGTTTTATTTTTACCTATTGTTCGAGTGTTTTAAAAAAATTTGGGGGGGGGGGGAGCGGGCAACTCTCTACATGGCTCTGCCCTCGACGCTAATACGCTATTATGATAACGTTTAAATAGGAAAGTGTATCCCCTCTTACTTTTTTTTTTTTTCTTCTATAAAAAGAAGAAGAAAAGGAGCATATGATTTTGTCGTAGTAAGTGCTACTCCAATCCTCTCTGTCAACAACAGGATCCTATGCCCCTCGATATCAAGGATGTAACCATTGCACTCGCTATTGAAATTTCCCCAAAGTTCTAAATAAATCTGATTTCCATACAACAGCCACCATTTGGCGTGCCTCATCCAAGGAGATTTCTCTCATCAAGTAAGGTTAAAAAGAAGTGTCAAATCTGTAATCAGAAAATGATGAAAGGCATTTGCCGCAATCGACCAGTATGTTGTAGATTTACAATCTGGATAGAAGAGAAATACTTGGCCTTTGGCACATTCTTTGAAAACAAAGTGGACACAACTTTTGTATAATAATTTTTGTCATTCTTTAACACAAATTTTTAATAATTTTTGTCGTAATCTTAATATGTGTGAGTGTAACTGTGGGTGGTATATAAAAAGTTATGTCTCACCAATTATAATCGCCCATATCATCAAGTTGTGACAATTAGTTGTGGCAAATTCGATGGACTAAGAAGAACTTTCCATTCGCCCATACAGCTCTTGAATAACTTTCCATGAACACAAATTTCCATTCCTTTCACATATCTGTTTAAGGTGGAAACGAATGGTAATATTGTAGGAAAATAATTATATTCCTTTGATATGGATTCACTCATGATTCAAATTAAATATTACAAATCTAGAGATGTATCTAATGTCGTATCATTTAAAAATTTAAAATGTCATGTTACTTTGTAGTTTGTATACTGTCAAATTCAGTAAATGAAATCTAAACTGTGAAATAAACTTTTTTCATTTTACTTCGAATGGAGAGGATCCTATTTCATATTTGTAACTCTTTTAGAAGCTATCGATTGTACTCATCTAAAATGTACCTCGTATATCTCCACCCAAAAGAGCTCAAACACCAATATTTAGGTCAAACTATCATAAATGACTTTTATTAGCAAATTTATGACATTGTTTAAGAAGTATCAATTAGGGGCAGATTGAGGCTGGACTATGGGTATCTCATCTCCTTTGGCATGGACAAAACTCCCATAGTACACAAGTAAGGAAAATCGAGGTGGGGTGTGGTCTGTGGTGGAAACATTTTGCCTTTCCAAATTGAGATGGCGCTAGAAATAATGGGAGAAAGGGAGGGACATTAGTGAGTAGGGCTGTGAATGGTCAAGTCAAGCAAAGTATTATAAGTTTAAAATTATTCATTTAATTTTACTTCAAACATGAGACGAGTTCAAGCTTATTACCGAACTAGATTATATGTTCAATTTTGGTTTGTTTTCTTTTTTTGAACAAGCTTAAGCTTGTTTATAAGTTACTTGATTAATTTATTATTTTCTCATATATAGTAAACAATATGACCAAAAAAATTTTACTACTTCATAAATTGATACTAATAATAAATAATAGTTGAAAATACATTATATATATAGGGCCTCATACTTACGAATTTGTTCACAAACACATTATTATGTTTAAGTTTGACTTGTTTAATAGTTGACCCTAAACTTAAGTTTGAACTTAACTCATTTACTAGATAAGGGAACATAAACAAGCATTATTCTAGGCTAACTCTAAGTAGTTCATAAAAAACTCAATTCATTTACAATCTTTGCAAAGAGAGAGAGAGAGAGTGACGGTTTGGAGATGGTAATAAAATATTTATAAATAAAAAAAATTAATTTAAAATATGATACATACACACACATATACACTCAAGACTGGATAGATTTAAATATTCATCTCCTCTTTGGGGTGGAAAAAATTGGCGTTGAACCGGGATGGGACAAGACATTTTACCATATCCTATAGCTATAATAATGCCAACGACCTTATGGCTAGGCCGCGTCCTCCTTCCTTTTGTTAGATTTATGTCAATAGTCCAATATCTTTCATCTATACTTAGCCCCCCCAGAAAAACAAGCATTATTTTTTTTTTTTTTTTTCCTGTGTCAAATCACATTATTTTCAAAGAAAGTCAAATTTTTACACCAACTATCAAGGAAAAAGCATCTAAGTCTAATCCACTGTCAAGCTCCCTTAATCAGTCTAAGTAAATAATATACTCTTGTCTTCTCAAAAAAAGAAATAATAATAATAACAATAATAATGAGCTTTTTTTTTTTTTTTTCCCTTCAAAAATATGAAAAAAAAACTATTTGGTCAAAGAATAATAAATTTTACTTAAGCCGGGTCCTATGGCACTCAATGGCTGAAACTAAAAAAGATAATAAATCATTTGAAAATTTTTGATGCATTTTTCTCTTTATTTTGAGCTCATCCTCCTAAGGTTTTAAAACAGTGAACTATCTCTATCAGAAATGTGGCTTTGAAAACCTGATAGTCTATAGATAGATGTTTTTGCGTGCCCAATTTATATCGTAGATATGTGGGGGTCCTCAAACTTTCTTCAATTTTTTCTTCTCTGTTTATGAGGGACACCATTATTTCCCCTCTAGAAGATCTGGATTGAACCCACTTTAATTGTTATTGCACATTCAAAAAGGCACTGAAAGGTTCTATCAACTCCAATCCTTCATCATTCTCACCCAAAAAAAAAAAAAAAACTCCAATCCTTCATAGCTCAAGAATTGTACCAATTGCCAATCATGATTTGAAGAGCATTGCCACTTCCTTTCAAATTCAATCCCAACCATCCGATTTTCATAAAAAAAAATTTTAATTAAATTAAACTCCCAACCATCCATACATAAATTGCTATAAATAGCCTCTCTTCATTTTTCTTTTCTTTTTTTTTTTTCTTTTTTTGGCTAAAGCTAATAGCAATTCTTATGCGCAAACTTTGATGCCAAGTATATTAATTAATGTATTATTCCTTTTGACCAGGAGAGTTCATTGGCAACAAAGTGGAACTAGCTTCTATCTAGGAGTACGTGTCACTTGTAACAAATGTAACAATTATTATGGTATATATATATTTTTTATTATAGATGTAATAGGATTTGAAATCTATTAATCACTAGTCGCTAACCCGTACGATGCACGAAAAAATTATTGACTCTGAAAAAAAATCAAACAATGAGTAAATAGACATTTTGCTAGTTAGTAATTTTTTTTTTAAATGAAGAAATATTTAACTTCTTTACTTTTCCATAGTTTAGAAGTGTTGTCTAACATTGAACGTTATTGAGTTGCAAGTGCATAGTTACCGAAACCTACAAAGTAATTTACAATTCTTAAATTAATAAAGCAAAACTCTCAATAGTTATACACACACACACTCACTCAAAACTAATATAAACTGTAAATATATAAACAAAGACCCTGATAGGAAGACATACCAAGTTTCAAATTTGAGTAACAATATGACTTTCTCTTAGTTATAACAATATAGACAATTCAAAACATGGAACAATATCAAAATTATAATACCTAATTCCATTATCTTTTATGTTGAATCCAAATAAATAATTAATTGAAATTAATCCAAACAAATAATTAATCAACCAAAAATCATAGCTTTAAATAAGAAAACAAAAAATCATATGAACCTAAATAAAAAGCATTTAAGGTCAAGAATTAAGATCAAACTGCTGAGACACAAATACCAAAAACCCCAAGACTTAAAATTTCAAAATTTATAGAATCCCCAAATACTATTTCAAAACTAAACCAAATTCAACAAATTTATATATAACATACCAAATAAAAATTTATCGTTCCCTAGGCTGGAAGACATAGGTTGTAGCTTTGATTTTTCTCCAAAAAAATAGAGATGCTTTATCTACCATGTACAATAAAAAATAAAAAAAAAATTAGTAGAAATTTTAACCCACGAAAACAATGTCAATATAAATATGGAGATTAACCCAAATACTCAAAAGAAAATCAATCCTAAACATGACAAAAGAATAAGATAGAGAAAAAAATCTCAAGCACATATGAAAGCAAATAAAAAATTCGACATAGAAGATTAAAAACAATCACAGGCGCAAAATCAAACGTACCTATTTCAAATATCCCACATGTTCACCAGAACCAAATGGAGTAACAGAAGAATTAAAAGAACTTAGATTAGAAAAAATATATATAATGTAGATGAAAAAAAAAAGGTACCAAGCTTAAGATGCGAGACTTGAGGCAAAGCAGTAATTCAATACCATAGCAAAATTAAACCATGAAAAAAGAATACCATAGATATTATATGGTTGCATGGAGCCATGCTTGACCTTTGAGCATGTTAGCAACAGCCAGCCACACCAACTTCATTGTATGTCTAATTCTATTAGCAGTGGCAAAAGCAAAAGCCAAAAATAAAAATCCTAAATATAGCTCTTTCAATTATCATGGCTCTTCATTCTTTTTCAGCTTGTACATTGTTGTTATTGTATATTATATTTATATATATATATATATATATATATATATATTTATTTATAGTTGTAGGACGGTGGATAATTTGTTGAGTTGTAATCAGTTTTCAACTCTACTTTGGTTAACGTATTGGTTTCCAACTATTATTAGACAACGTATGGGAATAATTTTTGGTTTCCAACTCTCTTTAGGCAACGTATGGGATAAATAAATGTTAAATAATTTTATTTTAAAAAAATAATAATGATGTGGTGACGTGGAAAACTGTGGAAGTTTCAAAAGTTTCGGTTATATATATATATATATATATATATATATATATATATAGATTAAAGGGATTGAAGAATATTTGGATTTGATTGTAGAAAACAAAATTTGTCATACGAAAAATACTATGTTTTCCAAATGATTTTCTGCTAGATAATAATTTCGTGAACAATTTACATATACAAATTCATCATAAATATATAATACTAATACTAATAAAGTGTTAATTAATATTTTATTGCTATAAATGTATATTAAATTTCACGCCAATAAAATGTAGCGACCGTTCCGTAAAAGCAAAGTGTCAACTTGTGTTTATACGAAAGCTATTTTAGCAAATTATAATAACTACGTACTTGTTCTTATCTTCTTAACTAGCTTTCATTTGTCTTCTTTTACTGCTCTATAAAAGAATAACAACTCTTGTTTATTTGTTATAAGAACCAAAAAAAGATATATAAAATGAGTTTCTTTTTGGTGTATTACGACAAGGGATTTGATCAAATCTAGTTAACTAAATCACAAAAAAATGGTAATCTAATTGGCATACATGAAAGCTACGAGAAGAAGTGAAAAAAATTGAAAAAGATGGAAATGGAATAAAGGATAAGATTGTTAATAAGATCCTCAGCTTTTGGTACTGCTAAAATCAGTATAAAGATATATTCGTGAAAGTGATTTCATGCATAATACAAACGCATTTTAGCAAATAGGACAATCGCTCGTTAGGGACGTGGCCACTTGAACACCAAATTGGGAAGTTGGGTCAACATCCAACAACGGTTGTTCATAGAGACACTTGGAAGAGTAATACTTTCTAGGGTCAATGATCTTTTTAATCTCTTGAAATTCAATATGCTTTCATACCTGAGAGTTTGATCAAATAGCTATGCCCACTTGACACTTGTGGAATATATTAAAAATCATATAAAAAACAAAATAGAGGGTGAGGCTCCAATGCTATGAGAAAGGATCGTAGGCCTTTTTAGATCCATGATTTGAAAGAGAGAGCTTGAAGGAATCTACTAATCATTTCTCCTTTAGAACTATAAAAATTCCGCCACATCTAGTCCTTCTTGGATCATTTTTTTTTTTTTTTTTTTTTTAATGGGTGATGCGTACAAACAGTGACATTGAATTTTCACATTTTATGCATCTAAAAATTCTTTGATATTCCACTCATTGAGGAGGAAAACCCACCCTTACAAGAGAAAGTGGGGTGGTCACCTTGCATCAAATTTGGCCTTTCAGATAAAGAAAAGAAAAGAAAAAATTTAAAGTAGTGTTTCAGGTTTCAGGTTTCAGCTTCAGCACTGGTCAAAGAAGCTTGAAAAGAATTTCCTGATTTTTTTTTTTTCTTGTGGAGCCCATTTTAGTCATGATTGACATACGCTCTTTCTACATAACCAAACATTAATATCAAGAAGCATCCACATAAAAGAAAGAAAACTCCAAGCTTGAAGACAAGCCTCCACCAAACTTCAAAGAGAAAGAAAGTAAAGTTAATCCTGATAAGGGAGATCATCCTCTCAATCTGTCTCTTTCAACCCCACCACCAAAACAAAAAAAAGGAGAGAGAAGACCTTTTTACATATATCCATTCAAATTAGTAGTCAAATATATATGCACTACAATCACACAAAGTGTCAATCATAATTTTATAGTTTATCAACAAACAACTATCTAAATATGAAGTTAAACAATGATTTTTTTTTTATGAATGTGATAAGACTTAAAATCTATGACATGTTTCATGATAATTACTCTTTCCCATTAGGCGTTAATGGATTTCTTATTCAAGTCTCTTATTTCTGCCAAAGCCCGGTTGAGGAAGAATTGCGGGGAGTAAAACAAAAAAAAATATGTTGATTCTCTCCCACAACCGGCCAAAAAGGGAAGGGCCTTAATCCCTAAGGTAGCAGGAAAATTCTACCTTTCCGGTCATTCTAGATACAATTTTAAAATATTAGATTTTCTATTATTTAAATCAGCGGGATTTGAACCCAAATCCATTGTTCAAGGGCAAAAGACTTTTATTAGTTAAGCTAACTAAAACTCATAACAAGAAAATTCTTGATCCATTAGCTTATAAAGCAACCTACCATTAGTAGATAGCTCGTAAGAAAGCTTTTGTCTTTAATAAAACTACTACCAACCAATGGCTGTGTTCAATGGATGGACAGCAACAGGACGGACGCAGAGCTCATAATACTCAAATCTTCAAGAAGCGGATTTTGAAAAAGTTTATCTTACAATCATGCAAAACAAATAGTGGAATTGCTTTACAAGTAAAGATATGCCAAGTTGAAATACGTTTGAATTGAGCTATAATAATTGTCATCTACCTAGACAAGACTTAGGGGAACAGATGTAGAGGAAAAAAAAAAACAACAGGAATATGATGATACAAGTATAGACGCAATACGGAGTAGAATTATTAAAAAGACTTGTCATGTTGTGCTTCAGAGTTGATTCTACCAGCACAAATTATTAAAAAGTGAGTCTTCCAGCACATATGATTCCCTATACAAAAAACCATTTAGGAGATATTACTCCCAAGCATAGATCATAAGACAACTAGAACAGTGGCAACACCAACCAAATATTTGGCAGTATTTTCAAAACATTGATCCACAGATCCATTTTATTACCCAGAAGCAGTCCCACAATAAAGTAGACCTTACACAATAAAGATTTGTAGACCCTGCATAGAAGATTCATGGCATTACAACTGAGGTAATTATACTTTAAAGATGACAAGATATGTAAGAATCCATCTGTGTGATTTGTTCAAAAGCTTTCCTCTACAGATTATGCATTAGTCTAATCACTCTTGGATATACATGTACGCTCACAAAGTCGTGGTTCATCACCTACAGTTGCTTTGAATGAAGATTGAACTTATAGTCAAGGAGCCAACCGCTCAATTTTCCACACTTGTTGTCCATTGATTTCATGAGGAGAATACTGCAACCTGTCAGGAAGACATAACAATAATAAGGATGAGACATGTAAAAGAATCCATTTAAGTTTCTAAGGAATCATTCATTAAAAAAAAAGTTTCAATGGACTCTTTGAGATACATTTTGAAATATATGAAACACATCGCTTTTGTACAATTTGTGCTTGAACTGCCGCAAGCATGAGTTCCATGTATCAAAGGTAAAAGAAGCAATAAGTAAATAGGACATGACACAGATATTGTGAGTGGAATCCATGAAGCTCAAATCCAAAACTTTATGCAGAAATTTGGAATCCATCATGTTCATTGGCCCCTTAGTTGGGTTTCCAAGACTATAGGAAACATATACATGACCCTATGTTACCTAAGACATGGATTGTATGGGTACATGAAACGTGGTACACATTATTGCAATTTTTTAACGATGGGTTTGCTTATATACAACTTATATATTATATATATACATAACATTAGAAATTAAAATTAATAAGAAAGTTACTTATCAAAAAAAAAAAAAATTGATAAGAAAGTCCTCTCAAGCTATCATATTTGTAATTTTAGCTTGATTCCATCCAAGGACCTTATAACAAATGTAAAATATTAATGTCACATTAACTATTGTCAGAATGAAAGAAAAGAAACTTTCGGATAATGAAAGATGGTGTATTGGAACAGATCTCAACTGAGTGATTTGGAATGCAGTTTATGAGGGTAGCAGTGTATTACGATAACTCTGACATTACATTTAGTTTTGATCACCAGATTCACCACTAGACCCAGAATCACATCTACCCTTAAGATGGACAAAATATTTTGGTCTGAGGCTCTATGATCAAACCATGAAATAATATCAATCAACAAAATTCACTGACAGGTTATGGATCCAAGACAAACCCAATTTGGATTTTAGAATTTATACGACAGATCAGTGTAATTCTACTCAAACCTCTATAAAAGGTGCAGTTCCAGGATATATGAACCCAAATTAAACCAAATTTGGCCCAAACCAGCTCCATTCATGCGTTGCAGGCCCATCACAGAAATTGTAGCAAGAAAATGGAATAAAAACCACCTTTCATAAATGGGATGAAAACCACCTGTCATGCAAGCGAGACTTCTGTCCTTGCCAAAACTCAAACAGCTCTGGTTTAAGCCTATATCCTCCCCAGTGTTTAGGTTTTGGAATCAAACTTCTGCAGAGACAAAATGAAAATAAATAAATAACAAGAAGATTCTTATTTCAAATTTCTCTTAACAAAAACAAGAAGATTTTTATTTCAAATTTCTCCCATGGTAGTTTTATATTTAGGACAGTTCTCTCTTAGGTAGTTGTGGGTGGGGAAAGTACTTAATATTATGACATTTGTGCTGAACTCTCAAAGGTTTAATCCAATGAAGGTTGGAAATTTATTGCAAAAATTTTCACTTTTGGTACATGGCATACACTTCTATTCAGAACCAGACAAGGGACCACCATCTGAAGTTAATTCAATGACATAGCATACATTTGTGATCAAGTGTCTCTAACAGAATGCTTGCACAATCGAAATTGTCAAAAGTAAAAATTAAAATCCAACAACTTACCCTCCTTCAACACCACCACCCCCTGCTCGGTATGTGGCAAAAATTAAAGTGGGGAAAAAAAAACAAAGAAACTTACCCATCAGAAAAATTTTCCTCCAGTTCTTTATATTGTTGGTGTAGAACATGCCTTCCAGGCACTACGGTGCTCTGAAGAAAGCAAGATGATGATCTCATAAGTTAAAGCAAACATGTTTTCAATATCCGTGGGAGAAAAATAAATCTTGCAGTCAACTAAATTCAGAAGAAAGGCAAATAAAATGCTCTAATTCTTAAAGAATTTTAAGTTTCTCAAATAACTCTCTCCATCCAAATTTAATTACTTTGAAACTCTTACAGCATTACCATCTTAAGTCAATAAGATACCCACTAATCTTTTTTTCTTTTTCTTTCTTTCTTGTTAGCAAATTACTCATGCACCCAATGGGTCTTGAATCCACAATCTCACCTTCCATCCTATTATAGAAGGGAAGGAGGTGATATTAGAAATTCTTAGAACATCACCTCCTTGACCCATTTTTTTTTCCCTCTTCATATATGTTTGAGTTTTAATTCTTTTATGATACCTACTTTATACAGTTTTTCAACAACACTTTATACCATTACAACAACCATCTTCTGTAACTTTGTAATAATTCCAGATCTTAAGTAATGTAAAAAGGAAATTGAAGAAACATATTAATATAATAAAGAATAACAGAAGAAGAAGAAGAAGAAGAAGAATTATGCTACAACTTGTTGATCTTCTCTGTTCCACATAAAAGGTTGTTTGAAGTTTTGTTTTGATTGTTTGTTCGTTTGTTTTTTTACCACACATTATAATTATTGTACATAATTGAAATGTTTAAAGTCACCTATCAAAAAAACATAGTTGAAATGTTTAAAGTCTCTAAAATTACTGCAAAATCTATGCAACAATCTTTTTCCATGAAAAAATGAATTTGCACAAGCTTCATGTGTACAGTAAAGCTAGTATTCAATATCAATAATGATAAATATACAGTGAAATAAACCTGCTTGCTAACTATTGCTCCAATCTGACTTCCTCGAGGACGGCTATGAAAGTACTGCTCAGATTCCTCATCAGAAACTTTCTGCACAGATCCTTCCACTCTTACCTAGAAATTAAACTTTATTAAATCTGGTCTTCATCCAGGAATACTAATAAGGAATTTTCTTCATAGGGCAAATGTTATGCATTGAAACACGGCAGCTCGGTAAAGGTCAAGTTACATTGTCTAAAGATCTAGTATAAATGTCCCATACTGATCTGCAATGTTCTTTCAGAATTACCAAATAGATGTACTTAACCGTAAGCATTCACTAGGAAAACTTCAAATATTAACTAATTGCAAAAGTGCAATGATCATAATTCATATAATTAGGGTGATGCAAGGCACTAGGCAGCGCACCCAAATCTCTCAGATGGTGAGACACATTCCTGTAAATTAACCCTCAGCCCCACTCTACTACTACAAGAGTTAGGCCATTTTGTAGTGATACTTTGGGTTAAGTAATGTGTTTGAGCTTGGTGAGAGAGTGCAATTAAGTGTGTGTGTGTGTGTGTGTTTTTAACAGTTAGTTTGTTTCTAAAAAAAAAAATCCTCAGGTCTGTAGATTTGCTTGAGCCTGAGCATAATGCTCTAATTATCAGTCATTTGCCAATTTAGTAAGCTGTTTTTTTAAATAAGTATATCTTAACAATCGAGTTTTCTCACCTTTTCAGGTGTACATACATATATTAATCATGGGGAACATACACAATCCGTCTAGTCTAGAAACACTCATGCAGTTGCTGCAATGCCTGTTAGAATGATGTGACGCTGGCACCATGTTTTGGATGCTTAAAATCTCTCTCTCTCTCTCTCTCTCTCAGTAAGTCACTCTGTTTGATACAAATCCACCATTTGAGGTTGATAATAAAAAATAAAAAATAAAATACTCAACAATCAGAGCACCAAATTGAATCAATGCCCAACTGTTGAGGCTTTAAATGACCCAAGAAAAACCAGCTGGAGTGCTGGAAAGCCAGTACTATCCCATGCAGACTCCTGCATTGCTCTTTGGCACTGATCCAAATTCTAGCCCCAAATAACAAGGTAAGTTCACAGTACATGATATTCCACAAATAAGGACTATAATATTTTCTAAAATCAAGGAGCATCCTAGGAACTCTACAGATCGTTAAGTGGATAATTTTTGCAGGAGGGTTAACCAAATTGCATCAAAGTAAACTAAATATCAACAATAACCATTATGGTAAAAAGAAGCCTGTGAAGGATAAGTAAATTGCTACAAGGAATAAAGCTACTACCAATTTTAAGATGAAAGTCTTACAAATTGACATGACAATGAATGTGATTGGTTACATATCCAAAAAATTTTAAAAAAAAAATCTAATCAGTGTCACATCAACAATATGATAAATAAATATCTTTATTTCTTTTTTCTACTTTGTGGCTAAAAGTTAACACATCAGCTTGTAAGGCATATGTGATAAAATTTGCAATGTCCCTAGTAATCTAGCATCACTCTATAAGGAATTGGTGGATGAGCAAACTGTGAAAGCTTGAGTCTGTATTCCCTTCATAGACTTTTGACAATACGTTCCGAAATAGGGGCCATATTTCCAGAATTGACTAGACTTTGCTTCAAGTCCCATTTGTCTATTTCCAAGTGTCTCAAGAAGATTATATGATATATTAATCCAGGTCAATTCAGGCTGAAGTTACTCTACTGGTGTTCAGCATCATGTAAATATCATACTACTTTGCATGAGTTGTGAAAATATAATAATCTGTCTCATCAAATTTCTGAGTAAAAACAGTTCTATTTTTTTATTTTTTCATAGTTTAATAGTTGGGTGTTGGGGGATTTGAACCCTGAATATCTTCATTGGAAACACTTGGAGATACTATTTGAGCTACAAGGTTCGTGGTGAGTAAAAAAAAATTCTACAGATTGTTATAACTAATGATTAATTATCACACGTCTTTAGCTAATGGGAAGTGGTAAATTTAAACATTTTATTTTTTATTCTAAACACTGAGTAGTACAATTACCTGACGATTAAGACCATCCCAATAGAAAAGCAGTGATGCGTGGGGATTATCAGATAAGTCATGTGCCTTTCGACTGTCATAATTGGTGTACCTGCATATAGTGACAGCAGAAGATAAGAAAAGAACAATCAATTTAAGGAAAAAATTGTCAACTGTATGAACTACTAAAACAGTAACAGATACAAACCAGACAAAACCATCCTTATCAACTCCTTTTAGCAATACTATTCGTGATGACCTAAAGCAGAAAGTAAGATGAAGTGGAGTAATTAGAAAATGTCAAAAAGTTCCATATATATAATTTCAAAAATTCATATAAATATTAAAAAGGATAAACATGCTGATAATCATCAAATCACCATATCAACTACTATAGAGACATCCAAGGACACTGGTGATATTATGTATATAGGGACGGTGTATTAATGAGTTCAAGTCATACCTAGTATAACTTTTACTAATATTTCATCACTAAATAACTTTATATTGGATATGTTTTTTTGACAAATCCACCATTAGATTAAATGTCTTTCTATAACCTCCATGATTGCAAAATATCAAGATGGTCAATGACCAATAACTATCTAATTCATAAAAATGTTTAAATATGTAGCTTTTGGTTTTTCAAACTATACTAACTTTGCATGTGTCTATGCTTATTGTCATATATTTTGTTCCCAGCCAGTCCTAAACTCGGGAAAAGGGGCTATAGATTGATGGCCACCTTAAAATTTAGTTACTCTATTATAAATGGACCACTACAGATACTTGGGGCACCCTCTACTAGTGATGCACTACATTGGATATGAGTTCGGATATAATAGAATGGAGAAAAAGAATTAAGAATACATATGACTGACCTTGACTAATCTATTAAGGATCCATAATCAAGCCCAAAAGATTTGGGACTAAGACATGAATTTATGGATCTAATAGTAAATAGCATCCAATTAATATGAAATTTGGAGTGTACATTAAGAACAAAAAGAACATATAACCAATAATTAGATTAACAAAATATTGATCTAATTAAAATTTATTTAAGTGGTGTAATATTAATAAAAATTTACACATGAACAAAACAAAAAATGATTAGGCAAGAAGACCTATAATAAAGCAGCACACAAATTGAGCTTTTCCTTCACTAAGGGGGGGGGGGGGGGGGTAAATTTTTGAAGGTTCAGAACCAAAGTCCTTCATTTCAAAGGCCTAGAAAGCAACTCCAAAGTGAAAATTTAACTGGCTGTTATGCATAAATGGATATCTGAGCTTCCCCTGTTAAGAAGGGTGCTGCTTTTGTCATCTTCAAAATACAGGAACCTATTATGGACAACATATAAAAAAATTGCGAACTATTATGGGGGCTGAATCAACCAAATCACACATTAACACAACATAATAACATATTTCTTAATATCTGTGCAAGCATGTTGAATTATAATGGAAACCAGTGTTGAATTTGACACATTTTATAACTTTGAAGTATTAAGATTTAGGTTCCCATGTAAATCAAATGGTCACTTTTCAACAGGAAGTGAAAAAAACAAAGGAAGTGAGTATTACGGTTTTCCATCCTTCCCAACAGTTGACAATGCCATAGCATTTGGTTCCTTCAAGCTAGCAGCCACTGCATCATCAAACCATTTGCAAAACTGCAAGATAACTAACAGCCTATTAATGATATGATAGATGGCCATTAGTTGATGTTGCTTTCTGAAACAAGGATTTTGCTATTGATTGTGACAAATTACGGCCAATAAAAAAGGTCTCATGTATAAACCTTAAAATTCACTATTCAGCTCAAATGCATGAAGACAAAAGTAGATTATAATATATATGATCAGTGATACAGTTTTGATATAATTAATACCTGATCAATTGGATCTGCCTCCACTTGTTCCTCGAGGAGTTCTGGGGAAATATAATTCTCTCTAAGAGCTGATATATCAATTTTTGGAGGCTTTCCAATTCGGACACACATGGAAGTGCCAGGATATGGTGGAAGACGAAGCTTATACTTATCTGCAATAGATGGTGGGACAAATCTACCACCTAGAAAGTGCTGTGGACCACAAAACTTCTTCGCACACAACTTTGGAGCAGTCAAAGAAACCTAGAAAATACCAAAGTTGCATTTCTCAGTATATTCAATGTGTATGTGTGAGCACACATGTTCATGTAACATATTTCACTTTTTTTTTCACAACTTGCTAAGGTGATGAGTTGTGAGCGATGGACAATCACTTACTTGGACCCACTATCGACATCACTTCTAGTTATTACCACTCACAACTTGTCACTTAAGCAAGTTGTGAATAAGTTCTATCTCTAGACTTTCTCATATACACACACACACACACAATTGAGATTTCCGTTAGAAACATACCAACATGTCAGGTTTAATGCCTTCACCACCAATGTCTCCTTCTTCAACATGCCACCCAGACGGAATGTCTATAGAGACAATAACAGGGGATTTTTGGTGTGTTTGATCATGATCTCGTAAAGAAACCAGTCTTTGGATAAGATCACCAAAAGGTGGCCTTGGGGTGCCTAAAGGAATTAAAAACTACTTGAGTTCGATAACACAATATTAGACGAGAAGTTTCCAATCAAACACGATTACCATCATCAGCCCTCAATCATTTACCAATGAAACCTAAAATATCAGAGATAAGCGATGCAACAATAACTTGTTGAGTTGAGCTTTTTTAAAGAAGTATTATACTATTATTAACTTGTCAAAGACATAGGAAAGTGAAATTCAATACGATTGCCTAGTCGTAAATAATAAAATAACATCCAATGCAGAGTACCCGTATAAGCATAAAAGTTAGAAAACACTTAAAAAAGAAAACGAGCTAATTACCATGGAATGAGAATCCAAACATTGCATCAACTAGAATGTCAAAGTCCTTTGATAAGTCCAAAGGAAGATCTTCAACTGACAAGAAAGGGACTGACAGTGATTCGAGCTACAAAATTGACAAAATCAAATAAGATAGTTTCCAACAAAATATATAATCAATTCTCCATGAAAAAGAAAAGGTAGAGCCATCTATACCTGAGTGACCAAACCAGAATAAAGAGGCTTGGGAGTACGCTTTGGATAACAAACAGACGGTTTGTATCCAAAGTGATAAAGATGTCGAGCAGCCACGAGTCCATCACCACCATTGTTCCCAGGACCGCAAATTGCGAGCACACGTTTATACTCACTCGGTTTGTAAACCTAAAATCGAAAACAAAACAAAATTGGATTTTCACGTTTCTAAAGAAGAGCCCTTTGGACTCACCTCTAACTAGTAAACAAAGCAAAGGCAAAATTGGATTTTCACAGAGACAAATCATCAAACAATTTGAATGCAATTGCAAGCCTGAATATATTCCTAACACAAACACATTACCTCTGCTATGGATGCAGCTACGCTTAAGCCAGCCAATTCCTAAACATCATAAACAAACAAAATTAAATTGAAAAATGTGAAAATGACAAAAAGGCAAAGAAGAATTGAATTATGAGTGAGTGAGTGATTGTGCTTGACCATAAGCTGATCGACGCTAAACCCGAGAGGACCCATGAGGATCTCATCGATCTCGGCGGCTTCACGTTGCGTGAGATAAGATATAGAGTCTGGGTTTTGAATTTGAACCGCTCTGTCTGCCATCTTTGCACTGGGCTTTGTACAAAATGCACGAATTGAAAGACTCGGAATTGGAGTGAGAAATGCCTAGACAGAAAGAAAGAAATAGAGTGAGTCAGTTGGTAGTTAAAATGTTAGTTATAGAGAGAGAAAGTGTAGAGAGAGAGAGAGGATTACCGGGGAGAGTTTATTATTGGAGAGAGCGTTGTGGTGGAAAGAGCGAGAAGGTTTCAGAACGTTGGAGTTAAAAATGAGAGGGAGTGAGGATTGGTGAGTACCGAGGAATAGGCATGTCATGATGGTTCGGCTTTTGCGTGCCAACGATGACCACATGGTTTTTCATGTATGTATACGTACGATGGTGGTAGTAGATTTTGTTTTATGAGTTGGGTTTGTGTTTATACTAACTTTTTTTGCATCTCTAATCTCGAATGGGAGGATAGGGTGAGATGTCAGAAATGGTTGATGCTCTGTTTTTTTGTTTAAATTCAGTAGTGAATAGTCAGGGCAGTCCAATATAAAAATGGGTTATTTTGATGTGTCTCCTGTTTTTGTTGCCTGCCTCTATCACCAGCTACAAAATTTGCAGTTTTGCGGAGATAGATTGGGGGTCCGATCTTAAGTCAATAAAAATAAGAGTGACTAATGAGAGAATGCTTGTAACTCAATAATTGATTATGTTTTCAATAGAAATATTTATAATTTAAACATTTCTAATAACTTAAGTCATTTATCAATTATATATTGTGTTGTTAAGAATCTTGTAACTTAGTGACATTATTTAACCTCCTATATGAACAAAACCAATAAAGTTCAAATTATTTTCTTCAATTTATTGTAACAATTGAACTCTCTCTCTCTCTCTCTCTTGTCTATATTTACTAAATATAATTTTTAAGAGGATAGAAACATTAAATATTTTGCCTTGAGAGATGATTTATTAATCAAGAACAAACTTTGTGAACAAACAATGGATAACCATCCATATGATACATCTGTCTCTCTCAAAAAAATAATAATAATAAAGAAAGTTTACTCTGTTTTAAAGCATAGGGTGTATGAATTAGTCATGAAACTTAACAAATACCCCAAGTGCATCAATTAACCATTAATAAATGCTCTAAGTGCTCTTGTTAACCATTAGGGTAAAATAAGTTATTTGTTCAACTTATTTAATTTACACAACTTTTCAAACTTTTCTTTTTTTTTAGATGCAACTTCACACTACGATAACACCCCGAAGTTGAAGTGGAGACTTTGCAGTTTGCATATTAAGTTTATAAGCAAAGGGAATTTCGTAGTTTTATTACCAAAAAAAAAAAAAAAACGAGAAAAAAAAAAGTTCAATGGATTGTGCTATATATGTCAAGAATCTATCTATAACAAGCACTTAATGGTACTATAAAATTGGAAAATCTGATTATCCCCGAAGATGCTAAAAGAGAACGGGGAATTTGCATAACACGATGAGTCGATGACTAAACTAATAAAGCACATTTATTCTGCCATGCCCAGCTACCAAAGCATATTATTATTCACTATTCTTTGATTTCTTTCTGATCTACCATCTTTTGAATCCTCTCAAGGAAGCTCTCCATAATCTGCAAACCCTTTTCATCTGAAATATAAAAAGAGAAATTTTTCTATCAATAACTCATACGCAAAGCATAATTGTAGAGAGAGAGTGAGAATGCAGCAATCTATTAATATATTTACCTAGTCTGGGTATTGTGTGGCCCTTAGGATGATGAATCACAACAGGGTCTACACATTTTTCCAAGAGTTCCTTTCCATATTCCTTCAAGAAGTCAGTCTCCCCTGCAACACAGCCACATAGGTTTTTATTTATTTTTTAAAGATAATTATAGTGTGCTGTTAACCCCATAGCTCGAACATTTTCCCCCTTAAACCCCCAAGCACTTTATGCATGAGGAGGTGTTAATTCAGCTACAAAAACTCTTGGCACATAGATGTTTATTAATTACAAGGGATGTGATTCATGTGAAGCTTGGATAAATGTGGATTGTGGAATGTGGACTACCCAAAAGAAAAGGCTCTTAATTGATAGTTTGGTTTCATAAAAATATATATATATATATATATATATATATATGATAGTTTGGTATGTGCCTAATTTGGAACTAGTCGGCTAAATTTGGTAAGCGCATCTTATTTTATAGGAAAAGTTAACAAATGCATTGATTGAAGAAATATTTTTAGAAATGTTTTATGGGAAGAGAAAAATTAATTGATTTTTTTAACATTTTTTTTATATTTATCATAAAAGTAGTATCAAAACTTTTCTAAAATTGTCCATTAACAGATATACGTTAATAGGACCCTTATTTTATAGTAAGGTTGGTAAGCCCATCTATGTTCAGGATGTTGACAATGCCAACCCAAATTATACATACTAAATGTTAAGGGCAAAACCGTCCAAGTCATGAGTTTAGAGCAATTGCATCAATCCCTATATAATAGAAAAAGTGCATCATTTTACAAATTTTTGCTCAAAATCTACCCCCATCAGTCCTTCTATAACATTGTGCATTTCTAAAATTAATACATTTACACGATTACTGTAACTTTGTATTTTATTATTTAAATATTTTTTCTCCCTCCTCTCTCACCCTTGTCAACTCTCTGTCTTCCCCTGAATCTCTCTCTTCCCCTCACTCTCTTCAATCCAGAAAAAGGAGGAAAACGAAGAAATCAACCCAATCTAACTCCCTTTCTCTTCTTCTCCATCTCACTCTCTCCCTCTCTACAACCGATCAATCCATCCACATACACCTACCAAGGCAACCCACCACCATCCAACCACTACCACCACCACAAGATTACAATACATAATAACCCGACCACAAATTCAAAGGAAAATCAAATACACCCATATACAAACACACAATAGAGATAGAGAGAGGATTGTTGAGAAGATGTGGTTGTGGATTGGTGCTTGGGGGTTGACTAAAACGCGTTTGTAGCGGAGATCTGTCATTGTGGGTCGACTGGAACGAGTCTTTGTACTTATGGTGAAGATGAATGCTTGATGCAACTTAAGGGTTTGAACAAAGGTAGAGGAGATCTAACCGAGAGGGAGTGGAGATTATACTGAGAGGGAGAGAAGGAGAGGTGATCTGAGTAAAGGATTGTCTATGGAGGCAACCAAAACTCTATTTGTTTAGAAACGGGTAGAGAGAGAGAGAGTATGTGTGTGCGTACGCACGCACGTGCATGTTCAAAAAGATTATGGGTAGTTGAGAGAAATAATAAAAAAAAGGTAGGAAATTGATTATTTAAATAAAATAGATTGAAGAATAGATGGACTAATACGGATGATTTTGAGAAGTGGGTGTAAAAAAAAAAAAAAAAAAAGTTCTTAGTCTAAAATAGACAAAAAAATATTTAGTCGGCTTGATGCAAATGCTCTTTGCCCTAAGGAAGAGTAGCACCTATACAAGAACTCAATATTTTTTAAGTTTATTCGACTTAATGAGAAATTTTTATTAATATAATTATTTTTTAAGTAAAATTTTATTTTTATTTGATTTGGAGTAATCAAGCAAATAAAGTCTCCTTCTCAACCAAAAAAAAAAGGCAAATAAAATCAAACAAAGATTTTTTTTTTTTTTGTTTTTTAATGCTTAATGATGGGTGTGTAGCCGTAATTGCCGTAGCCATCACAAAACATCAAAAGGAAAATAACAAAATATTGTATTTGTAAAATGCTATAAGTAGAAGAAACTGAGGAAGTACCTAAAAAGTGAAGGGAAGGGCATTGAATTGGAGTAGAATATGCTTTGTCAGCCAGTGATGATGCCCTAAACTTGGCTCCCCCAACTATTATTAGGAATTTAATTTTAGGAACCTTCGTGAACGTCACGCCCTGCAAATAAAACCAAATCATAAACCTCATTTACATCGTCAAATTTACTAAACAAAAACAAAGGACCTACAATGTTAAGAAAAAAAAAAAGTTAACATATGGCATTAGTTTAAGGAATAATTATCAGGTACTTCCGGAATACGAAAAAATGATATTTCCTCCTCTCATATTCAATGGCATTTGGTTTGCCATAATGTTACATTACGCTACAATATTTTTATTGTAATTTTACATTAATGTAATCTCAATACAAGAATACAATATTAGATTGTTTAGAAAGATAATAAGGTTGATTCTCAAAAAAAGGAAGGTAATAAGATTAAGATGATGTGATATATTTTGCAATTTTAAATTATGGTAATGTTAGAAAAAATAAAATAAACCAAAAACTTTAATGTCATATCATCGTAATGTACATCATAGCGAACTTGTAAGAAAAGTTAGCAGAATTTTTCCAGCAGTACTTAAGAATTTTCCTAATTTAAGATATATTTTTAGAAAGGAAAAAAAAAACAATTTTTTTAACAACTTTTTATATTTCTTATAAGAATAATGTCAAAACTTTCCTAAGAGCATTCTCATCAACACTTCTAAAAAATTTAGTATTTACTATCTCAAAAACTAATTTTATACTAATATATAACTCATCATTTTACAATATCCCTTCTATCAAAACTTCTATTTTTTTAACACTCCATTTAAATATTCTTTCTTTATTCATTTTTTATTCATTTTTTTTCCTCTCTCTCTCTCTTTCTCAACCCAATTATTCTCAACACCGCCAGCCACCACATACACCGTCAGACCAAAAAAAAATCAACAGCAATCGAACCAAATCACCACCAACCACAGCAAGAAAAAAAGGAAAAAAATTCACAAACCATGGCCAAATCGGACCACAACCCATAGCCAAAAAAAAACTCCAAACCAAATCAACCAAATTGGACCACAACTCCTTCGATCCATGCTCCAAACCAAAAACCCCACTCTAACCCACGACTCCTTCAATCCACGCAAACCCATGAAGAGAGAACAAAGAACAGACAACATAGATGGGTTTGGTAGCATGAGTTGAGGTAAGGGAAGAGCGGCTTGGGTTGAGGGAGAACAAAGAAAATTAAAAGTTAAATAAATAAAAAGGAAAGGAGGAAGAGGTGTAGGCGTGGGAGAAAGAGAGAACCAGAAGAAGAAGAAAATGAGGGAAAACAAGAGGAGATAGGAGCGAAAAGGGAAGCGTGTGAGAGGGAAAGTGAAACGTGTTTTATTAAACAATTTTTGTTTTTTTTTTTTTTTTTTACAATCTTGCTACAGTGGACTGCTATCTCTACTAGCCACTATAGCTAGATTGTAAAATTAATAAGATTTAAGAGCTTTGATGGAGTATGCTTTTTGATCTTTTAATGTTAAAATTTAGCATTTATAGTATTTAACATTCTTAATGAGAATGCTTTAAAAGATTATTAACAATTGTTAAAACAATTTTACCGTAAACATGACCCAACATGACTCATGGTGGAGTTAATAAGTTCCACCATGAATATGAAAAAATATAGCAAAATTTCTCCATACTCAAATAGTATCAAAGAATTTTACTAATTTAAGATGTGTTTTTCTTTAAATAATTAAATTTTCACCAACTTTTTTATATTTTTTATAAGAATAAAGTCAAAACTTTCCTAAAAAATTATTAACAATTGTTTTAACTTCGCCCTCGCCCTAAATATGACCCAAGATAGAAAAGGACATTCATGGTTGAAAATTCCCACGCAAAAAAATAAATAAATAATTCATTACAAATGAACAGGTACCTGAGCTTGCAGACCAGGCAGCCCAGCTGACAATATTGCCCCCTGAGAATCATTGCATTCCACGACTCAAAAAAGCACGAAATGAATATGAAAAAGAAAACAAAATTTGACTGGAAAACAATTTCTCGACGTAAACAAGACCCACGATTCATAATTCCCAAAATTTAAGACAAAATGCAAAGGAAAATCAAATCAGTGAATCAATTGTTCACAATTTTTTTTTCCCAATTCAACGAAAACGAAATCAAGTTAAATTTTACACTCACTCACCTGAGAGAAACCAAGGAGTCCATCAAATGGACCATTCTTAATCATGTAATCCTCGATATATGCAAGACATTCATCAAAGTTCGTGTACTCCGTAAATTCCTAAGAGAAATACAAAACGTTTTTAACCATATATTCTTACCAAAGACACTAAAATTAAGGAATAATTATTTATAAAATAAAAATAAATTTAACAAATACCTTATTGAATTGGAACCACTCGTAATAAGGAGGATCAAAAATTCCTTCGACCTCGGATTTGCCTTGGCAAGGAAAAGGTGCATCGAGGTAAACGAGGTCGAGTTTTTGTGTCACAGATTCGGGCCACTTCTTCGTCACCTGTGTCTTCAGAATCTCTCCACTCGTTCTGAACCCATGAAGGCATAGAAACCTGGGCTTTCTCAAAGTCACCGTCCCACCTTCGCTTCCCATGTTTTTTTTTCTTGTTTGCCTTTTGTTCCTTTGTTCTTCTTTCTGAGACTTCAATAAGGAACAAAGCGAATGATAAAGAGTATTTCGTAGGTGTATATAGTGTGGACAATCTTTTACCGTTTACTTTGTTGTTGGTTTCCGCAATTCTGGGATGGAGCTTGATGCGTGGGCTGTCGCTTAATTTAAAGGCTAATATAGGGACCGTGTCAGAGACACAGGAGTTTCCGTCGTTTTGGACCACGGTGAGATGGGTCAATGGATGTGAAGGCTTCGAATCGGACGCGTTTAAGAAAATTAATGTGTGCTTTGAGGTCATCGATTACGAAAGTTGAGTCATTCGAGGGGAAAATAAAATTAGGAAAGTGGACAATGTGCATATAAAATTAGCGCTGCTTACTAAATTTGACGGTTAATAAAATTTGTGAATCTGTGGTTCTTGTTTGAAGAAGAATCAACCAAACCAAACGGGTTTAGTTTATCTTCAATACATTTTTAAAAGAAATCTCATTTTGTTGTAATGAGAAACTGTCACATTAATCACTAACTAAATAAAATGTAGAAATTAAAACTCATTACTATTTATCATTGTATATTTATATCAAAAGCACAAGTCCAATTAAAAAGGTACTAAAAGTAAGTCAAACTCCAACGGAATAGCTAATAACATACAAAAATATTCAAGTAAAGTATAACAAGCCGCTCAGTAAATTCGGTGGTTAATAAAATATGTAAATCAATGGTTCCTGTTTGAAGAATAATCAACTGAATATCTAATAGCTTAAAAACAAATCAAAGTAAAATATAACACGTGTCAAGTGCACTGGATTTGACACAAGCCGTGTCCTACATTTTTATATTTATGATTTATAATTTATTTAGAGTAATGCTACAATTACTATGTATTGATTTTAAAAATTAATGTGTCATTACCAATTATAGAGAAACAATTTAAAATTTAGTTATGAGTGGGTGAAATTCACTAATCACATTTAGGGGTGTCCAACAGAAACCGAGACCCAACCTACCCGCCTAATCCATCCGATCCGGCCCGAGAACCAGCCGATCTGACGCCGATGACAGTCGGCGGCGGGTCTCCGCCTCCAGAACCCGAAAACGGCGGGTCGGTTGGCGGGTTTTCTCCCCAAAACCCGAAGAAACCAGACCAAACCGAGATATGACCAAGTCTCAGTCTCACGATCTGCTCTTCGCCGATGTCTACCCTTTACCAATGCTGCTCGTCGTCGATCTCGGCCTCTCCATCGTCGATCTCTGCCTCTTCGTCGTTGATCTGTGCTCTTCGTCATCAACGTTCACTCTTCGTCCTCAACGTCCCTAGCTCGCCTTCACCTCCATCTCTCAAATTCGTCTTCGCCTCTTTGAAATTTTCATCTCTTAGGTTTGGTTATCTATGAAATTGCTATCTATTGTTGTTTTTGTTCTTTGGATTTGTGGATCTGTTCTTTGGGTTTGTAGATCTTCTCTTTGGGTTTGTAGATCTGTTGATTTTGTTCTTCAAGAATCGAAGTTCAGTGTTTGATCTCTGTATTTCGGTCGAAATCAAAGCCGACCACCGCCCACCCGAGCCTGATCCGACTCGACCGGTGGCTTTTGGCAGTCGGCGGCGGGTCTGGAACTTCTCCACCCGTTCAGATCGGGTCGGTTGCGGGTTGGGCACAAACCTAACCCGGACCAACCCGTGGACAGCCTTAATCACATTCATTACCACATCATTTTGTATGTTTTATGTAGTAAAACCTACAATACATTTAGTATTCTCCATTTATAATTATAATTTAAATAAAATGGAAGATATTGAAATTATCTTCTGTAGGGCCCAACAATATTTGGGCCAACTCCATTTATTCGTTGGGGCCCAAAGGCCCAAGCCGAGGAAAATCTTGGCCCAGACACTGTAATGCAAGTACGAAATAGCATTAGGGATACAGCCGAGGACGACTCAGTCCTTGGCCAGTCCAAAGTCTCCACAGAAGAAAGGGCAAACATGGAATAGAAACAACTTAGGAAAAAATCTAAGATACCTATGCCAATAGAAAAGGGTATGCTGGAAAGTGTAAACGACCGGGGAAAGCTGTCCTTACTGCTATTCAATACTCTGCACCTGACAGAGCCATACTCTCCAGCTTTTTCAACCACCCCCAACCACTCCGGGTATGGGCTGATGGGACAAGTATCAGTCTTGGAATGTCGATCCTACACGTGGACGAAGGATAGAAAAACACTGGCTAGTATAAAGGGAAAAGAAAGTAATTCATGAAAGGGGCTGGGAAAAAATGGCCAAAAACCAGAACCTCCCAGCCCGCCTCCAGGAGAAAGACTCCTAGGGCGAAAATGACTTAACTATGTATGAACACCACAAAAGACTCACCGCCTGGTGACTAAGGCCTAGCCTTTCAAACCCACGCTCTACAAATGATATTGTTTGGGCCTTTTTACGTGTAAACCCAACACTGTTGTGGTTCAATGCGAATCGTGTCCTTACAATTGGCGTCGTCTGTGGGGAAGGCTTGTGTCTTGGCACTGGTGGTGGGTTGGTACCATTCTTCACCTTATTTTCAGTAGTTGGATATAGTGTTTTAGAGTAAAGTCCCGCTAGGGGCTATGTTTCTTCACTAGGGGCTGCGCTCTGTAGCGTCAATAGCACAGATGGTTTCAGGGGCTTGGCCGAGGAGCTGGTCCCTTTAAACCAAGGTCCCACGCCATAGCCGAGGGCATAATTCCCCTAACTACCTATCAAAATTGAGTTTTGGACAGAACCAAGGTATTGCATGGTCCTCGGACTCAAACCTATGGGGAAACCAACTACTTGGATGAGAAAACTGAGTTTTGGACAGAACCAAGGTATTGCATGGTCCTCGGACTCAAACCTATGGGGAAACCAACTACTTGGATGAGAAAACTGAGTTTCGTAAGGTCGGCTACTTAATAAAAATTCTAAGTCACTCAGTCCTCGGCTTAAATACTATAAAAGGTTAAAACTATTAAAAGTGCAAAGAAGATGGTGAAACACCCCACTATTCAGCATCCTACACGGGTTGTTCATTTTGCGGGTGGTATGTCTTCGGAGGGTTACTTCCTATACCATATCGAGCATTCAGTTGTCGTCTTGGCTATTTTTGGGGTAAGTGTTGTTTTCGCAGGTCGGCGTTATTATGCCAAACAATTCTATTAAAGTTATGATAATATTTTTTCCTTAGCAAATATTTTGACCCTAGATGTCATTAATTCAATGCTATATTAATGTGCCGAACAGCACTTGCAAGTTCATAATAGTGCCTTTCTCTTTGATAAGGGATTACGGTCCCAGGTATTGTACTCTAAGGTCGGCGGTATTGTGCCAGGCCGACTCAGTAAGCTCATCATAATGTCCTTTCTTTTTCTGCCTAATAGGAGTTTCAGCTCTAAGTATCACTTATTCGATTCAGTGTTATTAAGCCGGATTGTTTCTATAAACACAGAGTAAGATCTTTTTATTAACTAGGATTTTGGTCCTAGACGTCGGTCAAAGTTTAAAAATAAAAAGAATTCACAAAATTGTACGTCTATGCATCGCACGTCGGTCAAAGTTTAAAAATAAAAAGAATTCACAAAATTGTACGCCTATGCATTGCACGTCGGTCAAAGTTTAAAAATAAAAAGAATTCACAAAATTGTACGTCTATGCATCGCACGTCGGTCAAAGTTTAAAAATAAAAAGAATTCACAAAATTGTACGCCTATGCATCGCATGTTGGTCAAAGTTTAAAAATAAAAAGAATTCACAAAATTGTACGTCTATTCATCGCGTTATCATTTCGGAAGTATAGAGATAGAACATGCGAAGTAAGGTAATAACAATTTTTATTAATATGAAGATGTATTACAACGTACAAAGAGGGGCTTAAACAAGCCTATACAAAAGGAGGATCACCAAAACAATAATAAAAATAAAAAAAACAACAACAACAACAACAACAATGCAGAAAAATAAGCAGTTAGATGTCTTTTTAAACTTGTCTCCGAAGTCCTTCCAAACTTTACCTCAGTAGCGCCCATATTGAGAGAAGGACCTTCTTCAGAAGAAGATGGAAGAGATGAATGAAGAAGATGGAGGAGATGAATGAAAAGAAGGAGGAGAAGAAGAGAGAGGAAATGAAAGGAAAGAAAGAGGAGCAAAAGAGGGAGAAGGAAAAGCACCAAGATGGATCTGGTGGTGGAAAAAAGAAGAAAGAGAGGCAAAAGGAGACACCAGTGAACGAAGAGAGGAAGAAGCAGGGACACATAGTCCCTGCCTCAATCCTGACTCCTAACACACTGGTGCCATGTTAGGTATGCTCATGAGAGAGCGGCTGGTACTGATAATGGGTAACCCCAGCTCAGTCACGCCGAATGTTTGACGTGACGAGCCCCTACTTCGGATTTTGGCTAAGAGGAGGGTAGAAAGGATTTTGAGTCTCCGCCATCCTGCCCTGACCGAGCCATTTTAAGTTTTGTAAGAATGTGGAGTTTTTGGGAGGGGTATGTTTCTTTCATTATTTGCTTTTATCTCAAGTGTATCACGAGCTAGGATACAACTAGTGAATGAAGTAAACTCTAGAGGAAGCTAAAGGTTTTAGATTTCAGAGGGGTTGAAAGGGACTCTGTACGGGAGAAATATCCTCCTGCTTCCCATCTTATATGAAGGGTGGAACGGAAGGTATTCAAATCCGTCCAGATTTCCAAGAAAATTGGTAAACGAGAATGTACCTGTTCCACTTTCCCGCATCGTCAACAAGCCGTCGAAATTAAATGGACTCGTAAATGTAAGTCATTAAAAGCGCGTTCTGGATAACCAAACGGCAGGAATGCGTGGTGAATGAATTCAGGGGAATGTCTCGTAGACCGGTACATTTCCTGGGCAGATGGAGAACCGCCAGTATTAATGAAAGGCTGAATTAAATGAGCCATAATAAAGGCGTGGTATTACCAAAACCCTCCTCTCCAACCAGGAGGTCGGACAGCAGGGTTTTGAGGGGCTATTGTGGGGCCCAACAATATTTGGGCCAGCTCCATTTATTCGTTGGGGCCCAAAGGCCCAAGCCGAGGAAAATCTTGGCCCAGACACTGTAATGCAAGTACGAAATAGCATTAGGGATACAGCCGAGGACGACTCAGTCCTCGGCCAGTCCAAAGTCTCCACAGAAGAAAGGGCAAACATGGTATAGAAACAACTTAGGAAAAAATCTAAGATACCTGTGCCAATAGAAAAGGGTATGCTGGAAAGTGTAAACGACCGGGGAAAGCTGCCCTTACTGCTATTCAATACTCTGCACCTGACAGAGCCATACTCTCCAGCTTTTTCAACCACCCCCAACCACTCTGGGTATGGGCTGATGGGACAAGTATCAATCTTGGAATGTCGATCCTACACGTGGACGAAGGATAGAAAAACACCGGCTAGTATAAAGGGAAAAGAAAGTAATTCATGAAAGGGGCTGGGAAAAAATGGCCAAAAACCAGAACCTCCCAGCCCGCCTCCAGGAGAAAGACTCCTAGGGCGAAAATGACTTAACTATGTATGAACACCACAAAAGACTCACCGCCTGGTGACTAAGGCCTAGCCTTTCAAACCCACGCTCTACAAATGATATTGTTTGGGCCTTTTTACGTGCGAACCCAACACTGTTGTGGTTTGATGCGAATCGTGTCCTTACATCTTCCATTTTATTTGAATTATAATTATAGAATATGTTTTAGGATATTTATCCTAGGAAATCTAGAGGATCTTAATCCAAATAAAACTGAGATAAAATCAAACTTTTCAAAGAAGGACAACTTGCAAACTCAATCAAACAACCAACGTAGTTAGCTTGAGACACTCTAAAATTAAAGTTAGAAATAAAGTGGCTTTTGCGTGCAAGATAAATTGCATACTAACAGTTTTATTTACAAAAAATAATAATAATAATGATATCGCTTAGAATTAGTAGGTTGAACACTTTGGTTTCGGTGGGCTACTGAACTGTGGAAGGCCTACAAAAGTAAACACGCTATCAAAAGGGGACCGGAGAAGACCAGCCAAACACCCTCCGATGGCAAAGTTAGTCTCTCACAGGAATGGAATTCCAACTTTTTGGGAGTCAAGTCTCCAAATATTCTTACCTTCATTTGGTTCAGACCGGTCCTTTATATAGAGACCCTGGGGACGGTTATTTGTCCAATAACCTCCCCAAGATTTGTGGAGGTCAATGAGTCTGGAGATAACTTCCTCAACGGCTACTAAAGTTGTAATCGCTAACGGAAGTTAACTCATTCGAGGAATTCATGGCGATAGCTATGGGTTTAGTAACCGTTCCAAAGAGTCGAAAGTTTCCTAAGTGTTGCATGTTCGTCTGTCCATTGTATGACGATTTGGTCGTCCCTGGACATCTGATAATCGTCCATGGATGACCTTTATGGACGAGTTTATCGTCCATGGGAGACTTCATTATTCAAGAGCAATATTATCGTCCATGAACATCTTTTCTTCTTCTTGGGTAATTCTTGATCTTGCTTGCTCTATTGGCTCTGGACGATCCTTTTGGACGAACTGGAGTTGGACTAATTTTTCACTATCCCATCAGTTGCCCCTTTGTTCAAAGGGTCGTCCAGGATATTGTCATGATTTAATGTGTGTTTATGTGATTTTAACAAAATTTTACTTTTTTGTGAGCCACGTATCGCAAAGCTGTTGGTTGGCCAATCGTGTCGATCTCGTTTCCTAAAGGAACCGCTACGTGTCAATCTCGTTTCCTAAAGGAACCGCTACGTGTCAATTTTTGAGTGGCGAGCGTCATTTAACTGACCCTGTTTATGGGGCCTATAAATAGTGCATTCTTTTTCATGCCCTTCACTTTCCTCTCATTTTCCTTTCTGCCATCTCATTCAAGAGCCTCGTCTAGCTCTCCTCCTAGTTCTATCAGGTATTTCCTCTTTCTTTTTAGGCTTTCATCTTAAATCTTTCTACATTTCAACCATGTCTTCGTCTAGTAGTTTAGAGAAAGAGATAGACGAGTACCAGGACGATTCTTCTGGGAATGAGGGTAGTGATGAGAGTAGTGTAGGTAGCTCGTCCTGTAGCGATTCCTCAGACGAGCATTATTCGTCTGGGGTTCCTGACATTCCCTTGGAGGAATTTCAGGAACTACAACGTAGGATGGCTTCTGGATCTAGGGCTAGCTCGTCCAGACAGCCACCTAGCCCTCTTCAAGACGAGGAAGAGGATAAGGAGGATGTAATTTATAGTTGTGCCCTAGAGGTAGCATCCACCTTAGACGCTGCCAAGTTAAAAACTCTTGTAGATAGATATCAGATTCCTAGAGAGCTTAACCCTCGTCTACCCAAGGTTGGAGAATGGTGTTGTTCTCCTTCCTCTGGTTTAGGGGTATACACTTCCTACATTTTAGCTGGCCTTAGGTTTCCTCTAAATTCCTTCTACAGAGACCTCTTCCAAAGGTTGGGTATTGGACCTAACCAGCTCAACCCCAATGGTTGGAGGACGATAGTCGCCATGCAAGTGCTATGGCGTGAGGCACTGGAAGGGAATTATCCAATTACAATAGACGAGTTCCTTTACTATTATAAGCCCTCGGAGATAAAGAAATCTGCTGGTTTTTACCAATTCTCGTCCAGGGGCTCTTATTACAATTTAATAAAGGGTCGTAGCTCGTTTAACCGGCTCTAGAAAGAAGAATTTTTTATTATTTCTGGAAATTGGGCTGGGGACCCAGCTGATGTGGGTAATCCCCCTTTCCCACCTTTTACCAGCCCTCTAGGTCATCTTTGTCCTTAGGGTATGTTTCCTTTCCATTTTATTTTGTTTTTCTTTACATGTTTTCTATCTTTCAATCGTCTAACTCTTTCTCTTGGTGATGCAACTATTGTCCGTCCACGTTTGGACAAATTTTACTTGGGTCAGATAGACGAGGTTCGTACCTTCTCTAGGAGAACTTTTCACAATTTGGTTACTCTTAGTCGTCTAGCAACTTGGGGGCTTGGCCCAGTACCTACTGCTGAAAATCTCAGTCACGAAGAGACTACCCGCTGAAGTAAGTATCGTCCACTTTATTTCATTTCATTTTTTTTCTTTTTCTTTTTTTATTTAAATTTAATTTTCCTCGTCGCAAGGATAACTACAATGAGGGAAAACAAAGAAAAAACAATAAATAGTGGGGACGAGGATGCTACTGCACCACCAGTCGTCCAAGTGACTTCCGTCCAAGCAGGGAAGAGAAAGTCTAAGTCAATATCCAGTGCCGTGGACCTGGACGACCTTCCAAGTCGTCGAGGCCCCAAGAAGCAAAAGCCTGGTAAGACTTCTCTTCCCAAGGTTCCCAAGTTCACACCTCCGACGTTGAACCTAGACGACCCTCCGGTGGATGTGGAGCCTGTCCAAACAGTCCATCCCGTCCAGACTGATCCTCCTCCCCCTCTAGTCAAAGCCTCTCGCAAGCCTAATTCGTCAAAGACATCTTATCGTCCTTCCAACCTGGTTCTGGACGAGGGCTACGCATGGAGGACGTTCAAAGGAATCGTCATTGAGCATGAAGTCAATGAATGCTACAACATGTCAGTGAAAGAATTTGAACGTTCTGGCATCCATGACCTTTTTTAGGTAAGTCTTTCCCTCGTCCTTGCGTGTCAATTTTTTTTTTTTTTTTTTTTTTTTTTTTTGAATAGGATGTCTAACTCCCCTTCGTCCATACGCAAGCTATGTCAAAATTTTATACAGCAACTTGCCAGGCTAAGGAGCTCGTTACAGAGGCTAAGATTGCTAAGGACAAAGCTAAGGAGCTGAACAATGAGATTTTGCTAAAAAAGGGGGAGGTCCTTAGGTTGACTGAAGATTTTAATCGTCTTCAAGGAAGTGAGACGAAGTTAAAGAACGAGGTGGAAGAGCTTAAAGCTAATAATATAGAAAAAGATACTCGTATCGTCTATCTCGAAGGACAAGTCTCTGAGTTTGTCTCGTCCTTAGAGAAAGCATGTGAAGAAGCCATAGCAGCCTTCAAGAAGTCTGACAAGTATAAGAATCGTCTAGACAGCCACTATGCAGCTGGCTATGAGGATTTTCGTGTTGACGCTAAGGAAACATATCCTGACTTGGACTTTGATTCTTTCAAGCTTCCACTTGCTAATGAAAGCTCCTTGCTGCAAACGAGTTCTGAGGACGTCAACATAATGGACGATGCTAACAATGAAGTGACTCAAGACGACCCCAAGACTAGCTTACCCAAGTGATTACATTTTCCTTAGAAAATTTATTTTACTTTTATTTGGAAGTGCTTGTTGTTTTAGGCTTTGTTCTTGCTTCTTTTATTCAAGTTTATCCAAGTACAATTATCTCGTCTAAGATTATGGACGAGTTTTATATACAATCAGTTATATTTTCATAACTTTTAAGGGTTTTTTGGACGTGGGTCGTCCACCCTTCTTTAAATTCTATGAACAAATGAATATTTTCTATTTTCACCTTCCATTGTGTTTGAATACATACATTTCCAGCTTTATGTATGAAATTTATTTTCATTATTCATATCATTTTTATGGTTGTGTGGTTCTGTCCACTCAGGAAATCAGTTTGCCTCATCTTGAGTATATGGGTGAATTTCTTATTACATCACCGAAATAGAGCAAATTAAATCCTTTAGCTATCAAGTGCAGTTCGTCTATGAATGACGTTCTTCTTGGCTAGCTTTTATTCGTTATTCAAATTTAGGGACGATCATATTTCCGTCCTCGATAAAACTGTTCCCAGCAATTTCTCGTCCATGCATTGGATTGTTACGCTGGTTAGATTCGTTTATGGGCTTGTGCTTTTGCACAATCTTTGTTCGTCCATGTTTTGGACGATCATTTCTCAGGTTTCATCTCGTCTTAAACTTTAGACGGACATACCTTGTTTTATTTTTCCTTTAAGGAAAGCTTATGGACAATACATCCTTGCGTCCAAAGATTTCATTCGTCCATGCTTGTTTGCTTCTTTGTGGATCACTCTGAATGAATATACAAAAATAAAGGATTCCCATACAATATACTTGAAAATACATCATATATATATCTGAAAATCCAAACTTATGCAAACATTCGTCTACAAGCATGGCACATGCTCGAGAGCTAATGCCTTAGGGAATTAAAAATACACACCAACTCGTCCATGAATAGCACAAAAGTGAAAACACTAATGTACTTTCTAGGGGATTATTGAAATACTTAAAACACATAGTAGTAGTAAACAAACAAACAAACACGAGAATACTTCCACTCGTCTAGGTATCTCGTCCGTGGCCACTTTCGTCTAGAGTCAGCATTTATTGATGGTATTTCCTTAGGTGCTCAACATTCCAAGGGTGTTCTATCCTCCGTCCATCCAAAGCTTCCAAATAGTAGGATCCTTGCCTCTTGCAGTTGATAACCCTATAAGGTCCTTCCCAATTTGGCTCCAGTTTCCCGTAGGTTGGGTTTCTTGTTGCTAAGGTAACCCTCTTCAGGATAAGATCCCCAATATTGAAGCGTCTGGGCTTCACCATGGCATCATATTGTCTTGTCATAAGATTTTTGTACCTTGTTATTCTCTATTCTGCATCCATCCTCACCTCGTCCATAAGATCAAGGTTAAGATGGAGTTGTTCTTCGTTTTCTTCAGCTTGATACTTCCTCACCCTGTGGCTGGCCATATGTACTTTTGCTGGTATAATTGCCTCACTTCCATAGGCTAGTTTAAAAGGAGTTTCCCCTGTGGGAGTTCTCACTGTCATTCTGTAAGCCCACAAAACACCCAATAACTCATCCAGCCATACTCCCTTTGCCCTTTTAAGTCAAGTCTTGATGATCTTCAACAAGGATCGGTTTGCTACTTCTGCCTGGCCATTGGCCTATGGGTGGGAGGGTGAGGAGTAATGGTTCCCGATTCCAAGTTGTTCACAAAATTCCTTAAAAGGTGTGTTGTCGAACTGTCGTCCATTGTCAGACACTACTACCCTAGGTACCCCGAATCTGCATACAATGTTCTTCCAGACGAAGTTCTTGACATTCTGTTGTGTAATTTTTGCCAAGGGTTCGACTTCCACCCATTTTTTGAAGTAATTTATTCCTACCATCAAAAACTTCATTTGCCGAGTTCTAGTTGGAAAGGGCCCCAAAATATCTAGTCCCCATTGCGCGAAAGGCCAAGGGGCCATCATTGTCGTAAGATACTCTGCTCGCTGTCTAAGAATGTCACTGAAGCGCTGACATTGATCACATACCTTAATATATGTCTTAGCATCAGCTTGGATGGTTGGCCAATAGAATCCGCTATGGAGGACTTTATGGACGAGTGATCTGGCTCCTGAGTGGTTACCACTTGCTCCTTCATGAACCTCCCTCAACATGTAATTTGCCTTGTCCAGAGCCAAACACCTTAGGAGAGGCTGGGAAAAACCTCTCTTGTATAACACTTCGTCCATAAGGATGTACCTAACTGATTTAACCTTGAGCTTCCTGACTTCGTCCTTCTCCTCTGGAAGCCTTCCGTCCTTCAAGTATAACACTATTGGGGTCATCCAATTTTCATCACCCTCTATCTGCAGTATTTCTAGAAGGTCTATACTCGACATGTATTGTACTGCATCCAACTCGTCCATTGCTTCATTCGCGGAGGCTTCCTTTGCCAGAGTATCTGCTTCCACATTCTCTTCCCTT
This sequence comes from Quercus lobata, assembly GCF_001633185.2. Classification (NCBI taxonomy): domain Eukaryota; kingdom Viridiplantae; phylum Streptophyta; class Magnoliopsida; order Fagales; family Fagaceae; genus Quercus; species Quercus lobata. The sequence goes on along the minus strand of NC_044912.1, from coordinate 16,925,067 downwards.
GGGATTTGAATGAAATCGGTTTCTTTGAATTTCTTCACAATGCGTACTACTTTCTTTAAATATCTCTTCATTTTGTCTTCCTTGACTTTACATGTCCCATTCACTTGGCCTATGACCAACTGAGAGTCTCCCAAGACAAGTATTGAGTCTGCTTCTACAGATTTAGCCAACTCCAACCCTTTAAAAGGGTTTCATACTCCACTTCATTATGAGTGGTTTGGTATTGCAAAAGAACCTTGTACTTTAATTTGTCTCCTTCTGGTGACTGCAAAACAACTCCTATACCTTCAGCATGTAGTGTAGACGATCCGTCTACATGGACGACCCATTTTTTATTGTCCTCTCTTTCGCCTAAATCCTCATAACTTGGAGTGAACTCTGCAATGAAATCTGCCAAGGTTTGGACCTTTATTGCATTTCTCGGTTGGTACCGAATGTCAAATTCACTAAGTTCCACCACCCATTGAATCAGTCGTTCTGCAGCTTCCAGCTTGTTCGTTGCCTTCTTGAGCAGATAGTCCATCATGACATTGATGATATGAACTTGGAAGTAATGTCTTAACTTTTTAGAAGTTGTTATCAGTGCAAAAGCCAACTTCTCTATCAGTGGGTACCTTCCTTCTGCTCCTCTGAGTGCTCGGCCAGTGTAGTACACGGGTTTTTACACTTTTCCTTCCTCCCTGATTAGTGCTGAACTTACGGCATGTAGAGACACCACTAAGTACAGATACAGTTCCTCTCCTTGCACGGACGGACTTAATAATGGAGCTATAGTGAGATAGTCTTTCAGATTTTGGAAGGCCTTTTGACATTCGTTCGTCCATTCAAATGCCTTCCTGAGGACTTTAAAGAAAGGTAAACATTTGTTTGTGGCTTTCGAAACAAATATGTTCAAAGTAGCAACTCGCCTAGTGAGGGATTGGACTTCCTTGATATTCTTCGGTGGTTCCATATCTAATATGGCTTGGATCTTGTCTGGATTCGCTTCAATTCCTCTTTGCGAAACCATGAACCCCAGAAACTTTCCCGATGATACTCCGAATGCACATTTACTTGGGTTCAATTTCATCTTATATCGCCTAAGTGTTTTAAAGGTTTCCTGTAGATCGTCCAAGTGGCTTCCCTCGTCTAGGCTCTTCACAAGCATATCGTCGACATAGACCTCTACATTCCGCTCTATCTGTGGACGGAACATGTGATTAACCAACTTTTGATAAGTTGCCCCTACGTTTTTTAGACCAAAGGGCATCATCTTATAGCAAAATAAACCTTGACTGGTAATAAAGGAGGTCTTTTCCTGGTCAACTTCATCCATCTTTATCTTATTATATCTTGAGAAGGCATTCATGAAGCTCAACAACTGATGGCCAGCTGTAAAGTCCACCAATTGATCAATGCGTGGCAAATGATAACTATCCTTAGGGCAAGCCTTGTTCAAATTAGTGAAATCTACGCACATTCTCCACTTGCTATTTGCTTTCTTCACCATCACCACATTGGCTAACCAATCCGGGTAATAGACTTCCTTAATAAACTGTGATGTGGTCAGTTTCTGAACCTCTTCCTTGATTGCCTTATCCCGCTCAGGAGCGAACACCCTTTTCTTCTGACGAACAGGCTTAGAAAAGGGGTACACATTCAATCGATAAGTGATTACACTTGGATCGATTCCTGGCATGTTGTCATGACTCCATGCAAAAACATTGATACTCTTTCTCAAGAACTGGATGAGGTCTTTTCTTGCCTTCTCCTTCATACCTGTTCCAATTCTAGTGAATTTCTCGGGATCATCTTCTTGCAAAAGAACATTTTCCAGCACTTCCGTGGGCTCTGCAACAACCCTTCTTTCCTCAATACTCATTGTCTGCACCTGCTCGTCCAAAGCCATCATGACTAAATAACATTCTCTAGCTGCCAACTGATCTCCTTGTGCTTGTCCTATCCCATACTTCGTAGGGAATTTGACTGATAGATGGTTGGTAGATGTTATCGCCTTCCAACTGTTCAGAGTTGGTATTCCAATAATAGTATTGTATGAGGATGAACAATCCACCACGAGAAAATTGACTTCCCTAGTTATCTGCTGCGGGTATGATCCCACCACTACAGGTAATGTAATGGTGCCTACGAGTTGCACCTTCATTCCTCTGAACCCTATCAATGGTGAGCACACTGGACGAAGTTGATCCCGCCCAAGTCTCATCTGTTGGAAGGCAGGGTAGTACAATATATCTGTTGAGCTTCCATTGTCAACTAACACTCTCCTGGTTGTATAATCTGCAATAAGTAGAGTAATGACAATTACATCATTATGCGGGTGATGGATCCTTTCAGAATCTTCGTTGGTGAATGAAATAGTCGGCTCGTCCATTGATCTCGTCCTTGGTGATCGTCCAGAGAGTTGCACGTTTTGCACCACTTTGAGATACGTCTTCTTTGACTTAGAAGATTGCTCTATCGAGGTTCCTCCTATGATAATCCTTATCTCTCCTAGTGGGGGCCGGGACGATTCCTCCATTTTTCCCTTCAACTTCTCATCTTTATGATCCCTTCCAACGAAGTGCCTTAACTTTCCTTGTCTAATCAGATTCTCAATTTGCTGCTTTAGGTCATAACATTCATCCGTGTCATGCCCATGGTCCCTATGGAAGCGACAATATTTATTCTTATTGCGCTTATTGGGATCTCCTTTCATCTTCTTTGGCCATTTTAGAGAAGGGTCATCTTTGATTTGCATGAGCACCTGATCAAGTGGAGCGTTTAGGGGCGTGTAGTTCTGACTTCTTCCGAAGGGACTCGTCTTCCTATTATCTCGTTCCTTCTTATCTTCCGTCCATCCCTTCTTTGGACAAGGGCCTTGTTCTGAGTGGCGTGCTGGGTGTGTTTCCATCCTTTCAGCTCTTTTCCTCTTCTTGGCTATAATCGCATCTTCTGCATTCATAAAGTTCTGAGCTGAATGGACGAGCTCAGCCATGGATTGAGGCTCCTTCTTATATAGCTTGTGGATAAATAGATCTGAATTAATCCCATTATGGAAGGCCGCCAATAGAAACTTGTCGTCTACCTCGTCCACACTTAGGGCTTTTCTGTTGAAATGAGTGATAAATGACCACAGGCTCTCATTCTCCCCTTGCTCTATGGTTAACAAACTAGATGAGGAACACTTGTGTCTCTGTCCCCTAATGAAATTGTTAACAAACAACTTGCTCAACTCTTCGAAAAAACTTACAGAATTTTGGGGTATTTTGTTGAACCAAACTCGTGCCGGACTTTTAAGGGTAGTAGGGAAGGCTCTACACATGATTTCATCAGGGACCCCTTGAAGGTGCATCGTTGTCTTGAAAGTAGCAATGTGATCAAATGAATCACGCGTTCCATCATACGAATCCAGAGAAGGCAACTTGAACTTTGATGGTAGAGGATGACCATTGATGGAAGCCGTAAAGGGGGAATCAGTTCTGTGGACCAAATCTTCTATAAGATTCGTCCTTCTCATGTTCTCTTTCATTTCCTCCATGACTTTCTTCATTTGGTCCATCTCTTCTTTTAAGCGTGGTACCGTTCGCGAAGTAGTGCCTCTTAACTGACTTCCAATTTCAGTATTTTCTCTATCATCATGACCTTGTGTTTGTCCTCCTCCTTCATGTTCCTCACGTGTTTGCCTTCTCTGATTAATCTCCATTCTTAACTCTTGGTTTTGGCGAGTCAACTTCGCCATTGCAGCCGCCATAGATTGCACATGTTAGACAGATGATGTCTGCATGACTGGTGCAGATTGGCGATCGCATTGGGGATCGCTTGAAGCGCCTCTGCTTCCCTGATGGCCTGGGCTAGTAGCCCTCAATCTGGTCCTGACCATCCAACCTTTTGTCACGGAAAAGAAAACTACCAAACAATCTCCCTCCCCACAAACGGTGCCAACTGATATCGCTTAGAATCAGTAGGTTAAACGCTCTGGTTTCGGTAGGCTACTAAACTGTGGAAGACCTACAAAAGTAAACACGCTATCAAAAGGAGACCGAAAAAGACCGGCCAAACACCTTCCAATGGCAAAGTTAGTCTCTCACAGGAATGGAGTTCCAACTTTTTGGGAGTCAGGTCTCCGAATGTTCTTAGCTTCATTTGGTTCAGACCGGTCCTTTATATAGAGACCCTAGGGACGGTTATTTGTCCAATAACTTCTCCAAGATTTGTGGAAGCCAATGAGTCCGGAGATAACTTCCTCAACGGCTACTAAAGTTGTAACCGCTAACGGAAGTTAACTCATTCGAGGAATTCATGGCGATAGCTATGGATTTAGTAACCGTTCCAAAGAGTCGAAAGTTTCTTAAGTGTTGCATGTTCGTCCGTCCATTGTATGACGATTTAGTCGTCCCTGGACGTCTGATAATCATCCATGGATGACCTTTATGGATGAGTTTATTGTCCATGGGAGACTTGATTTTTCAATAGAGATATTATCGTCCATGAACATCTTTTCTTCTTCTTGGGTGATTCTTGATCTTGTTTGCTCTATTGGCTTTGGACGATCCTTATGGACGAACTGGAGTTGGACTAATTTTTCACTATCCCATCAAATAATAATAATAAAAAATGAATAGATGCTTTAAGGACATTGGTTTAGGAAATATTTTTAGAAACTTTTTTTGAAAAAAGAAAAAAAGCAATTAATTTTTTTGACGGTTTTTTATATTTTCCATAAAAGTTTTTTCAAAATTTTCCTAGATATTTTATTAATAATTGGCCTAAGAATACCCTTTAACATAATCATTTTATTTATGGGATTGTGTAAGTTATGGTCAACGCAATCCCCCCCCCCCTTCCCCAAAAAAAAAAAGAAGGCGAAAAGCACATTTTCGTTCCTACATTTTCACACGATTTCCACTTTGGTCCCTATATTTTATTTTTACTGCTTTTAGTCCATACTTAGAAAAACGCCTTCTGTTTTAGTCCTTTCCGTCAGTGCCATTAGGGCATTGACCTATGTGGCAAACGAAATTATTAAAATAATAATAAAAAATTTTATTTTGTCATTAAAAAATGCCAAGTCAGCATTTAAATTTTAAAAAATAATTTATTAATTTTAATTAAATAAAACAATAAAAAACAAAAATAAAAATAAAAAATCACATTAATTGAGATTGAAGTGTGTCTTGAGCAAGAACAACAAGAACACAAACTCAGATCTAAGAACACAAAATTAAAATCCAAAAATCACAAACCCAATAAAGAAGAACATCAAATTAAACCTGAACAAGGAATTAAACATGAAAACAAACACAAAACACAAACCCAAAAAATTAAAATAAAACCAGCACAAACCCAAAAACAACAAAGAACACAATCCCAAATCAAGAACACAAACCTAGAAATTAAAAAAAAAAAAAAAAAAAAAAAAAGAGAGAATGAACTAGACATCAAGAGATTAAACTAAAAAGATGAAAGATCTGTGTTTTAATCATAGAGCAAGATCCTGGATTTGAACAAACTTTTAGCCCCAAACTCCGATTCACGCTGAAAGCGCAAAAACCCATTTAACAATAACAAAAACAAAAAGCCAAAGCCCAGAGAAACAGAAAGAAAGTAAAATCTAGGGTTTTGAAAAATCTGATTCGGAATGGGGACGCCATTTCCGGGCCTGCAACACCGAGACAGTGGTGGAGGCGTGGCGATAATGGCGGGACCAGTGAAAGCTATGGAGCCCACACCGTCAAAGACTTGTTTGAAGAACTCGTTGCTTAAGCCCCTAATCCTAATCTTCTTGTTCTTTCACAAGGCTATACGTTCCGAGCTCGAGAGGTTACACCATGCCGCCGTGACTTTTGCTACCACCGGTGGCGATATCAAGCCCTTGTTCGACCGCTACCATTTTCTCCAAGCTATTTACAAGCACCACTGCAATGCCGAGGACGAGGTGTGTTTTGTAATTTTATGGATTTCTTTCAGATTGGAAATGTTTTTTTTTTTTTTTTGGAGGTTAAATAATATGAATTTTCTATCAGTTTTTGTTTATTTAGTTGTTAGCTTGAATAAAATTGATTATCCTTTTGGCTGTGTGTTCAAATCCAAGATCTCGTTCTGTGATTAAAACCCAGATCTTTCATCTTCTTAGTTCAATCTCTTGATGTCTAGTTCGTTCTCTATTTTTTTTTTTTTTAATTTCTGGGTTTGTGTTCTTGGATCTAGGATTGTGTTCTTGTTGTTTTTGCTCAAGACACACTTCAATCTCAATTAATGTGATTTTTTATTTTTATTTCTGTTTTTTATTTTTTTATTTAATTAAAATTAATAAATTATTTTTTAAAATTTAAATGCTGACTTGGCATTTTTTAATGACAAAATAAAATTTTTTATTATTATTTTAATAATTCCATTTGCCACATAGGTCAGTGCCCTAACGGCACTGATGGAAAAGACTAAAACAGAAGGCGTTTTTCTAAATAGGGACTAAAAGCGGTAAAAATAAAATATAGGGACCAAAGTGGGAATCGTGTGAAAATATAGGGACAAAAATGTGCTTTTTGCCAAAAAAGAAAGAAAAAGAGACGAAAGTCTAACAACACACAACCCTTTTAGTTTAGCTAGGGGCTAGCTATGGGTATAGCTCATAGGACAACATAATGATGCCACATATCCTATTGCATTTAATGACAACTGATAATAGGGGGAAATTAATGTAGATGTGATAGGGTGTTGCCAAGTTTCAAGTGGACGGGAGACTTGCTTAGCTCTATCAACCCTTTTTATGCTATGAGATGTCATAGAAGCTATAAGTCCAAGGATGCAACTTTTTAACTACAATTTTAATGAGATCAATTATGAGTGGTAGTTTTATATAAAAGTGATTATTCTCCGCTCACAATCGACAACTTTAACAAGTTGTGACAAATGAAAGAAAGAGAGACAAAATCCTAACAACACACAACCCTTTTAGTTTAGCTAGAGGGCTAGTTATGGGTACAACTCATAGGACAACATAATGATGCCACATATCCTATTGCATTTAATGTACAAGTGATAGTAGGGGGAAATTAATGTAGATGTGATGGGGTGTCACCGAGTTTCAAGTGGACACGAGACTTGCTTAGCTCTATCAACTTTTTTATCCTGTGAGATGTCACATAAGTTAAAATCCAAAGATGTAATTTTTTAACTACAATTTTAATGAGATCAATTATGAGTGGTAGGTCTATATGAAAGTGATTATTTTCGACTCACAATCAACAACTTCAACAAGTTGTGGCAAATGAAAAAAAGAGAGATAGAATTCTAACAACACACAACCCTTTTAGTTTAGTTAGGGGGCTAGTTATAGGTATAGCTCATAGGACAACATAATGATGCCACCTACCCTATTGCCTTTAATGTACAAGTGATAATAGGTGGAAATTAATGTAGATGTGACGGGATGTCGCTAAGCTTCAAGTGGACATGAGACTTGCTTAGCTCTATCAAACATTTTTATGCTATGAGATGTCATAAAAGCTGAAATCCAAGGAAGCAACTTCTTAACTACAATTTTAATAAGATCAATTATGAGTGGTAGGTTTATATAAAAGTGATTATTCTCCGCTCACAATCGACAACTTTAGCAAGTTGTGACAAATGACACGTAATCTTAGAAAAAATTTGCCTCCTAAATTACCAAAATGCCAAGATCTTGAGCTCTAGTCAACTTGGTTGGGTTTGGGCCCAACGGATAGTTAACCAACTTACCTCCCTTTCCGCGTGCGTGCGCTAAATTTGTTCAAAAATTCCCACACGTGCCGACACAATCCTTCAAAACCGTGTGATCATTAAAAAAAAACACCGAGGGTGGATTTACCACTCCTACAACATCATCATCGTTGTATTTTCCTTAGTCTAGAAATTTTCAAAATAGTACAAACAATCGAAGCGGAGCTAGTCAAATTCAAATTCAAATTCAAATTCGTTGTTGTACCATTCTTCTTCGATCTAGGGTTTCCTTCTTCTTCAATTCTTCAATGGCGTCTAATTCGTATGGAGGTTCCTCATATGGCGGTGCTGCTGCTTATCGATCAAGGTGTTTGATTCGAAAATTTGATTCCGGTTAATATATAAGGATCGGATTTTCATATTGAAGAATTTTCAATTTCTTTTTTTTTTTTTTTCTGTTTCACTTTGAATTTTGATGAAAATTGTGGTGGTGTTTGATGTTTGGGTTTGCAGAGAGGGTCTAAGTACGAGAGCAGTGGGTGGTTCTGATGAAATTCAATTGCGAATCGATCCTATGCACGCCGATTTCGACGACGAGATCATCGGTCTCCGAACCCAAGTTAAAAAACTCAGACACGTATGTCCTCTTTTACTTTCTCACATTTTCAATTTTTTTGTGTTTTTTTGAAGTTTAATTGATTCAATTTGGGGATATTATTATTTTTGATAGTATAGAATGACGGAGAAGAATACATATCATATGTGAATGAATGACCCTGATTAGTCTGTTAAGGATTCATACCCAAACCCCATAGTTTGGGGGTTAAGGCTCTGTTGTTTAATTTATTGAATTGGGTACCCCAAAAAAATTGATTAAGCTTGTGAGTCCGTTTGGTTAGGTGATTTAGGAGCCTAAAAGTGCATTTTTAAAATCCAAAACCCCGTTTCACAACAACTTATATAACTTATACAAACGCACCCTGTAATAGGAAACAAAAAATATACATCTTCCCCAAAAAGAAAAGAATGGTTATTATTAACGTTATGTGGGTTTTGCTCTTGGGCACAAGCATAAATTGCTTAGCCCGTCAAGGGTAAATGTCCCTAGATCACATGACAACTAGTTATGACTGGTGGTAGGTTAGTTGCCTGTAGATTTTAGTGGATAGAGGTGAGTCCAAAGGGCTCTTCTTTACATTATATGTGTGACTCTATATGTATATATGTATGTATGTATGGTTTTGCAATTTGTATTAATTCTTTGTGGTTGCTTGTTTATAAGTATATTTAGTAAGAGTTACGTGCACTAAAATGTAAATTGAAGAACAAATTTTTCTTGAGAGGTACAGAGGGAATTCATTATTAATATACATATGTCTTGAACAAAAAAAATTATTTGCAGTGCCAAATGGAAGAATATTACTTCAAAGAAACATTAATTTTAGGGTTGCATCCATCTCTGATAAGTAAGGTTGCGTCCATATTAGAAAGCATTAGAAAAGCAGAAATGTTTCAAATGTTGCTCTTTTTGCTTATTCTTTTTATAGATAGCTGTTGGCACTAAGAAAGCTGAGATTGACTATATGTTGTTGTTGTTTTTTGCATCACCTGGATAATTTGTACAACTTAAAAATTTAGCTGTTGTATACTAATTTCTCTGAATAGAGAAGGGAGAATTTAAAGGATTATATTTGAGATACACAAGAGGCTTTATGCTACTTTTACATTTTTATAATTTGTACAACTTAAAATTTTAGCTGTTGTATACTAATTTCTCTGAATAGAGAAGGGAGAATTTAAAGGATTATATTTGAGATACACGAGGCTTTATGCTACTTTTACATCTTTAATTACTTGCATCTTCTTTTCTCCAATGGGTAATAATTATGCAGGTTTCAAACCCAAGGTGCAAAGCTCACTATAGTGATATTGATGTGATTATATTTCCCTTACTTAGTCTAGTAACATAACTGTTTTTTATTTTCTAAATAACTCCATTTTGAAGGTTAATTTTGGTGGCACTAATTCTTTATACTTATAGTTGTAGCCAGAAGAACCATGTGACCCTAAATTCTTAAACCAAGGACCTTTTTTATGAACCAATGCGAAGCTATTTGAAATATTAAGAGCATAAAAGTTATTCGAAAATAGATATGCACATTTTTCAAAATTATTGCTTTAGAAATCTAGTTTTAAAGGTTGAACCATGCTATAATATCCATTCACAAGGTTTATTTTACTTTATTTTTATATTTTGAAAAGAAAGTTCCCAAAATTCTTCCTGCTAATTCATTTTTTCGATAATTATTTGTATCTAAATGTTGCAGATTCGTTCCAATGTTTTCTTGATCAATATTAATTTCTCAATGTTGTATTATCTCCATTTGTCACTATAAAAACAATATTTTCTTCAGGTGTAACTTGGATACCCAAAGCAACTTACATCTTTCCTCATTTCATAATGCATTAAGTGTGTATTTTGATGCCCTAAGCAACATTTTTATTATTACTAACTTGGTAAGCATTATTTTATCAGGTTTCTAAGTATTTGGTAGTACCACTGACTTTTTCTTAGAACTTTGAAGTTTTAACTACATCTTGGAAAATTTGTTGTCTGTAATTGTTTTTCTTCTCTAGTCCTCACACTTGACCTCCCATATTTATCAAAGACTAGTGAGAACAAGTGACTGGTGGCGAGTGCGAAGTGAGTTGAGTCTCATATGTAGCTCAGGCTGTTTTGTTTTATCATCATTACTCATTATTATTCTCAAGACTTTAGGCTGAGCTATATTTTTGCCTTCTAATTTTACCTATCAAAAAAATAAATAAATAAATAAAATGTTACCTTCTAATTTCACCATATTTTCAATTACAAATATGACTGGTTGGTAACCTATGCATCATGGATGTACACTAAACAAATTCTCTCACACTAATGTTAGTTCTGGTGGAATATGATATGATGTATTGAAGTGGTAAGTTCTATAATAAATAAAATAAAACAAATGAAGAGAGAGAAGTTGCTGGCTTTACACATAATAATAGTTCATGTGATGCTTACATTAAATAAATAACCAAATAATAAAAGAGGAGGATTGTGTCTTTGTTAGCTACTTCCAAGCAGATACATAGACATCCACTCAATAAGTTGTTTTCCATATAGCACATGTACAAAACCACAAACACATTGCAATGTCTTTTTATTTTCTTATATCTTTGCTCTGATAGTTTGTGGGGTTGCTTTAAAAATGATAAATTTTATTCTTAATTGCTATAGAGATGTTATGTTATGATATCGAATGATCTTGGCATATGCTTGAGAAAAAGGTTTGGAGCTGCCTGGAGGATTCTAATAGACATGCCATGGTCTTGATCACATATCTTTTCATATGGTGCTTGTTCAGTGATTCAACCTTAAATTATTGTTTTGTCTAGCTAAACTGTTAACATGGTGTGAGTTTCATTGCCATATATCACTATTCTTTTCAAATTTGCACGTTCTTCCTCGATCAATTGAACTGTTTGTCTGCAATTTGTTGCTCTTTTATGCTTTTTACCTGATTAATGCTGTCAATCTAATTGCTCAGCTTTCTAGTTTTTTTTATTATTGAATATTCTCCCCCAGTTTGCTTAGTGTTTCAAGTTCTCTGGTGCAGGTTGCTGAAGAGATAGGGACAGAAGCAAGATTTCAGAAAGATTTTCTTAATCAGCTGGTAAACCATTTACATTCGCATACCCTTGCTTCACACACCCACACACAGATGTATATTTCTTATGATTTGTGGCCGGCTCTTGGTTCTTACTGTGAAGATATCCTGAATTTTATTGGAGGAACTACTATGTTATTTAAATTAAATTTCGAATTTACTTATCAAAAAAAATAAGTAAATAAATTTTGAATTGAGCTTGATGAATCTACTAGTTAAAATTTCTTTGAGGAAAAGTTTTTAACTTATATTTTATGTCTGATACATCTTTGGAATTGCTTGTGTGTTTTTAGTCAGAAGTAGAAGCATTTTGTGTTCCTTTCCTCGTGAAGGAAAATTTTGAACAGCTTTCTTACATTTAATTCTATTATCTGGTTCATTACAGCAAATGACAGTACTCAAAGCTCAAGCAGGGGTGAAGAATAATGTAAGGCGATTGAACAAGAGCATAATCCAGCATGGCTCCAACCATATCGTTCAAGTGGTTGTTTTTGCTCTAATTTGTTTCTTCGTGGTTTACTTTTGGGCCAAGATGTCCAGAAAGTGAGGATCAGCAGCCCTGCTGTGAGGGGAACACTCCATGGAGCGGGCACTGGAGATAACCCTTCCTGCTGCTGACCTGTTGCTTCAAAGAAGTTCAATTGAAGAGTTTTATTCTGGACCACACAAATTTACAATAGTTCTGCTGTAATTTGTAAAGTCTTGTCATGTTCTTGTGACTTGAAAGAGGACATCTTTGACTAGGTTTTAGAACAATAGTGTGCTTATCAAAAAAAAAAAGAACAATAGTGTTATTAGATGTGGAGAAGGAAAGGATATTACTGCTTATTGAATGTTACAACTTACAATAGTATGCCTAACTTTTGTGAAATGACCTTTGTATAAAAGAAAGCATTCTTTTATCCATATTTAAGCTTCGCTTATTGAGTGGTGCACATTTGCTCGCCCTATAGCAACTGATAACAAATATCTTTTACTAGCAAAGTTACAGTGCTTTTGAGCTAGCTTGTGAAATGGCTTAAAACTATGCCACAAGTATCCAAGCCCTTCCAGCAGCAAAATTGGTACTCCCAAGAACATACCAGAAACATTACATTCCAAGATGTTTGGAAAGAATATTGTTTGAATTTAATACAATATCATTCAACCAAAAAGAAAAAAAAGGTGAGTTCTTAATTGGGAAAAGAATCTGTATCTTATCAAACATCTTTTTCCCTTGCTAATTAAATAGATACAACGGTGGAGGGAGGGGGGGGGGGATTGGAATTTTGGATGTCATAGACATACTAAGAGATGTCAACTAGTTGAGCAACAAGGCTTTGAGCTTGTCAAACATTTTAGTACTAGCTACTCTTCACGAATGAAATGATTTTTGTATTTTGTATCAAAGAAAGAACTGTCGTCCCTTCCATATATTACCTCCACTTGTGCACTTTTAGTGAAGAAGTAAAAACTAAAATGAACAACTAGGATTAGCATATACAAGCGCTTGATTTCAGAGGTGTACTCTTGTTGGCTTGTTCCAGCTTGCTTATCCTTACTTGCTTGAGGACACGTCTTGCCCACTCTGCAAAGAAGGTTTCATTATGACCAACCTTGCCATCTTTATAGAAGGTAAAGCATTCAGGATCTTCTTTGGGAAATGGGCATTCCTTTTCGCCATTTGGATCCCACCAAGCACCTTGGTGTTTCATCCCTGATAGGTCTGCCATCCAATGATGTGCATACTGGCCTAAGCCTGCGAGCTCCAACCATCCTTTGGGGAAGAATTCCATTATGCTACTATTTCTATCCATGAAAAGCATGTTTGTTAGCTGAGCCCCATGAGGAGATGCTACAATGTCGGTGTTAGACATAACTTTGACCTGAACAAACAGCAATTTTAGTCACGCTCCAAAGAAGACGGTTAGTGTTTGCACTACTTTTTTAACTACTAACATTCTTGTTTCTAAGTCAACCTGAGCATTAATCACCATCACAATATGGGCACCTTCACATTCTATCTTACAATTCTTTTCTTCTTTTTTTTGTGGGGGGGGGGGGGGGGGGTGTTGGGTGTTGGGGGGAGAGGATGAAATTCAAGAATGTTATTTCAATGTGTTCAAATTCTTTGGAAGTAGAGGGGACCAAATAAAAACAATAAATCTATTTTGATTGATGCATAATAAAAGTTGTGTCAATGTTAAGCCTATGTAAAAGTGATGCTCCTCCAATGAAAAATTGAATGTTCCTAGCGTTACTCAATGAAAATTGTAAGAGCCAAGATAAAGAGATCACAAACCTGGTCACAGAAAGTAAGATCCTCTGACTGAATTACCTTCAACAAGCAACCCTCCACTCTTGCACATTCCCTTGCAAATATGTCAGTCACAGCACTTGCATTTCTGAAAGATCTTGAACCTCTCCTCATCAGCAAAGTTAGCCTTATGATTGGCTCCCCTCTTTCATTGACTTCTCTCCCTCTATCTGCTTGGTTAATGCCACAAAAACCTCTCGCTTTACATCTCAACAAATCAAAAACCTCAAGCTTCTTCTCCTTCCCCATGTTCCCCAAATTATGCCTCATCACTATTGCCTTTTCAAAACAATAAGGCCCATCATCTCCTTTTTCAAATCCCTCAACCAAAACTTCCCCATAGGTTGCTTGCATTAGGTTCTGAAGCCATTTTCCCATGCTATTCCTAAGCTCACCCCAATGGTATAGTACCCATCTTGTTGGTCTTAAGCACTCATTCTTCATGGACCAACCAACAAATGGAGCCATAGCACACACCCCATGCCACAAATTCACATAGTCATAGTAACTGTCTGACAGAAAAGTCAAGCCCTTCATGAACAAAGTTTTGTCTGGAAGACTTTCTGGCCAAGCCAAAGCATATGAGCTTTTTGTGCCATCTCTTACATCACGACCCTTGATGCACAAAAGCCTTCCCTTTGATGCTTTTGAAGGGAAATAGAGGTACTCAGCTTCATTTTCCTCATAAGTGTCATTCAAGGAGCTCATAAACCAAGTGTTCCCTGACATGGCAGTCTCAGAAAACCTGAGGTCTTTTAAGGGAAGGAAAGTCACAGATTCTCGGAGCTTTGAGATTATAGTACTGTCTGTAATATCTGAGTGACTTGGACCATGGTTGGCTTTCAATGCCAAACCTTTCCATTTCTTGAAAAATGCCCATGAAGAAGCAGTGGGTGATAAGGAATAAGAATCAAGAGAAGATGTTTCTGCTTGGAAAAGAATGACAAATAAAAACAGTACCAAGACACATATTATGAGTTTGATTGAGTAGAATGAACTCTTTCTTTTGGTAGGAGTTTTGCGGTCAGTTTCCACCTCCATCAGCCTGGTCAAGTTGAGTATTGCCCAAGTGAACTTGTATTTATGATTTTTAATACTCATTTTCTTGAGGAAAAGACAAAAATTGTAGAACTTGAAAAAGGGTTTTGTTAATGGATTTAAAAAATTAAGTTCAACTATACACAAAATGTCAATGAACCTGCTCATTCTTCTCAAAAAAAAAAAAAAAAATTGAACCTGCTCATGCAAAATCGTGACCAATAAATTATTGATAAATGTTTTCATAAAACGTGTATAACTTTAATTGACTCCCTCTCTCTCTCTCTCTCTCTCTTGGATAAGTGTCTCGAGATTGATATGGCTGTTCAATTAATAAAAAAAGCATGAATTCTGATCTCAACTTTATTTTTTGTGTAAAAGGAATGAACGTGCAATCTCACAGGATATCACCCTTCATGAGCAAAGTGTGGTGGATGGAAGAGAGTGGTGAGGACAAAAATTTATTTAGTGCTGTAAAATGGTGTTGAGTGTTGACCATCATAATATTACTACCATTGGCCGGGGCCAAAAATTGAAGTCCATGAGTTACCACTAGTCACCAAACATTTTCAATCAATATTTTAGCAAGTGGATGCAGAATCTTCCTCTTTGCATCGTGTGTGCGACTTGTGAATGCATTAAGTCGTGGTATTAAATTTTAAGGAGTGCCCTAAAGAATAATAAATGGTCTCAGAGATTGCAATATTTTTCACAACCAACTGGATGATTTGGAATAAGTGGAATGAGGCTCGCTTCGCTACTCCACGTCCTGATCCCCCTTTTCTAACCATGTTTGTTGTAGCCCATGCTTTAGAATATTTGGAAGCTAATTATGGAGTTTTGTCTTGAGTAATAGTAAGATAGTCTTGTTTTTTTCTTTGACATTGCTTGATGTAACTTTGCTTATAGTTGCTGTTTTTGTAAGGTGAAGAGAAAGCTACGTAGCTAGCTCAAGTTTAGCATGGTTGTTCTATGATGCTACCTTGCTTTTGTATAAACTTATTCTTTCTTTGAATAAAATGCTTCCGTTTACTCTCAAAAGAAATAAAAATAAATGGTCCCATTATCGAGTGTCTAAAGGCAATAGTTAAGATTGAGTTTTCTATTGTAATCAATCAGCTATTTGGGTGCAGTCTCACATGAGTCAGTTAAAAAAGTATTTGTTTATTTGCTTTTATTACTCTCAATGCAATGAAACTCAATAAATTTCTGCTTAACGGAAGTGCAATAGCATCCATTAAAAAAAAAAAAAAGCCTCTAAAATATACATTTGTCAATAATTTTAGTACATTGCATATAGACAAATTTATAATGGTTGTATTTGTATGCTTTTTCTTTTTTTTCTTTTTTGCATATTTATGCACAATTTCAATTAATTTTAAAAATATTATTTAATGTAACATTTTTTTTTTTTATATATTCATTTAATTTAATGTTAAAGGCATCCTAATGTATCCCCTCATGATACTCAGTTTGACAAAAGTTTTGATATTTAGGATTAATGTTCCATGTACTTGGCACAGTCACCGACAAGATAAAAAAGTATATCTATATTTGTGAAATTTCGAGCTATAGCCTGGTCAAGCGGTTCTGATTAAGAAGATAGATCGGAGAAACCATTGTTTATAGAGCTTTGTTTTAGATCCACCATTCACGCTCGAAATAAATTTAAGTAGGAAGGAGACGCGGAAAACAGTGGGCTGCAACAATTCCAGATTCAAGGAGCCATTTGACAGTGAACATTTTATAAACATCAAGAAACGATAATTTTAGAATTTTTTAGAAAAATAGGAGAAACATTGTAAGAATCGGAAAAAGAATGAGATCTGTTTGGTTCCTAAATCTGTTTGGTTCCTAATTATTAGAAACAGATTTTTGTTTTTTGTTTTTTCCCCAATTCACACAAAACAGTGGAAAAAAAACCCATCCAATGTGTTTTTAAAAATGGTTTTCAGAGAACTAGAAATCAGACTATTTATTTTCAGAAAGTATCTAAATGAGGTTGACTAAAATTGTTTTTTGTTTTCTTTTCTACTTAAAAAAATATATAACATCATGTTTGCATGCTTCTTGTTCTCTTTGAACAGTTCTAAAAACTTATAAAAAAAATATATAAAATAAACCAAAACACAACCACAGTAAGTCTGAACAATGTTACTAATCTGTGAACAACCGCTAGCTAAAGATCCTGGCTCCATAAATCCCAAGCTGCCTTTTCTTCAAAGAAGACTGCAACTTTATTTGAAACACTAACAAAACAAAGTCTTTTCTTCAAAGACAACTGCAACTTTTTTTGAACAAATAACTAAATTAACAAAAAAAGGGTATCTGCCCATGCTGTAAGTAAAGGGGAATCAATTCATAGTATACTTGCATTCTATTTACATATACTGTACATTAATTCCGTCAGTTGATCAGGATTAGCACCATTATTATGTTAAAACAGCACACATAAAAACATAGAAGAATTGCAACAAGAGCTCAAGCTACAAGCATCGATATAGATCGTTACCATTTTGATCTACAAACATCAACTTGTAATCATCATTTGCACCGAGTCGGGTTAATTTTAATCCCCCAAATAAAAAACAGCGGAGATAGTGATATTGGTAGTCAGTCTGTCAGTAGGGTCAAAATGCTTTGCAGAGATTGTTAGCCTGCATGTTAGATGAACCCTGCTGCTCTATTGGGCCTGTAGAACCACACAGTTTGCTCCGCTTTGGTCCCGAAATTCTAACATTTGAGATTGCAGTGGCAAGCACATCCACCAAACAGAAATCATCTGGATCCTCTGACTTGCAACTTTCAGATGATGGAGGAGGATTCAAGACCTCATTGGGAGAGCCAATAAGCATCCCGTTTCCATCTGGCTTTAATCTAGGTGCTCCTCTATGGTTCTTCAAATTTGATTTCAGGGGAAGAGTCTTGGGTGTGCGCTCTGTGTAGAACAATAACCATGGATGCCCTGAAACAAGACCAATTTGTGTGTCAATTGACTATGAACAAATCCAGAGGTCAGCCATCATTCAGTCTTAAAACCACACCCCAAACTACTAGATTAATAATTAAAAACTCACACACAACCCACTCATATATTTAAAGAAGTTATAAGCAATCACGCAAATAAAAGAATAGGGTTATTAACAACTATCAACCCTTTTTTTTTAAATATAAGTCAGCTATCCACCCTAAATTATGGAGGCATTTACCACGTGCATCCCAAACTTCAAAATTCTGCAAACAATACCCTAATTCAAGATTAGTTTGCAATTGTCACCCCATTGACCAAATCAGTGTCTAAATCATATAGTTTACAGCTATCCACCATAAAGTATAAGAGCTTCCCAATATGCATCCTCAGCTAAATGTGAGATAATCTTCCACTAATCTGATAATCTAGACACTAATTTGGATGGTGGATGGACTTTGCAAATTAATCTTGTACTATTAAAGTGTTGAGTGCAAGATTTATAATTTAGGATGCTATATTACAAATGCCCCTTTATAGTTGTGTGGATAGCTGCAATTAGACAAAAAGATAAAATGAGCCAAGGTAAGCAGATCAACCTTTAGTGATGGTTGGACCAGCTAATGCATGTTGGAAGAAAAGCACAAGAAAAAGGCACATGCAACACTCAAAAACATTTCAATGTAACACAGCATCTGAACACAAAATTTGCAATACTGGTTGATATTTCAAAGATGATTCAAGTATGCAGGGAAACAAGGGGACAGATAGAGCAGTTGCACAGGAAATAATTAGAAGTTCTCTATAATTAAAATCTCAATCAATAGCATCATAAACTTACTTAATACTTCATCCGCAGTTATCCTAGCTGAAGAATCCCTTGTTAGCATTCTACCAATAAGATCTCGAGCAGGTTTAGATATTGACTCCCATACTCCTGTGTGGAAATCAAGCTTCACGTTCTTAATTGCCTCAAAAATTGCTTCTTTGGAATCTCCACGAAATGGAAGAACACCAACCAAGAGAGCATGGAGGAGGATACCAGCACTCCAAATATCAACCTTCTCAGAATAATTTCCTAACAAGACTTCTGGGGCAACATAGGCAGGACTTCCAGCCAATCCAGTCAAGTTCTGACCTGCAGTGTAGTAATTGTGTCATTTTATGAGCAACCTGGCAAAGCTTTCACCAACAACCAACCAATGTGTGAGACAACAAGAAATCCAACAGAAACTTACAAGGACACATGCCAATCACTTGTAGTTGTGTTTAAGCAGGAACCGGACAAATAATATATATGGTATTAAGGGGGAAAAAAGAGATATTTTTATAAATAGTATTTAGAGAGAGAGAGGATATACAATGTCATTTATAAGGGCAATGAAAATAATTTAAAGGAAAAATATCTAATAAATGATGGGATGTGATAGATAAAGATTTCAGATAAAGATTTCAATAAAGAGGCATGATGATTGCTGCTGATTAAAGATCCCTCTAGAAATTCTTATCCCTTTGTAAGGAATACAATAAGAAAATCATTTGATATGCAAATACAGGAGCCTAGTCAAAGGATTTTATCCACTATACAAGTTTCACACACACACCCAATAGGTCTTGAACCAAAAATCCATTACATTATTGATGGAGGAAATACCATTTGAGCCAGATTCATTAGCAAAAGTTTCACAATAATATAGCCAACTAGATGGTAGTGTATCACCTAGTAGAAACAAACATAATCACCCAAAGACCCAAAAAATCATCTTTACAAGATAGAAGCATTAAGCTATAAAGAGTCAACAATGATTTGTTTGTACAGTGCTATTTAAAAGCTGCACATCTATTGTATAATATTATATTGACTGGTGGGTGATTTTTGCATGGTCATTCTTCATGTGTAGGATTTGACTTTGAAACCTTGACTGGATCTGCCAATTCCATGTTCCATGCCCATTCTAACATAGAGGCTATTCATCTGTGACCTTGATTGTTTAGCTCCTTTTGTATTCGTACTGTATCTACTTTTCATTGACTAAACCACTAAGTGACTGTAATACTTTCTAGCTCTAAACACCCTAAAGCTATAAAATCTCCAATGGGAGCAAATGTTCGGTTAGTCATCAATCTTGATAGTTGTTGTATACACTAATTGTGGGGCAAAGTAAGTTATTCTGCTACATAGAATCTTAATCACAAACAGATTTGCATTGACCTCAACATTTTATGAACCTGGTCTATCCATTTGTACGTCTTCACTAAACCAACAAAGCAAGTCAATCCGATGGACATTTAAACACATGCATCATTGAAAAATTCCTTATCAATTCAATTCTTTCAAGGCCTACTTGCTTTCTTTACCACATAAGGGCATAAATTTCCATTTTGTTCTATATTAGTGGCTGAGAATGATGTCATTTGTTCTAAAGAATGCCAGGGTACCTTGCCAGGAACGAGTACATACTAGACCTACTAACTAAAATGAAAAAGAGATCAGAAATATAATGATAATACATAAATTATGAAATATTGCAAATTACTAAAACTTAGAATATATCAGGGAACCTAATGTCTCAAAAGAGTCAAAACATGGACATCAAAGAAAAAATGGGCAGAACGATCCTTTTATGAAGCTCAAATTGATATCATCTACTTTGCTTTAAAAAAAATGATCTTGTTCTCACCACAATTAACAGATAAAGACACCCATGATCAGAGCCACACAGAGGCATAAAACTTCATTTGATCAAACAGAAACAGAAAACTACAACATGGAGGAGGACACATTAGATAATTTATCAATCATAATGACATATCCATTGCCTTACTTTTACTCTCTGTGTTTTCTGCACATGCATTAACAACATACTACCATTTAAACTCAAAACGCAAGGTGCTACAAATTCAGGTGGAAAAGTTACAAAGGAAATAAAATAAACAACTTAATAAGTATCAACATTCTCCATAGCATGTATCGCTTACCATTTGAGATTCTTGTGGCAAGACCAAAATCTGCAAGCTTTATCTTCCCTGATTTCGTGAGAAGAATATTCTCAGGCTTTATATCTCTATGCACAACTCCCATATCATGACAATACTTAATAACCAACATCACTTCCTTGAATATATTAGCAGCACGATGTTCTGAATATTGATCCTCTTTGTTCATCTGATCGATCAAACATCCCCCAGAGCACAACTCCATCACAAGATGAAAACACTCTGGCTCCTCGTACACGGCCCGCAATGTCACCACCCCAGGATGACCAGACAAATGCTGCATTATCTCTACCTCCCTATGAACAGTTTCCTCCCCCTTCCGCAAAGTCTTGCACGCATATTCCACTCCACTATCTCTAGACCGACTCGAACAAACTGACCCAAATTTCCCTTTCCCAATAGTTGCACCCAAAATATAATCATCCTCCACCTTATTCTTCCTACCCATTTGGGTTGCAACATCTATACACCCTATCTTCCTCTTGAGCCCTCTCCCCGGTGGGACCGAAGACAAAGTCCCACACGGCGGAGCAGTGGCAACCCCAGCAAGCCTATTTTTACAGGTAACAACAGATTCAGCATCAACATGTTCTTTGCACCTCTTCTTCAACCTTGTATAGTCTTCTAGTGAATAGTGTGAGGTGAAACTCAATGATGGGGATGTTAAAGCGTCTGGTAAATTTGGTGACCCATTAGTATCACTTCCTTTCCTCTTCTTCCTCATCAAAACTGAGTTACTTAACACTATTTATCTCAAATTATTCCCACATTACATTGCAAACATCACCCAAAAATATAAAAAATCAAACTTTTGTACACAACAATCCCTGTTCTCAACCAAAAATACAAAACACAAAAAACCCATCAGTAAATTTCAAATCTTTATGAAATTAGAAATTTTAAAAAAAAAAAATTGAATAATTTGATAGTTTCCGTAAATCCCTAATACACAATTTTTGTGAAACTAATTTCAAGTAAAATCAAAGAGGTTAGGGAAAAAGAATGAACCTTTGAGCTGAGCCAAAATGTTCCTCAGATTTCGGAGATCGAGAAAGCTATGAACTTGTCTGATTGTTAGAGAGTAAAATCGGAAACGAGAATTTGGAGAAAAATGGGTGTGAGATTTGATGAAGGATCGGAATAGAGGAAACCCTAGAAAGTTTCACAGATAATAGCGTGATTGATAATTATATGGAATAGGTGAGAGAGAGAGAGAGAGAGATAGCCAGGTGGGGATTTTGAGTCGTTAATTGCCGAAACCACGTGTTGTTTCTTTATTTGTAAGGCCAAAGGATATTCGACCATTAGTCTGTTTTCTGATTCGGTTTGGTGGGAAGGATACAATGTGTGTGCACGACATGGCGGTAAGTGTGCGCTCAGAATCTAGGCGATCGATTCCTTCTTAGCAAGGAATACATAGTAAAAAAGAGTTTGTTCAATAAAATAATGACTTTCTTTGACTTGAATTGAGAAATCAATAATGTCTAAAATATTCTTTAAAAAAAAATGTTTAAAACATATTTTGCTAATAAGTAAACATGCCGGTTGCCTTGAAGATTGTATCAAGTCTTCGTATCAAATTTATTAAATGAAGAAATAAAAATATGTAAATAATAATGATTTATTATTAAGAAAATTTCAAATATATAACATCCCTTCTATAGAAATTGATTTTATTACTAAGTCAAGACATTTTATATTTCTTATTGATAAAATACAAGTGAAACTCACAAATAAAAATTATATATATAAAATATAATCAGTCATGTAATTTTTCAAATTATTAATACATAAAAAAAAAAATTAAGCATGAAACCTTAAGAATGAGTTACACTTTGTATAATTTATGTCATTTAAAATTTAGATTTAATTGACTCTTCTCCTTTGATTAAGATGGTGTTGTTTTCCTAAATTATAAAACTAAGCAATATGTTTATTAAAAAAATTAAAAAGAAAATAAATTAAGCAATATTATACTTAATTAATATAATACTTTAAAGTCAATGTTAAGAGTCTTGTAATTAAATTAACACATTTTTATATACAAAGTATTTAAAAATTGATTAATTGTGTATTAGAAACATATTATAATTATTATCTTTACAAAAAATACTTTAAAGTCAAATTTTAAATTCATTCAATATTAGTACTATTTAAAAGTGGAAGTAATATTTTTTTTATAAGAAAGTAGTAGCAGTAGGAATGATACAATGGCACCGTACCAAGTTGCTTTCTTAATTGATTATGATATGATTTTTTTTAGTTAAGATTTTTCTTTTGTAGGTTTATATATAAATTATTTCTGGTTCGTTATTTTTTAATAGTTTGTCTTTTACAACTATATTGTTTTATATCGTTTTCGTATGTAATTCCCTTTTTTTTTAAAATCAATTAGTCAATTCCAAGTATCCATCAAACTACGAAGTACGTACACATTTGATGTGATCTGATGATGGGACATTGGGAAAAATCAGTGGCTACACGTGGGTGATGATGACCTGTGTTTTTTGTTTTTTCATGTTGTCATTGTTTTCTATTTTGTGTTTGGTGGCTGAATCTATGGGCTGGCTAAATTGGCTATTGGTTGTACAGTACATACTTGTAAATTTCCTCTATTCTGTGTAAAGTTTAATTAAAATTATTTTACTATTTAATTTATTTTTGTTACTATTTATAAGTTTTATTGTACTTTTTTATATTATTTATAAGTTTCACTGTATTATTTAATTAACTTTTATTTTTATCTACAATATTTTTAACAATAAATTCTTAATATCAATAAAATAAACAGTATCTAAATATATCTTAGTGTTGATATGACTGTAGCCCAATTCTAATTATAAAGTTAATCTTGTTTTTTCCCACATTCTCTAATTCTCCCATTTTTGTTTCTATCTTTCTGTTTTCACTTTCCTTTTCTATAATTGTTACCTCGCTTGGCCTATCACAAATTCATTTTCATGGTTGGCAAATACATTAGGACCATTACTTGCCCTTTAATGATTTTTTGTGGACACACACACACACACATATATATACTTCACATATTAATTAAACAAATTATATAAAACAAATAAATATTATATAAATAATATCAAAACTTTAGTGAGTCACTTGAAATTTTAAGGATGATATGTAATGTATAAAATATATTATATTAAAATCTAAAATTATGATAGATGTCCAAAATAATGGATTTTTTTTTTTGAATTTTATATTACAAATTTTGAAATTCTTTGAAATATAATTTTAGTTGAAATATGATTTGTAGGAGTGATAAGCCCAGGAGTACATATCTGTAAAGTATATTGGGTTAGAGACCCAATCCGAGGACATTAAGTAGTCCGAGGATTGGTAAATACCTTTATAAGAGTCCATATTGGAAAGTGAATAGTTGAAGTTTGATCACAATTAACTAAGAAGACGGTTCGAGGACGAATACTTTCTCAACTGAGCAAGGCCGAGATTAGAAGGTATGGTCTAACACCAAGAGCAACGTCCCGGACGATTCCACTGATATGAATAAGTATCCAGAAGGAACAGGACAAAAAGAGATCATGAAATATCTCAAAGGAAAGCCGCTACCACCGCATTAAATGTTCTGCAGCTAACTCTCTAACCCATTAATGTGGAAGTAATACCTGAATAATGGTTTTCAGTCTTACAACTACTACACAAAGACTTCAGGAATGTGCTAATGTGACAAGTATCAACATCAACCATCTACTCTGCAAGTGGAGAGTAAAGATGAAAGGGGAAAAGAGTATAAAGGGAGAATGGGACAATGAGAGATGGGGATCGAGAAATTAAGAGAAAATGACTGTAGCAATCAAGAATTGCATTTGTAACCAAATTTGAGAGAAATATATAAGAACTAATATCCTCGGACTATGCCGAGGATGATTTTCTTCATTGTAAACTTGTCTATCTTCATTCTCTTGTCATCTGAATCCACTTTAGTGGTTGTCTGATTTATTAAAGCCTAGTTTTCCAATCAATTCTCTACAAATTCATTGTTTTGGGCTTTTTGAGCCTAAGTCCACCTTTTGGGTTAGGGACTCAAATCTGGTCCTTACATTATTTAAATTTCTTAAAATTTGGCTAATAGGTTTTTACCTAAGGTGAATTTATCATAACTAATGAGAATTTAACCATTGTGGTAGATAAAAGATAGTCATTTAATACAATCACGACTTCTAGGCTAGATTTTTTTTGTATAAGTGAGATTCAACTCAAGTCCCCTTATTCAATGATGAGAGATTTACAAGTTAAACACTTATATTAATCATATATCACAAATGATAGGAAACTAACAAAAGTTTGGGAAAACATCTATATGATCGACATAAAAACCACCCGATGAATATAGAAGGCAAGACAAGTAAGTGTGGTCAACGACTAACTTGAGATTGCATATATTTCACCATACAATTATTAAACAAACAAAAAAACAAACCATGCCCTACAATCTAAGGGGGGAGAAGGGGGGTTTACACAAGAACAGTGATAATAATTAACAAAGAAAATATAAAATAAACACACACACACACATATATATATAATGGGAAAAAAAAATGTAGAAATCTCAATAAAACCTGAGGTAGCTTGGAAAGTTGTCAAATGTGGCTTTGCTTTCTCAACCATATTGTTTGGAGTAACAATGATAAAGGTCTTCAAATTGTTTTCTGTAGATGTGCTCACAATTTGTCTCAAAGCCAAACCGAGCCCCATTCTCACTTTCATCTCTTCATAGCCAAATGTGATTAGCTATAATGTCAATTGGTGTTGGCATATAGGGTAGTAGGTTTGGTTTTTTTGAATGGATCTACCATAAATTGTTGGATTCTACATGGATTCCAGTTGATTATGGGTTTTTGGTGGTAGTGATGGCGCCGACATATTGGGGATGTTTGCTTGTAGGTTTTTATCAAAGGAAATGATAAACAAAGGGTCTATTTTTATTATTTGTTATACAAAAGTAAATTAATAATGCAGTAATCTAAGTGTTAAATAAATGGCGCGACATTCTCCACATAGGATGCTACATTAGTTTATGAAAAAAGAAAACAAAAGAAAAAAATAAGGTATTTTAACAAAAAAAGGTAGTAATCTTGGCATTACCATAAAAATAAAACACAAAAAAAGGAACAAAAGCACGTAACAAATTTTGACGACTTTAATTCCTTCCTACCAAATAAGGCATTTACAACAATTAGCGAGTAACACATATATGAAGTAGTAGGAGTGTATATGGGTTGGGTTGAGGAGTTTTTCTAATTTGGTCTACCATGGTCAAGTTAAAAAAAAATCCAACCCAATTCAACCCACCTAGATCGGGTTGGACCCATGGGTTGGATTTTTTTTTTTTTATTGAGCATTAGAACAAAACTAATACAAACAAGAGCAAATTAATAATCTAACAAACCTAAGCATAGCACTAAACCAACGCAAACTATTTTATTAATGATTCAAAGTTAGTAGGATATCATATAATTCTATCCCAATTCCTAACTCAGTTGATAAACAACAAAAAAGTAAACAATAATATTATATAATATATACTTTAAATATAGGTGGGTCTAGGGTTGTCCACGGGTCGAGTTTGTGCCCGACCCAGACTCGACCCAAAAGTTTAAGGTGGGTGAAAATGAAACCCGAAATTATCCCGGAGTGCTAGTCGAATCGTTCGGTTTGGGTCTTGTTGGGTTTTAGGTTGTACCAGTTGGTTTCGAGTTTTGTTGCTGGTGCCGTTATTTGGCTGAATTCATTGAGATCTAGCCAGATCACAATGAGATCTTGCCAAATCTCCCAACTCAATTGATAAACAAACAAAAGAGTAAACAATAATATTATATAATATATATTTTAAATATAGGTGGGTCTAGGGTTGTCCACGGGGTGGGCCAGGTCAGGTTTGTGCTAGACCCAGACTTGACCCGAAACTTTTGGGTGGGTGAAAATGAAACCTAAAACTGACTCGAAATGCTAGTCGGATCGTTTGGTTCAGGTCTCGTCAGGTTTTGGGTTGTACCGGTTGGTTTCGAGTTTTGTTGTTGGTGCCGTTATTTGGCTGAATTCGTCGAGATCTCGCCAGATCTCCTAACTCAATTGATAAACAACAAAAGAGTAAACAATAATATTATATAATATATTTTAAATATAGGTGGGTCTAGGGCTATCCACAGGTTGGGTTTGTGCCTAACCCGGACTCAACCCGAAACTTTCGGGTAGGTGAAAACGAAACCCGAAACCGACTCGGAATGCTAGTCAGATTGTCTGGTTCGGGTCTCATCAAGTTTTGGGTTGTACCGGTCGGTTTCGAGTTTCGTCGTTGGTGCTGTTATTTGGTCGAATCCATCTAGATCTGGCCAAATCACAACGAGATCTCGTCAGATCTCATCGAGATCTCGCTAGATCTTGATTATATCTCGAAGAGATCCCAACTAGATCTCGTCAAATCTGGTGGGATTTCAAGTAATTCTTCGTCGAAAAACTCCAAATATTGCTGGTTTTTGTTAGAAAACCTTCGAATATCTCCATAATTTTTTAGTTTTATGATTAGGTTGAGTGGCTCGGGTTTTGGGGAGGAAACCCACTAACTGACCTGAAGGTGCTAGGTTTCATGGGCGGCAACCCGCCACTGACTGTCGGAGTGGTCGGTTTGGGCGGTTGGCAGTTTGGGTTTAGGCAGGTTGGTCGGGTTTTCGGGTTGGTGGACAGTCCTAGGTGGGTCGGGTTAGGCTAAGCGGATTTATGAATCTGCTGATCTGTACCCACTCCGACCCACTGTAAAACTTTGTTTGACAATCCAATCCAACCTACCAATCCAATATAATTTGTTAATCGGCAGGTTAGCTATACACCTCTATATGAAAAGGGGTTTTATGTGTGTGTCTATATATATATAGACACACACATCACATATAAAGGTGAGTTTCATTTTTTTTTTCTTTTTTTTTGTTTGAGAAATAAGTGAGTTTCATCTATGTAATCCTTGGGACAGACTTGTTCAACAAAATTTGGCAAACACAAA
Organism: Quercus lobata; assembly: GCF_001633185.2. Classification (NCBI taxonomy): domain Eukaryota; kingdom Viridiplantae; phylum Streptophyta; class Magnoliopsida; order Fagales; family Fagaceae; genus Quercus; species Quercus lobata. The sequence goes on along the minus strand of NC_044912.1, from coordinate 16,897,351 downwards.
TGAAAATCAAAGTTGCAACTTCTTTGTGTTAGGTAATTATCGATGCCGTTTTTTGTTTTAATTGTCAATGTGGTAAGATAGAATTATAGTCTAGCTTAATTTAAGTTTATGTGTGTGAAACTCTCTTTTAAAGACTTGAACTCTAAATTTTGTTCTCTCACATCTCGCAAGCACTTATACTCGTGGAGTAATCATCATGTCAGGATGCGCGTTGATATGGTGTTTGTATATTATAATTGATGCATAATAAAATATCATTTATTAATTATAAATTTGAAGTGAAGGAGGAAAATTCAAAAAAAAAAAAAAAATAGTGCCAGCTGCTTTGAAGACCCTTGGCACATAATAAAGTAATGTATCTAGAAGATTGGAATGACAGTTTATGGATACACATTACTGTCAGTTTCTTTAAGATCTTCAACTTTCTTCTCATGTGTGTTAAAATAGTTAGTATTCTATTAAAATAAAAGAAAAAAAAGAAAAAAAAAATCAAACTCCAACCTCATCACACTTAAAAATGGTATCAAAACACCAATATCAGATAACATATAAAGAAAAAAAAGAAGAAAAGAATTTATTAGCTATATTTTGACATTTTTTAGGATTGGGCCTCTCTCTCTCTATCTTCAAAAAATTTAGCCCCCTCCGGCCTCCCCTAAGAGCCCAGTCGACCAGACAAACCCAAAAAACCCAATTAACCCACCCCACAGTTTTACAACCCAAACCAAATTCAGGAAAAAAAAGAAAAGAAAAGAAGAAAAAAGATAGAGAGAGAGAGAGAGAGAGAGAGAGAGAGACCGAGAGACAGAGACCGCCAGGCTCGCCACTGATCACTGACCCACTTTGCGACGAAGAGGAACTCCAGTGTGAAGGACACGGTGGCCGGAAGCGAAAACTTCCATCAGCGACGGCGACGGAGGCGGTTGTCCTGATCTGATTGTCGCTCTTGAAAGGTAACAAACACTGAAGGAGGAGAGAAAAAAAAAATGTCTCAGTGTATGTCTAGCTTAAACCCACCCAAAACCCTGATCAACCCCAAAATCTCAATAAAGAAGCCATCTTTCCCTTCAATCTTTACCTTCAAAACAAGACCCAGATTCCAAAAACTCACAACAATCTCTGCCTCAGTGATGCCAAGCCAAAACCAAGACCACCCACCACTCTCATTGGACTCTCTCATCAGTAGTAGTCGCAAAGATGAGCTTTTTGGGTCAATCAAAAGCTCCTTGTCTAATTGTCTCTCTGAAACCAATCTCCACCTCACTGTCCCTGGCCTCAAATCCAAAACCAGAGGCAAGGTAAACCCTTTTCAACTCTGACACCAAAACTTCATTCTATTGTATCATAATCCAGAAATTCACTCACTGTACTGTTTGTTGTGTGTGTGTGTGTGTTTAGGTTAGAGATATTTATGATAGTGGGGACTATCTTGTTCTTGTCACTACTGATAGGCAAAGCGCTTTTGACAGAATTCTTGCTTCCATTCCCTTCAAGGGCCAGGTTTTTATTTTTATTTACTGGTTTTAGTTGGATTTTTACTTATGGGAAAAAAAAATTAAATTGAGGTTAGCAAGAGTGTTAGTAAAAGACATTCTTATTTTTTTTAGGTTCTGAACGAGACGAGTTTGTGGTGGTTTGACAAAACTCGACACATAACTTCGAATGCAGTTGTGTCTTCACCGGATAAAAATGTTACAATTGCAAAGAAATGTTCTGTTTTTCCTGTTGAATTTGTTGGTGAGTTATTAGAAGCATACTGGTCTATATTTTCTTTTGGCTTGCTAACATTTTATTTGTTGGGTGTAAACTACACCAATGCAATTGAGGTTTTATGAAATATTATCTCCAAAATTCTTGAAGGTGTGACACTCCTTGAGGTTTGTATAAATGTAACTGATAATTGTATTCTCTCTCACACACTATGGCTTTCCTAACGGAATATTTCAGTTTTAAAAATTATTCAGCATACCCAAACAATGGACAAGATGACATTCCTTGAGGTTTTTAGATGAACAACACTCCCCCTTTGAGGTTTATATGAATGAGTAGAAAAATTTATATATAAAAAAAAAAAAAAAAATCTGTTAGGGAAGTCACTGTGTGAGAGGGTGCACTTATCTGTTGCACTACAAAAAACCTAGGAGTGTCATTTTCGTTTGTAATTTGATGGGAGTATCATTTTGTAAAACCTCAAGAGAGGTGGGTATAATCCACCCCCCTCCCCCTACGGCGAATATTAAACAATAACTATGGCCGATAATTTGTTGTAATGAGGTCCTAAATGATCAATCTAATCTCAATTGGTCTTATTTCAGAAAACTATCTATTAAACTTGATCTTCTTGATTGTTGGTTGGTTTTGTTTTTTTAATAAATCATTTTCCCAATCCTGGTTGCATGGAAAGTATATTGTTGGTCTGTTAATACTTTTTTCATTTTTGATAGGTAAGAAAAAGTATATTAAAAAAACTACTAGATGCAAAAAAGCACCAGCAGAACAGAATTACAAAAGAGAAGAAAAAGCAAAAACATAAAAAGTCAAAAAATACAAAGAAGAAGAGAGCTAAGGAATAAAGGAATAGAGTCACTAGATGTGAGTCCCCAAGCCCTAGCCCAATCAAAAAGGGAACCAAAGAAGAGAGCAAGCAATTGGTCCTCAGATCTATCTAAATCCTCAAACCTCCGCCGATTGCGTTCCCTCCAAATACACTACATCAAACACAGCGGAACTAGGTTCCAAATGGAGGATGAATTCTTCCCCAGCCAATTCCACCAACTAAATAGAAAATCTCTCACCATACAAGAGGGAACCCAAGAGATCCCAAAAATCCTAAAAACAAAACACCACAGCCGATAAGCCTTCCCACAATGTAACAACAGATGTTGTTACATGATACAACAGCCGTCTCGCTTGGACATGGACTCACAAGCATGGGACCCATCCTATGTGAGAGGGGTGTTGTATCCAACTGTTACACAAGATACCACATCTTTTTTCAGTATGGCATACTTTTAAAGACATGGTTTCTTGTAGCCAACTAGCCATCCTTTTCCCATTTGTTTGTTAGACCATCAACTCTTCAATTGACACCAAATATGCTTCTAATTTGCAGTTAGAGGCTATGTGACTGGAAGTACTGACACATCATTATGGACAGTCTACAAGAAAGGTGTCCGAAATTACTGTGGCAATGTTCTCCCAGATGGTGCGATATCAATCAATGTTTCACTATCTTTTTTTATCTTATTATTTTCATTCCCTATCTGATGGTCTCTTAATATGTGTTAAGGCTTGGTAAAAAGCCAAAAGCTTCCTGAAAATATACTCACACCAACAACTAAGGCAGTTGATCATGATGTCCCTGTAACTTCAGATGAGGTTTGATCTCTTTGATATAATCAGTCTCTTATGTTTCTGTTATTATGTACAATTTATAGTCACAACTACCATGGTTTTGACGGAAAACAAAGAAAGAATCAAGTGAAATAACTTTTTTTTTTTTTTGATAAGTAATAATGATATATATTCAATAACACTACCTTATGCAAAAAATACATAAGGCAGAGAGAAAATACAAAGGGAAAAGAAAGAGAAAAAGGAAGAAAGAAAAGAAAAGATACTAAAGACATAGGAGAGAGCTAAGAAAACTAGGGAGAGAATCACTAGAGGTGAGTCCCAAGCCCTAGACTAGTCAAACAGAGAGCCACTAAGTGAAGCCAATAGCTGGTCATCCGAACCATCCATGTCCTCAAATGTCCTCCTATTTTGCTCCCTCCAAAGACACCACATTAAGCATAAAGGAGCTGAATTCCAAATGCTAGACGGATGCTTTCCAAGCCAATTCCACCAACCAAAAAAAGTACCCGCAACCAATCTTGGCAAGACAAAAAGAGCTATTAGCTGTCAGGCTGATATGATAAGTAAACTTTGAAAGTCAAAACTCAAAAGATCAAGATTTGGACCAAAAATTTATAGCGAACTGTTTTCTGATTCATTCAGTTGAATAGCTAATGATTTATGATTATTAATCCTGTTGGTAGTGAAGCAATTTGGAAAGCACATCACAACATTCTTATGGCTAAATATAGGTGGTTTTTGTTATTTTGTCTATTTTTTGGTATCTTGTGACGGAATGACCTTGGTATCATATATTTCAGCAAGCTTCACTAATTTGCTTACAATGATTTCTCTAGCCAGCTTGGGTGGCTCATGTGATGCATTTGTCTCACAGATAGTTAAACGTGGACTGATGACTCAAGCTGATTATGATGAAGCAAGTAGGAAAGCATTGAGCTTGTTTGAATATGGACAGGTAGATAAGCTTTGTTGGTTAGCTTTTATTGCTAATTTTTGTGGTCATGATCTCATTGAGATGTAATGGTTCATATCATGGGACTGCATTAATCACACTATAAATCATATTTATTTGTATTTGGCCTTACAATGTGGTTGTTATGTGCCCTTTTTATAATTGTGAAATTAACCTGCTTGATCATTTGGTTAATATTGCAGCACATTGCTTTGGAACATGGCTTGATACTGGTAGACACTAAATATGAATTTGGAAAGGCAAATGATGGTTCAGTTGTTTTAATTGATGAGGTTTGTCATCTTCTTTGAAGCACTGATCTCTCTTTCTCTCTTACACATGCACCCTCATACTCACACAAAGTAATATTATTGTGATTGGATTACATTTCTTGTTTTGAAATTCTAGGTGCATACTCCCGATTCAAGCAGATATTGGATTGCCAATTCTTATGATGAACGCTTTCAGAATGGTCTTGAACCTGAAAATGTTGATAAGGTTTGTTATTTGTTATGTGATGTTTGCTAGTTATCTCTGTAGCATAATAACTTGTGCGTGTGTTAATGTAAGGTTTCACGGATGTATACATGTGTCATGCACAACATGTGACCTTTTCAGTCTGGTAGGACTCTGTATGTCTCATAGACTACTAATGGTGGATTAAAATTTAATATAGGAGTTCCTGCGGTTGTGGTTCAAAGATCATTGCAATCCATATGAAGATGAGGTATTTCATATTCTCAAGTCCTATTGAAATTGCTTCTTGAGTTTTGTGCATATGCATAAGCATCTAATGTCACTGGTGATACAATATTTAGGTCCTCCCTGATGCCCCTGCAGATCTTGTTTGTGAACTTGCTTGGCGGTATGTATTTTCTGCTATTTCCCCGGACTTCAAGTGTTATGCTTTTACAAATAAATAAATAATGATAAAATTAGCCAATAACATATGGTTAATGTCCGTAGGAATGAAGCCATTGTGGCCATTAATAACACCAGCTATACTGTCTCTCTCCAGTATTTATATTCTATAATTTTGTTCTCATCTCTCTATGATTTTTTTATATTTAATTTATTGTTGTAATTATATTCTGGTTCATATAGCCTCTCTCCACTCTCCCTCTTAATTTTAGGGTATTTGTTTTGATTTGTTTGATCCGTAAGAATTAGGCATTTAATTCCTTCTCTGTGCCCTAGTGACCATGAGCTACTGATGCCTTGGATGTTAGCTGTATGTAAATGGAAAGTGATATGTTATGTTGTGTTAAATAAGCAATCATGTAGCCTGTGAGGGAAACTTGAGCTGAACATAATCTCTGTGCTCATTGCTCATAACCCTAATAACCTTCTTGGTCAGCCCATGCTGGAGGCTTTTGAAACTCTTAAAGAGATTCAAGTAAACTCACAAATGTACTTGTAAAATGATCTACATGGAGAACCTTTGTTATGATCTGCAAAGGAACCAATGAAATCAAGATAATATTGGTTTTCTTGCCTAAATAAATGATTTTTTTAGGTGATTTTAGTTGAACAAGACCTGTTTAAGGAAACTTACGAGGTGGTGATTAGCACATCTTGTGTATTTTTCTGGCCTATAAGGAAGCTCACCTTTGTGTTTATTGCACATGTGGGCAGCTGTTTGTACTGCCTGGTCTTTTATTGGTAATGAATATGTTACACCATCAAATAGGTAGTCATTTTTGTTACAAGAAAGCTGATCATCATGTTTATAATTGAGACTTATTTTCAATAATGCGTGTGTAGATTCACTCTTTAAGATTGTGTACTAACTTTCAAACTTTTTGTATTCAAATGGTGTGTATCTCTCATTCATTTATGTTGGGAACACTTAACATTTTTTTATGTTGACAGATACATTTTCTTGTACGAGACAATAACAAAATCAAAATTCGAGATGCCATTGATGGAGGTAAATTAATGACATATATTATTATTGTTATATGTCATAAATAGGTGCATTTTTTTAAAAATATTTGTCATAAATAAAACCATAATTTTGCTTTTTTCATGCAGGAGCCAATACATGATCGAATTTCTCAAAATGTTGCACGTTCGCTGGCCTCTTTACAGTAATTTAGGCTTAAAATATTGCATTGGTTCCATTCCATGTACGTCCTGTGGAATAATCAGGAGAAGAAAGCACAATTTTTGTTCTTATAAAATGGTGGGAATTTGGTCTTGGGAAACACTGTGAGTTGCTGATATTGCATGCACAATTTTTTTGTCAAGAAGGCAGCATTTTCAGTCTCCCAAGGCTTTGTCATCTGACTATGAGGCGGGCACAACTAAGCCAAATTATCAGTTAACTGACTCACTAATTGTTGTAAACTTCTTTTATATGTTACTTTACAGTTTACAGGAATGTTGCTTTTTGCTATATTCAATAATAGAATAGGAGATCTTTTTTGTCCTCTTTGCAATTTAGTTCTGACCCACAGGAAGTAATTGTGTTCGGTAATTGGTGTATTTTTGTGCTTTTGTTTTGTGGTGTGATATTGGGGTGAGGGATTGGATGCATCTTTTCGATTTTTTAGTATGTTCAATTCCATGGCAACATTTGTGATATGTGGCTTGTCCCTTGATTATCTAATTTAAGGTTCAATTAGTAAGGCAATGTGCAGAACTGGGTACGTTGGGTTCGCCACCCATAGCCATGGGAATCTATGGAAGTGGATATTACAAGAATAGCTCTGATTCATTCATCCTTATTTTGCTACGTGGGATTCATCCATAGAGATTTGGATAAAACTTATTATGCATAGTTTTTTAAGGTGTATATACATCTTAGGTTCATGTAGTTTTTTTGTCAATATAGCAATATGGCATGACTATGTGGCTTATTGATCAATGTACTTAAAAGTGCAAATTCTATTAAGATGGGGTATAAAACTCAGGTTTTACATCCTTCAATTATATTGTGCCATATCAGCTTAATGCAAATTAAAGAATAAATCTTACCACATACAATCATTTATTTTCCTCACTCGATTAATTAACCTATCCATAATCTTATCTTCCTCTAGTTGTATCAGTTTGCACTGGCAGAATCTTTGACGGTAGCACCTGTGGTGGCTGGAGCATTTTATTTTGTTTTGTTTTGTTTTTTGTTTTTTTTTTTTTTGTTTTATATCATGGAGCTGAAAAATGGTTTTTTTCTTTTTTTTTTTAAAAAAAATGTTATGAAATGGAGTTTTAAGGAGTAATTGTGTGCGGCAAGTGCAATTCTTTGTTTAGTAAAATGTTCATGTGGAGTGTTTATATTGGAGGGCTTTACACCCCATCTGGAATGAATGTTTTCTCATGTGCTTAAGGCCTTTTTAGGTGTTAACCTAAATAGACTTATTTATTTTATTCGGCCAATGGGTTTAGTGCTCCCTTATGCTCTTGTGGTGGTCTCATGAGACCTGCTTACACAAAATTTATCCTTGTTTTGGGCCTAATGTTCAGACTTCTTTTGCCAAAAAAAAAAAAAAAAAAACCGACTTCATTACAAGTTCTCTCTTTTTCTTTTGTCATCATCCATGGTGGGATTGGTTTTCCCTGTCTTCTTTTGTTATCTTTTCATTTGTCATATGCTCAGAAAAAAAAAAAAAGTCCATCAAGGCGGCTAAATTATTCTAGACGTCAATATTTATTTAAAAACAAAAGGTGGATAGTCTACTCTTGCCCGATAAGGTTTCTACAATCATCAATTAAAGGAACAATAGGTGGTGCATATGGGTCTTCTTTTAGCCACTGTATAACTTTAAAAACAATCATTGCTGTGTCAAAATTTATTTCTATACAGGCGGCTAAATTATTCAAGACGTCAATATTTATTTAAAACAAACATTGCGAGTCAAAATTTATTTCTAGACATTGGGAGAGGTACATCTATAAATTGCCATGAGATAATGTAGACATCTGCTTAGTAGAAATTAAGAATGGCTGAAGACTCTGTGAAGTTGCTAGGCTATTGGGCAAGTCCTTTTGCCCTTAGAGTTAAGTGGGCTTTGAAACTGAAAGGGATCCAGTACCAGTATGTGGAAGAGGATCTCCCAAACAAAAGTCCCATGCTCTTGCAGTACAACCCTGTTTATAAAAAAGTTCCAGTCCTTGTCCATGATGATAAACCCTTGGCAGAGTCACTCGTAATTCTTGAATATATTGATGAGGTGTGGAAGCATAATCCTCTCCTCCCAACAGATCCATATGAAAGGGCCAAAGCACGGTTTGGGCCAAATTTGCCGAAGACAAGGTAAGAGAAGAAGCCACCTTCTCTATGAGCTTAGTTATATGAACTACTATGCTGGTTACACACCAACTACCACACCCCTGAATATTGGGGATAGCTCTTAAATTATGCTCTTATTCATTGAAAAGAAAGCATGCATCAGTTGGAGGACTATTGGTAATTCAAATATTAGATGACTTATATGGAGATTTTTCTTACTTCTTAAAATAAGCATAAGATTTTCATGCAGCTCTATGATTACATTCTAAGAACATTCACATTAACTCAAGCAAAAAATTTCGTAGCAGAAGAACTTCTTTTTATTTATTTATTTATTTTATTTTATTTATTTTTTACATACTCACTTTTCAAAACACTCAACATCAGATTATCTATTTTACACTACATTACATTACATTAAAATATCAAATTTTCATGATTTTTTTTAATTGTTTATCTTTTTTCATATATAATAACTACCATTTACTTTATTCCTTCGGCCTCGGGATACATAACAAAATAATAAAAAATTATATACAAAATGAATAGTGTTAGTGTAAATTTACACCGTTACTATAACAATTTTGCATATTTACACATTTTTAGCTTGACTAATGTGGGTGATTTTGGAGGTTGAATGTGTAAAATCGATATCTTTTTCTATTTTGCATTGACGCAAACGCTCTAACATGCAATTTCCATCTAAGCTAACAACCATAGAATAACCAATTCTTTATTTCAAACTCTAAAAAAATTAATCAGTCTACTCTTTTCAGTGTGGGCCAGCAGTGATGGCTGCATTTAGCAAGAAGGGGGAGGAAAAAGAGAAAGCTGCAAAAGAAGCTCGTGAGAATTTAAAGACTCTTGAAAGTGGTCTTGAGGGGAAGCGTTTTTTTGGGGGTGAAACAATAGGCTTTGTGGATATTGCTGCTGGCTGGATTGGATGCTGGGCTCAAATGACTGGGGAAATCATAGGCATAAAGCTGATTGATGCAAAGACCATGCCTTTACTTGATGCTTGGTTCAAAGATTTCCTTGAGGTCCCTTTTATTAAAGAATGTATGCCACCTCAGGATAAATTGCTAGAGCACAACAAGGAATTCCACAAAATTTTGACTGCTGCATCGACTTGAAGTCTTTATATCTCTGAGCACATACTTAAGGCTACCTGCATATGGTGTATGAATGATTGTTAGTGAATCATATAAAACTATAAAGGATATGGACTAAGGCTGATATTCTTGATATGAATATCATGCATGTAAGATTAGCAAAATCTGATGAATAAGAATTGCAAAATTACTAGGCAATATTATATATATGCAATACTGGAGTACATGTTTTCGGCAATTTGGTGTATTTTTGTGCTTTTGTTTTGTGATGTGATGTGATGTTGGGGGTGAGGGATTGGATGCATCTTTTTGATTTTTGAGTATGTTCAATTGCATGGCAACATATGTGGCTTGTCCTTTATCATCTAATTTAAGCTTCAATTATTGAGTGGTTTTAGGACTACACACTTTTTTACAACTTTTAGTTACAACTTTGACATGATAGACTGTGAGTGGTTGTCTATTATTTACATATGAACTCACAATTTTTCTTTCACCACTCACACTTTGCAACATAACAATTATGGCCAAAAAGTTGTGAGATAAACTGTGGTACTAGATTTTGTCTCACTTAGTAAAGCAACATGCAAGACTGGGTATGTTGGGTTCACCCATAGGGAACCTATGAACTCTTAAGAATAGAAGTAGATATTCCAAGAATAGTTCTAATCCATCCTACTTGGATTCATCCATAGGGATCTGGATAAAATTTATCTATAGTTTTTTTTAGGTATATGTAGTTATGTACATCTTAGATTCACATAGTTTTTTTATTTTTTATTTTGTGTGGTCAATATAGGCTATATAGCAATATAGTATAACTATGTGGCTTATTGATCGAAGTATTTAAGTTTCACTTGATAATTATTTACCCCTAACCTACAACAGAAACAACTGGACCTAAGCTTTAATCTAAAGAGACATTTTTTAAAAAATATCTTTCTTTTTTTTTGGCTAATGGGTTTGGTGCTCCCTTGTTATGGAGGTGGTATTTTTTGCACGAGTCATGAAATTATTGTCTTACTGATATGTTGGCTCCACACAATGGTCGCATGAGACCGGCATGTTTACAAAAATTAAAATTCTTGTTGTGGGCCTACTGTTCAGACTTCTTTTGCAAAAATAATCTGACTTAATTACAATTTCTCTCTTTTTCTGTTGTCATCATCCATGGTGGGATTGATTTTCCCTCTGTCTTCTCTTTTTTTCTTTTCATTTGTCATGTGCTCAGAAAAAAAAAAATAAAGGAAGAAAAAGAAGTCCATCAAGGCGGCTAAATTATTCTGGACGTCAATATTTATTTAATAACAAACATTGCGAGTCAAAATTTATTTTTAGACTTTAAGTAAAATTTATTTCTAGACCTTGGGAGAGGTACATCTATAAATTGCCATGAGATGATAGACACCTGTACTGTGGAAATTAAGAATGGCTGAAGACTCTGTGAAGTTGCTAGGCTATTGGGTAAGTCCTTATTCCCTAAAAGTTAAGTGGGCTTTGAAACTGAAAGGGATCCAGTACCAGTATGTGGAAGAGGATCTCCAAAACAAAAGTCCCATGCTCTTGCAGTACAACCCTGTCTATAAAAAAATTCCAGTCCTTGTCCATGATGATAAACCCTTGGCAGAGTCACTCATAATTCTTGAATATATTGATGAGGTGTGGAAGCAGAATCCTCTCCTTCCAATAGATCCATATGAAAGGGCCAAAGCACGGTTCTGGGCCAAATTCGTTGATGATAAGGTAAGAGAAGAAGCCACCTTCTCCATGAGCTTATTTATATGAACTACCATGCTGGTTACACCAACTATCACAGCCCTGATCATTGGGGATAGCTCTTAAATTATGCTCTTATTCATTAAAAAGAATGCATGCATCCGTTGGATGACTATTGGTAATTCAAATACTAGATGACTTATATAGAAATTTTTCTTACAAGACAACAATCTTAAAATAAGCACAAGATTTTCATGCAGGTTTATGAGTACATGCTAACATGCAATTTCCATCTAAGCTAACTAGCATAGAATAGCCAATTCTTATTTCAAACTCTAAAAAACATTAATCAGTCTACTCTTTTCAGTGTGTGCCAGCACTGATGGCTGCATTTACCAAAAAGGGGGAGGAACAAGAGAGAGCTGTCAAAGAAGCTCATGAGAATTTCAAGATTCTTGAAAGTGGTCTTGAGGGGAAGCGCTTTTTTGGTGGTGAAACAATAGGCTTTGTGGATATTGCTGCTGGCTGGCTTGGATGCTGGGCTCAAATGACTGGGGAAATCATAGGCATAAAGCTGATTGATGCAGAGACCATGCCTTTACTCGATTCTTGGTTCCAAGATTTTCTTGGGATCCCTCTTATTAAAGAATGTATGCCACCTCAGGATAAATTGCTAGAGCACATCAAGGAATTACACAAAAAATTTTGACTGCAGCATCGACTTGAAGTCTTTATATCTCCGAGCACGTACTTAAGGCTACCTGCATAAGACGTATGAATGATAGTTAGTGGGTTATATAAAACAATAAAGAATATGGACTTAGCAAAATATGATGAATAAGAATTGCAAAATTACTAGGCAATATTATATATATGCAATATTGGAAGTACATGTTTTCGGCAATATGGTGTATTTTTGTGCTTTTGTTTTGTGATGTGATGTTGGGGGTGAGGGATTGGATGCATCTTTTTGATTCTTGAGTGTGTTCAATTGCATGGCAACAAATGTGGCTTGTCCTTGATCATCTAATTTAAGTTTCAATTAGTGAGTAGTTCTAGAACTACACACTTTTTCACAACTTTTTGTTACAACTTTGACATGACAGACTATGAGTGGTTGTCTATTAGTTACACCTAAACCCACCATTTTTCTTTCACCACTCACACTTTGCAACATAACAATTACGGCAAAAAAGTTGTGAGATAAATTATGATACTAGATTTTGTCTCACTTAGTAAAGCAACATGCAAGACTGGGTATGTTGGGTTCACCCACAGGGAACCTATGAACTCTTAAGAATAAAAGTGGATATTCCAAGAATAGCTTCGATCCATCCTAAGTGTGATTCATCCATAGGGATTTGGATAAAATTTATTATTTATCTATAGTTTTTTTTAGGTATATGTAGTTATGTACATCTTAGGTTCATGTATTTTTTTTATTTTGTCAATATAGCAATATAGTATAACTATGTGGCTTATTGATCGATGTATTTAAGTTTTTTTTTTTTTGCTGAATATGTATTTAAGTTTCACTTGATAATTATTTACCCCTAACCTACAATAGAAACAACTGGACCTAAGCTTTAACCTAAATAGACCTTTTTCAATTTTCTCAAAAAAAAGAAAAAAAAAAAGACCTTTTTCAAAAATATCTTTTTTTTTTTTTTTTTTGGCTAATGAGTTTGGTGCTCTCTTGTTATGGAGGTGGTATGTTTTGCACTAGTCTCATGAAACTATTGTCTCACTGACTTGTGGGCCCCACACAATGGTCTCATGAGATTGGCGTTTACAAAAATTAATCCTTGTTGTGGGCCCAATGTTCAGACTTCTTTTGCAAAAATAATTTGGCTTAATTACAACTAGTCGATATCCCGTGCGATGCGCGGTGCATTTTGATAAATTTTGTAAGAAACTATTTATGACCCATTGATTTTATGAATACTATTATTGTTAGTCACACTTAATCTATGAGATTTTCTACTAAAACTAAATTCAAACTAAATACATTGGGGAGAAAATTCCTCTAATTCATGCAACCAAGAAATGTCACTAGATTATAGTTAAATTGTCACCTACAAACCTGTTGGTTCCTATGTGTCTCTCTTGTATTATTTATGTTTTATATATCAATTAGCTATAAAAACTTCTAGAATTTCATGATACAACAATAGAAAAAATAATGCCATAGTGATGCAATAATATCACAATTTAACCTCCAAGTTTTAATTGAACTAAAAGTAGCCAAAAATAGATCCTTACCAAGTGTATGCATCATATAGAAAACCAAAAATATAAATTGGCACATAATATGAAAAAAATAAGCCTAAATAAATTACAATGCTACATAAGTAAAACCATATACATAACATCTAAACAAAATATTTAAGACGAATGTAATATTTTGAAAATTAACCTACTTCTCAAAAAGAAAAACAAAGATATTGTGAGAAAATTTTGGAAGTTTAATTTTTAAGTCCATTGGAAATGGAGATTTATGTTGGACAAATGTGGAGACAAAATAATATTTGCCCAATTCATTGAATTCGACTCTTGTAATTTTGCATTGAAGTTAGTCTTATGTAGAAAATTGAATTTTTTTTTGATTCCTACATTTCCCATAATTTTTTAGATCCATCCGTATCAATTTAAAGCATGTAAAGTTATATATATATATATATATATACAAATTCTTTGAATTATATTCTTTCATTTCCCATGACTTTTTAAATTCATCCGTATCAATTCAAAGCATGTAAAGTTATATTGTATACAAATTCTTTGATTTTTATTAATACATTGAAATAAATGCATTTGTTATTATTTAATAGTTTGACATAAATGCTAAATTTAGATGAGATAAGGTGGAATCCTAAATGAGAAGGATGTCGTACAATGTGCTACTTGGCAAAGCCTCATGCTTTCTCACATGAGGTGTCTGCTTATATATATTGAATGAATTGACGTGGAGACAAATAATATTTGCCCAATAAATTGAACTCAACTCTTGCAATTTTGCAATGAAATTAGTCTTACGCAGAAAATTGAAAAGTTTTTTTGATTCCTACATTTCCCATGACTTTTTAGATCCATCTTGTAAGGTTGAATTTAATCAACCATGTGTTGGCTTTATTCAGTGCCAAATTTGTTTGTAATTCATCATGTAGAAGCTCTGTATTTAGGTGGGAATAATGTAAAGGTTGTGTGTGAGAGAGTGTGAAGAAACTCAAGATGTGCGCATTTAAAGGAGTCTCGCGACTGGATCTCGCGACTGGCAAGTTGCCAAAGTGGCACACGTGTGAAGCATGCAGGGAGTTGAAGGGTTACGACAGTTGGAGCACTACATCATAAAAAATACAGTTTGGCCTGAAAGTTATCTCACAACTCATTCCAGTTGCGAGGCCAAGTCACCAAAATGCCCTGTTTGGATGAAAACTGACTTTTCACATTCCTCACATACCCTACTGTAAATATCCTTATTCCCACGAAATGTAAGTGTGGCTATTCAGAAAGAAAAACCCTAAGAGAGGTTTCTACAACACACCCACCTCATTAGAGAGAGAGCTATTCATTCTTAGATAGAAATCTTTGTAGTCTCTTCTCATTCCCTCTCCCATTGTTATACCCATTGAGAAGAAATTTGTACCCAAATACTACCCACACCCATTTAGAGTGTTAAGTGTTTTTGGAGCTTTGGGAAGCATTGGAAGATGCTAAGAATGACGGATGCAATATGGAGCTTATTGCGGGATCTGGTAAGCTAGAGAAGACAAGATTCGGCGTAACCCTGTTGGAGCAAGAAGTGGGTAGATTAAGCTTGGAGGGTCTATTACTATTCATGTATCCCAACTAATTTTCTAGTGGATCATTTACCGCTTGGAGGGCGGCGGAGAGATTTTTTGCCGAGTTCTTTGATTTCCTTTTCGATAACACATCGCCGTGTTATCTTTGTGTTTGTATCTGTCCTCCCTTACTTTTTACCTTTTAATTACTGCTGTGTTTGTAATTAATTTTGGTTTAGAGTGTTTTACCTATTTGGGTTCAGCTTATATTCATCTTTCCGCACATATATTGTTTGTGTATAAGCTTGTTTTGGTTATTTTGATATTAGGGGTCTAAACATTGATTGGTGTTTTATACGCTAATTGAAATTTCATTTGGTATCAGAGCAGGTACACTTGTTATGGTTTAAATACCTAAGTGTGATCCTTGACCCCGTGTGTTTATTTGCCACAGATAGTACTTTGTATGCTTTTATGCATGTTTTGGTTGATGATGAATGTAGCATGCCACGTGTTTGTGAAAATACCTCTATAAGTGTTAATTCTCATAATTGTGATGACATGTTACATGAGTCTTTGGGTGTTGTTGATATTCCTAACATCAAACTCTTGAAGAAAAAGACTAAGAAGTTTCATAAGAATTTGAGTGAGTTTTTTTGTGAAAAAGATGATTTGATTGCTAAGTTTAATGAATCCAACAAATTGGTTGATAAATATAAGAAACTTGCTAAAAATTCTCTTGAAAAGCTGAAAGAGTTTGAATGTTTAAATATGGACTTGGATGCTAAACTTGTTTTGTCTAACAAACTTGTTGATGAGCTAAAATGTAAAAAGGCAAAAACTACATTTTCGTCCCTACATTTTCAGGTGATTCTCACTTTGGTCCCTAAATTTTATTTTTATCACTTTTAGTCCTTAAAATCAAAAAAATGATTTTGTTTTTGTCCCTACCGTCATCTCACAAACGGAAATACTTTACGTGGCAAACGAAGTGCAATGCTGACACACTAAATGCTGACGTCAGCATTAAAATAATAATATAATATTTTATTTAGCATTTTAAAAATTCCATGTCATCTTTTAAAAAAAAAAAAAAAAAATTAATTTATGAATTTTAACTAAATGAAAAAAAAGGAAAAAACAGAAATAAAAACAAAAAATCATATAAATTGAGATCTAGCTTTATCTTGAGGAAGAACAGACAAGAACAAAAACCCAGAAAATTCAAAACCCAAAAACATCTAGTCAAATCAAACGATGTCGTTAGGAGGCCACTAAACAAGAAGCCCAAGAAAGCTAATGGTTCTTGTTCTTTCTCGATTCCAGCAACCTCCACATTGATGGAGGTTCAAGAGTTTGGAGAGATGATGGAGCACGTTGATGAGGTCAATTTCGCTTTCGATGACCTTAGGAAACCCCAACCCGTACGGATTGAAAGGGCTAGCTTGTTGTCCTTGTTGTCCATTTGCGCCACTGTATAGCAGAGACGCCTCTTGCAGACTCAAAGGTATGTTCATTTTGAGGTTTTCTGTAATGGGTTTTCTTTAATTTTTCAATTTTGAATCTGTGTAATGGGTTTTCAGTTAAAATTTGATTTGATTTGATTTTTTTTTTTTTTTTTCGATTTGGGGTTTGGAAATGTGGATGTGATTTTTGAATTTGAATGTGGGGCTTTGCTGATTTTGAATTTCGGGGTTAGAGAGTTTGTTGGGTTCTTGAATTTGAAGTTTGGGGTGCATGCGTTTTTGGGTAATTCTTGATGGAGTATGAGGTTATCGTGAATCTTGTAATGGGTTTTGAATTAAAATGTGAATTTTTGATATTATTTATATTGTTGGGGTTTGGAATTTCCATGTGGGGTTTTGGTAATTTTAAATTTTGGGGTTAGGGAGTTTGTTGGGTTCTTGAATTTGAATCATGGGATGTGTGTGTTTTGGGTAATTCTTGTTGAATTGAGTTTTTAATGAATCTGTGTAATGGATCTGGTTTTTGGGAAGGTGGAAGGGTTTTTTGAATTTATGTTATATTCTTGTTGAGTTGTGACTTGTCGGTTTCCAGTGAATTTGTGTAATGGGTTTTGAATTTTCTGGGTATTTGTTCTTGTTTGTTCTTCCTCAAGATAAAGTTAGATCTCAACTTATATGATTTTTGGTTTTTATTTATGTTTTTTCCTCTCTTTTTTTCCCCATTTAGTTAAAATTCATAAATTATGTTTTTTGTTTTTAAAAGATGACGTGGCATTTTTAAAATGCTAAATAAAATATTATATTATTATTTTAATGCTGACGTCAGCATTTAGTGTGTTAGCGATGCACTCCATTTGCCACATAGATTATTTCTGTTCGTGAGATGACGGTAGGGACAAAAATGAGATCATTTTTTTGATTTCAGGGACTAAAAGCGGTGAAAATAAAATTTAGGAACCAAAATGGGAATCGCCTGAAAATGTAGGAACAAAAATGTGGTTTTCACCAATGTGAAAATGAATCTCTTAAGATACATGCCAAGTGTTTGATTGCTGAACCTATTGCTAAAAAGGGTGAAAAGATTTGTTGTAATCATGTTGTGGTACCCAATTTTTTGCATAATGTGTGTTCTACCTCTAAGAGCAAATCGGTGTACATTCTTCCATATAAAAGAAATCAAAAGGTGGAGAGAAAAGCTCTTAAGTTAAAGCCTCTGTTTAGGTCTCAACATAAGATTTTGGATGGATCTAAGTTTGTTCCAACTTGTCACAATTGTAGTGTGGTTGGTCATATAAGACCTCAATGTCATAAGTTGAAGAGAGAACAAAATCATGTTGTTAGATCCATTCCCAAAAAGCCTAGTGGACCTAAACACATTATTTGTCACCATTGTGGTGTCTTTGGTCATTTAAGACCTCAATGCTCTAAGTTTTATGCTCTCAAAAGAATTAAAAAAAAATAAAAATTTTAGCTTCTTAGAAGCTATGCTAAAAAGAGTAAATCGGATTTGAGTGAAAATAACATGTTAAAGAAAGTGTTTAATGCTCATAACTCCTTGTCATCTTCGGTTCTTATTCTTCCAACCCTCATCTCACTTCTCATGAGACACTCATTTCAAACAATCGTTGTGTTTGGATGAGGAAGAGTTCCTATGGTTGAACTTTTGCTTTTTTGGTCCTTAATCTAATTTTTTCGATCGTTGTATGACCCTTTATGCATTAAATGTCATATCTTCATGCATTTTGTGCATCTTGCATTTCTTTATATGCATTGTTTAGTTTTGATCTTACTTTTATGTTTTAGTTTGTGTGAGTAAAAATTACAAAACCACATAAAATGTGAAAAATTCAAAAAGTTTGATCGTATATGTTTGATCATATATCACATGTGTGTTTGGCCTAGTACCTTTGTACAAATGGCTTTGTGCATTTATGAGCTTAGCTTGTTATGTATGCACATTTATCTTTGTGGGAAAAATCTTGACATCTATGTGTAATTGTTGTAAATCGATCTTCAAATTTATAATGAATAATTAGTCAATAGTTTTGTTGATCTTGATACATGCATAGACTTGTGCCTATATCTCTTCCCACTCATTTTTTGCTTAAAGAGCTCAACAATGTTAAATCTCGAAAAGAGATAATGAGCTACAAAAGCCGTCGCACATACTAGTATTTGACTAGGAAAAAGGGAAAGGGACTTGTAATGAAAATGTATGGTGCCCAAAAGTCAAAAGCTTGTTCATCAAATTAAAATATCAAAAATTTCAGGCATCGATCTCAAAAAGAGATATAAAGATAAAAAATGATCAAATGTTACAAATTGTAAAGAAGCCAAATGAAAAGCTTCAAAGATATGTAATCATTTTCTTATGGAAGTTTATATATGTTCATTTCTATAATTGAGATAGACTACTTGACTTAGTACTAGTTGTGTATGACTTGATTGAATTGATCATTGAAACTTCACTTTAGACTAAGGACTATTCCACATTTGATACACATACACAACACATGCCTAATGTTCAATGAATGCCTTATTCATTTGTTCGATTGTATTTGTTTAAATGTCATGTGTGTGTGCTCAACTATATATGGATCAATCCAAAAATATTTTTGATCATTTTATATGTATTTGGAAGTGATTTTTATCACTCTTGCGTTCATGTTTAGTACTTACTTTGTTTTTCATTGTTTAAACATGTTTTGTGTTGAAAAACAGGTGTCAGAATTTTTGGCTACTCATTCTGGCTTCTCTCGTGAGTGGCAAGTTTTGGCTACTCGTTTTGGCGACTTGCCCAGTCACGAAACCCCAGTCACGAGTTCATCTAGAAGTTTTCGCGACTCGCAAAAATTTTTGCAACTCATCGCGCGACTCGCTAGTCCCGAAACTTCCAGAAATAGCTTTTTAAAGTGTTTTTCGTGGGAAACCTGTTTTAAACCTCTCCTCTCCATCCTCTCTTAAACCCCTTTTTCAAAATTTTTACATCAAAACCCAATTAATTTGAATGGTTTTTCATTCCATTAATATTTTTAAGGTAATTTTAAACTATTTTCATTGATTTGGATTCTTAGATTATGTTTTGGAGAGTTTTGTGCTCTTGGTTGAGATTTTCATTATAGGAGTTGGGGAAACTTAATTTTTGTCAATGTTTTATATGAGATTGGTTTCTTTTGACAATTTGCTTTGGATGCTGGTCTCATGCGGTAAAAAGAACATGTATTAAGGGTGGATTTCATGATGTTCATGCATTGTTTTACATTATTGTTCATAGTGTGTACGTTAGGTATTTGATAAAATGCCTCTTAGGCATTTTCTCACTTGTTTGGACTTTGATGAGTACCAAACTTTGGGGTTTCTCATATTTTGTCATTAGAAACATGTTTGGTTCATTGATTGTGTATTTAACACACCTTACCTCACATGTACACTTTCCATGCTTTGGTCATGCATTGCACATAGCCACCTCTTACACACACATTTGCTACCCTTGCCATGCATTGATCTATACCTTATTTCTTCATCCAAGCATGTGATGTTTACTTTATACTTTGTAGCATTTTGTTTTGTCTTAGGTTTGAGCTTCATTTTTTCATTCATCTCGCACCCCTCATGCATCATTATCATTGTTCGTACCTTAATTTCTTGCCCTTATTTCTCCTTAACCCTTCGTCTATTCATGACAAAAAGGGAGAGAGTATACTCTAAAGAGTATGCTGGAGAGTTTTGTCATTTCTATATAACTCTTGTGCACATCATTAGGGGGAGAAATTCTATCTCATGCACATTCATAAGGGGAGAGATTACCATAAAGGAGATGCATATATCAAGAGGGAGAAGACTTTGATTATAAGAAAACTTTGTTTTGTTTGTTTTTTCTTTATGTACCTTTATTTTGTAGCTTAGTACTTTTAGTTAATATTTTGCATTTTCTTTAGTACATCTGTTGACACCCTATTTTGCAACCCGTATTTAACCTCACATTGAGGATAAAAGGGTAATTTCACATTGGAAATATGCATCTTGATTCTGGTCATTAGATCCTTAATCTCATTTCACCAAAATGATCTTGATGTTGTAACGATCAAATCGATTGGTCATGAGCCCTAATTGGACCATTAGATTGAAAGTTATCAACAAATCAAGTTTTAATGGCTGAGATGCACTATTACAAATTAAGTCTGACTATATGTGATTATGAACAATTGATTTCAATTGGTTATAAATATAATCAATTTGAGATCGATGATGTGTCATAATTTGATTGGTTAGGACTATATTTTATGGTAGAGTTGCATACACCTAATTAACTAGATAGTTAAACATTAATTATTCAATGAGTAATTTGTGCAATTATCTTTTAATTAGAGTAAATTTAGAGCCAATTAAGTCTGAAATGGGAGTGATTGGAGCCATTTAATATTAATTGGGAGCTAATTTGGGGACCTATTAATGTTAATTATGCTGAAACCATTTTCTAACAAATGACCTCTGCTTACCATTTCATTAATATCTCTCAGAATATTTTGAATCTGTGAATGAGGTTATTTTTCCAGAAACTAGACATCCAGGGCTTCAATTTGAGCACAAGAATGAGACAATTCCGATCAGAATTGAGGCAGATATGATTTTTCAAAGTTGGCTCTATAGACTGTGACAGCAGCTGCGAGAAAACCGAATTTTGGCTTGCTCCTCACTCCCACCAATCTTTCCATTTAATGCACCAGATTTCCCCAAAGGCTAAAATGAGGTCTAGGTTCATGATTCCTTGTCAACTCTCATTAAATGGCCTTCCATTCATATTTCCTCCATCACTACTATATAAACCCCCTCTCTCCTTCATTCCAAAGGACACAAAAAATCCCCCTCTCTTCTCTTCTCTTGAGTTCTAGTGAAGTTGAGTAGTCTTGTCATATCTTGGTCTTCCTGAGACTCAAGGTATTGAGTGAGACTCACTCTCCCTCTCCTAGCTCTTCTTTTCCTCCACCCTTAGGACCTCCATCAAGAATCCCCTCCTCCATCATATGGATCTTGCATGAAGGTATAATCCCCTTCCCTAATTGTTTGCTTATATTGTCATGATGAGAATTTAAGATTAAAGCATGATAATTCTCTTGAATATGTTTGAATGTTCTTAATTGTTTTTATGTGTTCTTTACATGTTCTTAGTTGTTCATCACATGTTCATGCATATCACTACATTTAATCTTAAATCCACATCAAAAATATGAAAAACATGTTTGTTTAGTAATTCTTTCAAATCCTTGAATCTAGGTTATCACTATCCACACACATTCACTAGAGTTTATTTTTCAATTCAAATGTCATGCTTAATAAATTGAATTAGGGTTTATCACATGCACACACATTAAATTCAACATACAAATTGATTGACATATTGGATGATTTGATATGAATGTTGGCCACCATAGTCTAGAAGACCGGTTTCACCGGGCAAGGTGGGTGCCTAACACCTTCCCATCTTGTAACATAGCCTCCGAGCTTAGATCAAGGGTTAGTAGATCAAATACTTATCTATGTAATTTTTGATTTTTAGATTGTAACTAGGAAACAAAGCCATGTACTTTATCTTAGATTGTATCTAGGACCAAAGCCATGTAATTTTCTTATGATCAATGTAAATTCAATTTCAAATTAATAAAATGAAGAATTTTCATTCATGGTTTTCTTATTTTTCCAATAATTAAATAAGTGGCGACTCCATTGTAAAACCCTTAATTTAAAGGGAAAAATATAACTAGTCGAACCTCCATTTTGAGAGGCAATAACACAACTCCACCCATTCACGTGGGTTTGGCCCAACATCTTATAAAAATGGGCCGGGGGTGCGGTCTCTCACAACATCACTCTTATGCGCTTGTTGGATTTTGTATCCTTGATGCAATTTAAACCTAATGCTTCTTGCTTTAGTGTTCTTGCATCAGTTGAGTGTTGGACATGCATACATCCTTATGCTATTGTGCTTCATTGAATGCATGTTCGAATGATCATTTGTTTTGCTATGTGATCATTGTAGTCATTTCTTTATGACTGTTTTGGTGTATGATCAAGTTGCTTATATGTTTCACATTATATTTACTTGTTACATTATACTTGTCTTTTTATTACTTACTTTATCTTGAGAGTCTAATGTGTTTTGTGCAAGTATTTCAGATTACAGGTATATATATTCCAAGTGCATCACAGCTTCTAGATTTAAGTGTGAGTGAGTTTTGCCATTGTTCCTAAACTCACGTTTAAGTCTAGAGTCTGTTTTAGGGTGTTTTGCCACGGAATAGCCAAATGGGGAGATTGTAAAGTTGAATTTAATCAACCATGTGTTGGTTTTATTCCGTGCCAAATTTGCTTGTAATTCAGCATGTAGAAATTTTGTATTTAAGTGGGAATTATGTAAGGGTTGTGTGTGAGAGAGTGTGAAGAAACTCAAGATGTGTGCATTCAAAGGAGTCTTGCGACTAGATCTTGTGATTGGCAAGTCGCCAAAGTGGCACACATATGAAGCATGCAGGGAGCTGAAGGGTCACGACAACTAGAGCACTACAGGACAAAAAGTATAGACTGACTTGGAAGTTATCTTGAGACTCAAACTCGTGACTCATTCCAGTCGCGAGGCCAGGTCGCCAAAATGCCTTGTTAGGATGAAAACTGACTTTTCACATTTCTCACATACCCTATTGTAAATACCCTTATTCCCACGAAAAGTAAGTGTGGCTATTCAGAAAGAAAAACCCTAAGAGAGGTTTCTACAACACACCCACCTCATTAGAGAGAGAGCTACTCATTCTTAAATAGAAATCTTTGTAGTCTCTTCTCATTCTCTCTCCCATTGTTGTACCCATTGAGAGAAGATTTGTACCTAAATGCTACCTATACCCATTTAGAGTGTTGAGTGTTTTTGGAGTTTTGGGAAGTATTGAAAAATGCCAAGGATGGCAGATGCAATATGGAGCTTATTGTGGAATCCAGTAAGCTAGAGAAGACAAGGTTCGGCGTAACCCTGTTGGAGTAAGAAGCTTGGAGGGTTTAGGTGCATTAGGTAGATTAATCTTGGAGGGTCTATTACTATTCATGTATCCTAACTGATTTTCTAATGGATCATTTACCGTTTGAAGGACGACGGAGAGGTTTTTTGCTGAGTTATTCGGTTTCCTCTTCGATAACACTTCGTCGTGTTATTTTTGTGTTTGCATCTCTCTTCCCTTACTCTTTACCTTTTAATTACTGCTATGTTTGTGATTAATTTTGATTTAGAGTGTTTTACCAATTTGGGTTCAGCTTATATTCATCTTTCCGCACATATGTTGTTTGTGTATAAGCTTGTGTTGATAATTTTGATCATGGTTGTTGATTCCGTACCGTACCGGCCGGTACGATCAGAATATACCGTACCGGCCAGCAATTCGGTACACTCGACCCCCCTGTTTCGTACCGGAAAAAATACCGGCCGTATCAGCCAATTTCGGGCAATACCGGCCGGTACCAGGCGTACCGGCCGGTACAGAAAAAAGTTTTTTTTATTTTTTTATTTTAGGTTTTGTAATTTTTGAATTTTTGTTAGGACAGAATGGTAACTTATTTGCATTAACTTATTAGTATTATTTGTTTTCTTAGTATGCAATGGTAACTTTTAAGCTTTCTATTTTATTTTTTTATTTTATTTTTCCCTTTTAATTGATACTAAAGTCTAAAACCATGAATAGTTAGTTCTGAATTGAAGAAATATTTTATGGTAAACTTTTATATTTATTATAATATATATATATACACAGACACATACATACACATATATATATATATATATATATATATATTTATTTATAAATATAAAAAATAGCGGTAAACCCCAAACGGTACACCGGTATTGACCGGTATCCGAAATATATCGTACCGGTGGCCAAACCAGTATGGCCTTCGGTAATTGAACAACCTTCTAAGTACGTAGAGCTTTTTCCTTTTTCACTCTACTGGGGGGTCCCTTAATCCGCGATTACAGAGGAGTACCCTTAGTGGCCAACGCTAGTGCGAGGGAACCTTCTATGGTTATCTTTCATGAGCTTGAGGCTATTGAGAAGGGCCTTAAGATTGCTATTGATTTGCAGCTCAACCGTGTGTTAGTGGCTACCGATTCTATCCAAGCTGTCCACTATATCGCTGATGCCCGAGATGTTCCATTCTTCCCATGGGTATGGGGATGTCTCCACAAGTAGGGTTCATCTATCAATTGTCTCTCGAAGGGGGAGACCTATCGCTACAGATACTGTAGAACAACATCTTTAACATCCAAGAAACCCAGAGACTGATGCTTGCTTCAAGGTCGAACAACTATGTGGTGTGGTATTGTGTAGACAAGGTGCACCCGGGAAAGAAGTTTATCTATCTGCAAAGGACGCTGGAAACAGGTTGAAAGTAGGGCGGAGCTTACTTAGCCTTCTAGTGCTAAGTCCATTAGGCCCTTGGCTATGGGATCCTTATCAAGTCCCTCTCGTATACGATCGGGCACGCTCACTTTGAGTTGGCCTACAGCGGCTACCTCCTCAAGCTTAAGTGAGGCCAATATATCTGACCAATCATCAAGCTCAGTACGACTAGCATAAGTACGACTATGGATTTGGTCGGTAGGGCGTGGTTGGTTCCGAGCTACGGGCAAGACTGGCGTAGGCATAACTTTCACTTGACATCTATGCCAGAGCAAAGATGGTCGTAGATCATTGCATTTTTTAGTGAAAGGGGTTCTAGGGTGAAAGGTGAAAATGGGAGTAAGTATCCGTTCAAGCACAAATTGAAGCAGTTACAGATCCCTTATAGCAATGAATGGGTGACCCAAGCCCAATATCAGATACTACAGTTGATCCATCAAAAGCACTCGTGAGAGCACGATAGCAGAAAGACTAGGCCCATGGCTATACTACGGTATTGACATCCTTGATTTTGATATTAGGGGTCTAAACGTTCATTGGTGTTATATACGCTAATTGAACTTTCACATTTGTATCAATTCAAAGTATGTAAAGATATAAATGTATACAAATTCTTTGAATTTTATTCCTACATTTCCCATGACTTTTTAAATCCATCCATATCAATTCAAAACATGTAAAGTTATAAATGTATACAAATTCTTTGAATTTTATTAATACATTAAAATAAATGCATTTGCCATTACTTAATAGTTTGACATAAATGCTAAATTTAGATGAGATGGACGCCTAAATGAGAAGGATGTCATATAATGTGTCACTTGGCAAAACCTCATACTTTCCCATATGAGGTCTCTGCTTTTATATATATATTGAATGAATTGATGTGGAGACAAATAATATTTGCCCAATAAATTGAATTTGACTCTTGCAATTTTGCATTGAAGTTAGTCTTATGCAGAAAATTGAAATTTTTTTTTTTGATTCCTACATTTCTCATGACTTTTTAGATCCATCTGTATCAATTCAAAGCATGTAAAGTAATAAATGTATACAAATTCTTTGAATTTTATTCCTACATTTCTCAAGACTTTTTAAATCCATCCATATCAATTCAAAACATGTAAAGTTATAAATGTATACGAATTCTTTGAATTTTACTAATACATTGAAATAAATGCGTTTGTCATTACTTAATAGTTTGACATAAATGCTAAATTTAGATGAGTTGGAAGGCTAAATCAAAAGGATATCAAACAATGTGCCACTTGGTAGAACCTTATGTTTTCCCACATGTAGTCTTTGCTTTTATATATACTAGTTGAAGGCTCGTGCGTTGCATGGTTTTATGTTAAAATTTATCAAACATATATAATTATTATAACCAAATAAGTAATTATTATAACGAAAGGAATAAATTACATTGGTATAACAACCATCAAATATAAAATGATAGCAGCTTAATACAAAATTATCTAAAATAATAGCACCTTAATACAAAATTATCTTCTAACATACCAATTGTGCTATAATATCATTTGTAGTTACATGTATCAAACTATTTGCATATGAATTTTATATCTAATGATTCTACAATATAAGTGATTTGCATTATTGTTAACAATAATATTGACGATTAAAATATTTAGACAAAGTAACATAAAATTGGCAACTTTTTAAAGATAGAACTATTGGAGGAATAAAACCTTTGTTCTAATTAAAAAAAAAAATTGCAAAGTTCTACATCTAGATTACAAACCTTTCTTAGGATGCTTGAAATCTTTTTTGACAAACCTAAAAACAAAATTCTAGAAGAAAATTAAACAGAGTTAAAAAAAACAAAGTACCATATAGATTGCAAAATTTTATGTAAATTTAATAGTCTATGATTGGAATTTACTACGACAACTTATATATATATTGGACAACAAAATAATTAAATTGGATCAAACCTTTACAATATTACGTATTGTATCGATTAAATACATTTTATGTATTTGTTGCCATTTGTTTAGGCTAATTTCCTTATGTTTTTCTTTTTCTGAGGGGGTAATTTCCTTATGTTTGATCTAAGACTTAGATACATTTCCTTAGATAATGTGTCTTAGGTTCTCTAATTAAATTCAATCACATAATTGTATGGAACAATATGATACAAACAAGGTTATCTTTCCTAAAGGACATTAAATTCAATGCATCTATGTGTTTGAATTTTTTTTTTTTCTTCTGAGAAACAACACTATAATTTAATTGTAGTTCAACAAATTTTATGAAGTATGGCTCTAGTGAAATAGATAATTCAACTGTTAGATTTGACAATAGTCACTTAGTCTACCTTAGCATCTTTAGACACTGCTGAATCCTTTTCAACACTCTTCTATTCCAGAAATCTTCCAGCACTTCTTTCTTCTCCACTTGCAACAGATTTAACAAAGAAACATTTTAGTCTCTTATGTGTGATAGGAACACGAATTCATTGATGTATAATGGTGACAACTCCAAATATTGGGATTTTAAAAAGAAATAGAGGTGATTCAACTTACTTTATGATAACAATGAATTAGAGATAAGAATGAATTAGAGTCTTGATTAATCTAATATTAATCTGTAGTTTTTTATTTCATTTTTTTTTAGAGATACACTTACTATAAGATAACAATGAATTAGAGTCCTGATTAATCTAATATTAATTTTTTTAGAGATACAATCTTACATGAAGCAGTTTTTATTTTACGCTTACTATAAAATATTTTTTTGATTAATTATTTCTTTATTTTTATTTTTAAAGAGATAAACTCTTTAATGATAAAAATGAATTAGAGTTCTAGTAGTATACTATTTATTTTTAGTTCTTTAAAAATCTAAAAATTTAATAAAATTTCTGCAATTTGGTAAGGCCACATGGTGTAATCACGTCGTTTAAGCCCAACTTTTATTATGCAAACATAATAACATATTAATAAGATGCACAACAATTTCCAAGAGTATAATATATTTAAAAAATAATATTTTTGTTAATAAAAAAAAAAATTGCAATGCAGCCTCACTGGTCTGTGCAAGTTATGGTTCCATGGAGGCACTAACCTGATTCAAGCCCTTTAGCGGCAATTAAAAATTAAAAACATATTATAATATATAATTAAAAAAACATAGTTAACCAACTAAGAGTCACCGTAAAACTAAAAAATTAATTTCTTAGTTAATTAGACATGAAAGCTCAATTTCTTATATAATTTCTTAACAATCAAACTAACATTATATAAAAAAAAAAAAATCAATTGACAATCCATAACAATTCTCTAAATTAGATTAAACTTAAGGAAATCAATTTAAACAAATACACAAAATATATTCAATTTGATGGGAAAAAAATAGAGTAAACAAATATGTACTTGTAATGTTGTAGGTAGAAGAATAGAATAATAGAGATTGTAGGTAGAAGAAAAGAATAATAGCACAAAAGAACTATATAATAGGTATTAATTATGAAATATTTGATATATATATATATATATATATATATAAACACACCTACACTCCACGTTGAAAAATTTTATATGAACAAAAAGTCTAAAGCTAATTAAACCACAATGTGATATGCCAATTGTTGGGCCACGTGAAGTATATACACAAATCAACGTGTCCATTAATAGTTGGCCTTAGCCACACTTTTCATTGTAGGTCGGTCTTTTTTTGTTTTTTTGTTAAGGCTGTGTTTGGTTCAATGTAAAATATTTTCTGGAAAATAAATATTTTTCGAAAATGCTATTTTCGGGAAAGGAAAATATTTTTAAGTGTTTGGTTGCATTATGAAAATTACTTTGGAAAATATTTTTAGGTGTTTGGTTTCATTCTGAAAATGCTTATTTTCTACAAGTTTTTCACATTTTCTCAGCTCCCAAACAAATTTTATAATAGAAAATTTCAATATATAAACTTAAAAAAACAAAACTCAAAACAAAAAACCATTCATCAAACACTGTATCCTCGATCAAACTGTGAGAGGGAGGAAGAAAGAGTGAGTGATTGAGGAAAAAAGAGAGGAAAATCGAGAAAAAGATAGAGGCGATCGGTCATGGGTGGGTCGATCTAGAGGCGGTGGCGGTGACGACGAGATTGAGAGAAAAAATGACGAGATCGGTCATGGGTGGTGGCGACGAGATCGTGAGTAGACGATTTGACCCAAATCGTGGTTGCATGCATGACGGCAGGGCTGTGGGTTGAGGACAACGATCTAGGCTTCACCGGTGTGTCGAGAACAAGCTCAGTCTTGGGTGGGTCGAGGACGAGATCGGTTTTGGGTGGATCGGGCTTGGGTGGAGACGATCGGGCTTTGGTGGCGGCGCCGATGGGTGCGATCTCGCTGGTGCTGGGATGCGATCTCGCCGGTGCTAGGTGCGACGAGACCGTGCTTCTGGTGCGATCTCCATGCTGTTTCTCTCTCTCTCTCTCTTCTATTTTCTTGAGGCCGAATTCATTTAAAGGTAAATACAAACGGAAATGGTTTTACAGGGTCAGAAGGCATATTTTACGGTTAACAGAAATGATTTTCCGTTTGACCCAATTTTCCTTGCGCACCCAAACACCCGCATTTACAGAAAAATATTTTCAGAAGTGATTTGAAGCCCAAACAAACACAGCCTAAATTAGTCTTTTTTTCCAGAAAAGTGCCATACCATCTCTACATACGCGTCAGATTAAGTCACATTTAAGTGAAAGACGAATACCTTTAATTGTTATGATTTTTTTTTTTTTTATCTACTTAAAAATACAGCTAGTGTAATTTAACTTTAATCAAATTAAGATTTTTACCCACTTAAAAATTGTAGCTGAAGAAAAATTCTATCCACTTAGAAATAATGGTTCAAGAAAACTTACTTATATATATATATATATATTTTTTTTTTTTAAAATCTAAAAATCTAAATTTTTTTTTTGCAATTTGGTGTCGTCACTTAGCGCAATCATGGCGTCTAAACCCAACTTTTATTATATATAACTAGCATTATGCCCGTGCGATGCACGATTTAATCAAAATTTATATGTAAATAATTTTTTTATTAATTTACTTAAAATAAATGAATATTTTACTTTTAAATTACATAATGAATGCATGTTGTGTGAAATTAAGGTATTATAATATGCATATATATATATATATATATAATTGAATGGAAGATGGTAGAGGTACCTAAAAATATATATATATATATATATATAATGATTTTCAATAATACATTGAACTTTAAGGCTCAATTAATCACATATATTTAAATGGAAAACTCTTGAATTTAATAATTAAAAACTATCCGAAACAATAATTGAAATAATGTTTAAGTGAAACCTCAATTCAATAATTAAGAACAATATAAATTATTAAACATTTAAAAATTCAAAGTGTAGAGAGACTCACATGAGAATTTAATTTTTGTCCTTAAAAGCATTGAAGAAGGCACTGAAACTCGAGTGAGTTTCACCCTACCAAATTTAAGTCTTGTGCGTTGCATGCTACATGTGTGTGTAAATGCATGAAAATGATCTAAATTTAATATTTATTGTAGAAAAGAGGTGGTATAGTCTTACCCATGTCTAGTTAATTCTTATTATAATTCCTTTGTGTAGCGTGTGAATATGCATGAAAAATTATTTGAATTTAACATATATTGTAGAAAAGAGATAGTGTAGTCTTACCTCTATCTAGCTAATTCTTATTATAATTCTTTCATGTAGCGTGTGAATATGATGAAAAATGATATGAATTTAACATATATTGTAGAAAAGAGGTGGTTTAGTCTTATCCCTATCTAGAAAAATTATTATTTTTATTAATTTACTTAAAATAAATAATAAAAATAAATGAATATTTTACTTTTTAGTTACATAATGAATGCATGTTGTGTGAAATTAAGGTATTATAATATGCATAAATATATATATATAATTGAATGGAAGATGGTACATGTACCTAATATATATATATATATATATATAATGATTTTCAATAATACATTGAACTTTAAGGCTCAATTAATCACATATATTTAAATGGTAAACTTTTGAATTTAATAATTAAAAACTATTCGAAACAATAATTGAAATAATGTTTAAGTGAAACCTCAATTCAATAATTAAGAACAATCTAAATTATTAAACATTTAAAAATTTGAAGTAGAGAGAGACTCATATGAGAATTTAATTTTTGTCCTTGAAAGCATGGAAGAAGGCACTGAAACTTGAGTGAGTTTCACCCTACCAAGTTTAAGTCTTGTGCGTTGCATGCTACATGTGTGCGTATATGCATGAAAAATGATCTACATTTAATATTTATTGTAGAAAAGAGGTGGTGTAGTCTTACCCCTGCCTAGTTAATTCTTATTATAATTCCTTTGTGTAGCGTGTGAATATGCATGAAAAATGATCTGAATTTAACATATATTGTAGAAAAGAGGTGGTGTAGTCTTGCCTCTATCTAACTAATTCTTATTATAATTCCTTTGTGTAGCTTGTGAATATGCATGAAAAATGATATGAATTTAACATATATTGTAGAAAAGAGGTGGTGTAGTCTTATCCCCGTCTAGAAAAACTCTTTTTTTTTTTATTAATTTACTTAAAATAAATAATAAAAATAAATGAATATTTTACTTTTAAGTTATATAATGAATGCATGTTGTATGAAACTAAGGTATCATAATATGCATATATATATATATAATTGAATGGAAGATGGTAGAGATACCTAAAATATATATATATATATATATATAATGATTTTCAATAATACATTGAACTTTAAGGCTCAATTAATCATATATATATATTTAAATGGAAACCCCATGAATTTAATAATTAAAAACTATTTGAAACAATAATTGAAATAATGTTTAAGTGAAACCTCAATTCAATAATTAAGAACAATCTAAATTATTAAACATTTAAAAATTTGAAGTAGAGAGAGACTCACATGAGAATTTAATTTTTGTCCTTAAAAGCATGGAAGAAGGCACTGAAACTCAAGTGAGTTTCACCATACCAAGTTTAAGTTTAAACTTAAAGTCTTGTGCATTGCATGCTACATGTGTGTGTATATGCATGAAAAATGATCTAAATTTAATATTTATTGTAGAAAAGAGGTGGTATAGTCTTACCCCTGTCTAGTTAATTCTTATTTTAATTCCTTTGTGTAGCGTGTAAATATGCATGAAAAATGATCTGAATTTAACATATATTGTAGAAAAGGGTGGTGTAGTATTACCTCTATCTAGCTAATTCTTATTATAATTCCTTCATGTAGCGTGTGAATATGCATGAAAAATGATTTGAATTTAACATATATTGTAGAAAAGAGGTGGTGTAGTCTTATCCCTGTTTAGCTAATTCTTGTTATAGTCCATTTGTTTTGCAAGGAGGTAGAAAACCCCTCTTTTATATATATATATATATATATATATATAAGTTAGCGTTAATATATAATAGCTAAGATATTAATATTTGGAAATGGTATCTCATATGGATTAGTATTTTAATTGTGGGTTTTGGTAGTTAGAAGTTAGCGCATAGTAGTTTATAATTAGAAAATTACTTCGCAATTTTTTTAAACCAACCCCTTAAAAAAGTTTTAGAAGAGTTTAAGAAATTAACAGAAATTATAAATGTGTGGGGATTTTCCCGCACACAGTATCAAGTATGGGGTTTGGGATTTTTGGGGTGTTTTGACTCTGTGACACCCTAGTCCCACATCGGCAAGAGAAGCACCCCATGCATGCCTTATAAGCCCTTCGAGCAAGGCATGGTGTACTACTCGGCCACACAGTGGTACACCATGCCTTGTTCCAAGGGCTTATAAGGCATGCGTGGGGCGATTCTCTTGTCGATGTGGGACTAGGATGTCATAGGGTCAAAGCACCCAAAAAATCCCAAACCCCATACTTGGTACTGACAGCAAAAACGGACAATCAACGTGTGCAGGAAAATCCCCACACAATAAATTAAGACAATAACGAATAAACCTGTTTGTTTTCTCTATCACTTTGAGAGCATATTTTTTATTTATTTTTTTATTACACGTAGTAATATAATTTAACTAAAAAAAAGGATTAGATGAAGAGTTTGAATTGTAATCAAATTAAAGTTTGTTATCAACTTATAAATTATAATAATAAAATGATTAGATGAAGAGTTTGGATTGTAATCAAATTAAGATTTTTATCAATTTAGAAATTATAGGAGAAGAAGATAAGTAACAAAAAAACTATATTAATTTTTTAAAATTCTAAAAAAAATTCTGCAATTTAATGTAGCCACTTAGCGCAACTACAGCTTCTATGCCCAACTTTTATTATATTGATTTAAATAAAAAAAAAGATTAGATGAAGAGTTTGAATTGTAATCAAATTAAAATTTGTTATCAACTTATAAATTATAATAATAAAAGGATTAGATGAAGAGTTTGGATTGTAGTCAAATTAAGATTTTTATCAATTTAGAAATTATAGGAGAAGAAGATAAGTACAAAAAAAAAAAACTATATTAATTTTTTTAAAATTTAAAAAAAAATTCTGCAATTTAGTGTAGCCACTTGGTGCAACTACAGCTTCTATGCCCAACTTTTATTATATTGATTGATTGATAATTTCTCTCTTTTTCTTTGGTCATCATCCATGGTGGGATTGGTTTTCCCTCTGCCTTTTTTTTGTTTTTTTTTTTTTTTCTTTTCATTTGACATGTGCTCAAAAAAAAAAAAAAAAAAAAAAAAAGGTCCATCAAGGCGGCTAAATTATTCTAGACGTCAATATTTATTTAAAAAGCTCGTCAAAGTTTATTTTTAGACTTTCAGTAAAATTTATTTCTAGACAGTGGGAGAGGTACATCTATAAATTGCCATGAGATGCCTGCTTTGTAGAAATTAAGAATGGCTGAAGACTCTGTGAAGTTGCTAGGCAACTGGGTAAGTCCTTATTCCCTTAAAGTAAAGTGGGCTTTGAAACTGAAAGGGATCCAGTACCAGTATGTGGAAGAGGATCTCCAAAACAAAAGTCCCATGCTCTTGCAGTACAACCCTGTTTATAAAAAAATTCCAGTCCTTGTCCATGATGATAAACCCTTGGCAGAGTCACTCATAATTCTTGAATATATTGATGAGGTGTGGAAGCAGAATCCTCTCCTTCCAATTGATCCATATGAAAGGGCCAAAGCACGGTTCTGGGCCAAATTCGTTGATGATAAGGTAAGAGAAGAAGCCACCTTCTCCATGAGCTTAGTTATATGAACTACTATGCTGGTTACACCAACTATCACAGCCCTGATCATCGGGGATAGCTCTTAAATTATGCTCTTATTCATTAAAAAGAATGCATGCATCCGTTGGATGACTATTGGTAATTCAATTACTAGATGACTTATATAGAGATTTTTCTTACAAGACAACAATCTTAAAATAAGCACAAGATTTTCGTGCAGGTTTATGAGTACATGCTAACATGCAATTTCCATCTGAGCTAACTAGCATAGAATAGCAAATTCTTATTCAAACCCTAAAAACATTAATCAGTCTACTCTTTTCAGTGTGTGCCAGCACTGATGGCTGCAT
Organism: Quercus lobata; assembly: GCF_001633185.2. Taxonomy (NCBI): domain Eukaryota; kingdom Viridiplantae; phylum Streptophyta; class Magnoliopsida; order Fagales; family Fagaceae; genus Quercus; species Quercus lobata. Next base: position 16,862,705 of record NC_044912.1, on the reverse strand, counting down.
TTAGCAAAAGGGGGGAGGAACAAGTGAGAGCTATCAAAGAAGCTCATGAGAATTTGAAGATTCTTGAAAGTGGTCTTGAGGGGAAGCGCTTTTTTGGGGGTGAAACAATAGGCTTTGTGGATATTGCTGCTGGCTGGATTGGACGCTCGGCTCAAATGGCTGGGGAAATCATAGGCATAAAGCTGATTGATGCAGAGACCATGCCTTTACTCGATTCTTGGTTCCAAGATTTCCTTGGGATCCCACTTATTAAAGAGTGTATGCCACCTCAGGATAAATTGCTAGAGCACATCAAGGAATTACACACAAAAAATTTGACTGCAGCATCGACTTGAAGTCTTTATATCTCCGAGCACGTACTTAAGGCTACCTGCATAAGGCGTATGAATGATTGTTAGTGGGTTATATAAAGCAATAAAGGATAGGGACTTAAGCTGATATTCTTGATATGAATATCATGCATGTAAGATTAGCAAAATATGATGAATAAGAATTGCAAAATTACTAGGCAATATTATATATATGGAATATTGGAAGTTCATGTTTTCGGCAATTTGGTGTATTTTTGGGCTTTTGTTTTGTGATGTGATGTTGGGGGTGAGGGATTGGATGCATCTTTTTGATTTTTGAGTATGTTCAATTGCATGGCAGCATTTGTGGCTTGTCCTTGATCATCTAATTTAAGCTTCAATTAGAGAGTAGTTCTAGGACTACACACTTTTTCACAACTTTTTGTTACAACTCTGACATGATAGACTATGAGTGGTTGTCTATTAGTTACACCTAAACCCATCATTTTTCTTTCACCACTCACACTTTGCAACATAACAACTATGGCAAAAAAGTTGTGAGATAAATTGTGATACTAGATTTTGTCTCACTTTGTAAAGCAACATGCAAGATTGGGTATGTTGGGTTCACCCACAGGGAACCTATGAACTCTTAAGAATAAAAGTGGATATTCCAAGAATAGCTTTGATCCATCCTATGTGCGATTCATCCTTAGGGATTTGGATAAAATTTATTATTTATCTATACTTTTTTTTAGGTATATGTAGTTATGTACATCTTAGGTTCATGTATTTTTTTATTTTGTCAATATAGCAATATAGCATAACTATGTGGCTTATTGATCAATGTATTTAAGTTTCACTTGATAATTATTTACCCCTAACCTACAATAGAAACAATTGGACCTAAGCTTTAACCTAAATAGACCTTTTTCAAAAATCTCTTTTTTTTGGCTAATGAGTTTGGTGCTCCCTTGTTATGGAGGCGGTATGTTTTGCACTAGTCTCATGAAACTATTGTCTCACTGACATGTGGGCCCCACACAATGGTCTCATGAGACCGGCGTTTACAAAAATTAATCCTTGTTGTGGGCCCAATGTTCAGACTTCTTTTGAAAAATAATTTGGCTTAATTACAACTAGTTGATATTCCGCGCGATGCGTGGTGCATTTCGATAAATTTTGTAAGAAATTATTTATGACCCATTGATTTTATGAATACTATTATTATTAATCACACTTGGGTTTTCTACTAAAACTAAATTCAAACTAAATACATTGGGGAGAAAATTCCTCTAATTCATGCAACCAAGAAATGTCACTAGATCATAGTGAAATTGTCACCGACAAACTTGTTGGTTCCTAGGTGTCTCTCTTGTATTATTTATGTTTTATATAGCAATTAGCTATAAAAACTTCTAGAATTTCATGATACAACAATAGAAAAAATAATGCCATAGTGATACAATAATATCACAATATAACCTCCAAATTTTAATTGAACTAAAAGTAGCCAAAAATAGATCCTTACCAAGCGTACACATCATACAGAAAACCAAAAATATAAATTGGCACATAATATGAAAAACTAAGCCTAAATAAATTTCAATGCTACATAAGTAAATCCATATACATAACATCTAAACAAAAAATTTAAGACGAACGTAATATTTTGAAAATTAACCAACTTCTCAGAAAGAAAAGCAAAGATATTGTGAGAAAATTATGGAAGTTTAATTTTTAAGTCCATTGGAAATGGAGATTTATGTTGGACAAATGTGGAGACAAAATAATATTTGCCCAATTCATTAAATTTGACTCTTGTAATTTTGCATTGAAGTTAGTTTTATGCAGAAAAATGAAAAGTTTTTTTGATTCCTACATTTCCCATGACTTTTTAGATCCATCCATATCAATTCAAAGCATGTAAAGTTATATATGTATACAAATTCTTTGAATTATATTCCTACATTTCCCATGACTTTTTAAATTCATCCGTATCAATTCAAAGCATGTAAAGTTATAATGTATACAAATTTTTTGATTTTTATTAATACATTGAAATAAATGCATTTGCCATTACTTAATAGTTTGACATAAATGCTAAATTTAGATGAGATGAAAGCCTAAATGAGAAGGATGTCATACAATGTGTCACTTGGCAAAGCCTCATGCTTTCTCACATGAGGTGTCTGCTTATATATATATATATTGAATGAATTGATGTGGAGACAAATAATATTTGCCCAATAAATTGAATTCAACTCTTGCAATTTTGCATTGAAATTAGTTTTATGCAGAAAATTGAATTTTTTTTTGATTCCTACATTTCCCATGACTTTTTAGATCCATCTTGTAAGGTTGAATTTAATTAACCATGTGTTGGCTTTATTCCGTTCCAAATTTGCTTGTAATTCAACATGTAGAAACTCTGTATTTAGGTGAGAATAATGTAAGAGTTGTGTGTGAGAGAATGTGAAAAAACTCAAGATGTGTGCATTCAAAGGAGTCTTGCAACTGGATCTCGCAATTGGCAAGTCGCCAAAGTGGCACACATGTGAAGCATGCACGGAGTTGAAGGGTCACGACAGCTGGAGCACTATAGGACAAAAAGTACAGTCTGACCTGGAAGTTATCTCACAACTCAAACTCGCGACTCATTCTAGTCGCATGGCCAGAATGCCCTATTTGGATGAAAATTAACTTTTCACATTCCTCACATGCCCTACTGTAAATACCCTTATTCCCGTGAAATGTAAGTGTGGCTATTCAGAAAGAAAAACCCTAAGAGAGGTTTCTACAACACACCCACCTCATTAGAAAGAGAGAGCTACTCATTCTTAGAGTGAAATCTTTGTAGTCTCTTCTCATTACCTCTCCCATTGTTATACCCATTGAGAGGAAATTATACCACCCACGCTTATTTAGAGTGTTGAGTGTTTTTGGAGCTTTGGGAAGTATTGGAAGATGCTAAGGATGGTGGATACAATATGGAGCTTATCGCGGGATCCGATAAGCTAGAGAAGACAAGGTTCGGCGTAACCTTGTTGGAGCAAGAAGTGGGTAGATTAGGCTTGGAGGGTTTATTACTATTCATGTATCCCAACTGATTTTCTAGCGGATCATTTACCACTTGGAGGGCGGTGGAGAGGTTTTTCTCCGAGTTCTTCGATTTCCTCTTCGATAACACATCGCCATGTTATCTTCATATTTGCATCTCTCTTCCCTTACTCTTTACCTTTTAATTATTGCTGTGTTTGTGATTAATTTTGGTTTAGAGTGTTTTACCTATTTGGGTTCAGCTTATATTCATCTTTCCGCACATATATTGTTTGTGTATAAGCTTGTGTTGGTAATTTTGATATTAGGGGTCTAAACGTTCATTGGTGTTTTATACACTAATTGAACTTTCATTTGATATCAGAGTAGGTACACTTGTTGTGGTTTAAATACCTAAGTGTGATCCTTGACCCCGTGTGTTTATTTGCCATGGATAGTGCTTTGTATGCTTCTATGCATGTTTTGGTTGATGATGAATGTAGCATGCCACGTGTTTGTGGAAATGCCTCTGTGAGTGTTAATCCTCATAATTGTGATGACATGTTACGTGAGTCTTTAGGTGTTGTTGATATTCCTAACATCAAACTCTTGAAGAAAAATACTAAGAAGTTTCATAAGAATTTGAGCGAGTTATTTTGTGAAAATGATGATTTGATTGCTAAGCTCAATGAATCCAACAAATTGGTTGATAAATATAAGAAACTTGCTGAAAATTCTCTTGAAAAGCTGAAAGAGTTGAATGTTTAAACATGGACTTGGATGCTAAACTTGTTTTGTCTAACAAACTTGTTGATGAGCTAAAATGTGAAAGGCGAAAACCACATTTTAGTCCCTACATTTTTAGGTAATTCCTACTTTGGTTCCTAAATTTTATTTTCATCGCTTTTAGTCCCTGAAATAAAAAAGTGATCTCGTTTTTGTCCCTACCATCATCTCACAAATGGAAATAGTCTACGTGGCAAACGGAGTGCATCGCTGACACACTAAATGCTAACGTCAGCATTAAAATAATGATATAATAACTTATTTAGCATTTTAAAAATGTCACGCCATCTTTTAAGAAAAAAATTATGAATTTTAACTAAATGAAAAAAGAAGAAGGAAAAAGCAGAAAAAAAAAACCAAAAATCATATAAATTGAGATCTAGCTTTATCTTGAGGAAGACCAGACAAGAACAAAAACCTAGAAAATTCAAAACCCAAAAACATCTAGTCAAATCAAACGATGTCACTAGGAGGCCGCTAAACAAGAGGCCCAAGAAAGCTAACGATTCTTGTTCTTTCTCGATTCTGGCAACCTCCACATTGATGGAGGCTCAGGAGTTTGGAGAGATGATGGAGCACGTCGACGAGGTCAATTTCGCGATGGCCTTAGGAAACCCCAGCCCGTACAGATTAAAAGGACTAGGTTGTTGTCCTTGTTGTCCATTTGCGCCACTGTATAACAAAGATGCCTCTTGTAGACTTAAGGGTATGTTCATTTCGAGGTTTTCTGTAATGGGTTTTCTTTAATTTTTCAATTTTGAATCTGTGTAATGGGTTTTCAGTTAAAATTTGATTTTTTTTTTCTCGATTTGGGGTTTGGAAATGTGGATGTGATTTTTTGAAGTTGAATTGGGGCTTTTCTGATTTGAAATTTCGAGATTAGAGAGTTTGTTGGGTTCTTGAATTTGAAGTTTGGGGTGTGTGCGTTTTTGGGTAATTCTTGATGGAGTATGAGGTTACTGTGAATCTTGTAATGGGTTTTGAATTAAAATGTGAATTTTTGATATTATTTATATTGTTGGGGTTTGGAATTTCCATGCAGGGTTCTAGTCATTTTAAATTTTGGGGTTAGGGAGTTTGTTGGGTTCTTGAATTCGAATCATGGGATGTGTGCGTTTTGGGTAATTCTTGTTGAATTGAGTTTTTAATGAATCTGTGTAATGGGTCTAGTTTTTGGGAAGGTGGAAGGGTTTTTTAAATTTATGTTATATTCTTGTTGAGTTGTGACTTGTTGGTTTCCAGTGAATTTGTGTAATGGGTTTTGAATTTTCTGGGTATTTGTTCTTGTTTGTTCTTCCTCAAGATAAAGTTAGATCTCAATTTATATGATTTTTGGTTTTTATTTCTATTTTTTCCATTTAGTTAAAATTCATAAATTAATTTTTTGTTTTTAAAAGATGACATGGCATTTTTAAAATGCTAAATAAAATATTATATTATTATTTTAATGCTAAAATATTATATTATTATTTGTTCTTCCTCGAGATTTATTTATTTATTTATTTATTTTTTTTTTTAGGGACTAAAAGCGGTGAAAATAAAATTTAGGGACCAAAGTGGGAATCACCTGAAAATGTAGGGACAAAAATGTGGTTTTCACCAATGTGAAAATGAATCTCTTAAAAAGCATGCCAAGTGTTTGATTGCTGAACCTATTGCTAAAAAGGAGGGAAGTATTTGTTGCAATCATGTTGGGGTACCTGATTTTGTGCATAATGTGTGTTCTACCTCTAAGGGTAAATCGATGTACATTCCTTCATACAAAAGTAATCAAAAGGTGAAGAGAAAGGCTCATAAGTTAAAGCCTCTGTTTAAGTCTCCACCTAAGGTTTTGGATGGATCTAAATTTGTTCCAACTTGTCACCATTGTGGTGTGATTGGTCATATAAGACCTCAATGTCATAAGTTGAAGAGAGAACAAAACCATGTTGTTAGATCCATTCCCAAAAAGCCTAGTGGACCTAAACACATTTTTTGTCACTATTGTGGTGTCTTTGGTCATTTAAGACCTCAATACTCTTAGTTTCATGCTCTCAAAAGAATTAAAAGAAAAGAAAAACTTGAGCTTTTTGGAAGCTGTGCTAAAAAGAGTAAACTGGATTTGAGTGAAAATAACATGTTGTTAAAGAAAGTGTTTAATGCTCTTAACTCCTTGTCTATGTGCATCTTCGGTTCTCATTCTTCCAACCCTCGTCTCACTTCTCATGAGACACTCATTCCAAACAATCGTTGTGTTTGGATGAGGAAGAGTTCTTATGGTTGAGCTTTTACTTTTTTGGTCCTTGATCTAATTCTTTCGATCTTTGTAAGACTCTTCATGCATTGAATGTCATATCTTCATGCATTTTGTGCATCTTGCATTTCTTTATATGTATTGTTTTGTTTTGATCTTACTTTTATGTTTTAGTTTCGTGTGAGTAAAAATTCCAAAACCACATAAAAAGTGAAAAATTCAAAAAATTTGATCGTATATGTTTGAGCACATATCACATGTGTGTTTGGCTTATTACCTTCGTACAAAATGCTTTGTGCATTTATGAGTTTAGCTTATTATGTATGTACATCTATTTTTGTGGGAAAAATCTTGATATCTATGTGTGATTGTTGTAAATCGATCTTCAAACTTGTTATGAATAATTAGTCAATAGTTTTGTTGATCTTGATACATGGGTAGACTTGTGCCTGTATCTCTTCCCACTCATTTTTTGCTTAAAGAGCTCAACAAATGTTAAATTTTGAAAAGAGATAATGAGCTGCAAAAACCGTCGCACATACTAGTATTCGACTAGGAAAAAGGAAAAGCAACTTGTAATTAAAATGTTTGGCCTAGTACCTTCATACAAATGACTTTGTATATTTATGAGTTTAGCTTGTTATGTATGCACATCTATCTTTGTGGGAAAAATCTTGACATCTATGTATGATTGTTGTAAATCGATCTTTAAACTTGTCATTAATAATTAGTCAATAGTTTTGTTGATCTTGATACATGCGTAGACTTGTGCCTATATCTCTTTCAATTCATTTTTTGCTTAAAGAGCTCAATAAATGTTAAATCTCAAAAAGAGATAATGAACTGTAAAAACCGTCGCACATACTAGTATTCGATTAGGAAAAAGGAACTTGTAATAAAAATGTATGATGCCCAAAAGCCAAAAGCTTGTTCATCAAATTACAATATCAAAAATTTCAGGCATCAATCTCAAAAAGAGATGTAAAGATAAAAAATGATTAAATGTTATGAATTGTAAAGAAGCCAAATAAAAAGCTTCAAAGATATGTAATCATTTTCTTGTGGGAGGTTATATATGTTCATTTCTATAATTAAGATAGACCACTTGACTTAGTACTAGTTGTGTATGACTTGATTGAATTGATCATTGAAGTTTCACTTTAGACTAAGAATTATTTCACATTTGATACACACACACACAACACATGCCTAATGTTCAATGAATGCCTTATTCATTTGTTCGATTGTACTTATTTAAATGTGATGTGTGTGCTCAACTATATATTGATCAATCCAAAAAGATTTTTGATCATTTTATATGTATTTGGAAGTGATTTTTATCACTCTTTGCGTTCATGTTTAGTACTTACTTTGTTTTTTATTGTTTAAACATGTTCTATGTTGAAAAACAAGTGTTAGAATTTTTGGCTACTTGTTCTGGCTACTTTCGTGAGTAACGAGTTTTGGCTACTCGTTTTGGTGACTCGCCCAATCACGAAATCCCAGTCACGAGTTCATCCAAAAGCTTTCACGACTCACTTGTGACTCGCAAAAATTTTTGCGACTTGCCAGTCGCGAAACTCCAGAAACAGCTTTTTAAAGTGTTTTACGTGGGGAACTTGTTTTAAACCTCTCCCATCCTCTTTTAAACCCCTCTTTCAATATTTTTACATCAAAACCCAATCAATTTGAATGGTTTTTCATTCCATTAACATTTGGATTCTTAGATTATGTTTTGAAGAGTTTTGTACTCTTGGTTGGGATTTTCATTATAGGGGTTAGGGAAATTTAATTTTTGTCAATTTTTTTGGAAGGGATTGGTTTCTTTTGATGATTTGTTTTGGATGTTGGCCCCTTGTAGCAAAAAGAATATGTATTAAGGGTGGATTTCATGATGTTTCATGCATTGTTTTACATTGTTGTTCATAGTGTGCACGTTAGGTGTTTGATAAAATGCCTCTTAGGCATTTTCTCACTTTTTTGGACTTTGATGAGTAACAAACTTTGGGGTTTCTCATGTTTCCTCATTATAAACATGTTTGATTCATTGGTTGTGTATTTAACACACCTTGTCCCACATGTCGACTTTTTATGCTTTGGTCATGCATTGCATATAGCCACCTTTTACTCACATCTTTGCTACCCTTGTCATGCATTGGTCTATACCTTGTTTCTTCATCCTAACATATCATGTTTACGTTATACTTTGTAGCATTTTGTTTTGTCTTAGGTTTGAGTTTCATTTTTTCATTCATCTCACACCCCTCATGTATCATTATCATTATTCGTACCTTTATCTCTTGCCCTCGTTTCTCCTTGACCCTTTTTCTATTCGTGAAAAAAAGGGAGAGAGTATACTCTGGAGAGTTTTGTTATTTCTAAATGACTCTTGTGCACATCCTTAGGGGGAAAAATTCTATCTCATGCACATTCATAGGGGGAGAGATTACCATAGGAGAGATGCATATACTAAGGGGGAGAAGACTTTGATTATAAGAAAACTTTATTTTGTTTGTTTTTTCTTTATGTACCTTTATTTTGTAGCTTAGTACCTTTAGTTAATATTTTGCATTTTCTTTAGTACATCACTCTTGTGCTCTTGTTGGATTTTGTATCCTTGGTGCAATTTAAACCTAATGCTTTTTACTTTAGTGTTCTTGCATCGGTTGAGTGTTGGACATGCATACATCCTTATGTTATTGTGCTTCATTGAATGCATGTTTGAATGATCATTTACTTTGCTATGTGATCATTGTAGTAATTTCTTTATGATTATTTTGGTGTATGATCAAGTTGCTTATATGTTTCACATCATGTTTACTTGATCGTAATTTACTTGTTACGTTATACTTATCTTTTTATTACTTGCTTTACCTTGAGGGTCTAATGTGTTTTGTGCAAGTGTTTCAGGTTACAGGTATATATGTTCCAAGTGCATCACAGCTTCTAGATTTAGGTGTAAATGAGTTTCGCTATTGTTCCTAACCTTGATTCCTTAAAAAATGGAAGAGGATTTGCTAGCTGTAGTTTATAAGTTACCAAATCTTGTTCAATTTTCTTATAAAAAAATGAAATTGTGTATTTCTTCTTCTCTAATATGTAATAGTGCTGCTATTTGCTATCTTGTACTGTGGTTTTGTTGTAGTTTTTGAGATACTAAATTTAGCTGAGTTGTAGAAATTGTATTCCTTTTTCATTTAAATTTGAATTTATCTTTGATTCATCTAAAAAAGTTTGTTTTTCTTGTTCATATTGACTTGATTTTAAAAAATATAAGCAACTGAGGGTAAGTTAACTTTATAGGCTTCTAGACTTAGACATTCTAAAATTGTAATGTTTTTAAGTAATTCATTGAGAGTATTCTTTAATGGGTCCAGAATATTGGAATACTACTTTTTTAATATTGTTTATAAAATTTTTCCTTTTTTTGATTTGATTTTGAATATGTTTCTTGACTATAGATTATGGATACTAGTCAAATCATTTTATTGGAAGATGAATTGAATGGTTGCATAGCTGATCAATAAGATAAGGCTCAAGTAGAACCTACTCATGGAAGCCCAAACAAATCAAATACTCCAAGTAAATATAGCAAAGAAATTGTGTTGGAAGATCAATTCATTGGTTGGATACCTGATCAACAAGAGAAGGCTAAAGTAGAAATTACTCTTGGAAGTCCAAACAAATGGAATACTCCAGCAATTGGCATGAAATTTGATTGTGATGATAGTGCATATGAATTTTACAAGACTATGCTCACCGAATCAGCTTTACTGTACGGAAACATTCTGTAAAGCGAGGAAATGTGGGGCAAATTATAAGGAGAACATTTAGTTGCTCAAAAGAGGGTGAACGAGTTTTTGACAAACGTCGCGAAAATGCATCTTATCGTTGTCCAATTTCACAAACAGGTTGTTTAGCACAGATGACCTATCATCTTCAGAAGGATGGTATGTTACATGTTGTTTCTTTTCACGGCCTTAATAATCATGAGTTTGCTCCTTCGCCAATGAAACATATGTTAAGATCGAAGAGAAAATTTTCACTTGCTCAAAAAGCCATTGCAAATGATGCAGAGAGGTCTGGAATATCAATAAAACAAACCATTGAATTATTAAGCATGCAAGCTGGGGGTCGTGAAAATCTTGGGTTTATGGATGTTGACTATAAGAATCATGTACATAATGAGAGAAAGATGGCTTTGAGGAAAGGAGATGGACTTGCAATGATGGAGTACTTTCATAAGATGCAATTGGCAGATCCATCTTATTTTTATTCAATACAAGATGATGATGATGGTTAAATCATGAACATTTTTTGGGCTGATGCTAGATCAATAGTTGATTATGGGAACTTTGGAGATATTATTTGTTTTGACACAACTTATCGAACAAATAGAAATGATCGTCCTTTTGCTCCATTCGTTAGGATTAATCATCACAAACAATCAATTATCTTCGGTGCAGCTTTACTTTATGATAAGACTATAGAGTCATTTAAGTGGTTGTTTGAAACTATTTTAATTGCAATGTCAGAAAAACAGCCAAGAACTATACTTACAGATCAATTTGGGCGTAAATGCACTTTTAGTCCCTACATTTTGACGTTTTTCCATTTTAGTCCCTACATTTTATTTTTTCCACTTTTAGTCCCTAAAACCTATTTACGCTTTCTGTTTTAGTCCTTAAAGCCTCATTCCGTCACCAATTAACGGGGAAACTGACGGGATTAATAAAATATTATTTTTTTTACACGCTGGTGAATAAAATAAGGAAGGAATGAGATTAATAACTCACGTGAGTGTCACATGAAGCACTTATCCTGAATTTACCTTCCACTAGCGTGCAGGTAATGAGATAATCACACAGCACTTGACACGTCCAGCCCCCACACGTGTGTACTTACCCACCCATGGCGCGCACCTTTCTCCTAAATCAGACTAAATCCCTAGTGAAGTGAAGTGAAGTGAAGCTCTGCCTCTGCCGAAACAGCCATCATCATCAACCTAAGGAAAAATCACACTTCTCTCTCAAACCACCATCATCTTCAACCATCTCAAGATCTTCAACCATTTCGAAGTCCCTGATCAGATGGAAGCAAGCTTTTCATCCAGTTCAAGCTTGAGAAGGAGAGCTCCATTTAGGTGCTACTGTGGTGAAAAACCAATGTTAGTGGTTTCGTGGACACCAGAAAACCCTGGCAGAAGGTTTTATGGCTGTATAAACTACTGGGTATTTCAATATTTGAGTATTCTTTTTAATTAATCATGTTTTTTCTACTGGGTACTACAAGCTTTGTTACTGTTGGTGGGTTATTGATGTTACTCTATTTTAGTGAGATGGGGTTTACTTCCTCTTCATTGTTTTTGATTTTTTTTTTTTTTTTCCAATGTCTATTATTTTCTGATAAAACAAGGGAAAATCTAGGAAAATTGATTTTGAATCATGGGGTTTTCATGTTTTTATTTTTATTTTTATTTCATTGGGGTTAAGAGAAAGGGAGGAATTCTGTTTTGCATTGGGGTTTTCGTGTTTTGCATTTATTTCGTTTTCTTGGGTTTGGAAGGAATAATTTTGGGTTTTTTCTTTTCTTGTTTTACTAAGCTGTTTGGTGGTGTAAAAAATGGTGGGGAATTGTGTTGATATATCTGTGAGTTTTCTAGTAGATGTTGTAACCGTGTCCTGGTAGCTAATTGCTAGGGAAAATTCAAGGAATTATACTGTTTATTTATCTAAGAGATTGGCAATTGTATGATAATGGTTCTGCTGATAAGACTAGCTACTTTATATGTTTACTTGGGCTGGCAACATGCCAAATTATTAAGCAAGTGGAGAATTTAATGGTATGTTTGTACTTATAAAGAGGAAACCAGTGTGCAAGTGGAGAATTATCATTAGTATGGTAATGTTTATAGAATTAGCTGGGGAATATTTTCCTTTTGTTGACAATTGTATTATTTTCCTTGACAATTGTTGCAAGTGGAGAATATTTTCCTTTTCAATTTCATGGCAATTGTATTATAAAGTCCTTATTGGTCATTAAGTAGCTTGATGGATAAAGAAATTGGTTTGCATTTCAGGTTGGGCGAAAGTGCAAATTCTTCCAATGGCGTGATGATGAGATATGTGAACGTGGTAAGGTGCTCATCCCAGAGCAAAGGCAACGGATTATCAGACTAGAGGCCGAGGTTGCAAGATGCTAAAGGAGAGAGAAGTTTTACACTGTGGCTTTGGCATTCTTATTGGTGATATGTGGGATTTGTGTCTTTAATTGTATGGGTCGTTAGACAAGTAGTGGTAGTTTGATTAGGCAGCAACTGGGTAGTGTGGAAGTGTTTATGTTTGGTTAGCATGTTACATAGATAGGGGAGTTTCAATATCCTGTAAATGCTAATGCATAGGGCTAGCGGGCTGGCAGTGTGTAAATTTTTTGGTTAGGTAGTTAGCATGGAAACACCTGCTGGCTTTTTTTTTGGTACCATTCCTGGAATGAAATGAATACCCCTGTTTTCTAACTGTGTTGTTCAATGGTAAAATCAATATATTACTAAAAGATGAAGCGTAGCATTTAATGTTGCTACGCTTCTATTGAGCCACATCAGCAGCTATGTCATTATCAATTTTTTAACATTTAAAGTGAATTAAAAACTCTATTATATTACAATTATATTACAATCAAAATATCATATTTAATTTATCTTATTTTTAATTATTCTTATTTATTATTAAATTTTCAATTCCATTTTAACTTTTCATATTCCCACTACTCTCTACCTTAACTTTCTTCAACCTTTCTCATTCCATTTCAACTTTTCATATCCCCACTACTCTCAATATTAATATTATTCTATCTTTTTATCTTCCTTTATTTTTTACTCTTCTTATTCTTATCCTCATGCTATAAAATTTTCATTCTCCCTCTTATTCCATGCATAATTTCTATTTTTCCACACACAAAAGCCCTCTCTCTCTCTCTTTCTCTCTCTCTCTCTCTATATATATATATATATATTTTCCTTCAATTTTTGGTATATATATATTTTTAATTTTAGTGTAACAGGTTGACCATCAAAACATACTGATGCAGTATTGAAAGCTCCACCAAATGCATCGCAGAAATCAGTTTTAGACTACTAGAAGTCAGTTAGTTTGCTAAAATTGGAATTGACAGGTAATCCAGCTTGATACGATTTAGTTTTATATTTTATGTTGTTATCTTTTTTATTCACATTGGTTGTTAAATGTTATATTATTGCATTATAAAGACAGTATATAAAAATATAATATTATTTTATTACATAGCATAACTAAAATAATATGGTGTTTATTGCTATACATTTCATTTTTATTATTTTATTCTCATCTTATTTTATTCAACATTTAAATTTAGCAACATCCTTCATATCATAATTATTTATATTTTGTCTCATTTTTTTTTAAAATTAAACGTATAATATTTTATTCAATAAATAAAAATTGTTCTTATAAAGTCTTCCCATGAAATGTTACAATGCATCAATGGAAAAATGAAATACAAAACAAATATCAATTTAGAAACACTCAATTTATAAAAATAATAATAATAATAAATAAATAAATAAAAAGAATAAAATTTTTTCTTATAAAGTATTCCCATAAAAAGTTACAATGCATTAATAGAAAAAGAGAATACAAAAAACATGCTATTTTAGAAACACTAAATTTATAATAATAATAATAATAATAATAATAATAATATCAAACCAAACATATCATAAAATAATAAACTAATAGTTATGGATGTACTAACTTCATGGCAGCAAAATGGAGTAAAATAAAAATAAAAATAAACGTTACTGTAAGGACACAATTCTTTGGCGGCCCAATAAGGATGTTGGGCTCGCGCGTGAAAGATCCCTCACAATATGATTTGTAGAGAGTGGGCTTGAAAAGCTTAGCCGTTGGTCACGGGGCGATGCCCGATCATGGTTTTAGAGGAATTCATGTAGAAAAAGGATTTGGGCCTGAACATTTGAACCCTACGGCATCGGATCCTATGGGATGGGCCTCCTCGGACTTGATCCGAGGACCATTGGGGTCTTACCCCGGTTACCCGACGATGGGTTTTTTCTGTAATCTCAGGTGTTGTTGAGATGTTCTCACCCAGATCCCCTCCCTCTCTTGGAGGTGGGATCCAGCATCCTCTTCTAGGTTCACTTACTTTTTCTTTTATACTAGTTTACGTCCGCTGTCCTTCGTCCACGTGTAGGGCCGATCTTTTATTAGACTGATATTTGTCCCATCAGTCTAGTCCCAGAATTGTGGGGGATGGTTGATAAAGCTGAAGAATACAGCTCTTGTTAGGTGCAGAGCCTTATCTGGGAGGGGTAGTGTAGGGATAATTCTCCCCAGATATTTTAGATCTCCTTCCATATTTATCCCTTTATTATTATTATTATTATTATTATTATTATTATTATTATATATATATTTTTTTTTACCCCTACCCTCAATGGGGCTTTGGGTCTGCCGAGGACGAAACTGTGCTCGGCTGCATCTCCGGGCCATTACCTTTTTTGGGCTTGGGCCTTTAGACTCCCCACGGGCAAGTGGGCCTGGCCCATAAATTATTAGGCCCCACAATAGCCCCTCAAAACCCTGCTGTCCAACATCCTGATTGGAATGGGGGGTTTTGGTAATACCAGGCCCTTATTGTGACTCACTTAATTCGGTCTTTGACTGACGCTGGCGACTCTTCACCTGCCCAAGAAGTGTACCGGTCTACAAGGTGCTCCTCTTAATTTTTTCATGATGCGTTTAGGCCGTTTGGTTATCCGAAGCGCGTCTTTAATATCTTCCCTTCACGAGACTTCCCAGATTCAATGGTTATGGATGGCATGGGGGAACGGATCGGGTGTATTCTTGTCTGCAGACTTCCTCGAGGATCTGAACACATTAAGTATTCCCCTCTTCGTCCCCTATATAAAGAGGAGAAACAAGAATCGTTTCTCCCACAGATGAATCCCTTTAAGATTTGAAAACCCCTTAAATTCCTTCCGGAATTTACTTTTACTCTCCGATTATTCCTTAGCCTGAAATACACTCTCCTTAGCAGTAAGCGATGAAAAAACCATTCCCTTCCCAGAAACGCCCTGTCTTAACAAAGCTCGAAATGACTCGGTCAGGGCAAGGATGGCGGAGACTTAAGATTTGTCCCCCCTTCCTTTCAGCCAAAATCCGAAGCAGGGGCTCATCACGTCAAATTTTCGGCGTGACTGAGCCGAGAATTCCCATCATCGTAACCAACCGCTCTCTTACGAGCATACCTAATATGGCTCCAGTGTGTTAGGAGTCAGGAACGAGGCAGGGACTAAGTGTCTCTGCTTCTTCCTCTCTTCGTTCACTGGTGGCCCTCTCCGCTTCCCTTTCTTAGTCTTCCCAGCACCAGATCCATTCTGGTGCTTTCTCTTCTCCCTCTTTTGCTCCTTTTCTTTCTTTTCATCTCTTCTCTCTTCTTCTCCTCCTTCTTTACTCATGTCCTCCATCTTCTTCATTGATTTCTTCCTTACTATTTCCTTCTCCTTTCATCTTTTTTCCAAAGAAGGTTCTTATCATAATATGAGCAGCATCGAGGCAGAGATTGGAGAGACTTTGAAGACGAGTTTAAAAGACGCCTGACTGTTTACTTATCTGTACTGCGGATGTTACCGTTGCTTAGGCAGTTCACATTTTGTATAGGCTTGTTTGAGCCCCTCTTTGTACGTTGTAATGATTTTTCATATTAATAAAAGTTGTTATTTTACTTCGCATGTTCTGTCTATGTTTTTACAAATTTGCAAGCGCTGCTCGGCGCAATAATATACCATTTGAATCAATAATAACTAAAGCCAAAATACTTGCTAATAAAAAGATGTCACTATAACGTTAATAGAATTGATTGACATATCAATGCGCACCTGTAAATAGCGATACTTGTCCGAAACGAAGCCGAGATTAGAACTGGATGTTCTATGTGGTGTAGGAAGTAATTATTCAAAGACATATCATCCGCCAAAGTGAACAGCCCCCTTAGGCTTCCGAATGGTGGAGTGTCTCGCCATCATCTTAACACTTTGATCGGCCTTAACACTTTACAGTATTTGAGCTGGGGACTTTCCCTATCTTGAGCAGTTCCCCATAGGCTTGAGTCCGAGGACCATGCAAGGCCTTGGTTCTGTCCAAAACTTGTAAGGTTTTCTTTTTTGTACTTGGTTTCCCCATAGGCTTGAGTCCGAGGACCATGCAAGGCCTTGGTTCTGTCCAAAACTTGTAAGGTTTTCTTTTTTGTACTTGGTTTCCCCATAGGCTTGAGTCCGAGGACCATGCAAGGCCTTGGTTCTGTCCCTGGGCCCCTATGCTGTACGGGCCTGGGCCGCGAATTTACTAGGCCCAGGAATTGAGAGGCATTTCCGTACTCTTGGGTCACGCGGTACTTTTTGGTGTCCCGGTGTTCGAGGTGCGCCTTCTCGAGGATCTTCAAATCCTACGGCTGAGGATGAAGTTGGAAATTGAGCCAAGTCTGCTTCATCCGTAGCGTTCCTTGGGAACTTGCATGAATTAAATGCTACCAGTTCAGTTCTGGGTACAAATAGGATAGGGGATCACTTCACTTGCACATGAACTCTCCTGTTCCTTTCAGAACCATATATCTTCCATACCCACGATCTCTTTTCTAGTGCCACTGCCTCAAAGCAAGATGTTAGAGGCGTGGATGGGGATGAAAGATCTCCGCACGCTTCAGAGGCACCGAACCCTCAAGGTGATACGGTATGGACAAGGATGGCACAGATTCAAGCCAGTCCTCCGTCTTGACGGGAGGAAGAGGGTATTCCTCCCTCTTTTAGTCAAAATCCGAAGCAGGTTCTGGTCATGCCAGATTTTTGGTATGTCAGAAGAAGGAATTTCCGCCATCAGCGCCGTCTGCCTTGTAGCAGGCAAATTTTTGCGGGAGCTTCCCAACTTCCGGCCCCCTGCACCTTTTCTGTAGATGGTGTTAGCCTGAGGTCAGATTCCCTGCACCTTTTCTTCACCGGTGTCAGGCTCAAGTTGGGTTCTTTTGCTGCCTGAGTTATGGGCGTGCAAAAGTATTGAGGAGGAATAAGGTCTCGAAGCAGTAGCCAACCTCTCCTCTGAGTCACCTCCTCGGCTTTATCTTCACTCTCTTGTATATATTTTTTTTTTTACTTACGTAGTTAACTTGGATGTAAGCTTGTTTCAGCTTGTCATTGTACATTGTACTGCTCCTTTGCCTTAATAAAAGATGTGTTTACCTCTTTATACATACTTTTCTTCTCTGCAACAACTACTTTGTGCATGAATATTAAATCTAAGCTTGCCCTTAATGATATTCCGGGCAGAAAAATGCCTTAACACAGATTCGTACTAGTTTAAACTCATAAATATTATCAAGTATAACAATGATAATCCTTAATAAATTAAACTTTTGGAACTAACCGGGATAACTGCTGAGTGCTGCGCGATGTACGCTAGGCCAATGTCCAAGAACGATAAACTCCTAAATAATTCATCCGAGGAGGTAGCCGAGCAATGAGGGACCTCAATCGTGTTTTTGGTAACATATCGCTTTATGTAGCATCAGTCCCTTTGGTACTGAGGATCCGAGGGTAAACTGGGGAATCCATTCAGTATGGGGATTAACCCAACTGTTAATGGGTAGATCCCGGATAGATTCTAAGGTTCATGTAACGTGATTTTTCTTTTAAGTAATTGGTTTCCCCACGGGCTTGAGTCCGAGGACCATGCAAGGCCTTGGTTCTGTCCAAAACTTATAAGATTTCTTTTTTTTTGTACTTGGTTTCCCCATAGGCTTGAGTCCGAGGACCATGCAAGGCCTTGGTTCTGTCCAAAACTTATAAGATTTCTTTTTTGTACTTGGTTTCCCCATAGGCTTGAGTCCGAGGACCATGCAAGGCCTTGGTTCTGTCCAAAACTTATCAGATTTTCTTTTTTTTGTACTTGGTTTCCCCATAGGCTTGAGTCCGAGGACCATGCAAGGCCTTGGTTCTGTTCAAAACTTATTAGATTTCTTTTTTTTTGTACTTGGTTTCCCCATAGGCTTGAGTCCGAGGACCATGCAAGGCCTTGGTTCTGTCCAAAACTTATAAGATTTCTTTTTTTGTACTTGGTTTCCCCATAGGCTTAAGTCCGAGGACCATGCAAGGCCTTGGTTCTATCCAAAACTTATCAGATTTTCTTTTTTTGTACTTGGTTTCCCCATAGGCTTGAGTCCGAGGACCATGCAAGGCCTTGGTTCTGTCCAAAACTTATCAGATTTTCTTTTTTGTACTTGGTTTCCCCATAGGCTTGAGTCCGAGGACCATGCAAGGCCTTGGTTCTGTCCAAAACTTATCAGATTTTCTTTTTTGTACTTGGTTTCCCCATAGGCTTGAGTCCGAGGACCATGCAAGGCCTTGGTTCTGTCCAAAACTTATAAGATTTTCTTTTTTGTACTTGGTTTCCCCATAGGCTTGAGTCCGAGGACCATGCAAGGCCTTGGTTCTGTCCAAAACTTATAAGATTTTCTTTTTTGTACTTGGTTTCCCCATAGGCTTGAGTCCGAGGACCATGCAAGGCCTTGGTTCTGTCCAAAACTTATAAGATTTCTTTTTTTGTACTTGGTTTCCCCATAGGCTTGAGTCCGAGGACCATGCAAGGCCTTGGTTCTGTCCAAAACTTATAAGATTTCTTCTTTTTTGTACTTGGTTTCCCCATAGGCAGTCCGAGGACCATGCAAGGCCTTGGTTCTGTCCAAAACCAAAACTTGTAAGATTTCTTTTTGTACTTGGTTTCCCCATAGGCTTGAGTCCGAGACCATGCAAGGCCTTGGTTCTGTCCAAAACTTGTAAGATTTCTTTTTTGTACTTGGTTTCCCCATAGGCTTGAGTCCGAGGACCATGCAAGGCCTTGGTTCTGTCCAAAACTTAAGATTTCTTTTATGTACTTGGTTTCCCCATAGGCTTGAGTCCGAGGACCATGCAAGGCCTTGGTTCTGTCCAAAACTTATAAGATTTCTTTTTTGTACTTGGTTTCCCCATAGGCTTGAGTCCGAGGACCATGCAAGGCCTTGGTTCTGTCCAAAACTTATAAGATTTTCCTTTTTTGTACTTGGTTTCCCCATAGGCTTGAGTCCGAGGACCATGCAAGGCCTTGGTTCTGTCCAAAACTTATAAGATTTCTTTTTTGTACTTGGTTTCCCCATAGGCTTGAGTCCGAGGACATGCAAGGCCTTGGTTCTGCAAGGCATAGGCTGAGTCCGAGGACCATGCAAGCCTTGGTTCTGTCCAAAACTTATAAGATTTCTTTTTTGTACTTGGTTTCCCCATAGGCTTGAGTCCGAGGACCATGCAAGGCCTTGGTTCTGTCCAAAACTTATCAGATTTTCTTTTTTGTTTATTTTTCGACCATAAGCCCCTATACCAGGGCGGGGAAAGTTGGCTTGAGGCCGGAAGCCCCTAGAGATGCCCGCGCCCTTGGCACTGCAAGGCGTAGCCCCTAGTAGAAGCTTATGCCGGAGCAACAACTGTATGTCGCCGGAGTCGGAGGAAGCCCTAGGAATTTCTGCTCGCTAGAGAGCTGACTCCACCGCCACCTGCGCCAACGCGCAAGCTTTCCCACAGACGGCGCCAATTGTAAGGACACAATTCTTTGGCGGCCCAATAAGGATGTTGGGCTCGCGCGTGAAAGATCCCTCACAATATGATTTGTAGAGAGTGGGCTTGAAAAGCTTAGCCGTTGGTCACGGGGCGATGCCCGATCATGGTTTTAGAGGAATTCATGTAGAAAAAGGATTTGGGCCTGAACATTTGAACCCTACGGCATCGGATCCTATGGGATGGGCCTCCTCGGACTTGATCCGAGGACCATTGGGGTCTTACCCCGGTTACCCGACGATGGGTTTTTTCTGTAATCTCAGGTGTTGTTGAGATGTTCTCACCCAGATCCCCTCCCTCTCTTGGAGGTGGGATCCAGCGTCCTCTTCTAGGTTCACTTACTTTTTCTTTTATACTAGTTTACGTCCGCTGTCCTTCGTCCACGTGTAGGGCCGATCTTTTATTAGACTGATATTTGTCCCATCAGTCTAGTCCCAGAATTGTGGGGGATGGTTGATAAAGCTGAAGAATACAGCTCTTGTTAGGTGCAGAGCCTTATCTGGGAGGGGTAGTGTAGGGATAATTCTCCCCAGATATTTTAGATCTCCTTCCATATTTATCCCTTTATTATTATTATTATTATTATTATATATATATATATTTTTTTTACCCCTACCCTCAATGGGGCTTTGGGTCTGCCGAGGACGAAACTGTGCTCGCTGCATCTCCGGGCCATTACCTTTTTTCGGCTTGGGCCTTTAGACTCCCCACGGGCAAGTGGGCCTGGCCCATAAATTATTGGGCCCCACAGTTACAATATGCATATTTAGTATATTAGAATTATCATCAAATTTGGGAAAACAATAGGATGTTAACAAAGAGGGAGAGAAAGAGATTTGTAAAAGAAATCAAACGTCAATTAAATAAATTAATTAGTAACCGTTAATTGGAAAACAAAGAGACCGACGGCTAAAGGAGTAAAAAATTAATTAAAGATGACCCTACGAATGTTATTATAAACTTTACAATGCAAATAAATAAATCGTTAAATTCACTTAATTAAATCATATAATCAACAATTAAATAAAATCATACAAAATTTAAACTTGAAACTAATCAAACTCTAATCTAGAAATTCATATTTATTATCAAAACTAAAAGGAAAACATTCTTCAGTAATAATAGAAATATATAAGAAATAAAGATGCAAATTTTCAAAATCTTTTTTTTTTGACGTTTCATTTAACATTATTTATAAATAATAAAATATATAAAAAAGTCCTTAAATGCTTATATTCTTCAGACACCATGACTTTTAAAATCTAATGAAAGGTTTGAAGAATTTAACTCTCATTTAATGCCTCTATTATGAAAATCAATAGCCAGTAAAATATGATAATAGTAAGAAACATTATAAATGAGAACATGAAAAAACTAATTTGCCACTATTACTATGGAATAGATGTCTTTTTTTTATGCATCTAAGAAAATGAACTGTATAGGGTTTACTTATTAAGGTATATATAAAGATTCACGTTAAAAAAATATGTAAAGGTTTTTTGAAAAAAAAAAAGTAGATGTAAGGTTTTTATTAACTTAAAAGACAATGAAAAACCAATTTTTAATTACTACAACCGTCGCTACTCTATAAATCACACACAACACTATATTCGATATCCTAAACAACATAGTTAGGCCCTTTTGGATATACACTACCATATTCAACTTATAAATTACAACCCAAATCAATCATACAATTACACAATCAAAGTATGAACATGTAACATGTATTACCTTCTGAATTATTGCTTGGAATTTTCACAATTATTGAAAGAGAATCTCCAAATTTAATTTTTAGAAAACATCAAGACAAGGTGAATTTTATTCTTTTTAACTTCCATAGAAAAAAAAATGTTACGCACATTATTTCAACCCTTATGGAAAAGAAGGTTTACATGTAGCATGCAAAACGTGTTTAATTGATTTAGAGATGTAAAAATTAGTCAACCAACTATGGTAGAATTAAAGTTTCAAATTTTAAATAAAACAATTCTACAATAATAAAAAATTATTTTGTGGTAAATATGATTATGAAATGCATTACTTTTCATTAAATTAGTTCAAATTACAAAATAATAATAATAATAATGAGATCGCCATAAAAAATAATCACGCGCAACGCGCGGGTCTGTGACTAGTATTAATAATGATCCATTCTCTCCTTTGTAACTTTTTCCCCACATTGAATGATATGGAATTGTGTGTGCTTGACATTTGTTTAGTATTCATCAATGTGGGGCTGCTGGAATGTGTTTATGAACTGTATTCATACTGGTTTCAGTTTAATAAAATAAAAAATACAAAGTTAAATAACCAATTGGAAAAAAGAGATGTGAATATGAAATTTTATAATTTCAAAGTCAAAGAGAGTAAATGATGACAATTCAAGGCATGTTGGCACAGACAGGCTACTTAAAAGATCAGAAATTTCATGTGTTACCAATGTTACCAAATGTTACCAATGTGACAAAAAACAATCCCAAAGCCACAAAAAGAATAGATTATGAATTAAAGAGTTTTGACCAAGCTATATCCAAAAAGTTTATAAATCTTATTATATTGTTTTGTCTTTTTGGATATTGCAACTTATATAACATCAGACTCCAATATTAGGGATAGATAGACAAAGGCCAGGTGACCCTTCTGGTTCCACTGTTGGGCATGCCTTGTTTTGCTATGTTCCATGGCAGCCACAGAGCCAGGTGTGCAAAACTGCAAATATATTCAGGGTGGTAAAATCTTTTGACAGATTGACTTAAGGCACACTATCCAGACTTGATGAACCAAACTTTTTGCAAATTTCTACCAACAAATGTCTGCAGCAAATTTCTGCAGAAATTTGTTTGTTTTCTGCAGCAATAAAAATTTCTATGTCTTTCGAACAAATTTCTGCAACGAATTTCTGCAGAAATTTGTTGAATTGCTGCAATACAAATTTCTGCTGCAATCCAACAAGTTTCTGCACAAAATTTCTTGCTGCAATACCCATTTCTGTTGCAATCCAACAAGTTTCTGCACAAAATTTCTGCAATACAAAATTGCTGCAGCAAATTTGTTGGGTTGCCGCAATACAAATTTTTGCTGCAATCCAACAAATTTCTGCAATACAAATTTCTGCAACAAATTTTGCTGCAATGCAACAAATTTCTGCAGCAAATTTTTGCAATAACAATTTTTGTAGCAAATTTCTACTGCATATTTCTGCAGTTCTACTGCATAAAATCATAGTTCTACTGCATATTTCTGCTGCACACAGTCACAACTCACAGCACACAGCACACAGTAACAACTCACAAATTTCTGCTGCATATTAATAGTACAAACACTTACAGCAAACACAGTAACAACTCACAACTTTCAGCTTGTGCCAACTAAGTCACAGTTTGTACAAACACTTACAGCAAACACAGTCAAACAAATACAAACACTTACAGCAACACTACAAAATATCAGAACACAGTCAGTTCTACAAATATCAGCACTAGACCACAGTCACGGTTATCACTTTCTACAAAATAAAGGGCAATGTTCCATAATTAATCCTATCACCATAACTACACAAAACAAGCAAAAAAATGAACTTGTGCTCTCTTCACTTTCTTGGACCATGCACAGATGATGATTGACTCCCACTATGACTGATTGCTTCCATGTATCTGGATGCATTCTTAGAAGCCTTTACAGTCTCTGATGTGACCACCCTTGCCTTTTTCTGCCTTGGCTTTGGGTTGCTGCTGCTGGAGTTTTGATGTGCACGTACATTCTGTGTGGTGCTGCCTGACTAGTGTGGTGCAGCTTCAGTGGAGCTGTGCTGTTGGGTATATGTGCTTCTGGTCCTGGCATGAGGTGTTACATTTGGACTGGATTGGTGCATCCTGGTCTGAGATGGTGCAAATTGAGTGGCTGAGCTTGTCTTGGCATGAGATGGTGCACCTGGCCTGAAGCTGGGCTTGCTGGATTGGCGTGGTGCACTTGGAGTGGCTCGGCTATGCATTCTAAACTGAGGTGGTGCACCTGGAGTGGAGCTGAAGCTATGCATGCTGGCCTACAAACAGCAACTAATAGTTGGATTAATGCTGTGTGTTCATAGGATTAGAAAAATCTGTTTTAATAAATGGCTAGCAAAGCAAGCCATTCTCTAACAAGCATATCAGATGTGTTATGAACAAGTCACAGGGCATGCAATGGCTAATGAGAGTCATGGAAAAGCACATATGTAAGCATGAGTTTACTGTAAAATGTAAATGACAACCGGCCAGAATTATTTTATTTTATTTTTTTTTTTGGTTTTGTTTTTGGGGCCAGGCAAATAAATTACTATGACAAGCTCATCTACAATTGTATTTCACATATATTACCTTTTTAGATGAACCGGTTCTATTTGTGGAGTTCCCTCCAATCTCACCCTTGCAACTTCTTTTATTATGCCCTAACTTACCACAGGTCTTGCATTGCTTAGAGATGCCGGCACTTCTTGTTGGCTCATTAGATTCCCTTGCTCTCTTCTTCTTTGGTCTGCCAGGTGGTCTTCTTTTGATGGGAGGCTGAACTGGGGTAACACCACTAGGTCTCCACATATTGGCTCCATTGATTGGTGTTATGATTGGTTCATAGCAAGTCTTGTATGTAGAGACATGGTAACATGGATGAACATACTGCTCAGCATCTTGTCTGTTAAAAAATATGCAGCTGATTGCATGAGCACAAGGTATGCCACTTATATTCCATTTTCTACAACTACAGTGTGCTGTGGCCAAGTCAACGGTGAAACTTTGCAGACCATTTTTTACTTCAAATTGGGTTTGTCCTGCCCAACAAGCTACCCACCTATTGGCTGCCAATTTTTCCTTGTGCAACCTTTTCAGAACCTTGGCACAAATATCTGACTCTACTCTCTGAATCTTCTCTCTGTTCTCTTGAAACCGAGTCATGATATACAGCCTGATACACTCAAGCTGCAAGTACATACAAGTAAAATAAAACATTAGATATTAATTGCAAAATCTACTAAATTGTGAGTTGTTACTGTGTTTGCTGTAAGTGTTTGTACTATTAATATGCAACAGAAATTTGTGAGTTGTTACTGTGTGCTGTGTGTTGTGAGCTGTGACTGTGCGTAGCAGAAATATGCAGTAGAACTGTGACTGTATGCAGTAGAACTGCAGAAATATGCAGTAGAAATTTGCTACAGAAATTGTTATTGCAAAAATTTGCTGTAGAAATTTTTTTCCAGAAATTTGTTGCATTGCAGCAAAATTTGTTGCAGAAATTTGTATTGCAGAAATTTGTTGGATTGCAGCAGAAATTTGTATTGCAGCAGCCCAACAAATTTGCTGCAGCAATTTGTATTGCAGAAATTTTATGCAGAAACTTGTTGGATTGCAGCAGAAATGGGTATTGCAGCAAGAAATTTTGTGCAGAAACTTGTTGGATTGCAGCAGAAATGGGTATTGCAGCAAGAAATTTTGTGCAGAAACTTGTTGGATTGCAGCAATCCAACAAATTTCTGCAGAAATTTGTTGCAGAAATTTGTTCGAAAGACATAGAAATTTTTATTGCAGCAGAAATTTGCTGCAGAAATCAAACAAATTTCTGCAGAATCAGCCTGATACACTCAAGCTGCAAGTACATACAAGTAAAATAAAACATGTGATATTAATTGCAAAATCTACTAAAAACAGTACCAAACAATGAACCTAATTAAATGTAGGTAATCACAAAGACTCATACCATGCTAATTATAGGCTTAGACCTGAATTTAAGAATCCTACTGTTGAAACTCTCACACATATTATTTACTATAGTGTCAGTCAAGGCATCCTCACTAAACATGTGTTTGGCCCATTTTGTTGTTGAATGAGTATCCAACCAGCCGTGTGCATCAACATCAATGCCCTTCAATTCATCCATCACCCTATCAAACTCTTCTTTATAAGTTGCTTTGGCTGCCCTCCAAAAGAATTCTCTAATCAAAACACCAGGATGGTTCTTCCTAAAGTTGTTGTAGAGGTGCCTACAACAAATTTTATGCTCATACTGTGGCCAGTTATCAATAAAAGTATGCACCAACCCCTGTCACAAATAGTACCAATGTCCTTAATTTGTCTTAGAGATAAATACAATGCATAAATGAAGAAAAAAAAAACCAAATAGAGAATAAATTACACACCTTTTGCTGGTCTGACATAAACACCCATCTCCTATCCTGACCTATGTCTGCAAGCAACAAATTGATGAACCAAGTCCAAGAGTCCTTGGTTTCAGCCTCTACCACTGCATATGCAAGTGGAAAATACTCCTCATTAGGATCTCTACATACTGCAGTAATCAACTGTCCCCCAGACTTGTTCTTCAAATGGCAGGCATCCAAACCAATGAATGGCCTGCATCCAGACAAAAACCCCTTCTTGCAGCCCTCCAAACATATGTATAGCCTCTAAAAATAAGGCACCCCACACACTAAATCCATCTCAGCCGCTAAATCACCATCATGGAAGGTATGTACCTTCATAAGTATGGTACTACCAGGACTAGCTCTTCTTAATTCCTCACAGTACTCCCACAGCTGGTTGTACTGTTGTGTATAAGCCTCATCAACATATTCTCGAGCCTTTTCCCTAGCCCTACCTGCTTTTCCTACACTTATGTTTAGGGTATACTTGTCATGGACAGCCTCTTGGATGTCTTTCAGCTTGATATCAGGCTGTCTTTTCACCTTCTTCATCAACTTCTTCCCAATGTATGATGAAGCACACCTAGGATTCTTATAAGTTCTAGAGCAGGTGTGTTCCAATGTCAAAGTCCTTAATTGGTAGCTCCTCTCCCTTGGCACTTTTGTTAGATATGCAAAAAACTTACACCCTTCTTGGCAGACAGCTCTTACCCTTTGTAAATCATTTTTAACAAATTTGATCCCCTATCCACCAGAAACTGCATAATCTGTTATCGCTTCCTTGAATTGCTTAAGTGTAGTAAATAGCATATCTTTCTCAAAATAAATATGCTCAGCCTTAGCCACTGGCTTAAACATAGGGAATTTCCTCACTTGCTCTTTTTTCTGTTCCCTTTCATCTCCCACATGTGTCTTGTTATCATCCTCAGACTTATCATCACTATCATACCCAAACTCATCATCAGATGATGATTCTACAAGACTGTGCAATTCCTCACTCTCATAATCAGAATTCATTATACCAACACCCATTTGGCCTGGTTCATTAACTTCAGCATCATCCTTACCATCCCAACTGTCACTACTATCCTCAACAAAGTCCCTAACACCATGGTCCAACTCTACATCATCTTCTAGGCCACTTCCCCCACCATCACTTCCCACACTATCACTGCTATCACTAATATGAATGACCTCAGGTGGATGCTCAGTGATAGGTTCTTTACCTACTCTTCTTGAACCCGCTTGAGAAGCAGCCACCTTAGTAGGAACACCAACATTAACCTCAAACTCATCCTCATTTTAAAAGTTTGATCATTAAAATACATGTCATCACTATCACTATCATAAAAATCATCCCCATCATCTTCACTGCCATCATCATTGTCATAATAACCTGTAAGTCTTGCTCCAATGCCAATGGCTGCACACCCTCACTAGCATCCTCTCCTTCATCAACTAATATAGGCTCATGTATTGGGTGCTCTACATACACATGAATATCTTGATGACTCCTCACTAATTCTGTCAGGTACATGGCATCACTATCATCAACAATCAAATGGAAGTCTGCCAGTTCTTGGTCCACTCCAGGCATTTTATACCACAGCCTGCTAATAGATGTGTACCCAAAATCCCTACATATACTCTCTATCTCAACCTTAGACCACCTATCAGGATCACAATTATCAACTATATCTACTGCACCTCCCACATATTTTCGACCATGCTCGGTAAAATGGCCACCATGATGCACGGATATACTAAATAGGTTATCCATTCTGCATGCAACATAACACCAAAACCAATTAAACAATGCTAGGTACAGAACAAAATATATATTATATTTAACAAAACAACACTCATTCCTAATAAAATATTCTATTATGCATGCAGACAACACAACACTTAATCAAATATTTAAGTAAAAATCATACTAAAAGAAACAGAGAAAGCACTTTTGTCATACACGGGGAACACAAGGACCACACAGTAAACCACAAACAAACACATG
This sequence comes from Quercus lobata, assembly GCF_001633185.2. NCBI lineage: Eukaryota > Viridiplantae > Streptophyta > Magnoliopsida > Fagales > Fagaceae > Quercus > Quercus lobata. Next base: position 16,834,484 of record NC_044912.1, on the reverse strand, counting down.
CAGATAAGGACCAACAAACAGTCAAAAAGCCAAAATATACAAAAAGGCAACACAACACTTAATCAAATATTTAATTAACAATACAACATTTCAATAATTTTGTCATACTAAAAGGAACAGAGAAAGCACTTTTGTCATACTCGGGGAACACAAGGACCACAATGTAAACCACAAACAAATACATGCAGACAAAGACCAACAAACAGTCAAAAAGCCAAAATATACAAAAACTTTGTGGCCCCTACTAGGAAAAAGCCAACAAGCTTCTTGTAAAGCTATAAATAAGGACAGAGAGAAGACCTTTTCACAAAGACAGAGGCCTCTAAGCTTTCATTTTCTCCACTGCCAGGCACCACAGTGTGGGTATCAAGTGGGATTTTTCGGAGATGGGCTTTGAGAAAGAAGTGTCTCTCGTGTGGGTATCAAGTTAGTGTCTCTCGTGTCTCTCTTTCAGAGATGGGCTTCGTGAAAGGAGTGAGATTTTTCTTGAGATGGTTGATGATGATGGTGGTTTGAGAGAGAAGTGTGATTTTTCCTTAGCTTGATGATGGTGGCGTTTCGGCAGAGGCAGAGCTTCACTTCGCTTCACTTCACTAGGGATTAAGTTTGATTTGGAAGAAAAGGTGCGCACCAGGGATGAGGGGTGGGTAAGTACACACATGTGGGGGCTGGACTTATCTCATTACCTGCGCGCCAGTGGAAGGTAAATTCAGGATAAGTGCTTCACGTGACACTCACGTGAGTTATTAATCTCATTCCTTCCTTATTTTATTCACCAGCGTGTAAAAAAAATAATATTTTATTAATCCCGTTAGTTTTCCCGTTAATTGGTGACGGAATGAGGCTTTAAGGACTAAAACGGAAAGCGCAAATTGGTTTTAGGGACTAAAAGTGGAAAAAATAAAATGTAGGGACTAAAATGGAAAAACGTCAAAATGTAGGGACTAAAAGTGCATTTACGCCATCAATTTGCTGCAATGGCTAAAGCAATAACAGAGGTATTTCCTAAATCTAATCATCGTTTGTGTGTATGGCATATTTATTAGAATGCTGCTAAGAATCTACATCATGTATTTCATTCATCTAAGCAATTTGCAAAAGATTTTAGTGATTTTTTATATGAGTATGAAGATGAAGATGAATGGCTTGTTTCATGGGATTATATGCTTAAGGAATATAGTCTTACTGATAATAAATGGTTGTGTAGCATATTTGATGTGAAAGAAAAATGGGCTATTGTCTATGGTCGACACATGTTCATTGTCGATATGAAAAGCACCCAACGTAGTGAGTCAATAAACAATGTGTTGAAGAAATATTTGAAACCAAAACATGATTTTGTGCGCTTTTTAGGACATTACTCTAGAGTTTTGGTTGATAAGAGACATCAAGAATTACAAGCAGAGTTCAAAATGAGGCAAACAAAACTGATTTTACAGTCTAATGTAGAGATGTTGAGACATGTTGTAGAGCTGTACTCCCCAGAAATGTTTCAAATGTTTCAAGATGAATATATGAAGATTGCTGATTGTACTATTTACAAGGCTAATAAATCTGATACTATCACAGAATACAAGGTCAAATATAGTCAAAGAATTCAAGAGCACCTAGTTAAATATGAAGCCTCAAATACTTCGGTGGAATGTAGTTGCAAGAAGTTCAGCTTTGTAGGAATTCTGTGTGCCCATGCTTTGAAAGTTCTTGAACATAAAAATGTTAAGAGACTTTCTGTTCATTATGTATTGAAAAGATGGACGCAAGATGCAAAAGCTAGTTCTATCAAGGACCATCATGGCATTGATATTAAAAGTAATGCTCAAGAGTCAATAGGAAAACACTACTCTTATTTGAGTCACAATGCTCGTGAAATTTCTATACTTGCAGCAGAGAATAAGATAATGTATGAACATACCAAAGAAGTTTTGAAAAATTGATACAGGAATTGCAAGAGATTAGAAAAAAATGTCATTCGAATAATATGGAAAGTTGCATAGAGATCCATGGTGATGTTACTATAGATGTTTTACAAGGTGATAGCATATGTAGGATTAAAACAAAACCTACTGTTGGGCGTCCAAAGAGAAGGTTGAAATCTGCATTAGAGAAGAAAAATGGTAAATCTTGAAGTAAAACAACACATGCTAAAAAACATGCTAGTGGCTTACAAAAAAAAGATTGTGAGGCGAGACAAGTTGAATCACTTGGAAGCCTAAATAAAGTAAGATATGTTACATTCCACTATAATTTGTCAATTATTCTTTGCTATTATTTACAGGTTTCAATAGCTACTTCTGATGTTATCCAAGAAGAGCATCATATTGGCAAAAGCACTAAATAAACTGGAGTTAGGGTGCAAGAATTTTGGGTGGAGATTGAAGACTATGCAAATTTATTTGTTAGAGATTGAAAACTATTTATTTTTGTCAGATCATTAGTAGATTGAATACTATTTTTTATTGTTAGACCATTGGCAAACTATTAACTTTTTAGTATTTTTTTTTATCGTTAGACAAGACTATGCAAATTTATTTGTTAGAGATTGAAAACTATATATTTTTGTCAGATCATTAGCAGATTGAAGACTATTTTTTATTGTTAGACCATTGGCAAACTATTAACTTTTTAGTATTTTTTTTTATCGTTAGACCATTGGCAGATTAAAGCTGGTTTTTCAGAACCATTGGCAAATTGTTAACTTTTTATTATTTTTTTATTGTTAGACCATTGGCAGATTGAAGCTGGTTTTTTTATTGTCAAACCATTGGCAGATTGATGACTATTTCTTACTATTGTACCATTTGAAATGCATTGAGTTATTGTTTGATATAAAGTTTATAAACAAAAAGGTTAAGTATATTTACAGTTTAGGCTAAATTTATTTTGGCTATTGTGAGAGATAAAGTATGTGGTGCAAAATGGTACCACTTTTTCTGCATTCCTAGTTTAAACTTGATAGGAAACCAAGAAAACTCTGTTTTTGTTTATTGATTTCCCTACAAATTACAATGCTATCTTTATGTGCACATGACTTGGTGCAGATTATTGGAAGCTTGATTTTTATTTAATTAATTATATTTATTTTATCATATAGCTATGTGGATCCTCTAGAATCTGTCAATTTATTGTTTGTAGATTAATCAGAATTGGTCTAGTTCTATACCCCAGAGGCTATGTGCTGTGAACCAGTGAGTTTGAAAGGAATTAGTTGTATTCGAGGCGACAACCCTCCAAGAAATTAATAGACGAGAAAAGAGTAGTTTAAATGGAAAATATTTGCTGCCTTTTATTGCTGAAGTTGTAGCTTAAATACAACCATGTCTAATTCTTGAAACATAGCACTATGGAGGGTGCTTTATCGTAAGTGTTATCTTCAATCTAGAAATATTACAACCATTCTATTATCTTCAATCTAGAAATATTACCACTAATGCTACAACCAAAGCATGATCATCAGATCTAGGAAATATGGTTAGTTGAAATTTATTCCTTTTAGCATAAACTGCCGCAACTTGTACCTACATCAAAACATAAGAGTGAGACCTTATGTTGAAAACCACAATGAATAAAATTGTAATTATAAAATTAAGAGAAAAAAAATATAACCAATCTTCAACACTTACATTGCAGTAGCTAGTGGCTCTTAACAAATCTATGAGACATAAATTCAAGGAATGAAATAAAAAAATCATGCATGAGAAATTAGATGAATCTATTGAGAGATGAACAAGACCTAAAAATCATGTCATTCTATAACCTATACATATAACTAATTCCCTGGCAAGAGTAATGTAGTTCAACCGTTCAAGTCGAGAGATCAACAAGATAAATTAAGGCCACAAAAGAAAAGCATGGTTTAAAAGTTCATCTATTAAGTTTGTACCAAGTACATATTTCTTTGTCTAGTCATCAAATGTATGCTGTTGTTAAAAATCTTCAATAATTTTTAGTCTATACACAAATCACACACGTTGAACATGTACTTAAACCTCTAGTAAATAACAAAATATGGTTTTGCAAAGTTACTGATCAGGCTTAAAACAATATATATTTGTTGCATTTTCAGTAAATTCCACAGAACACAAAGCAAATCTGAATCATTGAGGCTTCAGTTTTCAATGCTAGCAACATTTATAAATTATTTGTACCTGAGCCATAATATCATTGCCTCTGTAGATAGTGCAGGACTTCTGGAAAGGAAAACCTTTCACCTTTAACTTAGAGGCTGAGTCTTCCCCATCCTTAACAATGGCCCATTTTTCTTTCACTTTTTTCAGTGTATATTCAGCGCATATGATTTTAGTTTCTTCCTAAAGTCAGATATTAATTTAGTTTCTGCACCCTTGAAACCACTATACGACCCATTCTACAACAATAATACAATATCCATTAAACCAATCAAAACCTTTAATATCCATCGAAATGTGTCATAATCACTTTGAAAAGGTTTTCAATCAATAACAACGATGAAAAATAAAAACATGTTGATTTAGACATTGTTTCAAACAGTTGTTGGCATTGAAAAAACAGTTGATGGCATTGAAAAATAAATGCAGAACGGAACAATAGAAAGAGAGAGAGAGTCACGTGGTAACGGTAGATGGAGATTAAGGGGTGACCAGTGGTGAGAGAGATTTGGTTTCTGGGTTTGAAGAGAAGTCGCAGAGAGAGAGAGAGAGAGAGAGAGAGAGAGAGAGAGAGAGAGAGAGAGAGAGAGAGAGAGAGAGTACGTATCTATTTTAGTTTTTATTTTTTTTATTTTTTTAATAGGTGGTGTAGTTAACTAGGGTTAGTTGGGTTAAGTTTACTTAAGTAATCATGTGCAATGCACATGCCATTTTTTACACATGTCAATTTATTAGAGCACTTTGTAGCCTTAGGCTACAAATGGTTTTGTAGCTAAACTTTGTTCTAATATTAATGATTAAAATATTTAGACAAAGTAACATAAAATTAGCCACTTTTTAAAGATAGAACTATTGGAGGAATAAAACATTTTTTCTAATTAAAAAAAATTGCAAAGTTTTACATCTAGATTACAAACCTTTCTTAGGATGCTTGAAATCTATTTTGACAAACCTAAAAAAAAAATAATAATAATAATAAAATAAATAAATAAACAGAGTTAAAAAAACAAAGTACCATATAGATTGCAAAATTGTATGTAAATTTAATAGTCTATAAGTTGGAATTTACTACGACAACTTACATATATATTGGACAACAAAATAATTAAATTGGATCAAACCTTTACAATATTAAGTATTGTATCAATTAAATACGTTTTATGTATTTGTTGCCTTTTGTTTAGGCTAATTTCCTTATATTTTTCTTTTTTTGAGGGGTAATTTTCTTATGTTTGATCTAAGACTTAGATACATTTCCTTAGATAATGTGTCTTAGGTTCTCTAATTAAATTCAAACACATAATTGTATTGAACAATATGATACAAACAAAGTTATCTTTCCCAAAGAACATTAAATTCAATGCATCTATGTGTTTGAATTTTTTTTTTTTTTTGAGATACAACACTATAATTTAATTGTAGTTCAACAAATTTTATGAAGTATGGCTCTAGTGAAACAGATAATTCAACTGTTAGATTTGACAATAGTCACTTACTCTACCTTAGCATCTTTAGACACTGCTGAATCCTTTGCAACACTCTTCTATTCTGGAAATCTTCTAGCACTGCTTTCTTCTCCACCTGCAATAGATTTAACAAAGAAACATTTTAGTCTCTTACGTGTGATAGGAACACGGATTCATTGATGTATAATGGTGACAACTCCAAATATTGAGATTTCAAAAAGAAATAGAGGTGATTCAACTTACTTTATGATAACAATGAATTAGAGATAAGAATGAATTAAAGTCCTGATTAATCTAATATTAATCTGCAGTTTTTTATTTCATTTTTTTTAGAGATACACTTACTTTAAGATAACAATGAATTTGAGATAATAATGAATTAGAGTCCTGATTAATCTAATATTAATTTACCTACAATCTTACATGAAGAAGTTTTTATTTTACGCTTACTATAAAATATTTTTTTGATTAATTATTTCTTTATTTTTTTTAAAGAGATAAAATACTTAATGATAAAAATGAATTAGAGTCCTGGTAGTATACTATTCCTTTTTAGTTCTTTAAAAGTCTAAAAATTTAATAAAATTTCTATAATTTGGTGAAGCCACATGGCGTAACCACGGCGTCTAAACCTAACTTTTATTATGCAAACATAATAACAAATTAATAAGATGCACAACAATTACAAAGAGTATAATATATTTAAAAAATAATATTTTTGTTAAATGCGGCATCATTGGTCCGAGCAAGTTATGTTTCCATGGAGGCACTAACCTGATTCAAGCCCTTTAGCGGCAATTAAAAATTAAAAACAAATTATAATATATAATTAAGAAAACATAGTTAATCGACTAAGAGTTACCGCAAAACTAAAAAAATTAATTTCTTAGTTAATTTGACATGAAAGCTCAATTTCTTATATAATTTCTTAACAATCAAACTAACATTATAAAAAAAAAAAAAAATCAATTGACAATCCATAACAATTCTCTAAATTGGATTAAACTTAAGGAAATCAATTTAAACAAATACATAAAATATATTCAATTTGATGGGAAAAAAAATAGAGTAAACAATTTGAACACGCGCGTGAGACTCTTCTATTTTTTGGGTAAAGATTAATAATTTGCATTTATTATAATTTGAGATTTTTACTTTTTCTAATCAAAAAAAAAAAAAAAAAAAAAACGAATTCGTGAGATGAGTTTTGTAGATTGGAGGAGTTTTAAAACTAACAAAAGAGTGATCTTATTTTGTAGAGAGTTAGAGAGTAGAAGTGGAAATTTAAATTAACGTAAAAGTATGAGTTTATTAGAAGCAGGAAGACATTTCAACGTAGAAGTAGGAATTTATTATTTTTGTCAATTTACTATTTTAACCCCATTTAAGTAGAAGAAGAGAATAATAGAGATTGTAGGTAGAAGAAAAGAATAATAGCACAAAAGAACCATATAATAGGTATTAATTATGAAATATTTGATATATATATATATATATATATATATACACATACACTCCACGTTGAAAAATTTTATATGAACAAAAAGTCCAAAGCTAATTAAACCACAATGTGATATGCCAATTGCTGGGCCACGTGAAGTATATACACAAATCAACGTGTCCATTAACAGTTGGCCTTAGCCGCACTTTTCTTCTTTTATTTTTTTATGGGAGCCTTAGCCTTACATTGTAGGTTGGTCTTTTTTTGTTTTTTTGTTAAATCAGTCTTTTTTTCTCCGAAAAGTGCCATACCATCTCTACATACGCGTCAGATTCACATTTAAGTGAAAGACAAATTTGATTCTCAAAAAAAAAAAAAAAGTGATTGACAAATTTCTTTAATTGTTAAGATTTTTGTGTTTATCCACTTAAAAATATAGCAAGTGTAATTTAACTTTAATCAAATTAAGATTTTTATCCACTTAAAAATTATACTTGAAGAAAAATTTTGGAGGTGTTTGGTAGAGTAGTTTGAGAAATGTTGTTTGTAATTTTTTAAAATACATATGTGTGAAAAAATGTGTAGAAATGTGTGTAATGTTATTTAACATGTAAAAATGTGAGTTTGAGATAGGGTACCAAACAGGCCCCTCCACTTACAAATTATAGTTCAAGAAAACTTACATATATATTTTTTTAAATTTAAAAATCTAAGAAAATTTCTGTAATTTGGTGTCGCTATTTGGTGCAACCACGAGGTCTAAACTTAACTTTTATTATATATAATATGATATGATATAATATAAAATGATATTGATTGATTGATGATTTATCTCTTTTTCTTTTGTCATCATCCATGGTGGGATTGGTTTTCCCTCTGTCTTTTTTTTTTTTTTTTTTTTTTTCTTTTCATTTGTCATGTGACCAGGAAAAAAAAAAAAGTCCATCAAGGCGGCTAAATTATTCTAGACGTTAATATTTATTTAAAAAGCTAGTCAAAGTTTATTTTTAGACTTTCAGTAAAATTTATTTCGAGACACTGGGAGAGGTACATCTATAAATTGCCATGAGATGCCTGCTTTGTAGAAATTAAGAATGGCTGAAGACTCTGTGAAGTAGGCAAGTGGGTAAGTCCTTATTCCCTTAAAGTAAAGTGGGCTTTGAAACTGAAAGGGATCCAGTACCAGTATGTGGAAGAGGATCTCCAAAACAAAAGTCCCATGCTCTTGCAGTACAACCCTGTTTATAAAAAAATTCCAGTCCTTGTCCATGATGATAAACCCTTGGCAGAGTCAGTCATAATTCTTGAATATATTGATGAGGTGTGGAAGCAGAATCCCCTCCTTCCAATAGATCCATATGAAAGGGCCAAAGCACGGTTCTGGGCCAAATTCGTTGATGATAAGGTAAGAGAAGAAGCCACCTTCTCCATGAGCTTAGTTATATGAACTACTATGCTGGTTACACCAACTATCACAGCCCTGATCATTGGGGATAGCTCTTAAATTATGCTCTTATTCGTTAAAAAGAAGAACAAAGTTTCTCTACAAACTAGTTTGGAGAGAAACCTTACAAACTCATCTTATATCTTTATATTAACTGTGTATTTTGAAAATCTAACAATTAGATTGTATGTTACTATTACATTATTAATGTTTATAAAATTTCAAGAAGATCAAAGATCAATGATCAATTGCTATGTCATCAAATAAATATTAAAATTTCAAGTTTTTGTGATTTAAAGTTGTATATAAAAAATAAGTTAATTGATCAAATAGTAAATAACATTCAATTTGAACAAAATTTGATATGTATGTTAAGAACATAAAGAACATGAAATTTAACAGTTAAATTTTCAAAATTCACACCAAAAAAAGAAACATATAAGAAGCATGAAAAGTTTCTCTCCAAACTAAAAAGAATGCATGCATCAGTTGGATGACTATTGGTAATTCAATTACTAGATGACTTATATAGAGATTTTTCTTACAAGACAACAATCTTAAAATAAACACAAGATTTTCATGCAAGTTTATTAGTACATGATAACATGCAATTTCCATCTAAGCTAACTAGCATAGAATAGCAAATTCTTATTTCAAACTCTAAAAACATTAATCAGTCTACTCTTTTCAGTGTGTGCCAGCACTGATGGCTGCATTTAGCAAAAGGGGGGAGGAACAAGAGAGAGCTGTCAAAGAAGCTCATGAGAATTTGAAGATTCTTGAAAGTGGTCTTGAGGGGAAGCGCTTTTTTGGGGGTGAAACAATAGGCTTTGTGGATATTGCTGCTGGCTGGATTGGATACTCGGCTCAAATGACTGGGGAAATCATAGGCATAAAGCTGATTGATGCAGAGACCATGCCTTTACTCGATTCTTGGTTCCAAGATTTCCTTGGGATCCCTCTTATTAAAGAATGTTTGCCACCTCAGGATAAATTGCTAGAGTATATCAAGGAATTACACAAAAAAATTGTGACTGCAGCATCGACTTGAAGCCTTAATATCTCTGAGCACGTACTTAAGGCTACCTGCATAAGGCGTATGAATGATTGTTAGTGGGTTATATAAAACTATAAAGGATATGGACTTAAGCTGATATTCTTGATATGAATATCATGCATGTAAGATTAGCAAAATCTGATGAATAAGAATTGCAAAATTACTACGCAATATTATATATATGCAATATTGGAAGTACATGTTTTCTGTATTTTTGTGCTTTTGTTTTTTGATGTGATGTTGGAGGTGAGGGATTGGATGCATCCTTTTTATTTTTGAGTATGTTCAATTGCATGGCAACATATGTGGTTTGTCCTTCATTATCTAATTTAAGCTTCAATTAGTGAATAGTTTTAGAACCACACACCTTTTCACAACTTTTTATTACAACTTTGACATAACAGATTTTGAGTGGTTGTATATTACTTACACATGAACCCACCATTTTTCCTTCACCACTCACACTCTGCCACATAACAATTGTGGCAAAAAAGTTGTAAAATAAGTTGTGGTGCTAGATTTTCTCTCAATTAGTAAAGCAACATGCAGGATTGAGTATGTTGGGTTCACCCATTGGGAACCTATGAACTCTTTAAGAATAGAAGTGGATATTCCAAGAATAGCTTTAATCCATCTTGCGTGGGATTCATCCATAGGGATTTGGATAAAATTTATCTATAGTTTTTAAGGTACATGTGGTTATGTACATCTTAGGTTCATGTAGTTTTTTTTGGTCAATATAGCAATATAGCATAACTACGTGGCTTATTGATCAATGTATTTAAGTTTCACTTGATAATTATTCACCCCTAACCTACAACATATAGAACTGGACCTAAGCTTTAACAAAATAGACTTTTTTAAAAGTATATATATATTTTTGGCTAATGGGTTTAGTGCTCCCTTGTTGTGGAGGTGGTATCTTTTGCACCAGGCTCACGAGACTATTGTTTAACTGACACGTGGGTTCCACAAAATGGTCTCACGAGACTGGCATATACAAAAATTTATCCTTGTTGTGGGCCTAATGTTCAGATTTCCATCTAAGCTAACTAGCATAGACTAGGAAATTCTTATTTCAAACTCTAAAAACATTAATCAGTCTACTCTTTTCAGTGTGTGCCAGCACTGATGGCTGCATTTAGCAAAAAGGGGGAGGAACAAGAGAGAGCTGTGAAAGAAGCTTGTGAGAATTTGAAGATTCTTGAAAGTGGTCTTGAGGGGAAGCGCTTTATTGGGGGTGAAACAATAGGCTTTGTTGATATTGCTGCTGGCTGGATTGGATGCTGGGCTCAAATGACTGAGGAAATCATAGGCATAAAGCTGATTGATGCAGAGACCATGCCTTTACTCGATTCTTGGTTCCAAGATTTCCTTGGGATCCCTCTTATTAAAGAATGTATGCGACCTCAGGATAAATTGCTAGAGCACAGCAAGGAATTACACAAAATTTTGACTGCAGCATTGACTTGAAGTCTTTATATCTCTGAGCACGTACATAAGGCTACCTGCACAAGGCGTATGAACGATTGTTAGTGGGTTATATAAAACTATAAAGGATGTGGACTTGAGTTGATATTCTTGATCTGAATATCATGCATGTAAGATTAGCAAAATCTGATGAATAAGAATTGCAAAATTACTAGGAAATATTATACATATGCATCTTTTGCAATCACAAATACAATGCTGCAGTTCAATAAAATAATTGCAGGATGTTAATACCTCCAAAAATGATAATTAATTATCTTATCTGTTGACTGCCACAATCTCCCTGAAGGAAATGTGCCCAAGTGACATCTGCCTTCCAATATCTGCACAATTTAATCAGAACATTTAGAATGAGCTTTTGGATTAAACTTCCGCTTCTTCTATTAAAAAAAAAAAAAAAAATTGAAAAGCTTGTGCCAGGTACATAAGCTATTATCCTATCCTCTTCAAAAGAATCTTCAGTTGTTAATGATTTCACCTCATGCGTCAATTTTTCCCCGTGAATCTTTAAACCCAAATCAGGCAATCCAAAAATATGAACTGTATTCCATGTCTTTGCTAGAAGCCACTAGGACTTAATCCCTGGCAACAACTTTGCTTAAACATTGAAGGCTTGAACGAGTGCAGAAGTCTCATCATCCATCTCGATTTTATCTTTCTCCATCATCTTAAGGATGCCTAAAGCTGGTCTCTTAGCTTGAAGGTGCATTCTAAGCAATGATTTATACAAAGGTAAACTTGCAAGACCAAAACGGTGGATAAGTCTAATATACCAATTTGCATCTTCAAAACTCCCATGCTTTTCAAAGTACTCTGCCATGGCCATTAGAATACCATGTGATGGCCTCCAATCACAATGCTTCAACATAGCAAATCCTTTCTTCATGGCATTAATGGCTTTGCCCATGTTTTGGCTTTTCACCCATCCCTCCATGAGAATCTCCCAAGTCTTGTAATTTGGACACCCACCTCTCTCCAATGTGTGAAGATGCAACGACTCAGCTTTGTCTATCATTCCACTCCGCATATAAGCACCTAGAAGTACATTGGAGACTCTAATGTCATAATTCCGGAAACTAGATTCCCATTCCATAAAAATTCTCTCAGCCTCTACAATATCACCTAGCTTCACCAAGCATGACAGTACACACATGTAATTGGAACATGTGATTCTCCCTCCTACTGCTTTGCTACCTTCCCAGAGCCTCAATACTCCCTCCTTATCATTCAAAGAGGCATACAGTGTAATGAGGAAGAAATAACCAAGCCGGTTACAAGTAGACAGCTTCTCTTCTGCATTCTTGAGGACCAAAATAGCCTTGTCAACAAGTCCTGCCTTTATATAAACGTTAGCCAGAGTCGAAAGGGTGCTCCATCCAACTTGTATGTTCTTATCACTCACCATTTCTTTGTAAACCATTTCCGCTGAAGCAACCCCAGATACCTCACCACATGCATTCATCCAAAGGTTGTAAGACAGAACATTTCGGGGTAGATTGTTTCGCTTCATCTGTTGAATGACAAGCGGCACTTTCTCACACTGAGATGTGGCCATATACAGCTTCATCATCTCATTAAAAGGATGAGTAGTCACAATCAGTCCCATCACACTCAACTTCACCATTAGAGCCTCGGCATTCTTGGTGTCCCTCACTTTGACATAACCATGAAGAAGAGCTAGACATGCCGCTTTCTTCGAAGCACTGTCAGTTAATCGTGTAAAATAGTCTTCACCCTCTCTTAAACCACACACTTTGATGATTAATTCCAGTTTGACAGCATGATCACCCGGTGACATCAAGAAACCGTTTCCAGTTTCCATCCATGTTACGATCTGTACATTAAACAAACATCACGTGTTATTTAATGAACTACCTAACAATAACATAATTAGCCATGCTAAATATAATCTCGCATTCTCGCTACTCCTTTCCAGCCACTTGACTGTGCTTATTAGTGACCTAATACTAGTAGTGACACTGACGCGCAACCTAAAATTAGCAATAACACAATGGAATTCTTCACACAGATTACTGGCATTGATATTGAGACAGAAATTAAATTTATATGTGGAATTACTTTTCATCAATTATGAAGTATTTTGTATTGTGTGGATTGGATTGTGTGACACAGTGACAGCATTGTGAAGGCGTGTGTTGAGTACACATTGTGAGTTCCAGTTAGCTCAATTTATAAAGTCACTTAAATAAGAGCCTAGATTGAATCTCGCCTACACCAAAATAAAATCTATTTCTATTGATCCCTTGACCTAACAATAAAGAGTAATCATCATGAAGTACACGCAATAGGTTCAAATCCAATCATATCTATCAAAAAGAGTCCACGTTGGTCTACCCAGGCTATATAAGTGATTATTTACTTGTAGCTCAATTGGTAAAGTTTTTTTTTCACCAAATAAAGAACTGGACTTGTATCTAAAAAAATATATATACAATTGGGTACCATGTAGAAGTGGCTAGTGTGTTACAATATAAAGCAAGAAAAAATGAAAATGGGTTATATTTATAAGCGATAGAGTTGAACTTGAAACCTCGAGTGCGTGGTCATGGCGTTTAGACTTAATTAGTTGCCTGGTGATGCGTCGAAGCTCGGAGATTGAGAGCTTGTGGCCTTGCTCGGCTCGATTCTGAAGCAAGGTAATTGCGCTGCGCTTTGGGGATTTAAGCCTCAGAATCTCGCTCATAAGGTCTTTGTTGCCGATTCCAGATTGTGCAGTAACGTTTAGTGGTGATGATTTTGAGGATATGGGTCTCCACGGACTTGTTGCTCCGAGTTGATGCTTGACGCTACGTTTTTGGTTAGTTTCAAATTTTCAAAGTGTCAATTGCGAGAACTGAGAAAGAGATAGAGAGAGAGAGAGAGAGGTGAAAGGTGGGACCTACCGTCTTATTAGAGTGGTAAAGAGCGAGCGGTTCGCCATAGAAACCACCTGTTTCAGCGGTGCTGTGCTCTGCTTTCCTGAAGGTTTTGACGGAGTAACGGTGGTGTATGGTTTGGCAGTAAAATTTAAAGAGCTATCTGCTTTCGGATCTGGTACTTCCTAGGTCCAGGTCTGTTAAAAGCTTTTGACCCGTTACATGAATGGCACATTTAAAAAAAAAAAAAAAAAAATCCAAATTATACTTTTAATTTAAGCTCACTATTTGAAAAAAAAAAAAAAAAATTAATAAAAAAGGTTTAAAAAACACCAACTTATTTACTTAAAAAAAAAAAAAATCACTTTTTGTGTCTTATAAAGTTATTTTTTGTTTGGATAGAGTTTATTTCCAAAAATTAGTTACAAGGAAAATTCTTCAAATTCACTCTATGACAATTCAAATGATCATCCAAATATACTTTTTTTCATTACATATTTAATGAGACATGTGATTTATTTAAATAATTTACCGAGTCATGTTATTTTCATACAAATGAATGATTTTATGAATGTCACACAATGAGTTTGGATGAAAACTTTATTCTCTTTGTTTTTATCTTTCAGCAAATAAGCCAAATATTTTATACCTAAAAAAAATAAGTATTTAAAAAGTTTCACGTGAGCTTTGAACATTTTATTTGTGAAGAGTGGGGTTTATATCAATGGTATAATGGTACAATCAAAATGGGTAGAGCTTCTCGTCCAATTCTCAAGTGTATCAGACACGATGAATACAAGAGATCATATATTTAAACATGTTTGCATATGGTGTTGTTAATGAACCGACTTATTTATAAACATCTTGAACGTTTGTTTATGTTAATAAACAAACCAAACTCAAGCCCAATGTTAGGCTTGACTATTTAATGAGTTAAACTCATACATAATAATGTATTAGTGAATATAAGGCTTGTTTAAACTATATATATTTAGACTTGAGATTATATTATGTAAATTTGTAAATAGGTCCATATGATATTAAATTACCATTGGTAGTTACTAATAATATAACTAGTTGATTTGTGATGGGTAAATAATTGAAGTCAAGATTTTACTATATATTAAAAAATAACAAGTTAATCAAGTAATTCATAAATATGCTCGAACTTATTCAATAAGAAAATAACCAAATTTAAACATATAATCTAATTTAATAATAAGTTCAAGTTTGGATTGTGTTCGAAATAAAACTAAATAAGTAGGTCTAAACTTTTAATACTTGACTTGGTTCGACTCATTTACAAGTTACAACCTTCATAATAATAAAAAAAGACAACTGGAAGAGAGACAATAAAATATAGTATTTCAGTTTTAGCCTCTAGCTATAGTAGGCTATATATACACGATCATATTGTTCATGGTTGCTAAAATTTTGTAACAAAACACCTAGGTATAGTTCAATTTGAAAATGTATGTTGCTAAAATAGCAATTTGAAGGGTTTTTACACCCTAAAGCTATTGCTATTGCTTTTTATGTACCAAAGCAATGGATGTAAACCTTTTTTAATATTTAAAAAAAATTTATTTATAAAAAAGATTGGAAAAGGATGTAAGCCAAATTTAAGATGATGTTAAATTTTATGAACGTTATTAAATAAATAAATTAAAAAATATGAACGTTATTAAATAAATTAATTAAAAAAAGAAAAGAAAAAGAGACACGAAAATTTTAGTTTGGATTTTAGCTTTAAAATGTTTCTAAGATTTTAGCTTTAAAAAAAAAAAAAAAAAAAACGGTGCCGTTTCACTTTTCGTAATCCCCAAAAAAAAAGTATCAATACAGTATACACTACGCAACGGCCAACAGTCACATTAAACCCTAAACCCCGGCCACCAAAATTTAATTTCACCGATGAATCAATTCCTCATAGTTCTTCACCTCTCCGATCATTCTTTTCTTACATAACAACAATACCAACTTTTACTTTACTTTTCCCTCATACTTTTAAACCACACACTATTTCTCTTCTAATTTTTTCAAACACTAAAATAAAAACTCTCACTGCTAAAAAATTTCACTTCGTCTACTTCAAATGGGAAGACTCAGTTTGTTAGGGCTGGTAAGTCCATCCGTACACTCCAAAACACCTTTAATCAACCAGAAACAATCAATTCGGTAACTTTTTTTTTTTACTGTTCGCAGTATCGGCGGCATTTACTGTCTTCTGGAACAGTAAAACCGGCCATCGATAACGACGATTTGCTTCGAAGAGTTTCTTCATCTCGCTCACAAGGTAATGTGAGGTCTGAAAATTCACAGTGATTAACTTGTGATTTACCTTTAATTTTGATTTATGTGTTTGTTTGTTTGTTTGTTTGTTTTGTTTTTTTTTTTTTTTGGTGCAATCAGCTTTGCATAGTTGCAGTTTTGTATTAGGGAAACCTGTTGATTACGCAGTCGCAAGAGTGCGGTTCGGAAATCGTTATATTCATGCCACAGGTTGTTTTCGAATTTTTATTACTTTTGTGAATAATTGGATCCTTTAGTTGATCGATAGGATTTGGTTTTTATTGAGGTGCTTTGTGTTTGTAGGATTTTGTTCTTCGAATCAACGTGACTACTATGAAATTCTTGGCGTTTCGAAAAATGCCAGTCGAGATGAGATAAAGAAAGCATTCCATGCTGTGAGTACATTTTGGAATTTACATTTATCAATGTAGTTAACCATGTTCCAATCACTATATGTAACTCTATGATTATTAGTGTGCGATTGAAAATACCTATGAATTAAGGAGAAAGTTTTATAAGACTAGCTATACTTCATGGTATTGAATGTTGGGTTGTTGAGAAATAACGTATTCATAAAACGAGTGTGGATGACATGAGAATGTTAAATGGATAAGTGGAAATACACAAAAATATAGGATTAGACATTAAGAAATTTGCTTAAAGATAGGTGAGGCTCCTGTTGATGAATTGTTGTGAGAGAGTCGATTTTGTCATGGTTTAGAGGCGAGCGATTAGTGCTTAATAGAAAGAGTAAGGTGATTCAAGCTGAGGGGAAAAAAAGGCATAGGAAGACAAAAATAACATTAATAAAAGTAGTTTAAAAAAATGCCAATTAAGTAAGTAACAAAAGGCATGATTTCATATACAATAGAATGATGGAAATGAATATATATGGCCGACCTTGACTAGTTTGTTGAGGATCCATAGCCGACCCCAAAATTTTGCATTCTAATTAATATCAGTAAATGTAAGACTACATGATTACTGTTGTGTAAGTTTTAGAAATAGTATGAGGGAAGCATGTGGTATAAAAACCATTCTAAATTTGCCTACATTTACTTGGACATATTGTGTTGGAAATGAACTCAATAATGTCTTGGTCTGCCTTGTATTATGTAATATCAAATTCTTCTTCTGGATCTTTTTAATTATATCATTTTTGAAATATCTTTTTTGATGGAATCTTATTATTATTATTTATTTTTATTTTTTGTCTTTCCTTTAGTTAGATTTATACAGTCTGTGAGGGGTTGAAAAAAGTATAGAATGACAATTGCAACTGAGAAAGAGTGAAATTTAGCGATTAAGGTGCCTGCTTCCAAAGCCAACATGAATGTGGCTTCCCCTCAATGGATCATGATCCTCTCCATTTGCTTTGAAATGGAGACTGTCCATTTTATGATCTAGATATAATTTATATTAATCTAAAGGTGCACATGGTACCATGTTGTTTAAAATCTTATTCATTCAAGCCTCCTAGGCATGAGGATAAACTGCTTAGCCTGTTAGGGGTGAAAAACTCTTGGATTACCTGATAACTGGTTTTGGCGGGTGGGGTCAGTTGCTCGTAGGAGTTTGATTAACAGTGAGAATTATTGTACAGTATGCTTTGCAACGTGCAACTAATCTGAGTGAAGTTCTCCTATGTCATCCAAAAAAAAAAAGAAAAAGAAAAAAAAAAACTTATTCATTCAAATAATGAATGATAATTGATTTGAAATGAGATGGCATCACTTACACCTTTAATTTAGTACAAAACTAAATTCTCACCATGAGTGAAATGGTCACTCAATTATAAAAACAAATTGAGATGATGGGGCTTGTTATCTTGGCTAATTTGTGAAAAGGAAAACAGGGGGAAAAGTTGGATAGATGTATTCTTTTAAGAGTTTTAGATGTCTTAGATTTAACTTACAACATGACATGAGAGTGTTAATTTGTTTTATGTTTCTAAAGAATAGTGGAATCCCTATGGGATGGGTCCTTTTTAATTTTCTATCGCACTACAAATATGATAATTAACAAACATTTGACCCTTGGCAGATTGAATTTTCTTTTTGATTTTATACATTTTTGGGCATCATTTTGAAATTTGTTATTTTGGCTAATGCACCTGCTTGCATATAATCATTGTAACAAAAACGTTGTCATTCTCTGTTTAAGTTGTTGAGTTTCATTTTATTATGCAGCTTGCAAAGAAGTACCATCCAGACGCGAATAAGAACAACGCATCTGCAAAGAGAAAATTTCAAGAGATAAGAGAAGCTTATGAGGTCCGTAGTTGTGTTTGGGTGGCAGGACATCAAACACTTATTTTTCAGTGTTCCCCTCCCAATTAATATTGAAATTCTGAAATTTTCAAATGGTATCTTAAATTGCCTAAATTTGCATATAATTGGTAATCTTGTTCATCATTTTGTTGTGGTGAATTTCAGATTTTAAATGATTCTGAGAAGAGGGCACAGTATGATAGGGTAAGAACTTTTTTCTTTCTTCCTTTGCTTATCCGTGATTTTTATATTATTATCATTTTTTTTGGCTGTCAACTTATGCTAGTTTTTGTGGTTATTGTCTTTGTTGTGCATTCATTAATGTAATAATGTTTGTCATCCATCCAGTGGTTGCTGCTGAGTTTGTGTCTGTTGAAATTTTCAAAATTTCTGCAATTTAAAGCCTGTATCTCCTATTTAAGGTTTTCAAACTAACTGAATTCTTTTATGTGTCTTTATTTACAATAAAGAAGCGCACACAAGGTAAAGAAAATGTAGAATATGCTGCTGGTGATGCAGAGGGGTTTAGATATGCTTATCGAACTCATTTCTCTGATTCATTCCATAAAATATTCTCTGAGGTAGTTTTCATAACCCTAAATGTAATACAGTCTATTGTCAATTTGTCATGGATAAATTTAAAAGTCATTTGATACCTTACAGATCTTTGAAGAAGAGGCCGATCCATTTGTATCTGATATCCAGGTGAACTCCTTTTGCCTTTAGTTTCCAATTGTGAAATGAGGCTAATTTCCTGTATTACCTGGGTAAAACATGTGATCTTAATCTTTTTGAAATTTCCTAGGTCGAGCTGTCACTCTCCTTTTCTGAGGCTGTAAAAGGATGCACAAAGGATCTGTCTTTTGATGCATTTGTGCCCTGTGATTCTTGCTGTAAGTAAACTCATATTTTGTTGGAATTAATTATGTGTGTGATATCACTGCAGAAAGTGCCTTTATTCTAAATGTATAAGTAAGAATTTTTATGGGTTCCTTCTAACTCCACATGCTAATTTGGGGAATTTTTTTTTAAAAATTGCTATGATGTTGTCTAAATTATTGGTGTCCTGCAGCTTAAGTGCTTGTTTGTGTTATAGCTTACCAAATCTGTCAGTTTCAGGTCCCTGAAAACAATTCTTGAAGGCCTACTGTAAAATGGGATTAAAAGTCAATTACATGAATGTAAATAGAGGATAATAAGTATTCAAGTAGCCTAACTTAATTATAAATGAGTTTGAGATGTAATAGGTTTGAGGACAGCCTATTGACCATCTTCCATAGAATCTTACCCACTCACTGATTTCAGTTGAGTCTTGCTAAGAATATATCACTTCCGTCACTTGTACTTGCATTCGCAGAACTTTTAGAATAAACTCTATTAGCAGATGTACCATCTGTGTTCATGTTGCCAGGTGTATTTCCAGAAGCCTCAACCATCCCATTAGGAGAAGGTATGGCATGGCAAAAGGACTAAAAGGACAAGATCTTGGAGGAATGGATGGTGAACATATTTGTCACCGTGTGGATACATTGCTACATATGGACATGGAAGCATATATTTTTTTGATGAGTAGATGGGGAAGCATACATGGGGAGCCTGGGGACTTGATGCTAAGAACCCGTGTGGAGGTATAGGAGAATATGCCTGAAATCCCAACCAGTCAAGATTAAATGTATCAGTGCTAGTAGTGGATGACTGCTCCTGTGTTGTTGTAGGAGGTGGAGGAGTTTTCGACGCCTTCTCTTTTTGCCTGTTTATCCAGCTTGCTGCTACATATGTTTAGTATCACCACTTGCTCAAAATTTCCTTCAAACCATTTACTTTAAACCCGGACTTGTCAAAATGAAATTGTTATCACTTTGAAACTAGATGTGGGGAAGAGCTAGAATGAAGAAGGGGGGCATAGGGGTCAATTTGAAAACAGGCAAGGCAAGATGGGGAGAAGCTCTTTGCCATTTCTTTTTTATAAATTCTTTTGATTTAATTTGATAGGATTGGAATTTGGAAGGGGATGAGGAGTTTGGGGATTAAAGACTAAGGAAAACAATCTTCAAGGGATATTTAATGATGTAAGCTCATGCCTTGAAACATTCTATACCATGATGGCTCGATAAACAGCGCCTACATCCTAGAAATTTCCAAGTAAGTCAGTACTTAAACAAAATTTATAGTAATGTAGCAACTAGTTGTGCTCATAAAATCAAGTTTAGTGTAGTGCATTTTAACCAGGCGCACCTCTGCAGAAAGGGTTTTCTTTTGTTGTTGTTGTTAATGTTAGAGATAAGGTGCAAATGGTGAAGACAGAGCACAAGTCTGAGAACAAAGAGGAAGATGAAGTCTAACGGCTACTTCTCCAACGGTAACTTAAACAAACCCAAAACGGTGTCGTGTGGTTAATGGTGTTAGTAAAACGGTACGTTCTAGTAAAGAAGGAAACACGCGTTAGTAAAACGGTGTGTTTTAAGTAAACACAAACGTCACCGTTTTGACACTATCTTCCTCACAGTATCAAGCTTCCAGGTTCAAGAACTCGTTCTGTTCTTCCTAGAACTGAAGGTAGAGGGAAGCTCCAGACTTGATCATAACTGCTTTCCTTGATTATCGGAGATGGTTATTTCGGGTTGTTACAATATAGTTAGGATAGATGCTCTAGAAGGTTCAGCCTTGTATGTATTCTCAGGCTCTATAAATAAGAGCTCTGAATTATGTATTGCTTACTGAGCTTAGATAATCAATTCATTTAATAACAGAAATTCCCTTTACATTTCTCTCTCTCTCTCGTTCATTTTTCTGTTATTGATTCTTCGCCATTGTTAAACACTTCTGAGCTCAAAATCTCACATGGTATCAGAGCCAAGATCCATGGCTTCAACTACACCTACAGAATCTTCTCAATCTACTTCGAATCCATCATCCTCTGCTCACACAACTTCATCTCCATCTCCATTACTGTTTCTCTCCAACATGTCAAACCTAATGTCTATAAAGTTGGATTACACCAACTACATACCATGGAAACATCAGTTGATCACGATACTGGAAGCATACTCGTTGATTGAGCACATTGATGGTACAACTCTAAAACCATCTCCTTTTGTGCTTGATGCTACAGGAAGTCCAACTTCAGTTGTGAATCCTGAATTTCAATCTTGGAATATCAAAGATAAGGCCTTACTCTCTTTGATCAACTCTACTCTCACTCCTCAAGTCTTCTCACTGGTTGTTGGGATCACAAACTCAAGGGAGGTCTGGAATACTCTTGAACAGAGGTTCACCTCCACATCAAGAGCTAACATACTGAATCTCAAACTTGAGCTTCAAAGTCTCAAGAAAGGAAATGATTCAGTCAATAGCTTTTTGCAGAAGATTAAAGTTGCTCATGACAAGCTTCTTGCAGTTGGAGTGGTTGTTGACAATGAAGAATTGATTTGCATTGTTCTCAGAGGACTTTCTAGGGATTTTGCTCACTTCTGTTCTGCAATCCGTACTAGAAGTGATCCTATCTCCTATGAGCAACTAGCTATAATGTTGCAAAGTGAGGAACAAGCAATCATGGAGCACTCAGATTCAATTCCCCATTCTTTGGCCATGTTTGCATCTAATAGCAAACCAAATGGCAATTCTTAGAATCCATCTCAGAATCATGGATCTGGAAGAGGAAGGGGCAGAAACTACTCTAATAGAGGAAGAGGTGGAGGTAGGTTCAACTTCAATGGAAGTCAACAGTTCATATCTCAGACATCTCAAGGATTTTCCCCTCATAATAATCAAAATTCAACATATCAGAGTCATGCACCTGCTCATGTTCCTAAGGCTGATCGACCTACATGCCAAATCTGTTGGAAGTCTGGACATTCTGCCTTGGACTGTTATCACAGAATGAATTTTGCTTATCAGGGAAAGAATCCCCCAGCTAAACTAGCTGCCATGGCTAGTGCTACAAATGTTGCTTTGGCCAATAACCAGGATCCTTGGCTAGCTGACTTTGGCACATCAGATCATCTCACTGCCAATCTTAGCAATCTTGCAACTCAATCTCAATACAAAGGACTTGAACAAGTCACTGTGGGCAATGGTCAGGCTCTACCTATCAACCATATAGGTAATACTACCCTTCCCACTAAATATCACAATTTCATTCTTAAAGATGTTTTACATGTCCCTAGGATAGCCATGAATCTCCTTTCTGTTCACAAATTTTGCCTTCACAATAACTGTTCTTGTCACTTTGATGCAAATGAACTGAAAATCCAGGATATACCTACGGGGAGGCTCCTCTACAGGGGCTTGAGTAAAAATGGAGTCTATCCAATTTACTCAAGGAACTTCCTCAAGCCAACTACCTTCCAATCTGCTTCAGTCTCACCATCTCCTCAGTCTGCTAAATCTTCCTGTTTTTCTACTGCTTTCCATGTAAATAAGATTAATAAGTGGCTGCTGTGGCATCATAGGCTAGGGCACCCCAGTAATAAAGTGCTTACCACAGCACTTTCTTCACTTTCTTCAGTTGATGCATCTTGTATCTTACCTATCCCAGATACGGGTACACATTGTAAACATTGTCTCAATGGCAAAATGCATCAATTGCCTTTTGATAAATCTGTTTTTAAAGCTTCTAAACCTCTTGAATTGATTCACTCTGATGTTTGGGGTCCAGCACCCACCACCTCTATTAATGATTTTCAGTATTATGTTCTATTTGTTGATGATTACTCCAAGTTTACCTGGCTTTTCCTTTTAAAGTTCAAGTCTGATGTGTTTGAAGTTTTTAAATACTTTAAAGCTACAGTTGAAAATCAACTTGATTCCACAATCAAAGTTTTGAGAACTGATAGAGGTGGTGAATTCACTTCAAATATGTTTAAGAAGTTTTGTTCCTCCAATGGTATTGTCCAGCACTTCACTTGTCCTCATATACCTCAGCAAAATGGGGTAGCTGAGAGGAAACACAGGCACTTAGTTGAATGTGCTTTAACCATGTTATCACATTCTCAACTACCACCCTCATACTGGTCCTATGCCATATCCATAGCAGTTCACATTATTAATAGACTTCCTACACCCAATCTTAACAATCAAACTCCTTGGGAATTGTTATTCCTCACCAAGCCTGATATTTCCCATCTCAAGACCTTTGGCTGTGTGTGTTTTCCTTTACTTAAACCATACAATTCCAACAAACTTCAACCCCACACCACTTCCTGCATCTTTCTTGGTTACCCTCCTTATACCAAAGGCTACATTTGTTTAAACCCTCTTACATCCCGGATTTATATCTCTAGGCATGTCCTATTCAATGAACATGACTTTCTTCCTTCCTTGACCTTATCTTCTACTCCCACTGCCCCACACAGTGCACAGTCTCCTGCATCTTCCTTTTTGTTTCCTGTGTCAGATACCACTGGTATACCCTCATCCATTCCATCTCACCCTCCCTTTCCTACACCTACTTCTAGCACTGTTACTCCTATTCCTACTAGTCCTGTGTCTATACCAGTACCTGCATCCATTCCTGATCCAGTTCCTGCACAGGTTCCTGCATCAATCTCTCCTCCTATTCCTAATTTGGTCACTACCCCAGGTCTTGCCTCTGTTACTGCATCTGATCCTACTCTATATCACAATCTACTCCCTCTCTATCCATTCCCACACCTATTCCTCCTGTCTACCCTCTTGCTCCACAAGTGACTCCTATGTTTCAGGCTCCTGCTGTTACCAACACACATTCTATGGTTACAAGGTCTAAGGTTGGTACTTTTAAGCCAAAGGCACTTGTTGCTCAGGCCATTACTGATGAACCTTTGTCAATGGTCAAGTCTGCCAAGCTCTCCAAGTCTTCTTCTAAGGCCCTCAAACCTGACTATACCTTGACTGAACCTCCCTCTTATAAGGTTGCAGTCCAATTTCCTCAGTGGTGTGCTGCCATGGATGAGGAGTTTGCTGCCTTACAAAGACAAGGGACTTGGTCTTTAGTCCCTCCTTCTGCTTCTCAGAATGTTGTTGGGTGCAAGTGGGTCTTCAAGCTTAAACTCAATAGTGATGGCAGCATCAATCGGTATAAGGCTAGATTGGTTGCTAAGGGCTTTCATCAACAATATGGTGTGGACTTTGAGGAAACCTTCAGCCCTGTCATTAAACCTCCAACAGTTCGAATCATTCTTTCCCTTGCTGTTCAATTTGACTGGCCTTTAAGGCAATTGGATGTTAGGAATGCCTTCCTGCATGGTCTTTTGAGGGAAGAGGTGTATATGGTGCAGCCTCCTGGGTATGTTGACCCCTCTTGTCCTAATCATGTTTGCAAACTTTGGAAGTCTCTCTATGGACTTAAGCAGGCACCCAGGGCCTGGTTTGAGAGGTTTTCCACTCAACTGTTGCACATGGGGTTTCAGGCTTCTCTTGCTGATTCCTCCCTATTCATCCTTCATCATGGCACTCTTGTGGTTTATCTCTTAGTCTATGTAGATGACATTGTCATCACTGGTAACAATCCCAAGTTCTTGGACACTCTGGTAGCTCAGCTTAGTAAAGCTTTTGAGCTTAAAGATTTGGGTCCCCTTCATTATTTTCTTGGCCTTCAAATCACCAGATCATCCAAGGGTTTGTTTCTGACTCAAACCAAATATGCTCAAGACCTGCTCCTCAAACTCCAAATGCAGTCTTCCAAACCTGCACGTTCTCCTTGTGCTCCTCATCTCAGATTGGTGCCCAATGAAGGTTCTCTTCTTTCTAATCCACATGAATATCGAAGTCTGGTTGGTTCTCTCCATTATTTGACTTTTACCAGACCAGATTTGAGTTTTGCTGTACATCAAGTATGTCAGTTTATGTCCTTCCCTACAGATGTTCATCTGACTGCTGCCAAACGCATACTTCGATACATCACTGGCACTCTCCATTTTGGAATTCTCCTTCAACCTGGTCCTATCTCTCTTTCTGCCTTCTCTGACTCAGACTGGGCAGGTGATCCTTTTGATAGACGATCTACCACTGGCTTCATTGCTTACCTTGGGTACAACCCTATTACCTGGAGTGCTAAGAAACAAGACACGGTGTCCCGCTCTTCTACTGAATCTGAGTACCGTGCCTTGGCTTCTACTGCTGCTGAACTATGTTGGCTTCGCCAGGTGTTCAAAGATCTGGGAATTTTTCTCCCTACTGCTCCAAAGCTTTGGTGTGATAATGTTTCTGCCTTGGCGATTGCTTCTAATCCTGTCTTTCACGCCCGCACCAAACATTTGGAGGTTGATTACCATTTTGTTCGTGAGAAGGTTTTGCGCAGGGATCTTCAAGTGAAATATATTGCTACTGGCGATCAACTCGCTGACATTTTCACTAAGAGTCTCTCTACCTCTCAATTTGTTTGTCTCAGGTCCAAAATCATGGTGTCTGTTGACCCCATGGTTTTGAGGGGGGATGTTAGAGATAAGGTGCAAATGGTGAAGACAGAGCACAAGTCTGAGAACAAAGAGGAAGATGAAGTCTAACGGCTACTTCTCCAACGGTAACTTAAACAAACCCAAAACGGTGTCGTGTGGTTAATGGTGTTAGTAAAACGGTGCGTTCTAGTAAAGAAGGAAACACGCGTTAGTAAAACGGTGTGTTTTAAGTAAACACAAACGTCACCGTTTTGACACTATCTTCCTCACAGTATCAAGCTTCCAGGTTCAAGAACTTGTTCTGTTCTTCCTAGAACTGAAGGTAGAGGGAAGCTCCAAACTTGATCATAACTGCTCTCCTTGATTATCGGAGATGGTTATTTCGGGTTGTTACAATACAGTTAGGATAGATGCTCTAGAAGGTTCAGCCTTGTATGTATTCTCAGGCTCTATAAATAAGAGCTCTGAATTATGTATTGCTTACTGAGCTTAGATAATCAATTCATTCAATAACAGAAATTCCCTTTACATTTCTCTCTCTCTCTCGTTCATTTTTCTGTTATTGATTCTTCGCCATTGTTAAACACTTCTGAGCTCAAAATCTCACAGTTAACACTCCCCCCCCCCCCCCCTCTCTTCCCCTTTTTAAACTGCTTTATGTTCTGATAAACTATCACTTGTCCCCAAAACTTAAGTTGTTAGATGGTGAATCTAATCGTTTAACTATCATTCTAATATTCCTCCTCATTTGTGGGCTCAAACTCCCCCTTAATAAGTGGGGTGCAACATATGGGATTTTAACTGTTCAAATGGGTGGTAGATTAGAGCAAGGTTCAAATTTAGGACCACAAGCTTTGATATCATGATAATTACTTGTCCCAAAAGCTAAAACTATTATGAAATGGTGAATTTAATCATTATTAGAACATTAGTGATATAAATAATACTTTGTGATAGCAAGTTGCCAAACAAAGCTCAATGGAGAAAATTCAATTAGACTGGAAGAATATAGCAAGATGTTTTCTTGTCACCTTTAAAGTTGATGGTAAAGCTGAGATAAAGCTTGGCCATATCAAATAATTGTGATTACAATTTTTTCCCCTCTCTCTCTAGATAGCAGTAGAGGAAGCACATCAAGGGAAAACCATTTTTTTGGAATACATTTAATTAGCATCTAAAAGTTATAAGGTTTAACAATTCCAAGAAATTCATGAAAGAAAGTGGATTCAAGACTTTCATCCAATCATGTAGAGTCCTTAGGTCTAATTTTATTTCATTATCAAGGAAAACATAATTACCACAAGTCTATTGTAAAAATTTTGAACCGATTATGAACAATTGGATATTCAAAATATTGCTTTGTCTTGATGAACATGTTTAAAGTAAAGCATGCTTTGATCTTATTCATGCCCTTTATGTAATCCCCTTTTAAGTCTATTGATTACTTGGTATAAATGATTGGGCTGCTCTTATCTTCGTGTTTATCTCATGATGTAGATGGGCGTGGCTATCCACCTGATGCCAAGACAAAAGTTTGTCCAACTTGCGGAGGCACAGGGAGTGTAAGTGCTTTGAAGATCTCCATTGATGATGATTAGTGGATAAATCATTCTGAAAGGACTCACGTTGTGAGGAGGATTTCTTTTGCCTTTAATTTTGGAAGTGTTACAGGTTAATAGTTTAATGTTCTTTTGCTTCTAATCCTATCTAAATCATCAACCAGGTAACAATTCCTCCGTTTACATCAAGGTGTGGCTCTTGTAAAGGGTCTGGTCGAATCATTAAGGTCTGATATGAATTTCAGTGAATAACTTTGTTGAGCTTGATTCTTGATTTAATTATAAGATATGTTAATGATTTTTTAATTCATCTGGTGCAGGAACACTGTATGTCATGTAGAGGATCAGGGACGGTTGAAGGTGTAAAGGAGATTAAAGTTACAATTCCAGCAGGTTGGTCTTAGACTCTTCTCTTCTCAGAAATCACTAAAGATGTAGCTGACATGGCCTGGGGGTGTGCAAAGGAAAATCATACATCTAATTCTAGCATATAAAAGGAAAAAAAGAAAGAAAGAAAGAAAAAAAAAAGAGAAAAAAAAAAGAGAGGCTGCAAAGGAATTATCACATATATTATTGTGGGAGGGTTTTTTGTCTCGGCCCCCAATTAGCAGGTATTGTTCGCTTTGGCTTTGTTGCCTCACGAATTTGCTCAATTCCACATCGGGGAGAGACGCCTCCCACCCCTGCCTTATAAGCCTTTGGCCAAAGGAAGGGTGTACCCACACCTCACGAATTTGCTCAATCCCACATCGGGGAGAGACGCCCCCCACCCTTGTCTTATTAGCCTTTGGCCAAAGGAAGGGTGTACCACAGTGTGGTACACCCTTCCTTTGGCCAAAGGCTTATAAGACAGGGGTGGGGGGCGTCTCTCCTCGATGTGGGATTGAGCAAATTTGTGAGGCAACAAAACCAAAGCGAACAATACCTGCTAATTGGGGGCCGAGACAAGAAACCCTCCCACAATTATCATTCAGTTATAATTAGAAACATGTTTCTTTTTATTAGTTTGGCCCAACAAATATTGCCCGGACACATCTACATGCTCAATATATGATTTTAAAATTGGGAAAAATACTTTTGAGAGGTTATATGGCATTAATGGTTATGGAAGCTTGGTGCAATTTTCTTTATTATATTTTTCTCTCTCTTTCATTTATCATTAATTGAATCTTCTCTATGACAAGAACATGCAGTGGTTCTGTCTTTTGACATTAATGCAAGGTTTACATAATAACACAAACTTTTGAAAAATTGAAAAGCGATATGACTATAGACACATAGGAATTGGAGTTGAAATTGAATACATAATGCCTTACAGGGTGAAAAGATGGGGAAAATAAAAGTTTTTACTGAAAAACCTCCCTTTTGTTGTGATCTATCTCAAATGACAAAGAACTGTTATAAATAGATCTTATTGGTAGGAGTTCATGTATTTTATCTTATGATTATTTCTATTTTCTAAATGGATTAGGTGTGGACTCTGGAGATACAATTCGTGTACCAGGAGCTGGTAATGGAGGACGAGGAAGTCAACCTGGCAACTTATTCATTAAGCTAAAGGCATAGTTTTACTTATTCATAATATAGCTTACTCAAAGATTCATTGCTGGAGTCTGGAAGAGTGTGTGATTGCAACTTTTATTAGTTTCTATGATGGTAAAATAAGTGAAAGTTCGTTAAGGGAGGTTCCTAGGTTGGGAGATGGTGGGCAACAGCATATAACCTTTTTCTATGAAAAATAAAACCAAAAAAAGAAAAAAAGAAAAAAAGAAAAAAAAGAATGATTTTTGTTCTAGTTTTCAGTTGGGTAGTCCTGTTACTCTTTACTTATCTAAAAAAGAAAAAAATCAGTTGGGTAGTCCTAATCTGTCATATTGTATGAGTAAAAGCACTTGGATCTCTCTCTAAACTAGTTTTTCTTATTGATTATATATAGCTTATTCAAAGATTTGTTGCTGGAGTCTGGAAGATTGTATGCTTGCAACTTCTTATAAGTTTTCATGATGGTAAAAGTAGTTGAAATTCAATAAGTGAGGTTTCTAGGTTGTGGAGATGGTGGGAAACAGCATATCCGTTGTCTATGAAAAATTAGAAAAGAAGTGAACAAAAGAAAAAGAAAAAGAAAAAGATAAGGGCATGATTTTTGTTCTTATTTTCTGTTGAGTAGTCCTAATAATCTGTCATGATATATGAGCAAAGCACTTGGATCTCTCTCACTCTCTGAATTAAGTTTAATCAATAACTAAACACTGTGCACATGTATCACCTCCTAATTTGTTTATTTATCAATGTGTGTGCGTGTATATCACCTCCCAATTTGTTCATTATTTCCATTTGAATTTTTTTACCATAATGAAGTGAATTTTTAAATGGTCTCTTGCTCTGTATTTAAAATCATGTGACATAGCAAGCCACTGTCCAACCTTGATAGTACTTTGAATCTTATCTAAACTTTGATATGATGCTTCTATTATTTCCTTGGTTAAATATTTGGTCATTGATGTCAATTAAAAATGTATTGGAAACATAAGTAAATTATGATTTTTAATTTTCAAAAAGTTTCTATAGAATAGACTTGCATTTGTTATATTTTGCTAATTATATGGACTGTTTCAGATCTCTTAGTCCCTGAATTCTGCCTAGTTGTCTCAAGGATAATTTAGTGTCTGAAGGCTGATCTATCCAGATAATTAGAATAATATCAATACAAATTTCTTTTACTTTACTGCATTTATCATAAATTGGTGCATACACTTACTTACAAAAAAGTCCTGGGTCAGTCAAATCAAAGATGGGTCCACATGAAAAAAAAGGGGTGTATTTTTTTTTGTTCTAAATATATTTTCTCAGCCTGGTCTTGAGGGCAAATGAACAATAATAAACTTTTTTTTTTTTGATAGGTATGAACAATAATAAACTAATTGTGAACATTGTTTTATTTTTATTTTTTTATAGGTATTAATTTTATTGAAATGAGACTACTTCGTGGAAAAATACATGAAGTAGCCTAAAGAATTACAATTGAAATAATATCTACATATGAATTGACTCTATGAAGGATTGAAAAAAGTCACTATTTGTGAGACTCGATACAAAAGACCACTCATAGAGAGAACTAATGAAGGATACAAACGACCACTCATCGTTAAATCTTATGAACTAAGAATTGGTAGACATCCTTTCATTTTCTGTTTTGCAAATTATGCTAACCTAATGTACAGTAACTGAAACCAACATTTTAATTTTTCTAAGCCTGCTTTTGAAAATTACTCTCTCATTATTTTAAGGAACATAATAATGCCTTGTTTAGTTTCATTTTTCCTTGTTGCATGGAGAAATTAGATTAGCCAATTTATTACCAACCAAAAAAAGTACAAAAGTTTCTTCAGGAAAAATTCTATCTCATTTAAAATAATGATTTCTCTCTTGCCCTTTCTCCCTCCAATGAAAAACTAAAGAAAAAGCCATCTTGTTTGCAATGTTTCACGTGCATTTCAATGGCCTGCAACTCTTATTTGCATATTTAAGATATAGATGCATATAGCATAGATAATCATTCGGTACATTGTTCCTGCACTTTAGCTGTCTGTCACAGAGGCAGAGTATTTTCGTGAACTCATCAGTGCAATTCCAGTTTATCACAATTAAAGCAAGCCCCTTCCTTTTACTTCCTTTAGATTGACTTTATATTATTAATATGCATTATATGTTGTCATGAACTTGATAAGCAGCAATATGCTATCTTTGCAGTGCAATAACTTTTCTTTCGGAAATTTTAGTTCCTTTGACTGTCTCTGGACACCTTTGTTTGAAGTATAGAATGTGAATTTACTTGAACTTGACTAAAAGAGGAATGCTTGCTGCTGTAGAAGTAAACATTTTTTGTTGGTTGCGGATGCTTTTTGTCATAGTTCTTCTGAACTTTCTGTTGTTTTGGTAAATTAGGTTGCTGAAGATCCTGTCTTTACTAGAGACGGTGCAGATATCTATGTGAACTCTAATATCAGCTTTACCCAAGTGAGAACTAAATCCTTATGTAAATACCTGTCACACTTGAAAAATTTAATTTCCTTTCACATTAAAAAATGTGAACATTATCATTTATAACACCTTATTTATATTTTTGCATAATGTACTTGTTTTTTAATAAAAAAAGCTAAAAGTTCATTTTATACTTTCTAAATTATGGTAATTGTTATTTTGGTCTCTAAAGTTTCAATTTTGGCAATTTTGTCCTCATATTTTGCAAATGTTGTCAATGTGGACCTTCTATCCACTAATGTTAAAAAAGTATAATAGAAAATACACTCATAAAAAAATAAAACTACTATACTTTTTCAATAACTACCTTTTTTCAATAAAAAATAAATTCATAAAAAATTCTACACCTGTGCCAAATCCCCAACACCTTGCACTGCAGCAGTACCACCACCCTGACAAGTGCAAATCTCCAATGGGGGCCACCCATGAAAACCCCCTTCCCTCATGGCCGTTGAGCACCCCCAAAACAACCATCTGCCAAAAATCAAGCTGAGCCATCACAACAGAACCCCAAGCAAACACCACTGGCCACATGCTGACCTTCAAACTCACCATAAGCAGCCACTGCCTAAGGCCAAAACCATAACTGCCGAGACCCAAACTTCCTCATCAAAACCAACATCATAGACATATATTTTCAATTATGAAGTTTGAAGCTGCTGCTGCATAATTATCAATTTGTCCCTTTTGACCTTGATATGAACCATGCTGGGTATAGGTGGTCATCAAGGGATTTCTGCGTACTATATCTTTCATTATATGGTGAGCAACTCATGAAGGAATTCATTAGCAATGTTAGACATTTACAATATTAGAACTCTGATCTTTTATGACCTTTAAAAAAAGAATATTATGATTGAAAACCAAGATTGAAGAAAAAAAAAAAGATATTTGGTTGCAGAGAAGAACACATAAAAAAGAGAGTTTTCAAGAGTCTTGTTGCTCTATGACATTTCTTATTCTCCTTTAAAAAGTAGAACTAGAATTCAAATCCCCCCTCCCCCACTTGTAACAATTGAATTATCAAAGAGAGAGAGTCTATTGGGGAAGTTTGAAAATGGGGCAGCAAAGATGAGCAGACCCACTAGAGTTGAGAGGCAAAAGGATTTCGCAGTCCCATGGAAAGGTTAAATTGGTGTGAAACATAATAACCAACTGGTTCTCATTGGCAAGACCAAACTGTTTCTCATGACCCATGACTGACCATACTAGAGTGAGATGAGAGAGAAGCTTGGATGGGCTAGATTGAGAAAGAGAGAGTGAAGAAGTGAAAAGAATAAAGAGACACAAAGGGGGAAAGAGGGGAAAGAGTGAAAGAAGAAAGAATTTTTTTATAAAAAATATTAAAGTTCAATTTTTTATTTGAAAGATTTTAATATTTTTTAGTACTTATTTATCCCAAAAAAAAAAAAAAAGTACTTATTAAAAAAAAAATTGTATTGAAAAAATGGAAAAAAGAAAACGATGTCTTTTTCATGGGGTTAATGGCAACTTTTTTTAACGGCAGTGGATGGAAGGACCACATTGACAACAATTGTATACTTGGATGATGAAATTAACAATTGAAACTTCAGGTCCAAAATGGCAACTACACCAAACTTAGATGGTGTAAAATGAACTTTATCTTCTTCTTTCTTTCTTTATTTTATTTTTTGGATAAATATACTTTGGTCAATTAATTTGAGTTTTGAACTTTTTTCAGGCTATTCTGGGTGGCATGGTCGATGTGCCAACTTTATCGGGGAAGATGCAAATAAAAGTAATAATTTTATCCTTTATATTGTTTTTTTTTGTTTGTTATTTTTTGTTTAACAGAATGTTTCTTTCCTCTTCATATTCTAAGGAAACTGCTTGATTTTTTATAAACAATGTAGCGGTGATGGGAATGGAATCTGTTGAAATATGGCTTAACTTTTATTTTAAAGATTCACTGTGAAGGCATAGGAAGTGCTATAGTTTAAGAAAAGGGATCAAAAGATCAAATATTGTCAGATAAAATGAGCAAATTTGACAAGATAGCGGCAAACTTTTAGCATGAACTTGGTCATGAGTCACAGATATAATGTGAACTTGACATGTAGTAGTGACTAGTGAGGTCTTGAAGAATTGAATGTAGACATGGCACTATGGCAGTAAAAAAAAAATTATGCAGCACTGGAATCTTCAGTGCTCTATTCATCCAAATTAATATTAAAGAGAAGAAATATATTTCTTCTGATCTATGCTAAAAGTGTTATGTTAGCTATCTTAAGACTGCTATGTTGGAAGTCATTGCAGCGGGTAAGTTCCTACCTTTTTATGTAAAAATATGCCAGGCAATGTCTGGTGGTGTACGATATCTCTTGGCACTTGTCTGGACATGCACCAGCTCAATTTGACGCTGACTTTTGATGCATTACAATTTTGGCCTTCTCAGATACCAAAAGGGGTTCAGCCAGGACAACTTCTGGTTCTAAGAGGCAAAGGTATATTGTCATCCCCACCCGCACCCCCCCACCCCCACCCCCCCAAAAAAAAAAAAAAAAAAAAAAAAAAACTATGCTTACATTGTAAGTTGCTGCAGGACTGCCAAAGCATGGCTTTCTTGTAGACCATGGAGATCAGTATGTTCGCTTCCGTGTTAACTTTCCCAGGTAGGCTTCTTACTCTTTGTTGTTTTATAATTCTAGCTAAATATTCAAATATTCTGTTGCTGCCAATTTCTGCAATAGCACCCACAGATGATGGCGTTGAACTTAATGTGTATTTAGGGGAATTATTTTTTCTTCATTGATTTTGTATGAATGACATTCTATAATGGTGTATTTGGTACTGTAACCTTTGTTTCTTGTTGTGTTCTCTTCCTGGCTTTTCCTTTTTATACATCTTGTGTATTTAGGATAGCATCTTCTTTTTTACCTTTTTTTTTCAATAATAAATTCTAATTTCTTATCCCAAAAAAATATCAGTAGATGGTGTTCTATCTTTAAAGTTTTTGGTAATCAAGGACTTGCTAAACATATAGTCTACGTAGATCACACACTTGAAGTGGTCCAAACTTGGGTGCCAACTTATTTATTTAATTTTATTTTTTGTTGTGGGGGGGGGGGGGGGGGGGTGCTAGGCTTGGTTGTTGTTGTCAGTCATAACTTAGTTGCTACAGAGATATCTCCTGGAAAATTGAACTTCTGTTTTACCTCGACTATACTTTTCAAGAGGAAAGTATCTTAAGACAGGAAACGCTTATGGAAGAGACCTTTGTCTCTCAATGATAGTTTCTGTGTTTTCTGAACATTCATTAGAACACATACTTGTGTCCATCAAGAAGTTTTCTTCTTCATGGTTGCTTCCAAGTTCATACTCATTATCATATATATTTTCATTAATAAGTTTAAGGAAACCTGGTAAGATCATGTAGTTTGACATACTGCCTTAGAGTGGGAGAAGTTGAAGGTAAATCAGAATGCTGATGCATGATTGCTTATGATGAAAAGAAGCTAGTTATTAGAGCTGGTAACTCATAATGTTGTAATGTTTTCTCCGAGTTCTTGAAATTGTTGTGACTAATAAAGAAATCGCTTTGCTCGTGAAGTTGGGATTGGTCAAACTGGAACCAAGTTCAACCAGAACTGGCTTCATGTTTCTGCTTGGCTTGTTTACATGCCTTAAGTATTGCCTCTAATTTGATTTGTTTGTGCATGTTAGTTACCATTTGTGGTCCCATTCCTTTCTGCAAAAAAAAAATTGGGTACTATTTATGTGACTGATTGTAAGGGGCATACTATATTTTCTAGGAAGGCTCATCTTTGTTGTGCCTTATACCTTTTTTCTTTATTATTTTTTTCTTGTTCATCAGTGTGGCTAGGTTCTCCAATAAGGGCTCTTAGGGCAAGCTTTTGAATATTGTTTCCATTGGAGTGTACTTATGTGAATGGCTGGATTCTGATCGCTTGAGTTTACTAATGTCTGTAATATTATCACCTGTTTTTATGAGGACTTTCAGATAATCGGCTCTTTGCAAAGACTGATATTGTGTTTTACATTCCCAATACTATAGTGAAGCAAAATTCTTCATCAAACTTTGTTTTTTTCTCTCTTTCCTGTGATATTTTAAAGTTCTGGAGCTAATTTGCTTCAGTGAGCTGTATTGACTCACTTGTGATTTGTTTTATTCTATTTCTTAGTGAAATAAATGAACGCCAGCGTGCTATACTTGAAGAATTAGCAGTTGAGGAAATAAATTGCTCAAACAGTAACTCAGCTGAAGGAAACTGGTGAGTTTTTTTTTTTTTGTTGTTGTTGTAGGTCCTCATAGTGTGTGTAAGATGCTTATCATTCTTTTGAACTTGGATACCTGTCATTACTATATGAATGGTGTCTGTTTCCACTATAAACCAAGTCTAGGCATAATGTAATTGTGTGCATAAACCACTGTTGTAGCTTTCTTACATTGCATACTGCATATCTTATACTGCTTTATGTGAGAACAGATGAGAAGCTTAAACCATTTGTGTGGGATTCTTATTATCATTTTTCACAATCTGGTTGTTAGGAGACTGCTTTGTTTCATGTGCATAAGGCTCCACTTGGGTTGTAAAGAGGTGGGGTTTTAGGTTTAATTTTCAGCATCCAAAGGCAAAATAAAGACAGTTAAAAACCACCATTGCGTGGAACCATTGTTTTGAGAAATCTTCTGTTTAGTTCAGTGGGTGTCATCATTGAAACTGACCTTTGTCTCTTCAAAAGATGGGCTTTATTTTTGCATACTAACAAGTATTAGTAGCATGATCGGATTGAAGCAATCAACTTGCATTCATATTTTGAATAATTTTGCTCAAATTACCAAAGATCAGTTGGGTGAATGTTTGACTAGAGATTGTTGGCTCCTTTAGTCACTCTTCTGACTGTAATGAAGATCCTGAAATGGATAACAGGCTTTATCAGCAGCTATGTACTGGTTGAACTTACAGGTGGCAGCAAATTCTTGAACGTATAACGGGTTCTAGGTTTATGCTTGAACTATCTCTATTCATGTTGATCCTGCTGTTCCTGAACAAAACCATGGGCTGATAGCTGACTCAAGGTGATTTTGATGAAGATATCTGGACCAAGCCTCAATGAAACAGGATCACTGCCTTTCTCAACCTTCGGACTTTTGTTGATAAAAGGTACACAATCATTCCCTATACATTTTTTTTCCCATTCTTAATGTATTTGCTGGCTATCAATGTTTGCTATTGAATCCCTTATTTTTTGGTTTCAGGTCCTATGTTTGTACACACATACTATTGTTGTAAAGAACTAGTTATATTTTGATTATATTATAATAATAATGTTCATCTACTTATGTCTGTCTTCCATTCTTTTCAGATCTTTCATTAAGATTTTCTTTTCTACTGAAAAGTTTCATTGTATAATTCAGTTCTACTTGTCCAAAAAAAATAAACTCAATTCTGAAGCTAAGCGATGAGTAATGTTACCGATCTGTTCTGCCTTGAAACAGTTTTTTTTAATAGTCCTCTCTCTCTTCATTGGTGTTGGGTAAAAGGTTCAAGTTGGTGGTTGGCACCAAAATGGATTTTGA
Organism: Quercus lobata; assembly: GCF_001633185.2. NCBI lineage: Eukaryota > Viridiplantae > Streptophyta > Magnoliopsida > Fagales > Fagaceae > Quercus > Quercus lobata. Next base: position 16,797,484 of record NC_044912.1, on the reverse strand, counting down.
ACCTTGGTCAGCCAATGAGTTCTTACTACGAGGCTAGGCGGTATTTTTTTCATTTAGAAAAGTAGTGGGGTACGTATTGATGAGTAATCATGAATTAAGAGCCTGTTCATCAGTTACTTAAGCAGCTATACTCTAACAAAACTTGGCCAATACCTGATAGGAGGATTGCAAAAATTTCTGGGTTGGATTGGAGGATTGCTAAACTTGGAAATGAAAAGTAGGCATAACCCCTAAAGCTTCTATTTTGAAAAGTACACATAACCCATAACAAAAGTTTGGTAGGTTTCCTGACCTGTTTCAACTTTAATAGGACAAGTTTGAGATTCTAAAATGACTTCAAGTTGGAGGTTCGATTCCAATCTAAAACCTGACAGGATTTGGGATGGGTTGGTGCTTTTGGTATTAGGAACCCTAACATGATCCGACTAAATAATGTGATTACTAATGTTTCTAATACTAACAATATTTACAGAAATCCTAGGGTCCCTATAACCCTTAACTGCCAAATTTTTCCTCTTTTTTGTTAGCCAAGACTTTCTCTTCATGACCTTACCCTTGTGTATTATAAAAATCTATGTAATCTAAGATAGTTTGAATCTTATTTGGGGCCTTTATTAGTATTGTTAGATGGTTTAAGTATAACTAGTTATGGTGTTATTTGGTTGACATGGTATTTGATGAAGTGTCATGTGAATTGAATGATTATACTGTTGAATTTATGTTAAAATAAAATACAATAATCTTCTAATATTTTATTGCTTAATGTTGAGTAAATATTAGATCAATCCCATCAAATACATAAAATAAACATATTGGTTTGGGATGAGTTTGACGTGTATATTCTTAACCATTTCAAGTTTGTAAATGCTTAGCCTAAATTTGACCCGTTGCAAGTTCTATGCTACAAAGAATTTGTGACAATTGAAGATTTGCTTGTGATTTGTTACCGTATATGATAATTGATAGTATTAGTTGCACTGACTTGGGGGCCTGGTTAATAGGTAAAGTTATTTTTTAACTTTAAGGGTTTGTTTGACTACCGCTTATTGCTAAAAATTAAAAAATTATTGTTGAAAACACTGTAGTAAAATAATTTTTAATTGGCAAAAACACGGTAGCAAAAACTCTTCACGCGTTTTTAGTGTTTGGTTGGTCCATGAAAAGTGCCATGGACCAGTCAAATGCAAACGCAAACGCAGAATCATTACAAAAAAAATGCACACTAAATACTCCTCTTTTTTTAAGTAAACATCAACAAATTGAAAACAATAACAAAACGATTCTAGTACAAACTCTATTAGAGCAGTTTGAATTCAAATGAGAAATAACATAATCAAGGGGAAATATGTGCAACCCATCTTAGCAAGCGTGTCTGCACAGTAATTGCTCCCTCAGTAGATGTGTTGCAATGCTTCGTGTTTGATTGTTTTGTGGTGGACTTCTATTGGTTGGTTGCTGATAATAATGTGATATTTGATTGTCAATGATGACTCTACAAATAGTGATAGGCAATTTATCTTTAGTGAGACTCGAATTAGTAGGGGATGGGCGACAGATCATTGGATTCGACCCACGTGTCTGACCTGCCATTGCTTTGGTCAGTAGCGGGTTCTTTGAGGAGAAACCTGATAATTAGTTCTTTTGCCTCTTTCCCTACAATAGCCAGTGGAATTTGCAGCAGTGGGAGAGGCATTCAATGCTGGTTAGGTTGTTATTTTGCAAGGGATGGCTAGATATAATCTTGGAGGTTGAGATCTGGCAGTGACGATCTTGGAGGTCAAGATTTCCCTCGCCTTTCGTCATTTCCCCCCTTACCTATCGATGCATTTGCTGTCGCCGTTAACTCACCAACCAAAAATCCGACAGATCTGACCGTCAAACTCTTTGACTAGTTCGGTCAATTACTCGGTGATGATTGGCTGGTAAAGGTTTGTTTCCTTTCGAACTTGACGTGATCGGATTGAGTGACAGGTTTAGGATCAACCCAAATCCAACCTACTTGTGATCAACCCGACGTGTTATGGTCTCTCTTTCATTTTTTATATTTTAGTATTACTGTCACAACCTCTTGGCCATATCATTTGTGATAAATATGCACAATGAACCGCTATAGTGCTATACACAAACCATAATGGTGTAAAAAAAAAGCTCATGTAATGTGACCTCAAAGTAAAGAGCAGCTCTCCAACCCAAAAGATAATGGTGGGAGAAGCTCCAAAACAGCCAAAGAACTTTGTGAAAATTAGCAGATCCTTTATTGAAATGATTCAATGTTACTATTCCATGGGCATTTTTCTTTGGACATAGATAAGCTAGCAAATAGGACATAATCGAATATCCCCGTCTAAGATTTCCACATGCAATCCAAATTTGGAGCATTCCGGCCCTAATAAACAAATGGATCCAAGTAAACTGGAGAAATGCTTACATTTCAAATTGCAAATGTATATTACGGTATATCCTACTAGCAAAAATTAAAAAATTAAACTTTTACGTCATAAGGAGAGTGCAAGAGCAACTCCTTTTTCTGCTTGAAAATTTTCTTTTTAGAAAATAACAGCCAAGATCTCTGTCACGGAGAATAGAACTGTAGTTAAAATTAGCAAAGACGAAGCGCAGAAAATGATTCCAATTACTCCCAAGTAGAAACATTATTGACAAATAATTGCAGTCCATACTAGCACCAAGTAGTACTTTGTGTCCCCAAGCTCGAGTTCCATCGCTTCCCTTGTAATTTCCTATACAATATATAGGTCATATTCTTACATGGATTAAATAAAAATTATATGTTAATAAAAAAATTTCTACTATTATCGTAGAAACTATTTCAATGATTAACGAGTCGCTCAAAATTTGAGAAATAGAGTTTAAACCACATATTAAAATATGGGAAAAGTTAATGGATGTCTTAAGGACATTGGTTTAGGGAATATTTTTAGAAACTTATGATAATAAACTATAAGGCTCTGGGCAGGTTGTAGAGTTTAATCTAAAATAAGTTATCTTAATATTTAATATGAATGTAGACACTTGTCATAAAGAGAAGATAGTCATTTACTCATTTGATACAATCATGCTTTTTAGAACCCAATTTTTGTAATAGTAAGTATAGGATGGGTTGGTATATTTCAATATTAAAATAATTAAAATTAAAATTAATTAATGGGTATTGCCTAAGTTTTAGCTAAGAATAATTATCTAATTAAATGGGAAGAAGTGAAGGTTAGGTTAGAGTCCTTATTAGTTCAAGTGCACTTTGAGTTAACCGATGGAAAGATACCTTGAAGTCCTTGTTAATGAGCATCCCTACGGTGCAGAAAAGAGTTGCAAAAAACCACATCACCATCTGAATCTCCATCACAATATTAGTGGGACGCCGCAATTGCCATTTGCCTATACATAATAGGATGCAACTTAGTATGAAAAGTACTTTCATGCTTGGGTTATTTTGAAGCTTGAGCTCTAACAGGTCCTTGTGACACACACACTCTTTCTCTTCTTTGCGTGGATCTTTGTGGGTCTTTGTATGTGTGATAATTGATAACTGATAACTGATTACTAGTAATTAATACACCTCTAAAAAGTCTCTGTCTTTAATTTTAGGGTAGTGTCTCTTATACACATTTGGTTGCATATACTATACACACAATTATATTTTTTGAGTTGAAATTGTGTCTTGAAATCACAATTTTAGTTCAAAAAGTTTTGAATTGAAATCGTGACTTTAAAACATGATTTCAGTTCAAAAACTGAATTGTGTATTTTGTGTGTTAGGGTAGTGTTTAATAGACCTGATCATTAATTATTAATGGAGGGTTGGATTGAAACCATTAGGAAAATACTAAAACTAATAAATTGGCTTTAAGAATGCCACAAATGCCTTGTAGGCAGTGGTTAAGGTGTATTTAATGTTTTATTAAATAAAAATTTTGTAACTTTTTTTCAAAAACAAAGTTAAACTTTACACATATATCCAAAAAAAGCACACAAAATTTGTGGTTGTAAGCCAATGAATAATTAACAAGTTTATTTTATTTCTCAAAAAAATGTGCATTACAACACATAATTTAGCATTTATAACTAATTAATATTTGAATTGTCTTTTGTGATGGGTGACATATTTGTTTATAAACTCTACGTAGTATTCCTGAGTCCAGACATTGCTCAAAAGTCAAAGCAATTAAAATGGGTGGTTAAGATTTTAGCAGTTAAACTTATGGTACCCAAAAAAAGGTTGTTGAAGATGATAGGGGGCAATTCAATGAAGAAAATCTCAGCCGTGTGAACCCCTTACAATTGTTGAATACACTTAATGCAAGAGGTACTTCTAAGCTATATTTGATAGTATATATGTTTTTTTTTTTTTTTTTAAATAATTGTATTGAGTGTTTCTTGTTTTCACTACATTTTCATTTTACGATTAAGATTTTATTTTATTTTTAATTAACTTTCATACCTTTGAATTTGTAATATTTAAGATAAATCATGAAATGAATCTACATGAAATTGAGAGAATACAAAACTTTTAGGAGAGACAATGTTGAGCAATTTACAATTAACTACCAATAGTAATACTTGTTGAACACAAACAGTTTTACACAGTATTATGCGGTTCAAAAAACAACTAAGATCATGACTTTTTAAAGTCATGGTTTCTAACTTGGAAATCATGAATTTAATTCACTGTCTAAGGGTTTTTTATTTTATTTATTTATTTATTTATTTTTTACAATATAGAAATTCTACTTTAACCTAATCTAAATGTATACGTGTGTGAAACTTCCTTCTGAAGATTTGAACCCCAACTCTTGTCTCCCACAACTACAAGCACTTATATTTGTGGAGTGACCATCGTACTAAGAATATGCGGTGGTCCACGGTCTAAGTTATTTGTTGGGTTGTGCATAAAACTGTGTAAATATACTGTATAATACACGTCCCTTCTAATAGACAGTATACAGGCCAACTTGTAACATACTTCCAATGCAAATGCCAGCATTCAATTACAAGCGATTCCAATGCAAATGCAAATGTCGTTTTGAATTCACCGACATGTCATGGAATGAAATTAAAATTGTAGTATTTTATAACGCATATAAGCCACATAAATAATTTCTGCCACCAATTAGCATCTTACAAAATATCATTAATGGCCTTGTATGAAACATTTTTGGTTCCTTCGTGCCATTATCACTAGGGGTGCATACTGGTCCCACTATTCAATAAGTTTTGCCAATACATGAAAATAATTTGTGTCTTAAAAAGCAGGAGAACCTTTGACAGGGGAAAGCTTCTGCTTAGTACTATAGTAAACTGGACGAATATGAGGCCGACACTATACTTGGTCATCATCGGTCGAGTCCGCATTGGAGTACTGGATGCAAGCAAAGCAAAAACTACTTAATTAAGGTTACCACTTCTCAAATACTAAAAAAATATTGAATGGTTGTCCATTTTTATTTTTTTTTAAAAAAGTTTTTATAATTATTGAGAGGTTTACTCATGCTGTTGTTTTCATTGTTATTGTTATTATTATTAGGATTTGAACCAATGTCATATCTTTACAAATTGAGTTAACTTGAACTCAATTCTATAAAAATAAAATAAAATGAATATGTTAATTTGAACTCAGGCATTCAAGCTCAATTTATGACCAGAGAACTCATAACAATTAGAGCATTCACAATAGCCTCACAGCCCCTGCTACACTTTTAAGTGAAATTTGGTCATATTTGTTACTTTCACTAATTTACTATTAACAGATGGACAAAACTTAAGTATAGTCCTTTAGATGTTGTTCCTTAGTTTCCAATCTTAAGATTCAACTATGTGGCTATTTAACTAAAAAATACACTTTCATTTCATGAAAAAAAAAAAAATCTACATGACAAAATCTTAAGAGGGGAACTTAAGAAATAGTACATAAGTATTGTACCTAGGTTTTGCCATTAATAGATAACTATATCGGTCTCAATACTCTATTCCTAACTCATTTAAATATTATTTTTTTCTCTTACTAAAAATCAATCTAAATCCAAATCAACCACCACACCCACCTCACAAATCAAACCAAATATCAACACAAACCCACAAAAAAAAAAAAAAAAAAAAAAACCTTTAAACACCCAAATTTGCCACTACAAAAACCAAACCAAGCTAGTCTATTTTATTGAATCGTTGAATCGGATCAAGAATCGTGAGATTCTACTTTTATTGGAAAAAAAAAAAAGAGTATAGACAATGTATATCAAATAATCATTTAAAAAATATTTGATCATAGTTGCACTCAATTCTCTTTGTCCACTTTTTGATTGTCAAAGTTCAAGATTATCCACAATCTTTAAAAGTTCAGCAAAGTCATCGAATGCAAGGGTAATACCCCAAAATATAGCACCACCTTTGACCTATATATATATATATATATATGCATAGGATAATAAGAATTGTATACATGGAAGAGTCCAGTGTGATTGTCGTCCTTCCCACAACTAAGCTACCATTTTGTTATCTCTAAACTAACACATAGTGCTTTCCTCGTTTTACAATTGTGTCAAGCAACCCCAAGAGTGGTAAAGAAATTCTATACTCTATATAGGAAAATTTGAATGTTTATGTTTATGTTTATATAGTTTTTAACTCTCAAAAAAATTGTTTATAAAGTTTTTATTTTAAATATTGTATTTAAAAATTGGTTCTTCATTTTTACCTTAAAAAAAAAAAAATCTAGAAAAGCTTACAAAAGAGTTGATTAAAAAATACAGTGGTTAATTGGCATTTTAGTTGCCAACTTGGCTAGGTGGCTAACATTACTAATTACAACCCTTGGGACATGCATAAAGTGATGGACTAAGTCAGAGTTGACTAAGTTAGACCAATCTTCCAACAAAACTCTCTTCTGCCAGTTGGGTGTACATTTTCTGTTGGATACAAAAACTGATCTTCTACTATCACTGAGAAACAAAAGGAAGTTGTATCCCAAGTCTCTAGCCTTGATGGCAGCTTCAAGTATAGCTTCCTGGATTGTGATTGAATCTTAACCCTTTAATATTTTTAAAATGGTATATGAAAAGTGAACATGATTGTTAGAATTAATTAAGCATCTAATGATAAAAGACAACAGCAAAACATTTAAATATTGAAAAATAAAATGCCATTAAGCACAAACCTAAATAATAATAAAATTATACTTATATAATTTTTATATATGTATATATATAAGCTAACTTTGTCAATAATTGAGATTTAAATAAAAATAATTACCTTATTTTGTATTTTTGATAGCTAAAAAATTAAGTATAGTTTTTATATTTATTTTCTTCTCGTAGGGAGTTCAGCCTCTTAGGGGGTGTTTGATACCACAACTTAAATAATAGTTTTCAGTTTTTAAATAATATTACACGTATTTCCACATACTTTTTCACCCACATGTATTTTCAAAAAAATAAACAACGTTGCTAGAACAACATTACCAAACGGGCCCTTAATATTCTTGAAATAGTATTCAGTTGTGGTGATTAATTCATAACAAATTCCCATACACTCCTAAAGAAGTATGAAAAATAATCTAAATTTTTCATTCTTTCATAACACGGAGTTGTACAATACTATAAATGTCCATTTCAAAAAATATTTATTATTAATTTTTTTAAATTTTTTTATGGAAGAATTAAAAAAAAAAAATCATAACTACATTGTTCTTGGCACTTAACAACAACCACAACAAAAATTAATAGGAGGAATAAATGATTGAAATTAAAACAAGATGATTAAACTGACTGAAATTAAAGTCATTGAATTCATTTCAATTTTAGCATAAATTAAATGGGTAATTTGTAATTTAGCATATAAAATTATTATGTTTATGTTTATGAACTTTTTTATTTAAATGTTGTATTTAAAACAAATTGTTAATTTTCTCATTCACGATCAAAATGCTAAACAAAAATTTCACATTATTTGAACCCATGAACTTCCTATTGTCGTTTTCCATGTATAAAACTGTGAACTAACAAACTTTTTTCCAAACTACAAGCACATAAAACTACTGAAAGATAATTATGCTTGGATTAAGCATGAGATTTGGCATTTCTTCTTATTGTGTTATAATTTCATGCTTTGTGTAATATCCCCTATTGAAATGATCAATGGATGATTTGCTAAACAAAATTTTTCTCCTTATTTAAACCTAGATTATATGCGGGCCAACTACTAAATAGTAATGAGATCAAAATGGTTGATATATGAGCTGGCATATGAGGATGCAAGTATGTATGGATGGATATGAGTTGTTGTTTTCTTATAAAAATCAACCTTTAAATACCCAAATTTGCCACCGCAAAAACCAAACCAAGCTAGTCTCTAATATGAAAGTTGGTGGCAGTAAGATAGAAAACTCAAATCTCCGATATGCGACCTCCAAGCGTGGCAATTTGTGACAGCGACAAGCACCACTAGATTGTGACTAATTCCACCACCACCACCACCAAGATGGAGCCTGAACTTTGGATTTGGGGAAGCTAGCATACAATGAGGGAGCCAAAAAATTTTCACAAAGGACTAAATTAAATTTAAAAAATTCTTTAAAAAAAAAAATTCATGATAAAATTCTTAATTAACATGAAATTCCCATATTGTGTTAATCAATATCACACATTTCTAAAGAAATGTAAAAGGAGTTACATCAAGTGATTGAGCATGGTAGGAAGTTCATTATGCCATTTCCTGTCCTGTCTATGGAATTACATAGTGCAAATATTGCCTAAGAGCTTTATTGATAGATCTAGACTTCGAGGCCCAATAAATGGATTGGAATGCTTCCTTATCGGAACCTACTTCTTCAAAAATGTGATCCAGTGGAGAGAGACACGGGGAGGTGGACATGGACAAGAAGTGTTTGAGGATGTATTGTTGGACCCCTTTAGTGTAACATCTGTCATTCCATACGATGTGCCAAATTCCAACCCACAACGCACGCTTACTATTTGTTGCTCTTCATCAATACTTGCTCTCCCTCTCAAGAAAATCTATCATGTTTTTGTTACATGTATCTACATTCTCACATAGGATGGGTCAATCTCCTACTACATTTGACTACAAGTAAGGCGCCCTTTGCATCTCACAACACGTTCAAATTCCAAACAATCAATTCATTTGGGAAGGGCCCAAATGAAATTTAATAAGAGTGGATTAATTTGTTTGGTAGTTCTTTTTTTTTTTTTTTTTTTTTTTTTTTTTCCTTCAAAATCTTAGGGTTTTGGTAAGTATGTTTACATACATTTAAAAAAAAAATCTTATTAGCATTATAAAACAAGGATTTTATAAAGCACACGCCAAAAGATGTAAATTGAGTACTTCTTTTGGAACAAAGTGTCTCTGGCTAGGAAGCAGATTAATTTCTTAATTTCTAGATCAAGGACTTGGGGTTTCTCTAAGAAAATTAATTCCATGCAAATTAGTGAAAGTGTTTGCAAGAATACATAATGGTTGGAAATTGAATACAAAAATTAGGGACATAAGCTTGTGCAAAGGGCAAAGTGGGTTAATCACTAGTAACTAGTAAGCCATTAAGATAATGTTTGAAGCTTCTCTTTAAGTTGGGCCCTTGCCTTTGATGTTCCCTCATTATCCTATAATGGTCTTTAAGAGCATTCCTTAGCACCCCAAATACTAAAAAAAGATCTACATCTTGTGAGCCATAACTACATTTGCTTTTACTTGTTACTACACTAAACATTAAAAAATTGTTCTTAATTCAATTTTCTTCCTCTTCCATGCATAAAGAAATACTAATAAAGAATTTTTTAAAAAAAAGAATATTTAAATGAAGTGGTATAAGAATAGGATATGGGATGTAAGCTATATTGTTAAGTGGTATATTAAAATAAATAAAGTAGTTTTTTGGTATGCTAAATACTAACTTATTTAGCAAACCGTGCTAAATTTTTAGCAGAATGGATGTGAATACTCTTGCTCCATATTGTTGCTTCCCTAGTAGGAATCCTCATTGATTATTATGTTATAATTTTTTTGGTGTATGTAACATTTTTGAAAATATAAATCAAACTAGCCTTTTGTCACATATTTAGTATAAAAGTTACCAAAAACTATATCTTTTTATTAAAATAAATAATGCAAATAAGATACTAAAAATTATAAAATACATAAACAGGTAGCGTTGAGTCAATTTTGTTGCCACTGCTAGCACCATAATATTTCATTACTTAGTAACGTCTCAATTGTAGCTTGCATGGGTGATTGTAAACTAAAGTACACTTAGAATTGTTTTCATTCTGGCCATTTATGTTTTAAAATTTTATTTTGGTCTTTAGTGTTTGATTCTACTTTTCTTGCAGTCCATTTATGTTCATAACATGCTCATCCATAATATGATTTTCTCATTACAATAATGAAATTATTGCATTTCACAACATTTTAGTGGTATTATTTTTTGAAAGAGTTAAACATGAAAGGCACTTATCGACTAATGAAAATGCCAAGTGCCTTATAGTTGTGGGATGCAAAAGTCTATTATAGGATGCAAAAGGCACCCTACTTGTAGTCGAATGAGAATGTACCGAATGAGAATGTAGTAGGAGATGAACCTATCCAATGTGAAAGGGTGGATACATATAATGGAAACATGATAGCTCAATTAATTAACACTTCTTAATCTTTCCAAGACCTTCATGGTTTAAAAACCCTATCCTTGTTGTAATTGAATTATCAAAAAGATTACTAACAAAAATAGATCCAATATGAAATCATAATAAAAATGAAAAGCCAGAATAAAAATTTTAAATTGTAAAAAATCAAGGAAATAAAAAAGGATAAAGTTTTTTCCCAAACTAAATGTGAATTTTGAAAAGCTAATCGTTGGATTACATGTTCTTTATATTCTTAACACGCATGTCAAATTTTATTCAAATAAGATATTATTTACTATTTGATCAATAAACATATTTTTTAAGTATAATTTTTTATCACAAAAATTTGAAATTTAAATATGTGATGATATAGCTATTTATCTTTGATTTTCTTAAAATTTTGTAAGTATAGAAGTTATAATAAGTATATGTAATTTAACGATTAAATTTTTAAAATTGTCATATAAAAAAACATAGGAAGAGTTTGAAGGATAGTTTGGGAAAAAAAAAAAAAAAAAAAACCCAAAGTGTAAGGGAACAAATTTTCTTTTGTTTTCAAAAACTGTATACAGATTTTTTTTTTTAAAAACTAATCTGAATGTATCTGCGAGCGTTATTTTTAGCCACGAGATACTTCTTCTTTCTTTACTTTTTTCTTTTTATTTTTGGTAACTTGGTTGAGCTAAGCAGCTGAGTTCCCTTTGCGTGCTTCTATCCTATGATTTGAACATTGCAGTGAAATAATAAGAATCGTTCTATTATTATCTACGTAGCTCACTCACTCGCTGCTAAGATTTCAAGAGAATCAAACCAGAGACTTCCAGTTCATAGTTGTTAGCTTTTGTCGCTTGGTATGTTCTCTCTCTCTCTTTATACTTGGTACACTGAACTCCGAAGCATGTAAATATGTCATTTGTTAAGAATTGGATGGACCCAATACCCAGAAATCGCTCTTTTTCTTTCATATTTTTGCAATGGATTTCTTATTCGGAATTGCACACTACATGTCTGATGAAAAGCCTGGTAGAATTAGCACCCAAGTACGGAGAAATGGGGGTTTTGTCTTTATTTTTAAAAATATTTAGGACAATGGATCTGTTTTGGAATTATTTAGCTTTTGAAACTCAATTTTAACAAAATTAAGTTTCATATAAAATTTGGTATCCTCAAAATTGAATTATGTGTATATTTTTAAGCAACATATACATAGAATTTAACATTGATAATGTTATTTTAGTAATATTATTTATATTTTTTAAAAATTTATGCGGTGAAAAAATGTATAATATTAAAAATTTAAAAAATTTTGTTTGGTAAATTACACTAATTACTCCAGAGGTTTGAGATAATGCCAAACAGGCCCACAACTTCTCAAAACTAACCAATTTGGTGCAAGTACAGCTCTCGGCGGTGAATCAGACTTTCTTTAGCAGGTGATCAGACTTTTTGATTTGGTATTTTCTGGTGCGTTGGATTTTTTTTTTTAACACACCATCTCTTTTGTTTGGGCTTCTATTTTTCTGGGCTTTGTAAAAATATAGGGCCCAGCCAAGTACTGTAGAATCATGATCTAAAACTCTTCATAAACAATTGCAGAGAGAGGTTGAGGTTGAATGAGTGAAAAATGGAGCTATCGTCGGACTGGAAATCCCTCTTCCCAATATCATCAGTTTTCAAACCTCCACTTCTCGTCACAGATTCAGACTCAGACTCAGACTCAAAACCCATATTGGGTCCGCTCTTCTTCAACCCTAAACCCAAAACCCTTTCTCTTCTCTTCACCTCTCCATCTCTCCCAAACGCCGCACCACCTTTCCTCCAAACTCAAACCCACAACCTCCTCTCCTTCCTTCGCCTCCCTCTTTCCAACTCCCTCCTTCTCTTCTTCCCCACCGGTCCCAACTCCGACCGGCTCGGCTTCTTGCTTCTCTCTATCAAAGCTTCCCGTTTCGACACTTGGGGCGCCAAAGACGATGACGTTTTACACGAAAGTACCGGGTTCGAGTACCGCATTCTCAGGATCGCGGTTAACCCCAACCCCAACCCTTTTCCCTTTCAAGGTAATAATTATAATCATTCCACTGCTGTTGGGTATTTGCTGGCTTCTACATTGTGCTCTGTGCATTGGTTTGGTGTTCAGGAAATTCATAATTCTGGTAAATTTCCCAGAGTTTCTTATTTAGGTTCTAAGGTTTTTAAGACTAGTTCTGTTGTGTATGCTTGTTGGAGTCCGCATATACCCGAGGAGAGTGTAGTTTTGTTAGAAAGTGGTGCTTTATTCTTGTTTGATTTGGAGTCTTGTTTTGGAAGAAGTAGGACTTCCAATTCCAATGCGCGTTTTAGAGGGACTAAGTTGTCTGTATCGTGGGATGCTGATGCTGATTCCGGGAACTGTAAATGGTTGAGCTGTGAATTCAGTTGGCATCCTAGGATTTTGATTGTTGCCCGGTCTGATGCTGTTTTCTTGGTCGATTTGAGGTTTGATGGGTGTGCTGTGAGTTGTTTAGCTAAGGTTGAGATGTTGAGGATGTATACTTTGGTTCAAAATGAACGGTTCCTTACGTTTACAATGGCGGGATCTGATGGTTTCTGTTTTGCATTGGCCTCAGATAGTTTGTTGGTTCTTTGTGATGTGCGGAAACCAATGATGCCGCTGTTGCAATGGGCTCACGGTCTTGATAATCCGTGCCATATTAATGTATTTAGATTGTCGGAATTGAGATCAAACTCAAGGGATGATAAATATAGGTGGGCTTCTGAATCGGGTTTTTGTATTATATTGGGATCTTTTCAGAATTGTGAGTTTAATCTATTTTGTTATGGACCTACTTTACCAACCTTGAGAGGATCCATTGTTTCTGAAGTTTCGAAAGTTTTGAAAACCCATTATGCGTGGGAGCTCCCTTCAGATCTCTTATTGTCGGGTCGTGAGTGTCAATGTGGAAGTTGTCTTGTGAGAGAGGAGATTTTGAAGGATGATCTTCCTGAATGGATTGATTGGCAGCATAAGAAAGAATTGGCTTTGGGTTTTGTCATTTTAGACAAAGATCTATCAGCAATGCTTTCTGAGTCGAATGAATTTGGTGGTTTTACCTTGATAAGACTTATGTCATCAGGGAAGCTTGAATCACAAAGCTATTGTGCCTCGTGGAAGTTGAAAGAACTTCACATAGAACGGTTCCATTTTAAAGATAATTCCCTGTATATTATGGATGACGAGGAGTACAAATTTCCTAGAAGATTTAAGTACGTGAAACTTGATAAACTCTCTGCATATTTGAATGGTAGTCTAACTGAAGTCCTGGTTTCAAAATTGAAAAAGCCTTGCAAGGGTCCTCGAGAGAAGGAATCTTTTAGCTCAGAATCTCATGAAATCTTGTGTGAGAAGTTGAAGGCTTGTGGGTTTGGTCGATTGAGATCGTCTCCTGCAGTTTCTGTTATTTTTAATGACATCAGCTTGCCAGCAAGCATACATGAGGTTGCTTTGAGAAGGTTGTGGGCAGGCCTGCCAATGGAACTCTTACAACTGGCCTATTCCAACTACTCAGAGTTCCTTGAGGTACTTTTGGACCAGAAAAAAGTATCTTTGGAATTTCTAGTTGTCCCTGACCTACCTCAATTGCCTCCTTTCTTCCTAAGAAGGCCTTCATGCCGTAGCAATAAGTGGTCACACAAAGTGCAGCAGGATGATGCTCTAGTGGGTCCAGTACTGCCTCTTCCTATTTTACTTACACTTCATGAGTATCGTAATGGCCACTCAGAATCGGAAGAAGAAGCAGGTGTATTTTCATTAGAGAGGGAAATTAGCCTGCAATGTGATGAAATCAAGCAGGTGGCCAGTGAAATGGCCTTGTCAGATTCTAGTTGTGAGCTTCTTGGCGACCAAGCTGTCTCCCTTGCTGATGAAAGAGAAGATATGTGGGGCAGTTCTCAAAAACCAAAACCTTTTTGTATATACCATCCAGTTGCATTTAAGTGCTCTGCCATGGATCACGCACAAGACAATGTCTTTAAGGATGAGAAATTTGATAACCTGATTTTTAAAGTGCCTGAGAAGAAGCATGTTCCTAATGGCTTGGTGGAAACCGTTGGACCAGAACTGTTTGATGATCTCTGCCCCGCTGATTTGAGATTTGATACTTCTGCCAAGAACTTCGGGCCAAATGAATTAAAGATATACAAAGTTTTGAAGAAGAAATGGTCTAAATGGCAAGACGGATTTAATTTATATCAGCAATTTTGCACAGAGTCTAAATTCCAAAAGCAATCGGCATGACAGTTAGATTTTCTCCCCAAATTTTGTAAACATTCCCTTCCCAAGTTTTTTTCTCCCATCTCTTCTTCTTCTTTTCTTTATTTTTTTTCCCCTCCTTTTAGTTTTATTTAGAAAGAATGAGGAAAAGATTACATGTGATCTGATGAAACTTCAGAAACTGCTTTTGTACAGAATACATCAAGAAAGATTTTTTAGTTTTCTGAGAATCAGAAGATGATTTTAGTGATATGATGGCAGCTCTGAAATTTTTTTCATTGTTGTGATTCTGTAAGTTCCTACCTTTTTATGTAAAAATATGCCAGGCCATGTCTGTTGGTGTACACGATATCTTTTGGCCCTTGTCTGGACATGCACCAGCTCATTTTGACACTGGCTTTTGATGCATTACAATTTTGGCCTTCTCAGATACCAAAAGGGGTTCAGCCAGGACAACTTCTGGTTCTAAGAGGTAAAGTTATATTGTCATCCCCACCCTAAACTCTCCCCACACCACACCACACCACACCACCCCCCACCCCACCCCCCCACCCACAAAAAAAAAAAAAAAAAAAAAAAAAAAAAAAAAAAAAAAAAAAAAACTATGCTTACATTGTAAGTTGCTGCAGGACTGCCAAAGCGTGGCTTTCTTGTAGACCATGGAGATCAGTATGTTCGCTTCCATGTTAACTTTCCCACGTAGGCTTCTTACTCTTTGTTGGTTTATAATTCTAGCCTAAATGCTCAAATATTCTGTTGCTGCCTATTTCTGCAATAGCTTTCACCCACAGATGATGATGTTGAACTTAATGTGTATTTAGGGGAGTTATTTTTTCTTTGTGATTTTGTATGAATGACATTCTATAATGGTGTATTTGGGATTGTAGCCTTTGTTTCTTGTTGTGTTCTCTTCCTGGCTTTTCCTTTTTATACATCTTTTGTATTTAGGATAGCATCTTCTTTTTTACTTTTTTTTTTTCAATAATAAATTCTAATTTCTTATCCCAAATAAAAAATGAAAACTCTTAACAGTAGATGGAGTTCTAACTTTAAAGTTTTCGTTAATCAAGGACTTGCTAAACATACAGTCTATGTAGATCACACACTTGAAGTGGTCCAAACTTGGGTGCTAACTTATTTATTTATTTATTTTATTTTTTCTGTTGTATTTGGGGGGGAAGGGGGGGGGGGTGTTGCTAGGTTTGGTTGTTGTTGTCAGTCATAACTTAGTTGCAACAGAGATATCTACTGGAAAATTGAACTTCTGTTTACCTCGACTATACTTTTCAAGAGGAAAGTATCTTAAGACAAGAAACAATTATGGAAGAGACCTTTTGTATACGTGCATCATCTCTTTGATAAGTTCCTGGTTATTCAAGCCAATGATTCTTGGCTCAAATAGATCTTCTTCCTTTCACAAGTGTGAGTGGAGGGCAGGATCATGGGTTCATACCCATTGGGTGTGAGTGTAACTTACCAATAAGAAAAAAAGGTTCCCGGTTTTTTAAACACGATTAACGTTAGATGGTATCTTGTGACAATGTAAAACTCTCAATAATAGTATCTTACAAGACTTTGAAAATCCAACCTGGTGCCTCTGAATCTGATGTCAAGAAGGCTTTCAGACAGCTTGCTTTGCAGGTTTTTTTCTTTTTTATTCTTGGGTTTCTTGGTTTAGTTTGGATTTTTTAAAGTTAAATCCTAGGTTTGGTTAGGATTTTTTTTTTTAAAGACAAAAGAAAAAAAAATCACCTTGGCTTATATTTATATAAATGAAATTTCAAAATTTGATCTTTAAGATTGATTTTGTTTTGTTCTTTTTTGTTTTTTTTTTTCATGTCAAATAGAACTTTCTCTGATTGATTTAAAATTGTGTTTGTTTGTTTGTTTTTTTTTTTTTTTTTTTGGCACTAGTATCATCTGGACGTATGCAGAGGAAGCATTTGTGGAGTGCAGTTTCACAAAATCAATGAAGCTTATGATGTACGTAATCCAATCCTTTTATTTTTCTTTGTTTGATTTTTCCTTAGTAATTTTTGGCTTAATCTCATCTTACACTTGAATATTGATATTTGATCTAAGAAATTTGTGATATTATATATACATATATCTGTCTGTTTCAAAAAAAAAAAAAAAAAAAAAAAAATCCAAAGAATTGTGATATTATATACATGTCTGCTACCTTACCTTTCCGATAGTATTGAGAAATTAATAACTACGGTATCACTTTGTAATAAGAATAGTTATCGAAAATTTCTCTTAAAAGCTTTGTATTGGTTCCTAGCAAAATAAAATTGGATTAAAAATGTTTGATTGCTGATGCATGATTGCTTATGATGAAGAGAAGCCAGTTATTAGAGCCATGGTACCTCATAATGTTGCAATGTTTTCTCTGAGTTCTTGAAATTGTTGTGACTAATAAAGAAATCGCTTTGCTCATGAAGTTGGGATTGGTCAAACTGGAACCAAGTTCAACCAGAACTAGCTTCATGTTTCTGCTTGGCTTGTTTACATGCCTTAAGTTTTGCCTCTAATTTGATTTGTTTGTGCATGTTAGTTACTATTTGTGACCCCATTCCTTCCTGCAAAAAAAAAATTGGGAACGATTTACGTGACTGATTGTAAGGGGCATACTATATTTTCTAGGCAGGCTCATCTTTGTTGTGCCTTATACCTCTTTTCTTTATTATTTTTGTCTTGCAGTGTGGCTAGGTTCCCCAATAAGAGCTCTTAGGGCATACTTTTGATTATTGTTTCCATTGGAGTGTACTTATGTGAATGGCTGGATTCTGATCACTTGAGTTTACTAATGTCTGTAATATTATCACCCATTTTTATGAGGACTGTCAGATAATCGGCTCTTTGCAAAGACTGATATTGTGTTTTACATTCCCAATACTATAGTAAAGCAAAATTCTTCATCAAGTTTTGTTTTTTTTGTTTTGTTTTTTGTTTTTTTTTTTTTTGTTTTTTCCTGTGATATTTTGAAGTTCTGGAGCTAATTTGCTTCAGTGAGCTGTATTGACTCACTTGTGTTCTGTTTTATTCTATTTCTTAGTGAAATAAATGAATGCTAGCGTGCTATGCTTGAAGAATTAGCGGAGGAGGAAATAAATTCCTCAAACAGTGACTCAGCTGAAGGAAATTGGTGAGTTTTGTTGTTGTTGTTGTTGTTGTTGTTGTTGTAGGTCCTCATAGTGTGTGTAAGATGCTTATCATTCTTTTGAACTTGGATACCTGTCATGACTATATGAATGGTGTAAGTTTCCGCTATAAACCAAGTCTAGGCATAATGTAATTGTGTGCATAAACCACTGTTGTAGCCTTCTTACATTGCATACTGCATATCTTATTCTGCTTTATGTGAGAGCAGATGAGAAGCTCAAACCATTTGTGCGGGATTCTTATTATCATCTTTCATAAACTGGTTATTACTTGTTAGGAGACCGCTTTGTTTCATGTGCATAAGCCTCCACTCGGGTTGTAAAGAGGTGGTGGGGTTTTAGGTTTAATTTTCAGCATCCAAAGGCAAAATAAAGACAGTTAAAAACAACCATTACATGGAACCATTGTTTTCAGAAATCTTCTGTTTGGTTCAGTGGGTATCATCATTGATACTGACCTTTGTCTCTTTTATTTTTGCATACTAGCAAGTATTAGTAGCGTCATCGGATTGAAGCATTCAACTTGCATTCATATTTTGAATAATTTTGCTCAAATTACCAAAGATCAGTTGGGTGAATGTTTGACTAGAGATTGTTAGCTCCTTTAGACACTCTTCTGACTGTAATGAAGATCCTGAAATGGATAACAGGCTTTACCAGCAGCTATCTACTGGTTGAACTTACAGGTGGCAGCAAATTCTTGAACGTATAACGGGTCCTAGGTTTATGCTTGAACTATCTCTTTTCATGTTGATCCTGCTGTTCCTGAACAAAACCATGGGCTGGTAGCTGACCAAGGTGATTTTGATGAAGATATCTGGACTAAGCCTTAATGAAACAGGATCGCTGCCTATGTCAAACTTCGGACTTTTGTTGATAAAAGGTTCACAATCACTCCCTATACATTTTTTTTCCCATTCTCAATGTATTTGCAGGCTCAATTTTTGCTATTGAATCCCTTATTTTTTGGTTTCAGGCCCGGTTTGTACACACATACTATTGTTGTATAGAACTAGTTATATTTTGATTATATTATAATAATAATGTTCATCTACTTATGTCTGTCTTCCATTCTTTTCAGATCTTTCATTAAGATTTCCTTTTCTACTTTATAGTTTTTTGTATAACTCAGTTCTACTTGTCCAAAAAAGAAATAAACTCAATTCTGAAGCTAAACGATGAGTAATGTTACCGATTTGTTATGCCTTGAAAGCCTTTTTTAGTGGTTCTCTCTCTTCTTTGGTGTTGGGTAGAAGGTTCAAGTTGGTGGTTGGCACCAAAATGGATTTTGAACCTTGGTCAGCCAACGAGGTCTTCGAGGCTAGGCTGTATTTTTTTCATTTAGAAAAGCAGTGGGGTACATATTGATGAGTAATGATGAATTAAGAGCCTATTCATCAGTTCCTTAAACAGCTATACTTAACAAAACGTGGCCAATACCTGATAGGGGGATTGCAAAAATTTCTTGGTTGGATTGGAGGATTGCAAAATTTGGAAATGGAAAGTAGGAATAACCCCTAAAGCTTCTAGTACACATACTTTCTATTTCCAAGTATGACCATTTCTAGTAAAACAATAACGAAACAGTTCTAGTACAAACTCTACTAGAGCAGTTTGAATACAAATGAGAAAAAACATAATCAAGGGGAAATATGTGCAACCCATCTTCGCAATCGTGTTTGCACAGTAATTGCTCTCTGTGTAGATGCGTTGCAATTCTTCATGACCGCCAAACTCTTTGACCTGTTTGGTCAATTACTCGGTGATGATTGGCTGGTAAGGGTTTGTTTTCTTTCAAACTTGACATGATCGGATTGAATGACAGGTTTAGGATCAACCCAAATCCAACCTACTTGTGATCAACCCGACGTGTTATGGTGTCTCTCACATTTTTTATATTTTAGTATTACTGTCTCAACCTCTCGGCCACATCATTTGTGATAAATATGCACAATGAACTGCTATAAACGATCCATAAAAGATAATGGTGGGAGAAGTGAGTCATGTGATGTGACCTCAAAGTAAGGAGCAGCTCTCCAACCGAAATGGTAATGGTGGGAGAAGCTCCAAAACAGCCAAAGAACTTTGTGAAAATTAGCAGATCCTTTATTGAAATGTGTTTCAATGTTACTATTTCAGGGAAAGATTTCTTATGTATTTAACAATCCTGAGCATTTTGCTTTGGACATGGATAAGCTAGCAAATAGGACATAATCGAATTTCCCCTTCTAAGATTTCCACATGCAATCCAAATAGAACCATAGTTAAAATACCAGATAGCAAAGAGGAAGCGCAGAAAATGATTCCTATTACTCCCAAATAGAGACATTGGCAAATAATTGCAGTCCATACTAGCACCAAGTAGTACTTTTGTGTCCCCAAGCTCGAATTCCATCGCCTCCGTTGTAATTTCCTATACAATTACATAGGTCTTATTCTTACACGGATTAAATAAAAATTATATGTAAATGAAAAAATAAATATTCTACTGTTATCATAGAAACTATTTCAATGATTAATAAGTCACTCAAAATTTTAGAAATAGAGTTTTAACCGTATAATAAAATATGGGAAAAGTTAATGGGTGTTTTAAGAATATGGTCTAGAGAATATTTTTAGATACTTATGATAATAAGTTACAAGGCTCTTGGCAGATTGTAGAGTTTAATCTAAAATAAATTATCTTAATAATTAATAAGAATGTAGACACTTGTCATAAAGAGAAGATAGTCATTCACTCATTTGATACAATCATGCTTTTTAGAACCCAACTTTTGTAATAGTAAGTATAGGATGGGTTGGTATATTTCAATATTAAAATAATTTAAATTTAAATTAATTAATGGGTATTGCCTAAGTTTTAGCTAAGAGTAGTTATCTAAAATGGGAAGAAGTGAAGGTTAGAGTCCTTATTAGTTCAAGTGCACTTTGAGTTTACCGATGGAAAGATACCTTGAAGTCCTTGTTAATGAGCATCCCTACGATGTAGAAATGAGTTGCAAAAAACACATCACCATCTGAATCTCCATCCCAATATTAGTGGGACGCCGCAATTGCCTATACTTAATAGGATGCAACTTACTATGAAAAGTACTTTCTTCAAGCTTGGGTTATTTTAAAGCTTGAACTCTAACAGGTCCTTGTAACACACACACACACTTTCTCTTCTTTGCGTGGATCTTTGTGGGTCTTCGTATGTGTGATAGCTGATAAGTGATAACTGGTAATTAATACACCTCTAAGAAGACCCGTCTTTAATTTTAGGGTAATGTCTCGTCCCTCATAAAGCAAACGTTGTGAGTCTTGCAACTAATATTTATTCCCTTACCTTTCATAAATATATATTGATATTTAATAATTGAATTATAGTTAGACTTGTTGGTGCAAACACAATAATAATAGAAATAACATAAAAAGAAATTGAATAATACTTTTAAATATTATTAATTTGAAGAGAAAGAAAATATACAACATTATTTGGACTGAGGCGTGACACTCGCTTTCTTTAAGGAGATTCAAGCCATTGGTTGATAAACTTTGTAAGTGGTATAGACCTTCTCTGACTTGTCCCTCCTAGGGATACAATAGCCCAACAGGTGTAATTCTGACACCCCACTAATACGAGCTACAAATTTTATTAAGAGTTTTTTATTCAACCTCTCCACATTATAGGATAGATGCACTTACATCATAGGGAGGAACAATTAAAAAATTATTTACAAAATAAATAATTAAAATAATAAATAGTGCATTTCTTACGACTATCATATGATTCGTTTTTCTCCTTGAACCCAATTTTAAGGATCTCTGGTCCTTGGGTTAGGTATCCTCATACATGGCTCATTAATTTATGGATTTTAGTTCCATTCCTCTCCCTCTCAATGTATTTCAGATCCTATCTTTTGCTAAGGCCTTGGTGAATGGATCTGCAAGATTATTATTAGATTTAATATAATCCACAGTTATGATGCCACTACTTAAATAAGATCGTACGATACTGTGCTTTCTTCTTATAGGTTTGGATTTACCATTATAATAACAGTTTTTAACTCTACCATTGCGGCAGTATTATCACAATGAATTAATATAGGTGGAATTGGCTTTTCCCAAAGTGGAATTTCATATAACAAACCTCTAAGCCAATTTGCCTCTTCACTGGCTGAAGCTAATGCTATTAATTTAGCTTTCATTGTTGAATTAGCAATTATTGTTTACTTTTTAGATTTCCAACAAATAGCACCATTATCTAAGGTAAAAATATAACCAGTGGTAGAAAGAGAATCACTTGACAAAATATTCCAATCGGCATCTTTAAAAGCTTCAATCATAGTAGGATACTTATAAAATAAGCCATAGCTTTTGGTACCAATTAAATATCTCATGACTCGCTCAATAGCTAGCCAATGATCTTTACTAGGCTTGCTAGTAAATTTGCATATACAATGTCAAGTCTAGTACAATCAATAGCATAACACAAACTACCAATGATGCTAGCATAATCCTTTTGATTAAAAATCTCATTATCATTATTCATAGGAAATAAATGAACACTAGAAAAAAAAAAGTAGCTACACTTTTGTGATCATGAAAATTATATTTTCTCAACATAATGTGATTGATCAAGAAATATTACATCACATGTTTTTGTAATTTTCATGCCCAAAATAAAATTAGCCTCACCAAGATCTTTCATATCAAAATGACTTTTAAGCTTATTTTTCGTCTCATTTATAACATGCATATTTGAGCCAAAAATCAATATATCATTCACATAGAGGCTAATAATAACATGTAAATTATTCCATGATTTAGAATAAATACATTTATCATGTTCATTTGATTTATAACCATTCTTAATCATGCAAGAATCAAACTTTTCATGCCACTGCTTAAGTGCTTGTTTTAGGCCATATAGGGATTTAGTTAGCTTATATACCTTACTTTCTTGTCCAGGCTCTACAAAGCCTTCAGGTTGATCTGTACAGATCTCTTCCTCTAGGTCCCCAGTTTTTACATTCATTTGATGAATTTTCAAATCAAAAATTGCAACAATAGCAATTAACAATCTAATAGATGTAATTCTTGTTACCGGAGAAAATGTATCAAAGAAATCAAGATTAGCTTTTTGTTTAAAGCCTTTTGCAACAAGTCTATCTTTAAACTTACCTATTGATCCATCCGGTTTCAACTTTTTTCTAAGGACCCATTTACAACCTATGGTCTTACAACCAGGTGGAAGATCTACTAATTTCCAAGTTCAATTAGAAATTAGAGATTCCATCTCATCATTTACAGCCTCTTTCCAAAATATAGCATCAGGTGATGTTAAAACCTCTTTTAAATTTTGGAGATTTTCCTCAATGTTAAAAGCATAATAATCAGGACCAAAATCCTTTTCAACTTTATCTCTTTTACTCCTTCTAGGTTCCATTTCAAAATTTTCTTGATTTTGTAAGTGTGAAGTAGAAGAACTAGGTTGTGACAAAATATTTTCTTCACCCCCACTATTTTTCAATTTAAAAGGAAATTTTTCTTCATGAAAAATCGCATCACCAGATTAAAAAAATTATTTTGTTTTCAAGATCAAAAAATTTATAGGCATCAGGTGGTCATCCACAGACCTTTATATACACACCAGGACACCCCTATTTCGAAGTACTTGAAAAATACAATTCTAAATCTCTTATGCTTTAAGAGTTCTTAGAGATCTTGTGACGTGTTGACTTAATCATTGAAGGGTTGTCGGCTAGTAGGCCGATCCCACACTGATGCTCTCTGAGAGTGTATTCATCTTTGCAAGTCTTTAGGAGCTCTCCATTTTGATTGTTGGCTCACTGACGATTTTTAATACATTATCACTAGGCAAGTAGAAAAGGGAGATGAAGACTTTGAAAAAAAATTAAGGTTATAAATAGATTCTCAAAAAAGAAAAGAAAAGAAAATCTTTATAAATCAAGACACACTTCTGACTAGGCTTAGTAGGGGGTAAGTCTCCTTAATGACTGATTTTCCACTATACTCTATTTAATACCTCTATTGAGTAAAATTTATGTAAATATGGGACAACCTAGTTCTAAAGTGACCACCAAGACCCTTCTAGCTTAATTGACTCTATACACAAAGTACACAGGGGTCTAGGAGGGACAAAAGGGTTTGAGCTAAACATATTATAACTATCTAAAAAAAAAAAGTTCTAAAGTGACTAAACAAACTTAGAACACTACCTTAGCACAAAGTAAAAAATATTGATAAATTTCTTACAATTGACAAGTGTAAAATTTTACCTTTTGAATTGGACTTTCTTATTCCAACTTTGGTTATTCTTTTCGCAAGACTTCTAGCCTAAAATTATTTGCAAAAAAATGGATTCATCACTAGAGCTTTTTGTTGGGGTCATGATCCTCGTGTGAGAAAACTTCATTTCCTAAATTGGGATACAATATGCAAGTCTAAGAGGGAGGGAGGGAGGGATGAGAGAGGGGGGGGGGGGGGGGGGGCGCGGGCGTTCGGACTTTAAAAACTCAGTATTTTCAACTAAGCCATGTTTGCAAAACAATATTGGAGAATCATCCATAACCCAAGCTCACTGCTAGCTAAAACCTTCAAAGCAAAATATATCCCTAGAACAACAATTCAAGACTGTGAACGCAAATCACATCATTCATGGATTTGGAGATGGCTATTTGTAAAAGGTTTTGATATTCCTTACAATCATTCCTCATGGTTCCATGGTTCACCACAGCCTCCCAATGGGGGCAACTTTTATTTAGGCACTGTTACTGATCTCATCAATAACAACACTAAAGACTGGAAGCCCGACTTAGTTAGGCAAGTTTATCCCTACTTAACTAGCAAAGAGGTGCTTAAATATCCCCTACCAAAGACTGATAATGGCACTGACAGATTGCTGTGGAGGCATTCATCCACTGGTGAATACCAGGTTTAGAACCAATCATTAATTCAAGACCTTTCCAATCATTCCATCCATGAGCAAAGAGAACAAATTATTCCTAATAATGTGTGTGGAATGTCGTTTGGAAAATCAAAGACCCTATTAAGATTATTACTTTTATTTGGAAACTTCTTCATAATAGTTTGCTAGTAAAGTTCGTTTTAAATAGGAGGGGAATTCCTACCAACAACACATGCCCCTTATGTTATGAAAAGGAGGAATCCATATCTTATCACTTCTATATTGTCCATTTGCAAGAGCAATTTGGCATGGATCAAACCTCTCAATCCATACCTCAGAGTTAAATCAAATAACAGCCAACCAATAGCTATCTGCTTTCATTTTGAGAAGAGATCTAGTGGACCCTGAGAAGAATATATATCTTCAATCTCCTTTCACTACCCTATGGACTTTGTGGAACCATAGAAACCAGGTGGTTCATGAAGGGATAACACCAAATCCTATGAATGTTGTATTCACCTCTCAATCTTTTATTTGCAAGTATCAGGAGGCTTTCGACAAAGAACAACCTTCTTCCCAAGAACATCGAAAGCTCAGTCACAATTTTAGTTCCAACAGGGAATGACAACTTATCGCCAAAGTAGCAGGTTCCAGGAAAAGGAAACCCAACAGAGGATGATATGATTATGAAGCAAAAAAATTTATTGGGCAATATTAACTTCAATTTGGGGGGGGGGGGGGGGGGGTGCTAGTAGTGCTGTACCAACTTACCCAGCAAATGTTAGAGACCTTGGTTTTTTTAAAAATGATCCTTACAAATTGCAAAAGAATAGAACAAGTTTGCAATATGAAAAGTCAACCACAGTGGTAGGAACAAAGTTCATGGGCTCACACTTGGAAAAAAATGAAGAACAGGAATTTTGTTTCATTAAAACTGAGTAAACGAACATATTACATTTACAAACAAACAGCTTTATTGAAAACAAAATCAACATGTAAAACAGTGCAAGCATTCATTGTGTATTCTTTAGTTAAAAACTGAGTATAACAATTTCCAAATACAGCACAAAGCTTTGAGATGCATTGTACATATTCTTTATCTTGATCCAAGCAAAGTAGGACATCCCGAGTATCACCTTCGAAATTTTCCACATGCAAGCCAAATTTAGAGATTTTTCTCCAGTTATATTATCGAATTCGAGTGAAGCGAAGCCATGCTTAAATACCTTCAAACTTCAAACATATCCTACTATATGTGAAAAATCAAGAAATACAACTAGTTTTGTTATCATGGATTGGGAATATCCTGAGGTACTTGTGTCTCTACCAGAATCTGCTTCTTTTTCCTGTCATCTTTTATCTCACCATAAAAGTATGAAACAAATCCCCATAGAGAAAGTGCAAGAGCAACTCCTTTTTCCGCTTGAAATTTTTCTCGGTAGAAAATAACTGCTAGGATCTCTGTCACTGGGAGTAGAACTGCAATTAAAATTCCAGATAGCAAAGACGAAGCACAAAAGATGATTCCCACTGTTCCCATGAAGAAACACTGACAAACAATTGCATTAAACACTATCACCATGTAGTACTTTGTTTCCCCGAGCTCAAATGCCCTTGCTTCTCTTGGAATTGCCTACAAAAAAATAGAATTTACTCTGCATGAAATATTCGTAGCGACAATATTATGGAATTAACTTGTTAAAATTTCACTTGGGTTGGATTTAAACTACATGTTGGTGATATATACCATCACCATTTCTTTACTTAACATACAAGCCACAACTCTAGACAGTGTTTTATTAGGAGAACTTATTGTGTTTCCAACATCCAAAATTTCAAGAATGTGATGTTTGAGAATGTAATTAAGTTCACGTTTAGCTTAATTAGGAATTTGATTCAGTTGAGCAACAGCCACTAGCTACTTCCGTACACAACTATAGATCCATTCTTCATACATGATGCAACTTCACAATCCTTCACATAGAATGGTTTTGCTATTGTGAACACTGTTCATAAGTGGCAAAAGTCACTAGAAGCTCGGCCTAATATGTGAGTTAATTGATTATCACCCATAACTCAAATCTCATAATACAAACTCAATTCCCATAACTCATTTCTCTAACTCTATTTTTTTTTCACTCACTCTAAAAATAACTTGTTTGGTTTTATATCTTGGTGCATATCTCCTCTCTATAATTCAAATTTTTGCATAAAGTGGTGGAGGCCATTGAAACCTATAATTCAAAAACATCCAAATTGTGTTTTTTAGTTTCCATGACTTAAACTCAAATTTTTGAGTTTTGAGTATGAAAACTCAATTCAAAAATCAGTCCAAACAAGTTGAGTTTTGGTGGACCTCACATTCTTTTAGTTTGGGGCAAAAAACTGAGTTATATAATTTAGTTTTCATCCATCCAAATACCCTTATTCTTCTAAGAATATCTTTAGGCTTGTAAACCTCTTTTTTTGGGAATGCTTACATAGACACTAATGGAAAAAAGTTTTTAGTGGTAGGCATATATATATATATATATATATTGGTGCTTTTTAATTAAATATCAATATAAAAAGCCCACTAAAGTAAAGCCCATTTTTAGAATCTTATAGTATTGATGACATAGTGATTTTTTTATAAGTAGTAATGTAGTAGTTCCATAAATTGACCCATGATAATCAAAGCATATTGGACCGACCTTATCCACATATTTAAGTAGGGTAAAAGATTAATACATTAGACTGTTCATGTAAGACTTCTGCATAAAGAGGTCGCAGTTCCAATCATTAAAGGAAAAACATTGTATAATATTAGACTACTTATGTAAGACTTTCTACATAAAGAGGTGGCACTGCCACTCATTAAAAACGACAAACTAGGGGTAATTTTAAAAATTGCAGCACCAACCAAACCAACCATGCTTATACCAGGCTGATCACTTCAGGCAATGTTCAGTGACTATTTTTACAAATGCAATGGTGTTGATGCAGACATTGATAAGGGGTTTGAAAAATGGATAAAAAATCACATTTGATTGCCTACCAAACCCCCCCCCCCCCCCCCCCCCACAAAAAAAACACCCTTCTCTCTCTCTCTTTCTTTTTATATAGGATTGTAGTGGCAGAGCCAGGATTTCAGTTTGGGGGCAAGATTGAAAAAATACTAAAAACAAAAGTAATCTAAAAATATTAATCGATAATAATAACATAATAAATAGACAATTGTAATTACAAGTATATATTTGATATTATTAAAACAAAGAAACAAAAACAATCAATCATAGTTACTAACAATCAAAGTGTGAAATTAATTTAAATACATAAAATTTAGACATAATTTGATCACTTAAAATAAATTAAAAAAATAAATCAATCTACGGAAGTTAACTATGGAACCTACTAATTGAAATGTCATACAAACACAACTTTTTCATAATAAATTTTACAATTGTTAAAATAGTGGACTATGAGTTGTGAAGGAAATTGAAAGGTGGAACTTGTTTTGGTAGCTTAATTCGAGGACAGCTGGAACCTCCAAAGAACAGAGAGAGAGAGAGAGAGAGAGAGAGAGAGAGAGAGAGAGAGAGAGAGAGATAGGGAAATGAATAATTCTATTGATCAATAGCTAACAACCATTTACAATGGTCTTGCCTTATACAATTCCGCTTTGCAACTCACTGCAATGCCACTGCCTCCACAACCAACTAACTAACTAACTCCATAACCAACTAACTCTAACTAACTATCTCCACTATTAACTAACTAACCCACCAGCAACTAACTCACATAGCCACACAATTAGCTAACACAACACAACTATAACATAGTGAATAGTACATCAATGCATAGTAATAGTATTGCATTAACAATGGTCCTAACAATTACCCTCCCCCCCCCCCCCCCCCCCCCCCCCCCCTCCCCTCTTTAAAGCACCTTTCCCACAAGGTGAGGAAACTAAGATTATAGATCATACAAGATCTCCTAAGTAGCATCATCCTTGCTTTCACCCTACCATTGAACTAAGACTTGAGTTATAGTCTTGCTCCTTAATTGATGAGATCTTGTAGCTAAAATTTGAACTAGTTTTGGGGTAATGATCAAATCAGCATTAACAGTAGGTAATGTAGGCTTAGGCACCACCCGATTTCCCAGTTTGGCTTTGAGATTGGAAACATGAAACACAAGATGGATAAGGGAACTAGTAGGCAAATCCAACTTGTAGGAAATATCCCCAACCTTCTGCACAATCTAAAATGGTCCATAGAAACGAGGGGCAAGTTTACCAAGCTTCTTGTGATGCACAGAAAATTGCTTGTATGGTTGTAGCCTCGGGTATACCCAATGCCCCACCTCAAAGGATATCTCTACCATTTTTTTGTCAGCATACCACTTCATCCTCTCCAAAGCAGCACGCAAGTTCTGTTTGAGTAAAGCCAACAACTACTGCCTATCCTTAAGCAACAAATCCACAGCCCCAACTCTAGTTGTACCAGCCACATAATCCATAACCCGAGGATGAGGATAGTCATAAAGAGCTTCAAAGGGAGAAAACTAAGATTGCAGATCATACAAGACCTCCCAAGTAAGATTGGTGAGGAAACTAAGATTGCAGATCATACAAGACCTCCCAAGTAGCATCAGCCTTGCTTTCACCTTGCCATTGAACCAAAACTTGAGTTATAGTCTTACTCCTCAACTGATGAGATCTTGTAGCTAAAATCTACACTAGTTATGGGGTAATAATCAAATTAGCATTGATAGTAGGTAATGTAGGCTTAGGCACCCAATTTCCCAATTTGGCTTTGAGATTTGAAACATGAAACACAGATAAGGGAACTAGTAGGCAAATCCAACTTGTAGGAAATATCCCCAACCTTCTGCACAATCTGAAATAGTCCATAAAAACGAGGGGCAAGTTTACCAAGCTTCTTGTGATGCATAAAAAATTGCTTGTATGGCTGCAATCTCAGGTATACCCAATGCCCCACCTCAAAGGATATCTCTGCCATTTTTTTGTCAGCATACCACTTCATCCTCTCCTGAGCAGCACACAAGTTCTATTTGAGTAAAGCCAACAGCTACTGCCTATCCTTAAGCAACAAATCCACACCCCCAGCTCTAGTTGTACCATAATCCATAACTTGAGGAGGAGGATAGTCATAAAGAGCTTCAAAGGAAGAGAGCTTAGCTGAAGTGTGGAAATTGGTATTGAATCAGAATTCTGCTAAAGGTAACCATTCAACCCATGTATTAGGCTTATCAGCTGCAAAAGCTCTTAAGTAGTGCTCCAAACTTTTGTTAACTACTTCAGTCTATCCATCAGATTGGGGGTGATAGGAGGAAGACATAGCTAAAGTGACCCTTTGCAACCTCATCAATTCCTTCCAAAAATTGGACGTAAATACAAGATTCCTATTACTAACAATGGTGGAAGGCATATCATGCAATTTGAAGACAAACTGTAGATAGAGATTGGCAACCTTGGCAGCAGTGTAAGGATGGGAAAGGGGCATAAAATGGACATACTTAGTGAGTCTGTCCACCACCACAAACACAACAGACTTCAAATGAGACTTAGGCAACCCTTCAGCAAAATCCATGCTCACATCCAGCCAAGGTCTTTCTGGAATGGATAGGGACTGCAACAACCCAGTAGGAAAATAAGTTTCATGCTTCAGCTTTTGACACACATCACATTCCCTTACATATTACTTCAGATCCTGCCATAGGCCAAGCTAGTAGAAATCCTTCTAGAGCCTATGCAAAGACTTTACATATCCTAAATGACCTCTTAATGGACTATCATGCACTTGCTGCAACACCACAGACTTCAAATCCCTATTAGAATCACCCAAATACAATCTGCCATTGTAAGAAAGTAAGCCATTGTAGAAAGTAAAACCTTAAGGTACATCAGACCCTGACTGAATAGCATGAATAATAGCTTGGATTTTTGAGTCAGTAGCATAACTAAATTTGAGATTGGACAACCAAGTAGGGGTAGGAAAGGATATGATCTATAATGTGCCTTTAGAAGCAGATGAAACAACTGATTCACCTTGAGGTACCAATTTCCTCACCATGTCTCCTTGAAAGGGCATCAGCCACAACATTATCTCCGCCTTGCTTATATTCCATTATAAAAACATACCCTAGGAGCTTAGTAATCCACCTTTGTTGGGCTGGAGTTCCTACCCTCCACTTCAACAAATATTTCAAACTTTGGTGATCAGTTTTAATGAAAAATGACCTTCCTAACAAATAGGGCCTCCATTTATTCACTGCTACCACCAAGGCCAACAATTCTTTTTCATAAGTGGAAAGTGAGAGCTTATTACCCTTCAATGCCTGGCTGTGGAAAGCAATAGGCTATGATCTTGCATCAAAACAGCTCCCAACCCTAGACCAGAAGCACCACACTCCACAGTGAAAGGCTTGGTGAAATCAGGTAGAGCTAACACAAGAGGGCATGAAATAGCATCCTTAAGCTGTTGAAAAGCTTGAGTAGCTTTAGGGGTCCAAACAAAAGGAATCTTTCTTCAATAATGCAATCAAGGGTGTTGCAATTTGCCTATATCCCTTCACAAACTTCCTATAGTATCCAATAAGGCCAAGAAAGCCCCTTAAAGCCTTGACATCTTTAGGAATAGGCCACAACTGCATAGCAGCAGTCTTCCTAGGGTCAGTCTTCACTCCCCCACCAGAAATAAGATGGCCTAGATACTCCACCTCTTCACAAGCAAACATGCACTTAGACTTCTTGGCATACAACTGATGCTTAGCCAAAGTTTCCAAAACCAATCTGAGGTGACTAGGGTGATCAGATAGAGAACTACTATACACCAATATATCATCGAAGAAGACAAGAACAAATTTCCTTAAGAATAGCTTAAAAATAGCATTCATCAAGGATTGGAAGGTGGAAGGAGCATTGGCATAACCAAAATCTCATAGTGGCCTTCATGGGTCCTAAAAGTAGTTTTGGGAATATCTTTCTCTTTCATTCTAATTTGGTGGTAACTAGACCTCAAATCCAATTTAGAAAATACATAGGCACCACATAATTCATCCAACAACTCATCAATGACAGAAATAGGGTATTTGTCCTTAATTGTCTCTTGGTTTAAGCCCTATAATCAATACACATCCTCTAAGAACCATCATCTTTCCTAACCAAGAGAACATGTGAGGCAAATGGACTACAACTATTCCTAATGGAGCCAACAAACAACAACTCCTTAACTATCTTCTCAATCTCATTTTTTTGATAGTAAAGGTACTTGTAAGGTCTTTGACAAATGGCTTGAGCTCCTTCCTTGGTGTTGATTTGATGTTCATGCCCCCTAATAGGAGGTAACCCCATAGGAGTGGCAAAGACAGCATCAAACTCCAACAACAGCTCAGCCATCTGCACAGGAATTTTGGGAGCACAATCTGTAGAATGAGAATCAGTAGGGACTGAAATATGCAGAACCAACCCTCTCTTCACAGATTCCTTCAAGAACTCTGTACCTTCTTGAATATTAGTACCTGCACCCCTCAACCCTTGTAGCAATAAAACTTTTGTTCATAGGAAAAACACATGGTTAGTAACTTGAAATCTCATTGAATGATTCCAAGGGTACTCAACCAATGAGTCCCTAACACCAAGTCACAACCTCCCATAGGCAACACATGTAATTAAACCAAGAATTGATGCCCTTGCAAAAAGATAGGAACTTCCTTACATAGTCCTTGAGTTCTAATCACATCACCATTAGCCACTTTCACTTCCAAAATCTGAGAAGTATCCATAGGAATATGCAACTGAGGAAGTAAGGAAGTGTCAATAAAATTGTGTGTGCTACTTGAATCTATAAGAATTACAAGGGACTTATGCTTGATCCTTCCCATTACCCTCATAGTACCAAAAGTAGGGGTATCATTCAAGGCATAAAGTGTAATTTGAGCATTCGCAGTATTATTTTCTTGATTGTGTAAGGTGGGATCAGAAACAGAAACCCCACTACCCTCATCCAATCCAGTAATATGTACCCCTAAATTAACTTCAGGCACAAATTCCACATAATCAAGAAGGAACAACATAGCATTTTTACATTTATGACTAGGACCTCACTTTTCATCACGATTATAACACAATCCTTTCTTCTTCCTTTCCTCCATTTGAGCAGGTGATATTTTTTTGATTGGTAATCTATTATTCCTATTATCTACCAAAGGAGGAACTTTGGGTGGACCTAAGATTGAGGCCTTACCTTGCTCCAATTGGACCTTAGAATTCCTCTTACAGCTCCAGTTGTACTCTTCCTGAATCTTGGATAAACCAAAAGCCTCATTTAGTGACTGAGGATTAAGCATACGAACAGGAAGCCTTATCTTATCCTTCAACCCACTGAGAAAGCAACTCAACTTGTGTGATGAGGATAACCCCTTAATCCTATTAGATAAGACTTCAAATTAAGCCTTATACACTACCATAGAAGTTGTCTGCCTCAGCCTTGTCAACGTTTCCATGGGATCATCATATGTAGTCGAGCCAAATCTCACATGCAGAGCCTGAACCAGTGACTCCCATTCACAAAACACCCCTATTTCTTCACTTTCTTGGAACCAATCAGGGCTTCACCTTCCATATGAAAGGAAGCTAGCATCAACTTCTCTCCAATTGGAGTATTGTAATACCTGAAATACTGATTTGCCTTATACACCCAACTTGTAGGTTCTTCACCAGAAAATCTTGGGGAATCCAACTTCATGGGGCGAGAAAGAGGCAACAATGCAGAACTAGGGTTATGATTTTCCCTAATTCTCAAAGATTGGGAAGAGCCACCTTGATCTAAGGAACTCAATTTTTGCAAAATTGATGTTAATTGTTGGCTCATCTCATTCAAAGTTCTCGTGTGAATTTCTTGTACGGTTCGCATCTCTTGTAACTCCTTAGTATGATGATTAGATGTGCTTCGAAGTGAAGTAATGGCTTCATTGGTTGCAACAGAGGCATGAATCTCTGCCATGAATGCTAAGGAAAGCCAAACTTTGATACCAAATGAAAGGTGGAACTTGTTTTGGTAGCTGAATTCGAGGACAGTTGGGACCTCCAAAGAACACACACAAAGAGAGAGAGAGAGAGAGAGAGAGAGAGAGAGAGAGAGAGAGAGAGAGAGAGGGAAATGAATAATTCTGTTGATCAATAGCTAACAATCATTTACAATGGTCTTGCCTTTATACAATTCCCCTCTGCAACTCATTACAATGCCACTGCCTCCACAACCAACTAACTAACTAACTAACTCCATAACCAACTAACTAACTACCTCCACTATTAACTAACTAACCCACCAGCAACTAACTCACATAGCCACACAATTAGCTAACAGAACACAGCTATAGCATAGTGAATAGTACATCAATGCATAGTAATAACATTGCATTAACAATGGTCCTAACAGAAATAAAGTGGTGGGTTCATCGATGTAAGTTGTTCACCCTTCACAGTTAACTATTTTCACAATTGTGAAATTTACTGTAAAAAAAATTATGTTTATGGCATTATAATTATAATAAGAAAAGAAAAGAAAAATTCGAATAGGGAAGAAAAGTACTGTAAATAGTACAGTGGATGAGACAAGATCAAAACTACTTAAAATAAATACTATTTAAGAATATTAAAATAGGTGAAAGTGATTGTGTGAGGGAATTAGGAAGCTTTTTTTCCATTCTTTCTTTTTGGTGTTAGGGCTATTTCATAATAGTGAGAGTGTTTTTTATAATTTTTCCACTGACAGAGGGCAAACTACTTAAATACACATCACATAGCAGGTATCAAGGCATTTTTTAGAAGAGTCGGGGAGGGCAATTGCCCCCTCTTGCCCCCCTTGGCTTTGCCCTTAGGGTTGGGTTTAAGTTATACATATAACTTTAAGTAATGTTACACTAACCAATAATTTGTTATAGAATTCATATTTTGAAAATCATACCATTAATTACATGTTCTATATGTTCTTAATATTCATGCAAATTTTCATGTCAATTGAATGCTATTTACCATTCGATCCATAAACTCATCTTTTATGCATTATTTTTAACTACAAAAACTTAAATTTAAACAATTGATCGATGACATGTCTATTAATCTTTGATCACCTTTAAATTTTGCAAGCATGAAGAATATATGAAGATAATGTAATCTAATGGTGAATTTGTCAAAATTTGCATCCAATTAAAAAATATTGAGTGGTGGAACATTACTTAAAGTTACACATAATATAACTTAAATCCAACCCATATGTGTGTGTATTTGTGTGTGTGTGTCAAAAAAAGAAGAAGATGACCTACTTATTAAATTCATGTAGCTTGCTTAATAAACAGTTGTGTTGGGTTGACACAAACACGATTTATTTCAATTTTTTTAATAAATTGTTATATTTTTTTTGCACATATACAACTCATTTCAATTCACTTAAATAATAAGACATAAAATAATAATAATAATAATAATAATAATAATAATAATAAAAATTATATTTTATAAGCTCATAAATTACAATTATTACAGATAAATTCTACGTAAATTCTATTTTGTAATAACATTAATAGAAGTACTAGCAACATTCAATCTAAAAGGTTTTATTTAACCTAACGAAATTCCACTCAAATTTACCAATACACAATTTAAAGAAAGATAAAATGAAACATGCGTTTATTTAATTTTCTTTGTTTTCGATAAAAAGGTTAGAATTTTAATATTGTCAATGATAAAGTTTTCAATATTAACCAATAAATTCTTTTAATTACTTAATTCCATATATAAAAATATATAATTAAAATTTAAAATTTTATTGAATAAAAATGACATTTATTTACATGAATTAGGGGAAATTACACTTTACTCCCCTAAACTATACTCCTTTTTACACTTACCCCCCTAAACTATTATCCAGGTATGAATATTCAAACAGTGTGTAAAACAGCTTGAACATTTAGACTTCCAAATTATAAATTATCAATTCAAGCTTATTATCAAACAATATATATGCGGAATATGAACATAAGCTTAAAGCAGAATTGATAAAACAATCCAAACCAAATAAAATCATAATCACAGCAGAAATTAAATGGCACAGATTAAGGGAAGAGAGAAGTAAATACAAAGACAACATAGTGATGTGTTATCGAAGAGGAAACCGAAGTCCTCGGCATAAAACCTCTTTGTTGCCCTTTAAGCGGTCAATAATCTACTAGATAATGAAGTTGGGATATATGAATAGCAGAAGATCCTCCAAGCCTTAACTACCCAGTGTACCTAAGCCCTCCAAGCTTCTTGCTCCAACAAGGTTACGCCGAACCTTTGTCTTCTCTAGCTTATCGGATTCCGCTATAGTCCATGGCATCAACCAATATTAATTGGTCCCTTCCTAATTGCTTCCCAAGCACCAAACAGCCTCCTCATAGATATAGGTATGATGAGAAAATGTTTTGGGTAATGTACCTCTCAAGGATGTAACAATGGAGAGAGTGATAGTAAAGGAATTTGGAGAATAAAAGGATAAAAATTATGGATGAGTCAATCTTGTTTTTCTCTAGGGTTTCTCTCTCAAAATTCTCTCTGAAAGTTCTCTACATTTCGTGGGTATAAGGGTCTATATATAGTAGGGTGTGTATGGAATGCGAAGAGTCAGTTTTGTAACAAATAGGGTGTTCTAGCGACTTGGCCTCACAACTTGACTGAGTCGCGAGTCAAAGTCGTGAGCTAATTCTCTGGCTAGACTGGAAGATTTGTCCTGTAGTGCAATAGTTGGCGTGACTCTTCAACTCCCCTGCATGCTTTACACGTGTGCCTGCTTTGACGACTTGCCAGCTGCAAGCCAGTCACGAGGCCCTGCTGAGTTGCACACTTTTGTGCTTTTCTTCACACTATCTCATACACTACCCTTACATGATTCCCACCTAAATACAGGGTCTCTAAATGTTGAATTACAAGCAAATTGGCACAGAATAAAGCCAACAAAATGGTTGATTAAATTCAACCTTACAAGGTAACACTTTACACCTCATCCTTTGAGTAATGTTTTAGCGAAGTAGTACGTGTGCATTATCATAATTTAGGGGAATAAAGTGTAAATTTTTATAGTTTGTAAGGGTAAGTGTAAAATGTGTCATATTTTAAAGGGCTAAAGTATAATTTCCGTCCATAAATTAAATAGGTTCCTGTCAAAACCAGTTAATCCAATAATATTTTGAGTTATTTTAGGTTGTAGGATAATACAAAAAAAAAAAAGAAAAAGAAAAGAAAAGAGCTAGCCAATTTTTTAACCAATTTGCATCGAGTCAACCCACACTGATATAAATTTATTTAGACTAAACATTAAATAGCAAAAAAAAAGAAAAAAAGTCATGTTTATATTGGTGGATTATGTTAAATATTGTCACCCCTTACGATGAAATTTGAATATGAAATGATTTTTCCCTCTTTTTCAATGGCATCGATCTACCAATCACATCACCATTAAGAACAATGCTAGTACTACAACAAAACTTACAATTTTGCCATAGTTTACTCACATGACAAGTTGTGAATGATGGAGTTATAAATTTACCACTTTTACTCAACTATTGACAACTTGTTACGTAAACAAGTTGTGATAGAAATTATGCGTTTTGTTATGACACTACATTATTCCAAAATTTGACTCTCCAACCTTTGGGGCGGGGAAGTGATTTCCCATTTTGGGGAACTCATTGTGTTGATGTGATATAAAGGGGTTTTTAAACTGGAATGTGATTTACCTCTAGTACTTTTTAAATTGGAATCTCCTCTTATTTTAATAAGAGATCGTCACGTCACCCACTAAGTAAATAAAAGTTGGAGATTAAAAACTCACTATCACTTGTCATTGTATATTTAAAACAAAATGACATGTCCAGTTAAAAAAGTACTAAAGGTAAGCCAAACCCGATATTAAAGATCCTTAACCCATCGAACACCTCTCAAAATTTATAAAGCACAAAATTCCAACAATGTTTTAATATTGGAAAAAGTAAAAAAGTAGTAGGGCAGTAAACGAACTGAGCTTTGTTGAGTAGTACATGTTTAAGCCTTGCTCATTAGGAAAAGTCAAAAGTTTAAGCTTGAATTGAGCTTGTGACAAGCCTAAAAATGATGTTTGAACTTGAACTTGTAGGGAAGCCAAAAAACTTGAACTTGGCTTGGCTTGACTTGATTAATTAGTCAAGCCAAGCTCAAACTCGAGCTCAAGTCAAGCTTTCAAACTCAAGCTTAAGTCAAGCTTTTGAGCTTGAGATCTAAAAAAATCACATTATCAAATGCTTAAATCTCTGAAATTAAGAAAAAGAAAATAAATTACTTATTTTATCATGCGTCTAGTCCTACTTATGATTTGCCATTATTTAAATTAAAATTTTAAATAATTAAATTCAATCATTCATCATTCATTGTCTATAGTTTCAACAATTATTCAAAATACAATTTTTACATTCACGTTAGATAGTGAAGAACTAGAAAAATACTTGTTTGTAACTACTATGGATGAAAAAAAATACTAACATGTTTCATAACTTTACTTTAGATGATTAAGAAATATCATATGTGGCCCACTTAATTAATTAATTATTTTTTAAATATAATTATAGTCTAAAGTGGTTCTTGGTCAATTTAGAGGGAAGAAAAAAAATTAAGGTAATGAGTAATGGTTCCATATTGGCCATGTCATTATTAAAATATATGTAATAAGTATATTTAGCTAACACATATAAACTTATAAATGAGTCTATACTTGAATTGTTTTGTATCAAGCCTAATAGCTCATGAGCTTGTTTATTAAATGAGACTAAAACTAAGCTCAAGCTTGACTTATTTATAAACAAAAAAATATGAACGAATTTTTTATCGAGCCGAGCATGAGTTGTTCATGAATGATTTGGTTCATTTACAGCCCTGAAAGGTAGTAACGGGAGTTTGCGTTATGATAGAAAATGAATAACAATTTTTTTAATCACAGTATAGTAAATTGAAATATTAATGTCATTTTTAAAAGTTAACTTTTCAAAGCCATGAGAAGTGTATGTGACAATTTTTGCTTTATAACAAAAATTATAAGACAATTTCAGTTATTAACTTATTATTATTATTTCTTGGATATATATATATATATATTTTTTTTTTCAGTAAACCATTTAAAATTTTTTAATATAAAAATTAAAATATAATTAATTATTTTGACAGTTTTTTCAATTTTTCATAATTTTTTTTTTTTTAAAATGATTGATATGTTAGGGGCATGCATATATATACTTTTTACCGTAGGATGAATACTAATTTTATTTATTTATTTAAGTTTTTTTTGCTGACGTGTGATGAATATATATATATATATATATATTTTTTTTTTTAGACGAAGAACGTGGGATGAATACTTTTTTTTTTTATGCCCAAGAAAGTTCTGACATAATGCAAAGTTAAAACTATAGAAAATTAACTTGTCCTATACTTTAATAAGAAAAGAAGAAAGAGAACAAAACTCGTTGTCCTATTCTCAAAAAAATATTGGTCGATGAAAATAATTAGGCCGGCGAAGAAAAAGAGAGGCTAAAGACGGACTGACAGAGACATATTAATATATACTCAGAAGAGTCCGAATTAGTAAGACTTTTTATACCATATTCTTACCTAATTTAATTTTATATTAAAATATTATTATAAATTATTAATTATTCAAAATTTTAAACTACTAAAAAATTTAAATTCAATCCTTTAATCATAATTCTGTCACATACCTGGAAGTCTTTGTTAATTAGCATCCCTATGGTGCAAAGAATAGTTGCAAACAAACTGATCACCATCTGAATCTCCATCACCAATGAATAAGTGATGGCCTGCTTGGCCTTCCTGTAGGTCAATTCCACCAACGGCAGCACAAACCCATATAGTGCTGAAGCACCTAGTGTCATGAAGAACCCAGAAAAGTACTCCTTATTAGTTTCACCACTAGGACGATCATTGCTCGTATGTAAAGCCAAAACACCAGCTCCAATGGTGAGCAAAACCACTGCATTTATGGAATAGGAAGTGAACTTTTGCTTCACTAAAAGGAAAGCAAAGGCAGCAGTGAAAGCAAGCTGTGAGGCAATGATTAAAGAAGAAGTTGAGACGGGAAGGCGAGCCACGCCATAGGCGTAGAGATAGTCAACAAAGCCTGTGAGGATTCCTATAACTGCGGAGGCAATGAACAAAGGTGGTTTCATGAAGAAGAGCTTGGTGCTTGTGCCTTGTTTGGCTCGGCGGTTAAAGTATGTGATTATGAGAGGGAAGAGAATGATAGGCCAGCCACCAGTTTGAAGCCAACTTGAGAACCAAACTCTTTTTCCGCCATGGATGAAGTAAAGTCGCATTATTAGTGGGCCGCCACCGCCTATAGATAATAGGATACAGCTTAGTATGAGAAGAACTTTTTTCATGGCGGGGTTTCCTTGAGCTTCCAGTTCCATGATTGTAGAACTCTCTTTCTTGTTCTCTGCGTTTGTGTGTCTCTTATCTCTATGTAAATAATAAAGTACGGGTGAAAAAGGAGACAAAAGACAGGTTAAGATTGGTTACATTTTTTTTTTATTTTTTAAAGTTTCTAAAATTATTTATTAAACTAATATTCTTAGGGAATTTGTTAATTTTTTCCTTTTTATTTTCTGGTAAGATTTAGGTACATTATTTAGGTGATGTTTTTTAGGTTATCATTTTAGGATATTATCATGTGAATTTTTTCTCATAGGATGAAAATGTATTTTTTTTAGTTAAGTAGCTGCATGACTGAATCTTAAGATAGGAATCTAAGGAACAACATATTAGTTTATATATAGGGTTGTTTCAAAGGGTGTGTTACGAACTTTTCTTCACAACAATTTGAACAAGTTGGTTTGATTGAAAGTGACTATATATATATATATATATGTTTAGCTAAAAAAGAGTGACTATATTTGAGGCAATAAATGTAGTGATATATCCAATTTCACAACATGTTAAAGTGATTTTTTTGTTTGTTGAGAAGAGCATGTTAAAGTGATTGATTGGTAACTCGTAAACAATTTTTGTTCACTATTTTTTATTTGGACCTATCCCTCTTTCTCTATCATTCATATTTGACCATTTCGATCTACTGTTTTTTTATTCTTTTTAAAATTAATATGGATTTAGATATGATATAATGCTTTCACTCCATCTTTAATTTTCATCAGTTGTTTGATCACGAAACTCCTAGAATTGTTGTCGAGATTATTGAGATTGAGAGAAAAGAGAGAGCAAATATAGAGCATAAATAGAATTAATGTAGAATTGGCTTGATGACCTAAGTCCACCACACACAAAAATTGAATGTATATTTTTATAATGTTTTTTTTTTTTGGGTAAAATATATTTTTTATAATGTTGAACTATATATGACAATGGAACCTAATATTATAATAAGATGGATACATCATCATTATCACGGATCTTCTTATTCTCCCCCCCCCCCCCCCCCCCTTTTTTTTTAAATTACTTTAGTGACTTGTTCTTCTTTTCTTCTCTTTTGTCTTCCTAGTTACACCATTATTCATCTCAATTGTCAACTTCCTTCGTATGGTTCGTCAGATTTTTTTGTTCCTTGATTTATTTTCTAGTTTTCTGCATCATTATATATGTTCAAATCATGTTGGTGTTAGATCAGGAAGTGTGGATGATTATCACTATCCTGTCGGGGTTGGAATCACCAATACTGACAAAGAGAAAATAAATCTAATGTTGACAATGTGTAAGGAGTAAGGAGTCCAAGTCTTTTATAGACTCCTAATGACTGTCGGTAACAATTATGTCTCCTGTTAAAAATGCATTTTATCTAAGAAACATAATCTGTCAATATAAACTATAAATGTTATAATTCAAGACACACTTCTGACCAGGCTTAGTAGGGGGTTGGGAGTTCAAGTCTCCTTAATGACTGATTTTCCACTATACTATATTTTATACCTTTATTGAGTAAAATTTATGTAAATTGATAGGCCACAAATTGAATGATCTCGTGTGATAGAAATTAATTAATTAATTAGCCAAGTTATTAATTAATCAATTTATCATACAA
This sequence comes from Quercus lobata, assembly GCF_001633185.2. Taxonomy (NCBI): domain Eukaryota; kingdom Viridiplantae; phylum Streptophyta; class Magnoliopsida; order Fagales; family Fagaceae; genus Quercus; species Quercus lobata. Next base: position 16,755,392 of record NC_044912.1, on the reverse strand, counting down.
ACGTAGCACAAACAAATCTCTAATAAACTAATAATGCAGCGAAAAATAAATAACACGGTGATTTGTTTACGAATGGAAAAAACCTAACGGCAAAAATTCCACCGAGTGATTTTCAGGTCACCACTCCCGAAACTCCACTATTATCACAATAAGCGGTTACAAGTAAAGGAATCCCAAGTACCTTACCAACCTACAATTGAATCCTTACCCCAATACCCAATTGGACTTGTTCTATAGTAACAATTCCCCTTTCAGATGCACGACTCCCAAGTACGCGACTAACCAATTGCATGGATCCCAGTACGCGACTTCAATTACCAACTAAGAAGGCTGTTGGTTGCAAAGTTCTTCAGTTCATACACACAATGAAGATCAAGAAGATGCTTGGTCACAAAACCCTTCGGTGCATATACACAACAACTTCTTCAAGAGAAAGAGATGAACTAGGGTAAGAACTTCGTCTCCGGTCACAATTTGCTTGAACAGAATTTGCTCAAAACTTGTGCAACCTATGAACTGTTTGATGGCTCTTAAAACAATCACTTTATTTGTCTAGGGTTAGGAGAAAAGAAAGCCCAGAGACACATTCACGGATCCCAAGAAAATCATATTTGAATTCTGAAAATCTTAAATCTCGACAGATAGAAGGTGTCGAGCGGCTGTCGAGAAGGTGTCGAGTACACCGAACTTTGAACAGCTTTCTTAAGTTCGATAGATGCAGCTATCGAACCAGCTGTCGAGTTTTAATGAATTTGCACTATCAACTTGTTTTCTTGAACAGACTTGAAGGTTTCAATACTTGATCTTGAAACATGGTTTCTTGAAGTATTTAAACACATCCTAAATCTACCTAAATACAAGTACAATGCGTTTTGTTAAAGGATAAGCCAATTACATAAAATCATGACATATGTTCTTAATCTGAAACACATATGTCCTAACATAAATATGAGACGACCAAGTTCTAAAGTGACCACCAAGACCCTTCTAGCTTAATTGACTTCATGCACAAAGTACTTAAGGGTTTAAGAGAAATGAAAGAGTTTGAAATATGGGGTTAACAATAAATTGTAACTATCTAAAAGAAAAAGTTCAAAAGTGACCAAACAAACTTAGAACGCCACCTTAGGACAAAGTAAAAAATATTGATAAATTTCTTACAATTGACAGGTGTAAAATTTTACCTTTTGAATTGGACTTTCTTATTACAACTTTGGTTATTCTTTTTGCGAGACTTCTAGCTTGAAATCATTTGCAAAAATAAAAATGGATTCCATCACTAGAGCTTTTTGGTAGGTTCATGATCCTGGTGTGAGAAAACTTCATCTTTTGAATTGGGATACAATATGCAAGTCTAAGAGGGAGGGAGGGATGAGAAGGGGGGGGGGGGGGGTTGGTGGCTTGAACTTAAAAAATTCAGTATTGTCAACTAAGCCATGCTTGCAAAACAATACTCGAGAATCATCCATATATAACCCAAGCTCATTGCTAGCTAAGACCTTCAAAGCAAAATATATCCCTAGAACTGCAATTCAAGACTGTGAACCCAAACCACATCATTCTTGGATTTGGAGAAAATATCATCAAAGTGAGCATACTTCATTTTTGGAAACTTGACTTTAAAGGCTTGATCTAAGTCATCAAAATAGTAATTTAGCAAGATTTGGGAAAGAAACCCAAATGCGCAGTCGTTTTCAATAAGGGGTGCCTGAACCTAGGTGCCTATAATGGCACCTCGACCACAAGGCGGCTAGGCTTGGCTTGTTCCTTCTGTAGCTCTTGATGGCTTTTCACTCGGGCACTTAATTGAGGGTGCCCTTCTCTGCGCTCACCTGCCCCTTGCTGCAATCAAACTCAAGGAAAGCCTTTTGACAACCTTACTAATAGAAAGGGGAAAGATGCACTCAATCCGTTGCTTGTTGCTCCAACTTAGGAGTAGGGGCTCAACGAGCCTTGGGCGTTGCACGAAACCAAACTGCCCCCCCACCCAATCAAGTACTAGTTGCCGAGTAGATAGAACAGATTTGGACGCAGCTCTTACTCCACGGCGATATGCAACGAAGTTCAGTTCATGAGACCGCGGCGGAGTGGAGCAGCCACCACATTAGCAGCGCTTGGGATGATTTTAGGCGCGGCATACATTAGTAAGAAAAACTCTTTATTAGGGAATTAGAGATGGCTAGTTGGAAAAGGTTTTGACATTCCTCTCAATCATTTCTCATGGTTGCGTGGCTCATTACGGCCTCCCAATGGGGGCAACTTTTATTTAGGTACTGTTACTAATCTCATCAATAACAACACTAAAGCCTGGAAGCCCGGACTTAATTAGGCAAGTTTATCCCTAAACTAGCAAAGAGGTGCTTAAATATCCCCACCAAAGACTGATAATGGCACTGACAGATTACTGAAGAGGCATTCATCCACTGGTGAATAGCAAGTTTAGAAAGCGTATGATCTGTTAATGCGAGACATTTTCAATCATTCCATCCATGAGCAAAGAGAACCATTATTCCTAAGAATGTAAGTGAAATGTCATTTGAAAAATCAAAGTCCCTATTAAGATTATTACTTTTATTTGGAAACTTCTTCATAATAGTCTGCTAGTAAAGTTCATTTTAAATAGGAGGGGAATTCCTACCAGCAACACATGCCCCTTATGTCATGAAAAGAAGGAATCCATATCTCATCTCTTCCTATATTGTCCATTTGCAAGAGCAATTTGGCATGGATCAAACCTCTCAATCCATACCTCGGAGTTAAATCAAATAACAGCCAACCAATAGCTATCTGCTTGCATTTTGAGAAGAGATCTAGTGGACCCTGAGAAGAATATATATCTTCAATCTCGTTTCACTACCCTATGGACTTTGTGGAACCATAGAAACCAGGTGGTTCATGAAGAGATAACACCAAATCCTATGAATGTTGTATTCATCTCTCAATCTTTTATTTGCAGGTATTAGGAGGCTTTTGACAAAGAACAACCTTCTTCCCAAGAACATCGAAAGCTCAGTCACAATTTTAGTTCCAACAGGGAATGGCAACTTATCATCAAAGTAGCAGGTTCTAGGAAAAGGAAACCCAACAATTGGGCAATATTAACTTCAATGGAGGGGCTAATAGTGCTGCACCAACTTACCCAACAATTGTCTAGAAAGCAGTAGTGGAGGCCTCAATAAAAGCTAGAGACCTTGGTTTTAAAAGAAATTGATTCCTACTAATTGCAAAAGAATAGAACAAGTTTGCAACAAGAAAAGTCAACCAAAGTGGTAGAAACAATCCATGATGACAGACCTGCAACATCTAGCACAACTTGGTTTAACCATCCACACTATTTTAGACTTAGCTTCTTTAGCTATTCGAATGCCGATATAGTATTACTGGGGTATCTCTAGTAGTTCTGTAACGATAATTTAACCTCTTCTTGTTAATGTTTTTCGTGGTATCAAGAAAAAAAAAGTTTGAGTTGGACTTGGAGGATTGCAAAATTTCATAAGGGTGATATTTGAATAGGAAAAGTAGACACAATCCATAAAACTTTTACTATTTCTACTATGAATGAGGAGAGTAGCAGTATATAAGATAATATATCTTATTTATTTATGAGAGAAACCATGATAGAATGGTATCCTACATTCCTACCAAAGTTCATGGGCTCACACTTGAAAGTAAAAAAAAAAGAACAAGAAGAATTTTGTTTCATCAAAATTGAGTAAACCAACATATTACATTTACAAACAAACAGCTTCACTGAAAACAAAGCCAACATGTAAAACAGTGCAAGCATTCATAGTGTATCTTAAATTAAAAACAGAGTATAACAATTTCCAAATACAGCACAAAGCTTTGAGATGCATTGTACATATTCTTCATCTTGATCCTATTAACCACTCTTGCTATCGCATGAATTTGCATATTAGATAAGCAAAGTAGGACATCACAAGTATCACCTTCGAAACTTTCCACATGCAAGCCAAATTTAGAGCTTTTTTCCCCGTGATATTATCGAATTCGAGTGAAGTGAAGCCATGCTTAAATACCTTCAAACTTCAAACATATCCTACTATATGTGAAAAATCAAGAAATACAACTAGTTTTGTTATCATGGATTAGGAATATCTTGAGGTACTTGTGTCTTTATCAGAATCTGCTTCTTTTTCTTGTCATCTTTTATCTCACCATAAAAATATGAAACAAATCCCCACAGAGAAAGTGCAAGAGCAACTCCTTTTTCTGCTTGAAATTTTTCTCGGAAGAAAATAACTGCTAGGATCTCTGTCATTGGGAGTAGAACCGCAATTACAATTCCAGATAGCAAAGACGAAGCACAAAAGATGATTCCCACTGCTCCCATGAAGAAACACTGCCAAATAATTGCACTCCACACTATCACCACGTAGTACTTTGTTTCCCCGAGCTCAAATGCCCTCGCTTCTCTTGGAATTGCCTACAGAATAATAGAATTTACACTGCATGAAATATTCGTAGCTACAATATTATGGAATTAACTTGTTAAAATTTCACTTGGGTTGGATTTAAACATGTTGTGATATACCATCACTGCTTCTTTACATAACATACAACCCACAGCTCTAGAAAATGTTTTATTAGGAGAATTTATTATGTTCACGTTTAGCTTAATTAGGAAATTGATCCAATTGAGCAGCTACCACTAGTTGCTTCCGTACGCAACTATAGATCCATTTTTCATACATGATGCAACTTCGCAACCCTTCACATCAGACCGTCTTGCGCTTATAAAAGGTAATTTTTATACTTTCAATGATGAGTTTTTCAATATTACTAATAAATTTTTTTTAATTACTTAATTCCATATATAAAATTTAAAATTTTATTGAATAAAAGTGACATTTGTTTACATAAATTAGGGAAAATTACACTTTACCCCCTAAGTTATACTCTTTTTTACACTTGCACATCTAAATTATGAAAATGCACACTTTATCCTCCTAAACTATTTCTCAGGTAATACTTGTCCCCCTAAACTATGTGCATTTTCATAGCATAAGGGAGGTAAGTGTAGAAGGATGTATAATTTAGAAGGGTAAAGTGTGTATTCTCATCATCTATGAGGGTAAGTGTAAAATGGGTCATAAATTGGAGGATAAAGTGTAATTTTTCCAATAATTTAAATAGGTTCGTATCAAAACTGGTCAACCCAATAATGATATGAGTTATTTTAGGTTGTAGGAAATACAAAAAATACAAAATTAACCCATTTTTTAATCAATTTGCATCGAGCCAAATCACTGTGACATAAATTTATTAGACTAAACATTAAATAGCAAAAAAAAAAAAATCATGTCATGTTTATATTGGTGGATTAAGCTAAATATTGTCACACTTTACGAAGAAATTTGAATATGAAATGATTTTTTTCCCTTTATTCAATGGTGACAATCAATTGATCACACATATCAAGAACAACACTATCATAATAAAACTCACAATTTTGCAACAATTTGTACAAATGACAAGTTGTGAGTGATGGAGTAGTAAACTAACCACTTTTATTCAACTACGTACAACTCACCACATAGACAAGTTGTAACAAAAACTACAAGTTTTATGGGCAAAATTTAAGTACAATACTTAGATAATGTTCTTTAGGTTTTCCTCTTAAAATTCAACCATGTCACTATACTTAATTAAAAATACACTTCCTTCTCATAAGAAAAAAAAATTACATAACTGAATTTTAAGAATAGAGTTTAAAGATCAACACCTAAATTTTGTTTGGGTTTATTTTGACACAAGTATTATTCTACTTTAGACTTTCTAACCTTGGGGGGCGCTGAGGTGATTTCCATATTTGGGGAACTCATTGAATTGATGTGATATAAACATCTTGACCCATCAAACACCTCTAAAGGACTTGTAAAACACAAAATTTCAACAATGTTTTAATATTGGAAAAAGTCAAAAAGTAGTGATTGGAGTTTGTGTAGAAATTTTTTTTTAATGATTTTAGTCAGGGTATATATAAGTAAAATTAATTTTTAATCATTGTAAATTGAAATATTATTGTCATTTAAAAAAATTAACTCCTTGAAGCCATATGACAAGCGTATAAAACAATTTTTGTTAAAAAAAAGGTATTAGACAATTTTTGTTATTATTATTTTATTTATTTCTTCGATGGATATATATATATATACACACGTGAAATGACTACTTAATTATATATATATATATATTTTTTTTTGCTGAAGTGTGATGAATACTTAATTATTATGCCAAAGAAAGTTCTGACATAATCCAACGTTAAAAATATAGAAAATTAACTTCTCCTATACTTTAAGAAAAGAAGAAAAAAAACAAAACCCCTTCTCCCATTCTCAAAAATATATTGGTCAACGAAAATAATTAGGCCAGCGATATTAGAGAGGCCAAAGATGGGCTGGCCGAGACACTAACATATACCAGAAGAATTTGGATTTCACAAGCCGTAAATTAAACTCATGGTTTATACTATTTAATAGATTTTTATTTCAACTTTTTACTTAAAACGTAATATATTATAATACATCTAATAATATTTTTATAAACTTTAAATTAAATTCGATTTTCAGATAGATAGTAATATTGATTTGGTATGGTTATATTTAATTTTTAATATAAATTATCAGTTATTCTAAAACTTTAAACTAAATTTTAAACTATTAAAAAATGTAAATTCCATTATTTAACTATAATTATATCACATACCTGGAAGTCTTTGTTAATCAGCATCCCTATGGTGCAAAAAAGAGTTGCAAACAAACTCATCACCATCTGAATCTCCATCACCAATGAATAAGTGATGGCCTGCTTGGCCTTCTTGTAGGTCAATTCCACCAACGGCAACACAAACCCATATAGTGCCGAAGCACCTAGTGTCATGAAGAACCCAGCAAAGTACTCCTTATTAGATTCACCATTAGGACGATCATTGCTCGTATGTAAAGCCAAAACACCAGCTCCAATGGTGAGCAAAACCACTGCGTTGATGGAATAGGAAGTGAACTTTTGCTTCACTAAAAGGAAAGCAAAGGCAGCGGTGAAAGCAAGCTGTGAGGCAATGATTAAAGAAGAAGTTGAGACGGGAAGGCGAGCCACGCCATACGCGTAGAGATAGTCATCAAGGCCTGTGATGATTCCTATAACTGCGGAGGCAATGAGCAAAGGTGGTTTCATGAAGAAGAGCTTGGTGGTTGTGCCTTGTTTGGCTCGGCGGTTTAAGTATGTGATTATGAGAGGGAAGAGAATGATAGGCCAGCCACCAGTTTCAAGCCAACTTGAGAACCAAACTCTTTTTCCGCCATGGATGAAGTAAAGTCGCATTATTAGAGGGCCGCCACAATTGCCTATAGATAATAGGATGCAGCTTAGTATGAGAAAAACTTTGTTCATGGCGGGGTTTCCTTGAGCTTCCAGTTCCATGATTGTAGAGCTCTCTTTCTCGTTCTCTGTGTCCGTGTTTCTCACTTTCTCTTATCTCTATCTATGATAATATATAATAAAGTAGGGGTGAAAAAGGAGACAAAAGAAAGGTCAAGAATCAAGATATTTTATTGAGGAGGTATGAATGGATTTTAAAGGGCCTTTATATTGGAATATTTGAGTATTTATTTTTGGATCCGTTAGCATTTGTTAACGATTATTTTTTTTAAAAAAAAAATTGATACGATTTTAATTGGAAAATATAAAAAGTTATAACAAAGTTTACATAAAAATTTCTAAAATTATTTATTAAACTAATGTCTTTATAAGGAAATTTGTTCACTTTTTTTTATTATTATAAATTTTGAATAAAACTTAGGTACAGTTCTTAAATGCTGTTTCTTAGATTTTTCTTTTAAAATTCTACCATGTAGATTTTTTCTAATGAGTAATATTACAGATATAAACTATTTTACAATATTTTACAAATTGCTGATGTGGTTTTAGTATTTTTCAAATAATTATTGTAAGTAAAAATATGATATTAGTGATGGGCCCATATTAGAACTAGTAAGAATTTACGCCACATCAGTAGTTTGTAAAAATGTTGTAAAATAGTTTGTGTCTATAACATTACTCTTTTTTAATAGGATGGAAGTGTATATTTTAGTTAAGTAGCCGCATAACTGAATCTTAAGAAGAGAATCTAAGATACTGTAACTAAGTTTTGTCTTTTATTATTTATATATAGGGTTGTTTCAAAGTGTGTGTTACCGACCTTTAATTCGACCACAATTTGAACAAGTTGGTTTGATTGAAAGTGACTATATATATATATATATATATGTTTAGCTAAAAAAGAGTGACTATATATGAGGCAATAAATGCAGTGATACATCCAATTTCATAACATGTTAAAGTGATTTTTTTTGTTTGTTGAGAAGAACATGTTAAAGCGATTGATTAATAACTCATCAACAAGTTCTGTTCACTATTTTTTATTTGGACCTATCCCTCTTTCTCTATTATTCATATTTGACATTTTCAATCTGCTAACTTTCATATATATGATGTTAAGAACATATAGAATATATAATCTAATGGTGAGATTTTTAAAATATAAATTCAATAACAAATTATTGGATTGTGTAATATCGCTTAGAATTACACAATTTATAACTTGAATTTAAGCTCTCTCTCTCTCTCTCTCTCTCTCTCTCTATATATATATATATATATATATATAGTGAACTTAGGTATGTGCGGAGTAGTTTTGATATATCTAACATGATGGTGATTTGTACAGTTATCCACGACTTAAGTACAAAAAGAAACGGCTATGATGTGTGGCTAACAACAATTCAAGATTCCGTTGGGGCTTCTTTCTTTTAGGTGATTGCTTGTCGTCCTACTAAAGCAATATTGTGGTCGATTCTTGGGATATTATTATTATTATTATTTTTTTATGGGATTCTTGGGATATTATTGGTTGTTTGTGCTAACTAGAAAAGCTTTCGGAAAGTTAAAATAATAATCATAATGCTAGGTCCCTGTCATTATTTACCATTAGGAACTTTTTTCCATTTCTGATTGATTTTTTAATATATCCGTAACATTACCTTTTCTCTCTCTCTCTCTCTCTCTCTCTCTCTCTCTCTCTCTCTCTCTATATATATATATATATATATATTACCTTTTATTCTTTTTAAATTTAAATGGATTTGGATATGATAGAATCATAGAATGCTTTCACTCTATCTTTAATTCCCATCAAATGTTTGATCATGAAACTCCTAGAATTGTTGCTGAGATTATTGAGATTAAGAAAAGCGAGAGCAATTATAGAGCTTAAATAGAATTAATGTAGAATCGGCTTGATGACCTAATTCCACAACACACAAAAATTGAGTGTATATTTTTATAATGTTTTTTTTTGGTAAAATATATTTTTATAAGGTTTTTTTCTTCTTCTTTTGATAGGTATATTTTTATAAGGTTGAACTATATATGACAATGGAACCTACTATTATAATGAGATGGGTACATCATCATTATCACGGATCTTCTTGTTCTTTTCCCTTTAAAAAAAAAATAAAAAAATTTACTTTAGTGACTTGTTCTTCTTTTCTTCTCTTTTGTCTTCCTAGTTACACCATTATTCATCTCAATTGTCAACTTCCTTCGTATATGGTCCGTCAGATTTTCTGTTCCTTGTTTTAGTTTCTAGTTTTCTGCATCATTACATATGTTCAAATCATGTTGGAGTTGGATCAAGAAGTGTGGATGATTATCATTATCCTGTCGGGTTGGGAATCACCAATACTTGACAAAGAGAAAATAAATCTAATGTTGACAGTGTGTAAGGACTAAGAAGTCCAAGTATTTATAGACTTCTAATGACTGTCAGTAACAATTATGTTTCTTCTCTTAAAAATGCATCTTATCTAAGAAATATTACCTGTCAATATATATTAAGGGAAATTACACTTTACCACCTTAAACTATACTCCGGATTACACTTTGCATCCTAAACTATTCGAATGCACACTTTGCACCCTAAACTATTATATTTGTTACACTTTACACCCCGATGTTAATTTTATTGTTATGTTGGATGGAAATCTTGAGTACATGACTTGCACATGTGTATTGCTTAAGTGGCACAAAGTCAAAAGACCAAAACCCCCTCTTTCCAATTAATTAAAAACAAAAAGTTATTTCTTTATTTTTTTACCCAACTCTCTCTTTCCCTCTCTTGTGCGTGCGTAGCAACTCCTCTTCCCAAATCAAATCATCAATGGCACCACTACTGCTCCACTAGGACCACCACTGCAACGAATGGCCAACTTGACCTCTTGAATATAAATGGTTAAATGGTCTTTACAAGAGCCACTGAACATGTCCCTGAGGGAAAGTGAAAAACAACCTTTTCCTTAGTAGTTAATATGTGGCTTTGCCAATTCCACGAGGCTGCCAATTTTATGGCACTGGATCTTTAATTAATATTAACTTGTAAGCCATATATCAGCTTTTTGATAGCCACTTACTGCAAAAAGGAGTGCAGACTTACCTTGAACTTAATTATAATATTCAATGGAAAGACATAATTTCAAATGCTCACTTGATGGTGGAGTGGTGGTGGTGCCATTGATAATTTTGTTTTGGGGATTTAGGGTTTCACAAATTTTGATTGGAGAGAGAGAGAGAGAGCTAGGTAAAAAATAAAGAAATAAAATTTTGTTTTTAATTAATTGGAAAGAGGGGTTTTTGGTCTTTTGACTTTGTGCCACTTAAGTAATACACATGTGCAAGTCATGTGCTCAAGATTTCCATCCAACATAACAGTAAAATTAACGTCGGGGTGCAAAGTGTAACAAATATAATAGTTTAGGGTGCAAAATGTGCATTCGAATAGTTTAGGGTGCAAAGTGTAATCTAGGGTATAGTTTAGGGTGGTAAAGTGTAATTTTCCCTATATATTAAAGAGATGGATTCAAGTTACACCTGGTGTAACTCTAAAGTGTTACACCTTTTTTAAACCATTGGATTTAAGTAGATCCAACGGTTAAAAAAATGCACTCATTAATGTTGATATTCTGATAAGGATCTCATTTATTATCCTTATTTATAACATTCCATATTTGTCTCTAATACCAAAAGTAGGTATATTTTTCACTCTGCTCTCTCTTTCTCATCCACTACATGTTTCTCTCTCCTCCATTGCTCTTCCACCTCCATTTTTATAAGGTTCCACCTCCACCACCACATAGAATCTGATACAAAAAATCTATGTATCACTGAATAGATAAATTTCTTAATTAATCTCACCATTTCCACCTTGTCAAGAAACTCAGTCTCATATAATATATTGACCGTTGGATCTACCTACGATTATAATATTGAAGACTCCAAGTCGGTCAAATATTCCTATTATTCCGTCTTCGAAAAGATGAACTGAACAAAATATATATAGTGATTACTATCGGAGATAATGCTGCACTTTTGTACATTGTATACAATACTCACTTTATAAGCTTCACCGTTTCTTGCGGAGTACATGTAATTTAATAAGAATGAAGTCAAAATTAACTCAAAAGTAGAAATTAAGAATTAGATCTAGGTGGTGGTTGTGGTTCTAAAGAATCTACGCCCTGTCAATTTAAATGTAATCGATCAAACAGCAACAGTTCACCCAAAACCATCAAAATTTTTATTTTAATGAATAAATTCAACCATTACAAATATTATATTCAATAGAAAAATACATATCCAAGGCTTTATGCCTAGCACGAAATATATAAAATTGATATATAATTCATTTAATTGAGGCAGAAATTATAATCCTTCTCGCCGAATTTTGTGTATTCCTTTGGATTCTAATTCTAAGAAACTTCTTGGCTCTTGCCTGTGATCAATCATCACTTTTCATATGAAGTGAATTGATCTTCATTATAAAATGTGTCTGAAAACGAAAAGTACCCTTAAGAAACAGTAAATAGACACTCTTAAATAATTGTTCTCACGAAGATAAAATGTGTGTCTATAGTTGTTCTCAGATTTTGAAGTTTTTTTTAAAGTTCCATTATTTTTTTTATTTTAAGGAGCAAATTGAAAGTCATTTAACTCTTGTTATGGGTAGTTTTGTGAAATCAATGAAAATGAGATTATTTTTCAATTTTTTTGTTAGATTTTGTTGAAGAAAATATTATATGGTGGAAAACAATAAATAAGGAGAGAGAGGGAATGCTAGTATTAATTAAGTAATAAGATGGAAAGCAATAGCATTTAATAGTGTTTTTTTAACCGTTAGATCTCTTATAAATCTATGGTGTAAAAAAGGTGTAAGTTTATAAGAGTTACACTAGGTGTAACTTGGGATTCAGATCTTCTAGAGTTCCTAGGGTACTCTACCAGGTAAATTTCTTTAAATCCTCACCTCTCATTTAAAATTAATGGTTTAAGATGCTGCCACATCAACATTCCACTAACTTACTCTTTTTTACTCTTTTAAAAACACAAAAAAGGGAATAACTTTAAAAAGCAGCCGTGATCTTTTAACGTTAGCAAACGGTTCCAACATTTTTTTTTTTTTTTCTCTTTGGATGGAAACGGATCCAGCTTTTTTTTTTCTTTTTTCTTTTTTGGATGGAACAAACCTCAAACCCGGGAAATTCATCATCCCAAAAATTACTCCCGCCATTTTCCCATCTGAATCCAAAAGACAATCCTAGGCAAGAAGAAACCAGACTTTCTTTTACATCTGAAGCCGTGATCTCCTACAGCCTTGAAATTTTTAGTTCTTTCAATCACAAATGATGGATCCACCCAGCTCAATCCCTTCAAGCCGTCCATGGATGACCATTGAAAGCCCAATGGAGGCCAGGTATATTAGCTATCTTACTCTCTCTCTATCCTCTGTTCTCTGTTTATTGTCTACTGAGGATTAGTTTCTTCCTTTCTCTTTCTTTTTTTTTTCTTTTTTTTTTTTCGTTTTTTTGTTTCTTTATTTCATACCTATGGTTGATATTAGATTTTTATTGTTTTGCAATTTCACTACTGCAAAACTGTTTAATGATTGCTCATGAAGGGCTGTGTTTTTTTGGGGCTATATCCTCTGCCTGCAAGGTGTTTGATAAATGTTCAAGATAAATTTTGACAATTGGGACCCCTTTAGATACTATACTGTCAGGGCCCACACACAAGCTTGGTTGTGCATGTGTTTCAATATTTAATTCTGGCAATGTTAAATTTACAAAATATAGGAGATAGATAATGATAAGGCAGGAATGAAACGTACCTCATCCTTTTCTATTGTTGCATCGGCAATTGTTTGCACGTCCTCATGCACATCAAAGTGGAAAAGCTGCACAGAACCCCCCCAAAAAATGATAAATAAGTCACCCCAATCAAATACAAACTATAAACCATCTAATAAGAGAGAGAGTTAAAGAATTGTTTAAAAAAGCCCACAGCCGCTTGTTTTAGTTATAGAGCCCAATTTCTTCGTCATCTGCAAATGAATTAAGTTTTGATATAATAAAACTTGACTAGCAACTAAAAATCCACCATCTTACAAAATCTTCTCATTTATCAGTCATATACTGCTGCATAAAACTTTATTTTTTACGTATAGATTAAAAAAAAAGGGCCATGAGTTTTTTTGCACTCTTCTTCTGCTTGTAAGCAATGTTGCGTGTGCACCACAGAAAACTTGAACTCCATTCATTTTTATTTTACTTTTTGTTGTTTTTATTGTCTTTTAGAAGCCAATATATATCTACTGGTGTAACCAATTTGCTCTGTGTTTTTGCTAGTTTTTCTAATGATTTGCAAGCTATTGGATTTGGAAATCTGCTTTGGTGCTTTTCTTTTCATGTTATTGGGTTTAGCTATTGCCATGATTGTTTCAAACTTGTCTATTTATTTTGAGTATATTAGTAATGGGACCTTGGTATATTAGTAATATTTGAATTATTCAGTTTCAGTTAAGTGGAATTGAGTTTTATTTTTTATTTTTTTTTGGTTGTATTTTTATAGGATGATGGACATTTCTTGTCAAAACAAGGATACCATAAATGATTGTACCCCAAAGGTTGGTATGGAGTTTGATACGTTAGAGGCAGCTTGGATGTTTTGGAAAAATTATGGAAAACAAATGGGGTTTAGTGTTCGAAAGCATTATACAAATAAAAGTAAGATAGATGGAGAAATAACATCGAGAAGATTTTTGTGTTCTAAAGAGGGTACTCGTAAGCCTGATAAACGAGATCATCTAACCAGTCAACCTCGACAAGAAACAAGGACTAATTGTCTAGTACGATTGGGTGTTTCATTAGTTCGTGAGACCGGAAAGTACAAGGTGTACGATTTTGTATCAGAGCACAACCATGTTCTTCATCTTGCAGCAACTACTTTCATGATGCGATCAGAACGAAAGATGTCTGATGTCCAAGCTTTTGCTATTGATTTAGCTTATGCTTCTGGAATTAAGCCTAAGGAGATACATGAGTTAATGAGTAGGGAGGCTGGTGGAAGGGCTAATCTTGGCTACATTGGAGTTGATCAAAAAAACTATCTTCGAACTAGACGACAACGAAGCTTGATATATGGTGAAGCTGGTAGTTTATTAAGGTATTTTCAACAACAATTGATTCATAATCCATCGTTCCATTATGCTGTACAGTTGGATATCGAGGAGCAAATAACTAATATATTTTAGGCTGATGCTAAAATGATAATTGATTATGCCCATTTTGGTGATGTTTTTAGTTTTGACACTACATTTGGCACAAACAAAGAATTTAGACCTTTAGCTGTGTTTATTGGTTTCAATCACCATAGAGAGATGGTGATTTTTGGGGCTGCACTTTTATACGATGAGACAGCTGAATCATTCAAATGGCTTTTTGAGAGTTTTTTAAAAGCACATGGTGGTAGAAAGCCTAAATCTATCTTTACTGATCAAGATTTAGCTATTGCAAAGGCATTAGCTGAGGTGATGCCGGAGACATGGCATGGATTATGTACTTGGCACATAATGCAAAATGGAATCAAGAAATTGGGAAATTTGATGAAGGATGGCTCATTGTTCCTCCGAGACTTTAAGGACTGCATGTATAAGTATGAGAATGAGAGTGAATTTGAAGAAGCTTGGAATAAAATGATTCAGACCTATACAATGAAGGATCTTAGTTGGTTAAATGGTATATACAAATTGAAGGAAAAATGGGCTAACTGTTACATGAAGAGGGCAGTTACATTGGGAATGCGAAGTACTCAGCTTAGTGAAAGTTTAAATGGGGATTTGAAAGATTACTTGAAATCAAATTTGAATATGGATGATTTTTTTGAGCATTTTGAGATGGTAGTAGGGCAGAAGCGGGATAAAGAGTTAGAGGCTGAGTATAATGCTAGGGAAAAATTGCCTCCTTTGTGCTTGAAGAATTCACCTTTATTGAAGCAAGCATCACAGGTGTATACCCCTACAATATTTAAAGTGTTCCAAAATGAGTATGACTATGCATCAGCTGCAATAATAAAAGATCGGAATTGTAGCCAACCAGTGCATGAATATACTGTTATGCTTCTTGAGAAAGTTAGAGAATATAAAGTATTGTGTAGTCCTATTAGTAGAACAATCTCATGTAGTTGTAGGAAGTTTGAAACATTTGGGATTTTGTGTTGTCATGCTTTGAAGGTTTTTGACATACTTGATATAAAGATAATTCCTGATGCTTACATTTTGAAGAGATGGACAAGAGAAGCAAAAAATGGGTATATCATAGATAGTATTGGGAAGGATGTCAATGGGGATGTTAACTTAAAAGTTACATAACGGTATAGAAGGTTATGTCCCAGGTTAGTTAGATTAGCCTCACGAGCTGCTGAAATCGAAGAAGCATATGCTTTGGTAGAGAGTGTTACAAAGGAATTAGAAAAGCAAGTTGAAGATATTGCCATGAAATTTTCAAGTGTGAGTCTTGATAATTCTAAAGATCAAATGTCATTGGGTGGTAGTGAAATTGTGGATCATGGAGAACCTATAAAGAATTTAGTTGAAAAGGTTAAAGGCCTCAAAAAGAAAGAAGGTTGTAAGGGTCGAAAAAGATGTAAAAGTTGGGTTGAACAACAATCAAGGAGAAAGAAAAAATCTTCAACAAAAGATACTGCTAGACAACAATTATCCAAGGTATGCTCTTGATGCAAAAAATATTGACAAATTTACATGCATTGTGTACAAACAGTTTATTTTTTTATTCTTGGTTAAACTAATTCCTTATATCTTACCATACAGGAAAACAATAACTCTTCTCTCATAAATTATAATAACTCTATCTCACTTGTGCAATGCTATTCACATAAGGTGAGCAATCTTGTGAGTTTGTAGGTAAGCAATTTTAAAGAATTTTTATTGCTAAAAATTTGAAAGTTTTAACGAGAACTATTTGTGATTTGTGATATAGGAAACTGATCAGGCACCTAATTCAATGGCATGGATGACATATGAAGGTCTCCAAGGAAATAGATGCCAAAACAATTTCATTGAATCATTAACGGTGAACTTGTTCATTCAGCTTTTTTAAGTTATTAACAAGTGGCATGTTCTTTAATGCAATGACATAGATGACACAAAATCATTATAATTTCTTGCAGGGAATGGATGTTGGGTTTGATCAAGCACAAGTTCCTTTGGGTGACACAACAAATAATTATGATGCTCACATGAATTTTCTTGGTAAATGATTAACAAATGATGGAAAGCTTTTTTTTTCTTTTTTGCCTTTACAAAGTTATCAAAAGATAACCTTGGGTTTTTGAAATATGTATAGGTGTGTGATTTTGATGTTGCCAATGCTATGGACGTTGAAGAGGAGATAGGCCTTTGTTAATGCCGCCAATGTTACATTTTTCTTTTGTTAAGATTGTCCTTGTTGTAAAAGAGAAGAGGGGATAGGCCATTGTTAATGCTGCCAATGTTCATTTTTCTTTTGTTAAGATTGTCTCTGTTGTAAAAGAGAGGAGGGGATAGACCATTGTTAATGCTGCCAATGTTACATTTTCTTTTGTTAAGATTGTCCCTTTGTAGAATAGGGGATAGGCCTTTGATATGTAGCATTTTCCCTTCTTTAAAACAATTGTACCTTGTGCAAAGTTCAAACTTCTAGATTTTAAATCAATATTATTGGCAATTTGAATGTCTAGCAATAAATTACATTATATTACATGTATAGTTTACAAGCATCTATGAAATAACAAAGTAAGATAAAACTAATAAAATTGATATTATTGCCAATAACTATTCATTACATATCGCTTTCAAAAAAAAAAAAAAAAAACTATTCATTACATATCTATAACTATTTAAACATTGGTAATATATGAAGTATTTTAGCCACTATTGGTACATATCTATAACTATTGAAACATTGGTAATACATGAAGCATTTTAGCCACTATTGGTACATATTCTTCTTAAATTTTTTTTTTTTTTTGGGATAAATACATATTCGTCTTAAATATTGTGATCTTTACTACTGTCTTTTTTCCAAAGAACTAAATCCTAAAAGCCACTGTGGATGCTACTCAGTGATAGCCACCCGCATAATTAGTGTGCAATCATAGATCATCAACATCCAAGCTTTCAAGTGAACCTGAAATTAGAATCTGGAAAAAAAAAAAAGTGTCAAAGTTGGACCGTAAAGATCAAATAAGTGTCAAAGTGTCAAAGAAGACTCAAAATTATCATTTGAGTGAAAATAAAGGGTAATAAGCACTAATCAACAAATTTCATCATACAAATTTCATTGAATCCATGTGAAGAACCAATCAATTCAAAAGTTCTAGATTTAGGCTATTTCCAAAAAATTAAAGTTCTAGTTTTCAAGAACCAAGCTTTTTCCACGTGAAGAACCAGTATTCCTTCTTCCAAAATTAATACTCTTAAGTAATGAGAACTTTCTCCAGAAGCAACAGATTATAACCAACAAAACTCCAATTCCAGCAAACAAAATGGTTGTAATCAAAGAATAAAAATGTTATATGGTGACATGAGAGTAACTTAAACTATCTATTGATAATGTCTTGAGCCTCAATAAAATTGCATTTTCTTGTGGTGACATGAGACTAACAATAGAGAAGAACATGCTAAGGATGACTTGGCTTCCTGTACCTTAAAGCAGTTCAAGGGAGTGAGGCTTTGATTCACATGAGATAGGGAGCCATGAAGAAAAAATATGAACTATAATAATTTAGTTACTGTATCAATGGATTCCGTACATTATATAGGATGATAATTAAAAATAAATAAAAAATAGAGTAAATGGAGTTACCAAAACTGATAGCAGAAGCTACAGAACCTTATATCATTGCATGAATAATACTCTAATAATTTGATAATTAGACAACACACCATAAGAAGGGTAAAAAAAGGGCTCATGAGTCTATATTGAAGACACATGACCACTTCCATATAGAATCATTTGAATTCTATAGGATATACCGCCCAAGCAAACACATGGATATATTAAAATCAACAAAAATTTTAATTAAAGAAGTATAATAATACCTATCACCATCACTTTCAATCTTTGACTCCTTGTATCAGAAGCTACAAATTAATGGAATGGCATAGTAAACTTGGTATCAATATCAACAATATATTTAACAAAGAACAATATATTTAACCCGAGTCTAAGGTTGAAATGCAATTTTCAAGTCACCACATTGACAAAAATTGTAGAATAGTTCCCTCTAAATCTTTCACATGGAATGGTCCACACCATGGAGCCCAAAACTCAACAATACGTAAAGGGGTCCCAATTGTCAAAACTTATTTTGAACATTTATCAAACACCTTGCAGGCAGAGGATATAGCCCCAAAAAAACACAGCCCTTCATGACCAATCATTAAACAGTTTTGTAGTAGTGAAATTGCAAAACAATCAAAATCTAATATCAACCGCAGGTATGGAATAAAGAAACAAAAAAAAAAAGAAAGAGAAAGGAAGAAACTAATCCTCAGTAGACAATAGACAGAGAACAGAGGATAGAGAGAGAGTAAGATAGCTAATATACCTGGCCTCCATTGGGCTTTCAATGGTCATCCATGGACGGTTTGAAGGGATTGAGCTGGGTGGATCCATCATTTGTGATTGAAAGAACTGAAAATTTCAAGGCTGTAGGAGATCACGGCTTCAGATGTAAAAGAAAGTCTGGTTTCTTCTTGCCCAGGAGTGTCTTTTGGATTCAGATGGAAAAATGGCAAGAGTAATTTGTGGGATGATGAAATTCCTGGGTTTGAGATTTGTTCCATCCAAAAAGAAGAACCAAAAAAAAAAAAAAAAACGTTGGATTCGTTTGCTAACGTTAAAAGAAAAAGAAAAAACGTTGGATCCGTTTGCTAACGTTAAAAATCATGGCTGCTTCCTAAAGTTATTCATTTTTTTTATGTTTCTAAAAGAGTAAGTTAGTGGAATGATGATGTGGCAGCATCTTAAACCATTAATTTTAAATGAGAGGTGAGGATTTAAAGAAATTTACCTGGTAGAGTACCCTAGGAACTCTAGAAGATCTGAATCCTTAAATCTTTTATCTTCTTCTATAGTCATTAAATTTCATTTTAAATCTTCTGTCTTGTCTTACTAACATGTGAAAATTGAGCTAGAAATGAGCTAGATTTTCTAGCTAGATAAAATATGACTTTCTTTGAATGATAGCATGTGAATAGGTCTAAAGATCGATGAGTGTGGACTATGAGTTGTATACACATGATTGTAATTAACAATGGTTAAAATGACTATTCTGTTGAAGTAACAAATATAGAACTAATACAATTCGGTGGTTGCATGATATAAAATTGGTAGAAGTCCGCAGAGGATTAAATCTTCTATCTTCTTCTATAGTCGTTAAATTTCATAGTCTACACAAAACATGGTAATCAGAACATGGTGAATCAAAATGCCGAGCTCGTCCATTTCCGTGTTGAAGAACTCACCCAATACGCTAATAATTTTGCAAATTGTCTTGTCTTACTAACATGTGAAAATTGAGCTAGAAATGAGCTAGATAAAATATGACTTTCTTTGAATGATAGTATGTGAATAGGTCTAAAGATCTAGAAATGAGCTAGATAAAACATGACTTTCTTTGAATGATAGTATGTGAATAGGTCTAAAGATCGAGGAGTGTGGACTATGAGTTGTATACACATGATTGTAATTAACAAGGGTTAAAATGACTATTCTGTTCAAGTAACAAATATAGAACTAATACAATTCGGTGGTTGCACGATATAAAATTGGAAGGAGTCCGCAAAGGATTAAATCTTCTATCTTCTTCTATAGTCGTTAAATTTCATAGTCTACACAAAACATGGTAATCAGAACATGGTGAATCAAAATGCCGAGCTTGTCCATTTTCGTGTTGAAGAACTCACCCAATACACTAATAATTTTGCAATCAACTTGGTCAGAGTGGGGGCTTTGGAAGCACTTTTCGTGGGATGATTCCAGAGAATAACCCACATAACTGCCTGGGCACTATGTGGCTGTGAAGAGGTCACACTTTAAGAACATTGAAGACGTCCAACAATATAAGGTAGCAAAAAAGGAGCTACCTACGTTTTACCATTGGCTTTCATTTTCTTTGTTTTCTTCAAGTTTCACATTTATGTTTTTTTACTTGCTCTGTTTTGCTTTTAATGTCAGGCTGAAAAATTGTATTTGGGAATGCTTCGCCATCCAAACGTGGTCTTACTGATTGGATTTTCTGAAAGCCAGCACAATCTGTTTCTTGTTTATGAGCTTTTGGAGGGTGAAACTTTGAAAGCAGCCATTCCTAGTAAGTTTCATATATATATATATATATATATATATGGTTTTTTGTTATATGAATATAAATCATCTTTGTTGTTTATTGTTTCTATTTCCTTTGCACAGAAATTACTTAGACTATTAGTTATCTGAACGAATCCGTTCAATAATTTGCATTTGGACCTTGATGTCTTTATGCTAAAGATAATTGTGCACGTAAAACAAAGTAAGCTTTGCCCAGTGTTTAATTTCCAATCATCAATGTATTACTAAAAGTTGAGACGTAGCATTTAATGTTGCTACTCTCACATTGCCACATCAGCAACCATGTCATTTCTATCTTCTTTTCTAAATTTATCCTACAATTTTAAAATAATTTTTATCAATTTTAAATACAGATAATTATAAAATAATTTTCATCCCTATCTTCACCATAAAGCCCACTTCTTACAAATTTAATCAATATATTACTAAAAGCTGAGACGTAGCATTTAATGTTACTACTCTCACATTGAGCCACATCAGCAGCCATGTCATTTCTATCTTCTTTTCTAAATTTATCCTACAATTTTAAAATAATTTTTATCAATTTTAAATACAGATAATTATAAAATAATTTTCATCCCTATCTTCACCATAAAGCCCACTTCTTACAAATTTTTAATATCACATAAAGCCCAAACCCAAAGCCTTTTCAAACCCTATGCTTTCACGGTTGCAACTTTTTGTTTTTCCTTTCCTTTTGTTGCACACGGTTTTAATTTCCTGTCTCCCACGTTTTAGTTCTTTACCCTTCCCCACCTTCTCTGTTCTACGGTTTCACATTTAATCATCGCCAGCCTCTCTCCCTTCTAACGGCAACCTCTCTGTTTTACTTCCTTCCTATCTTCCTCTCCTTACAATATATAAATACTAATAGCAGCTAGACGATTCAGTTGAGGTATCTCTAAATCCAAGTTTCTTTTGTGCTCTATTCTTTTGCATGATTTTTTTTTCCCTTTTTATTGCGTCTTTCGTTCTGTGGTGTGGATGATTATTATGTTAAATTTAATTACTTTATAAATCATTTTTCTTAGTGTGTTGAATTTTTGATTGCTGGGTCTTATCTTGTGCGATTCCAACGACTTAGTGTGACTCTGATTTATTACTGTAGTGTTGTGGTGTTTGCTTCTACTGTTTGTTTTGTATGATTGTATAATATATTGATTGGGTTTTAGAATCAAAGAAAATTCTTTTCCTGGTGTTTGAATTTTCTGCATAATTGTGTTTATCATGGTCTTTGGTTTAGACATGGTTTGATATTCATGGTTTCAATTTTAAGAATGTGTGAATTTCTTTTATCAAATTAATGAAACTTAAGTCACTGTGCAAGCATTTTTAAGTTGTGCTATGATTGTGTGCATACTTCTAAAGATTGTAAAATCAATTAATATATTTAGGTGTATTTTATTTTTATTTTAAGTATAGGGATTTTGGAGTATTCATGCTTCTGAGGCTGCGCAAGTTGATGATGAAGATACAGCAATGATGAACATTATCAGGTTTGATGATTGGGTCACCATTAAAATCTTAAACTAGACAATGATGGTGAATCTCTTATCCACATCTCTCATTGTTTAGGTTTTTCTTATTCACTTTCAATTTTAAGTGGTGAATCCCTTATCCACATCTCTCATTGTTTAGGTTTTTCTTATTCACTTTCAATTTTAAGTGGTGAATCCCTTATCCACATCTCTCATTGTTTAGGTTTTTCTTATTCACTTTCAATTTTAAATAAATTTTTACTTAAAACTTTGAAGAAACATTCAATGCTTTTTACAACAGGAATCAACTATGCTGATATAACAAATTAGCTTTGGCATCATTGGCTCCATCTGACGAATCAGTACCTAGCAGCTCTAGAAAGAAGAAGTCCAAGTGATCACTGCCATGTTCATGCAATACAAAATACACCATTGTTTCTGCCAGAAAGGGTATGATCAATTTGAAAATATTACATGCTTTTAATACTGTTGGAATCATAGACAGTGATTCAGGCTTGAAATATGTTTATTAGAAATTCTATTTACATCATGTATAGAAAGTAATTTGTACAAGGAAAAGTTATAAAGTAAATGCATAATATATTCCTAAGGTAATTGCAAAGAACAAAGTCAGACATTGGGCGTGATATTAGGGGGCAATCTGTCATGCTTTATCTGTGGTAAATTAGCTCCTTGATTTAAGCATTGAGGCTGAGAATTTGGCTTCTGTTTTTTGCCATATTGGAATTGGGGCATGGGCTGCAAGTGTGCTTCATTACTTAATATAAATCTTTCTTCTTCTAATTTATATTTGATATTTGAATTGCCAATTATGTTGCTCCTTAAATGTTTTTGAAGTGACGTGGTTATACATTTTTTTTTAATCTTTTATAGGATTAAATTCATTTTGATCTTATTGATACCCTTCAGACTTCACTGTGAAGCTTAGAAAGATTAATGGGTTTGAGACTTTCTGTCAAATTTCTATACTCTCACTGTGACTTGAAATGTGTGAAGATCATTAGTAGGACAGAATAACTTACACAAAAAAACCATCAAGAGAGACGACCAATTATCCAAAAAAATTAACAATTTAAACTAAATTCCTCCCTTCCCTGCCTATTTTTTATGTGAATATTTATCTTTCAAGTGGTTTGTTCTTTAAAATGGAATTAAAAATTCAATGATTGAAGTGTGTTTAAGGGCCACTCTCACTTGATTATTTAGCAAAAAAGAATGTGGGTCTTACTTAACTTTATTCAATGTGAGTTTAATCTTTGTGCAATTAGGGTCAAGGACTTATCATCTGTGCAAAATGAACAATGTTGTATGTCGAATCGTTGAGATGAAAAAATATAGCATTTTTATTTTTATACAATATTGTCTAATAGTTGCTTCTTCTTTTCTCCGGCAATAGATTTAAACAATAATTCAACAAGTATGGGCACAACTAACTAAACGGAAACTAAGAGATTTTATTAATCATTCAATTTCTTATTGGGGTGTACTTCTCTGTTGTTGCCTTTGGAAGGAGAAGCAAACATTTTTTTTTTATTGATCATATTTTATTAGAGAAGATGTCTAATAGAATGTTGTCTTTATGTAGTGCTTTTGGAAGGAGAGAAATGCTAAGAAACAAAGTCTGCAACAACATTGAAACAGATGAAAAATTTTCCTATTCTCAAGTAAATCATGGTCCTCACGAAAGCTTCAAAGTCTAAGAAAGGCAAATGGATTGGTGTTTCATTTTAGTGTAAGAATTTGAAAAAGTTCCAATATGTTCATGGGCTGTCAAAGTTGAAAAGTGCATAGGAAGACTACTGCTATATTGTTATCTTTGAGGGTTCTCCCTATCAAAGTCATGAGAGAATTTGTAGAACAAGCTTCTTTATTTTTTATTCTATATATATATATATATATATATATATATATATTTATTTTGGACTTTAGGTTTCATGTAAGGTATTTATTTTGTCTCATAGATGTTTGTTGTACTCTGCTTGGCATATTTTTAAATTGGTACAAACTGTTGAAACATAAACTATTAGGACCTATAATACTTTTCAAAGTTGCTGTGTCAAGGCCTTAGGCCTTCACTTGGTATCAATTTGGTGGGCAGCAGGTGTTTGTTGAAAGTTGAGTATTGGCACTTGGCAGCTAAGTGGTTTGTAATGTTGTAAGTGGAACCTAAGTTTAATCAAGCACCATGGTCTTCTCTTTTGGTTCTTTGGGCGTCTCTTCAAGTCTTAATTCTTTGCTGACACGCTCTTGCACTTTTGTTCCTAAGAGTTGGTTTGTCTCTGCCTCTCTTTCTATATTGCATTCTGTAGGAATTTTGTTTCATTTTTGATTTCTCTGTCTCCATCTAAATGATTTTTAGTTTTGATATTTGGCTCAAATAGTTATGATTGGTAGGAATAATTGTATTTGGTGAGTGATTAGTTTGTCAAATCTTATTGTCAAATTAGAGGCATTTATATTTTATGGTGATGACCTTATTATTTGAATTTGAGTTTTGATTCCAAGAGTCATGTGGATAAAACAAAGTATTTGAAGTAGTTGAGGTCTCAAAGGATATGCATGATTCTAAAGAGAATTTACCATCTATCAATTTCAATGTCAAAATTCTAAACTGCAAGTATAGGTGCATAATCCAAACTCCGTATGAGTAACAATGATTGTAGTTTGTGAACCAAATATGCTGTGAGAGATTGTAATAGAACTTGAAATTTCACTTTTAACTTTTAATTACAATTGCATTTTTGGTCCATTTTATTGGTTTTTTTTTTTTAACTATTTCTGTTAATAATATTATACTCAATCCATCTTTATTTAATCATCCTACTGTTTGAGACTTCCTGT
The DNA here is from genome assembly GCF_001633185.2 of Quercus lobata. NCBI lineage: Eukaryota > Viridiplantae > Streptophyta > Magnoliopsida > Fagales > Fagaceae > Quercus > Quercus lobata. The sequence goes on along the minus strand of NC_044912.1, from coordinate 16,730,254 downwards.
TATAGAAAACACACAAATTTGAAATTCATACTTAAATTTAAGACCCTTGATAGGAAAAAATTATATTGGTTTAATTAATCATTAGCTTTTAGCTTTATTATTTGAGTTCTTAAAAGAGAAATAGTATTTTTCACTACAGTAAATAGTTTTTTTTCCCTGTGCATTGCCCGGGTCTGCGTCTAGTAAAGATAATTGTGCATGTAAAACGAAGTAAGCTTTGCCCACTGTTTAATTTCCCAACTGTTTTTGCGGCGAGATCAGTTTTTCTTGTGTTGGTACATAGTGTAAAGAATATAGAACTCGGATAAATTATAGTTTTGATTTGGAATGGATTTGACTTACGAGAATTTACAGGATTGACTTGGCTGGAGACCATAGAGATATTAAAAGGTCTGGCTTCAGGTTTGGCTTATATGCATCATTTTCCCATCATCCATGGCGACCTTAAGCCTGAAAATGTTGTCTTAACTGCGGTTAGTGAGGAAGTGAACCTTGAAAATGCTATATATCTGTTTGAATAAAATATTAATAATATTTTTTCTTAAGTTAGGTTTTTATTTTATTTTTTATGCTGAATTAAATTTTCTATTCATGCAGGAGGGAGTTCCAAAAATAATAGATTTTGGTTGTGCTAATGAGGGCAATGGTGCATGTCGACGCATGTCTATAGGTTACCTGCCTTTTGAATCTCTGAGCTGTGGTAATTTATCAATCTCCAGTACTTCTTTGCCAGCAAACATATGTTGACTGTTTCAGTTTTTCTAAAACCCAATCCCCTTGTTATTTTGGCTTACATAATGTTTCCTAAGATGTCAATATGTTATTTTTCTGCTTCTTCATTTTTTGCCCTCCAAAAGTTGCAAATAATTTTGTCTTTGTTTGCATATGCCCTATGGGCCTGCTTGCCCAAGAGTTTTGGTTAGCATTGTTTCGCATTGAGTTATGAGTTGTTGCCATTGTGAAGAGAACCCCCACACATTTCATGGTTACAAGAATAATATTCCAACTTATCCTATTTTAGGCTTTGGGAATGTCTACTTCTATAGCAGCCCAACCCTTCATACCAGATTTCTTCTTCCATGTGTAGTTTAGGTGTTCATTGGCCAGAAGGAAAATTTGTCAGTTATGGCTCTATCTTGAACAAAGGCATTTTGGTACTGCAAAATGATTTCTGCATGATCGGCTTGAGTCAATTAACAAGCACTTTCATGGCTAACTTATAAGCTACATTGCGCATGCCAATTGGACGAAAGTCTTAGAGGTTTCTTGGCAACTCCCTTTTGGCTATCAAGACAATGTGAGTGTTGTTTAGCTGTTTCAGAAGGAACCCTGTGTATAAGAGGATAGAGTTGATGAGATTAGAGAGTTACTCGGCATTTCTCATGTTTGTTTGTAAAAGATAGCCGGAGTTCCATCTGGTCTAGGGACATTGAGAGGTGACATTTGTTAAATGACCGACAGTACTTCCACAGTGAATCTTTTTGACAGCAATCCTGTTGTAAATTTTGTAAGTGCTGGCAATGAAAGCTTTATCAATTTTTGTTCTAGCTATTGTATTGCCCATTCCTCTAGAGTGGTGTATATATCACTATCAATGAAGTCAATCAGTAGAAAAGACTGGATTTGGGCTATGTCTTCTATCCGCCCGTCTTGTGGATCTCTTAAAAGTTTAGATTCTATTGTTACTTCTTCTCATCTGACCTAAATTATGAAAATACTATGTATTCTGTTTTCCTTTGATAATCTAGTCAGCTCTGCCTTTTTGCTCATATTGCTTCTCTGTTTATTAGTTTTTCTAGCTGTTGCTCAGTTCTGCCTTCCTTTTGACTTCCACCAAGCTTGTCAAAATTTGTATGCAATTTTTGAAGTTTGCATGAAGTTTTTTTGATTTCCTATTAAGGATTGCCAAAGACAATCTTGTTCTAGTGCTTTAAGTGCCTTGACAGCCTTTTGAGTGTTGTTACCAGCTTGTTGCCCAGTGAGCCTTGTACTTCGTTTGCCCATTCTCATTTTATGACCTCGCTGTTCTAAAATCTGTAAGGTCTTGTCACAAAGGGGGTCTTTTATATGTATTTAATATCAAAAGGTTCATGATCCGAGACAACAATTGGCATGGTCAAGGCTGCGGTATGAGGGAAACTTGCTAACACCATTCTGAATTAACGAAGACTGTCTATATGTTCCATGATTCTTGTTCCCCCTGCCCCTTGTTAGCCCATGTAAAGTGTCCCCCTCCTGATTTGATAGGAATCATCCCTGTTTGATCCAGTAGATTGTGGAGTTCTCTTGTTTCTTTCAACTCTATAACCTTAATAGAAAGTTTATTTTCCGCTGCTAATATCTAGTTAAAATCTCCTGCCCATAACCATTTCCCCTGTATTCTTCTACTGCATTCACTTAATTTCTCCTAAACTTGATTGGCATTGATAATAGCTTAATTTTGCATTTTTATATCATTATTAGAAAGTATTATCATACTTATTTTGAAGTAATTCATGCATTTCATATTTGGTTTTGGAATAATGTTGAATAATCAATTTTGTGCTTAATTGAATCTTATTGCGTGAATTTGTCTTTTGTAGGAGAATGGAATTAAACAAGTGGATTTGTGCAAAGAAGAAAACTAATGGATTTTACTTTTACAAGGGCCATGATAAAGTTAAAGAAAATCAACTTAATTAAATTTAAGTCCAATTGAAGCAAGGAATCAAAGGAAATTTGCACCAAATCCAAGTCCAATTTGGATTAGGATTCCAAACTGCACATCAGTTAGTATTTTCGGCATAACTTTCGGCTCAGAAGTCCAATTGAGATGATTCAAGTTGGGCTAGAACGTTAACTTAAAGGGCTACAACTTTGTAGTTTGCCAAAAATACTAACTGATGTGTAGTCTGGAATCCTAATCCAAATTGGACTTGAATTTGGTGCAAATTTCCTTTGATTCCTTGCTCCAATTGGACTTAAATTTAATTGAGTTGGTCTTCTTTAACTTCATCATGACCCTTGTAAAAGTAAAGTCCATTAGTTTTCTTCTTTGCACAAATCCACTTGTTTAATTCCATTCTCTTACAAAAGACAAATTCACGCAATAAGATTTAATTAAGTACAAAACTGATTATTCGACATTATTCCAAAACCAAATATGAAATGCATGAATTACCTCAAAATAAGTATGATAATGCTTTCTAATAATGATATAAATATGTAAAATTAAGCTATTACCAATACACATCAGTAGACATCAAAATTTTATGATGTATTCACAACCATCCAATTGTTCATGATAAAATATTTGGGATCAAATTAATCTCCAAATGATGACGTGGACGATCAGCGAATGAAATCAAGCCACGTGAAAACATCAAATGAAGAAAGCCATATGGCAACGTCAAAAGAAAAGACCTATATGGAAAGTTCTAATTAAATAAAATACCAAATTAAATTCATAATTCAACTCTCAATAAATGCTAAGAGAAAATTCCAAATTAAAGACTATAGAGTTACCTATAAATAGAGGCTCCTCATATGAGGAAGGGGAGAACACTAAAAGAGAAAACACTACCGACACTCTGCCAAAATAGAGAGTCATCTCTAAAGTTCACAAGAATTCCATTGTTCATCAAGGCCTATTCCTACTTCTTCAAATCAAAGTTGGGATTTTCCTTTAACCTAGTTCGAGATCAAGTCAATAGCCCTCACATCAAATCAAGCATGTTCAACTATTCATTCAACTTGGAGACATCAAAACACGATTCAAGATCAAACTTCATAACCCCTTCGGATCGTAATGTTTCTTGGAGATCAAATCAGAGGAATTTATTGTACTCTTTCATTGTAAAGATTCATACAGAGGATTTGATTATTTGTTACACTATTTCGTGATCATGTGATTTATCTTTTACGAAAATTGTGTGTATAGGCACATATTCTGTATGAGCTTGTTTTAAGCTGGAAAGTCCATTCTAAGATCTTAAATAGATATTTGAGTAATATTTGGCATAATCCTTGGTTTGTGCTTGAATCAAAGTTGTCAGTTTTTAAACCCCTTAAAACAATTAATTTAACCTAGTTAATTAGCCAAGTTGTTACTTAGTCCAAATTCCAAGTCTAGGTTATCACAATCAAACAATTATATCATGCATAGCAGCGGAAAATAAATAAGACAATGATATGATCACCCAGGAAAACCAAACCGGTAAAAAACCTGGGAAGGATTTAACCTAGCTATCCTCAAGGTAAAAAGCAAATCCACTAGAAAGAATCGAAGTTCATACAAAAGGACTTACAAGCACCCCCGCTTGACTTCCTAATGCTACCAACCAGTAGAACTTATTGACACGACCACGCGCAAACTCCGAATCCACGGACTCCTTCTTTCTTTGGACTTTGCAAAACACAAACACCCCCGTTTGTGACTTTGAGATCCCACTCAAAGGTTTAGCAACACAAACACTCCTGTTTGTGACTCCAAGACCACCCTTGAAGGTTTAGATCATCAACACCTTTGATGACAAGAGAAGGAAGCAACTTCTACAATACCGGATCTTGAGATTCTTCAAAGAATAGCACCGGTAGAAGACATAAGAGAGCTTTTTAGGAACAAAACCCTAAATACAAAAGAGGCACACTCTTTTCTCTCTGAAAAGCCACACAAAAACGTGCTTAGGGTTTCCTTTATATACTGGGAGAAGTAGATTAGAAACCCTAATCCTAAATGGGCTTGAACTTCTGTTTGGGCTTAATTAAAATTCTGCAGATACGACTTTCGATCGGTCAAGCCTGTCTTTCGATCGATCGAACCAGACAGATTATGAAATCTTCTTCCTACAGCTTGTATGTTCTTGAATCTTGACTTGAATCACCTTGAGCATTGTCTAATAAAACCTATAGACTCTAAGATCTATATCTAGACAAGTTTGTGTTCACGATTTGCCAATTGTTCTAAACATTTAGAACCTAACAAAAGTTAATTGTTGTTTAGTTAATGCTTATGATACTCATTTCATCTCTTCTTCACAAAGACAAGACCTTGAAAATAATGAAGCATCTAGAGATGACCAACACATGGCTGCCTGTCTTGTATTAAAGTTGTGCAACCAGGTTGCCTAACAAGAGCACTTGCGCTAAGATATTAGCCATGGTAGGAAGTCTACAAATTATTACACATGATTAAATAATTAGGCACGTGTGCTACAGCTAGTTGGTAGGGCTTGTAATTAGTTACTTCCTAACTAGCATATTAAATGATTTGCCTTTTTTTGTTTGTTTGTTATGGTAGAGCTTATTGAGTTATTTGTTAAGAATGTGCATCTTAAGATTGCTTTTGAGAATTTTAATTTACGGATAGAGTTATTATGTCAAAGCTGTGTGTAATATACTCTAATAGATGATCCTAAATTCTTATTTTGTATCTACTTGCCATATTTATGCTTTTCCTTGCCCTTTTTTTCTTTTTTCTTTTATGTATTCGATAAATTTTTTAAATGAATTTCTATAATTGGTCTTGACAGGGATATCAATGCCATATAATGACATCTATGCCCTTGGAGTGATTACAATACAGTTAATCACAAAGAGGGCTAATTTCATTGGACCAGATTACAAACATGTGAGTACAATAGCGGAGGAGGAGTTCAAAGAAAGTGGACATGTACTTCATCAGACTTTGATAACTAGCGGTTGCAATCAGCTTGAAGCAAAGAAAATCACCAAGCTAGCCCTAAGTTTGACGGCAATAGGAAGCCACCATCCAACAGCTGAAGAGGTGCTCAACAAATTATGTTTCTTGAGAGAGAAGAGAGTTACAAAATGGATTAGAAAAACTGTTGAATTCATTAGACGTTGGTGAAACTTAGGTGTAGATTCATTACAACTTTATTTGTAAGTTTTTGAGTTTGACTAGAGCTGTTATAATGTTAGGTGTTATGTAATTTTCGTTTAGAAATGAATAAATGTATTATGACAATTACTCAAAAATAATTCTTTTTTTTTCTACAATGTTGTGACTCTGAGGATTGAATACTAGTTACCAAAGTAAATCAAAAGCGAATGGATTAATGGTTTATGACATATACAGCCACCAAGTTCAAAAGTGACATTGCTGTGAAATTCTTAGTTCCTAATAAAAACTTACACACACAGTCCTTATGTTCTCTCTTATACTTACTCTCAAAGTGTAATACCCTGTTCCAAAATAAACAAATAAATGTTCCAAAATAAACAAATAAATAAAAAGGAGATTTACTTTTAGGGGTAACTTAGTAATTTCTGGTATTGAAGTTAGTAATATTTATACCCTAATTGTATCATGTAAACCCTAGCCACCCTAAGGATTTTGCTTTTCATGCCTAAGATTTCTAAGTGGAGTTGACGTCCACCACCCTCCCCCTCCTTCCCCTCGCCCTTTCTCCTTTCTAAGAAGCCAACCCGTATGCATCTAGTTAGAAAAAATTTTATCACTAAAAGAACAACACTTTATCCCATGATTCTTATTGAGGGCAGTGTAACTAGATGCTTGTGGGCCATTATGGGCATTACTGATTTGTCCTGTAAGGTTCCTTATTGATGGATAAAAGATGAAGCCAATACCAATTATATGAAGATTTCCAAGGACCTAGTCTTTTCGCGTGTAAAGCATCTTTGCCTTGTTGTCACTGTGGTGTTGGATGGCATTGAGATTTGAGGTCCAAGGATCTAAGTGACAAACTTGTTTGGAATAAATTCTTTTTTTAGTTTGCTAAAAGGGTTTGCATTTGATTGGTCCTGGAAAACTGCAAGGATTTTGAATTAACTTGGAATTGAGGTGGGATCTAAGGATTTTAGAAGAAGTGTTAGGGAGAAGTTCTTTTTGGCATGGCTTTTGGAGATAAGTAACCTTATCCTAATTGATTTTATCTTTGCGTATTTTAACTACTGAAAATTGTTTATAGTTGTTACAATTTATTTCTATTATATTACTGATTTCAAGTAAAGAATTAGCACAAATATATCTGATTACTGAATATATGATGTATTTTATTTAATTTTTTTTAGCTATACTAATTCAAAGTAAAGAATAAAGAATTTCCACCAATAAATATTAGCATTGATTATAAGATTTATTTTATTTTATTGTTTTTTTTTTAGCTATATTGATTTAAAGTAAAGAATTATAGAAATATCACAAATAAATTTGAATATTGAATATACGATTATATATATATATATATATATATTTGAATAAGACATATTTTGTTAGAAACTATGATTTCATATATATAATTATGAACAATTTGACTATAAATTTATTCTGATACCCAACCAATAGGGGTTATTCATTCGTATTCTGATACCCAGCCAATGGAGGTTATTCATTGGTACTTTGATACCCAAACCAATGGGGGTTATTCATTGGTATTCTAATACCCAACCAATGGGGGTTATTCATTGGTATTTTGATACCCAAACCAATGGGGGTTATTCATTGGTAGTCTGATACCCAGCCAATGAGGGTTATTCATTGGTACACGCCCCAAACCCAACTATAAAGACAGGTATGTGACAACCGCCACACGCACACTTATAAAGTAAGCACCCTATAAGTATGCAAGGCCTTCTTAGCATCTAAAATTTATCCTCAAAAATTAAATCAAATAAATCCAAAATTCCTCAATAATTTCATTATGAATAGATCTCCAATAATTTAAAAGGAACAAAATTCAAACCTCATGTACATAATGCCAATTGGCCAATAAATATAAAACTATTAGAAGACCATCCAATCCCAAAATCACTAAGCTTCTTTCCTGCTCACAACACAACATCAAAACTCCCAAAACTTGCTATTTTTCACAATCTGAAACTGGAGGGGAAAAAAGGGGGGTGAGTTGACTACTCAATAAGTAACCAAAGTCCTAATAAGTTCTATCAAGCAGTAGATCTGTCAAGTAATAAGATGTAATATGATGTAATATGAGTCTTCAAAAGTTACAATATACTATGGATTTTCAAAAATAACTAAGGAGTTTCATAGTCTTAAAATAATAAGTTACAAATAGATCACATACTTTAATCTGACAAATATATCATAGATGGTTTAGAAAGTAGTCAGTTTTCCATATATCAAAGCTATAACTTACAATATGTTCCAAAAAAATACATAAGCAGTTTTAATGACTCAAAATAGTTCAAACACTCAAACATTTCCAAAATCACGTATGTAGTTTTAAGGACTCAAAATAGTTCAAATATTCAAATGTAATTCATATTCTTAACAATCTTATGACTATGGTCACGCTATATCCTCGTGACTGGGCAAACAATTTTAATGGTATCAGAGCTTAGGTTATGATCTTGTAGACTTTATGCTAGGTTTTGATTTAGAATGAAATCTGTGCCCTAGGTATTACAATTCCAGTTATTGTTTGTGAAGGTTATTAGGTCATAGATAGTGTTCTTTTGATGACTTGATGAGAAGTGTAAGTGAGGTTCCATCATATGATGATTTGTCAGGTCATATTTGAAGGATTTGATATTTATGTCTATGTGGTTATGCATACGTGACTTATAAATACAAAAGGGAGGATTTTAATTGATATACTTCTATGATCTTATACTAGTATTGAGTGGGTGTATTTTATTCTTGAAAATTTTGTAATTGATCAGATTGGTTATTAAAACTTCTTCTTCCCATTAAAAGGAAAAGAGAGTGAGAAAAGATGAAGCAAAGGAAATCTTCCTGTTGTTTTGTGACTGATCTTTTGAAAACTCATTTGATAGTTTTGCCTAATATAGTCGACCTACCTAAGGTTTGTTTGATCTGTAGGAGATTCTTAGAGGTTTAATTATTGAATGATAGTTTACTATATGTCCTATTCAGAATTTGGAGTGCTTGATCATTATTAGGGAATTGACTATTGTAAAACTTTATTTAGGGGTTAAGGTTTGATGTTAGAGATATGACTCCTTGATTTTAGTTTATATGGAGTAAGGAAATTAATGGATAGTTCATAGTATGAAGGAAAAATTAATTTGTGGTTATTGTAGTTCACATTATATTATATGTTATTATATAAATTCTGAGGGTGTGTAAAGAATTCAGTAATATATTAGTGGACTTCCTTGGATTCTAATGTTAAGGACCGACCTTCTTTTGGATCATTGTTCTTGTTAGGGTTGACCTACATGGATTACCATAGCCTAATTTATGTGTGAGGTTGTCCCTAATTGTTTTTGAGACATGTTCTATTACTTAGAAGTTTGAGGTCCTCAATTTCTTTCTATGGACTTGGAGGATTGTTTAATATCCTGGGGAAATAAGTTTTGATGCCAGAAATGTAATTCTTTGAACTTAACTGATAAGAGTTAATGGATTGGCTCAATAGAAAATGAAGTGGATAAAACACAAGTATGTGGTAGTACTTAATTGGACTAGTGAACCATATTTTTGATTGGATATTGAAGGAGTTGGGATGGCAAGAGAGTTTATTTTGAAAGGCTATTACAATTTGAATTATAGTCAATTGTTGTACCTTTTGTTTTATATTGACAGATGGTTAGTGATTATAATTTGCAATGTACTCTTTAAGTTCTAGACTACTAGGACTATTATTTGTAAGGTTAAAAAAATAAATAAATAAATAAAGGGATTGAGATACTTTAGGGACTATTCCCTTCTAGCTGATTTATACTTAGAGATTTGTTTTCATAATAGGCAATGTAACTATAAGGAACCCAGCTCTTTAATGAGTTCCAGCCCAAGTAACATTTGGAGATTTAAGGTGAATAAATGTTACTTATTTGAGAAGATAAATTATGGTTAAGATAGAGGTTCTATGAAAGACCTTATATCAATGCTCAATTGATTATTATGGTGATTTTGGAATTTCTTTTCTTACAAAACTTGAGGAAGAGAAGATATAGTGATATACGCATATGTTGTAAATTAGTTTTGAACTTAGGAAGGATTGGAACTTTGGATGCACTGCTTAATTTTGAGGTATAGAATTAAATGGATGCTAGCATTCAATGGTCTATGGTGAATCTCAAAATTGTGGATTTCCCTTCTTGTAATTTTTGGAGAATACTTAGGCCTTGGAATTTTGTTGAAATTAATAATTGATGGAAAATCAGTTATTGTGGTTAATCTATACGAATGGGCCTTGGAAATTTTATTCATATTGGAAGGAGCTTAGAGAGCTATTTAGACTAGAGATATGTATATCTTTAAAGAATCTTATATTTTTTTTTCGTAATATGGTTGTTCTTAAACTATGGGTAATTGAGTAAGAGATTATGCGGCGGAAGCATCATGGCTCTATTTGCTTTGGAAATTTTTTTATTTTACAAATTTTGAGGGAGGAAAAGCCTACGCATATGTTGTGAAATAGTTTTGAACTATGGTGATGAGTGATAAATTTGTATAGATCGATACAATTGTGGCATTAGAGTAGTGCAGTAGAAGCGTGATAAATTGGTTCAATTTGTGATGAATTCAAAGGACTGAATTCTTATAAGTGGGGGAGATTGTAATACCCTGTTCCAAAATAAACAAATAAATAAAAAGGAGTTTTATTTTTAGGGGTAACTTAGTAATTTCCAGTATTGAAGTTAGTAATATTTATACCCTAATTGTATCATGTAAATCCTAGCCACCTTTTCACGCCTAAGATTTCTAAGTGGAGTTGACGTCCACCCCCCTCCCTCTCCTTCCCCTCTCCCTTTCTCCTTTCTAAGAAGCCAACCTGTATGCATCCAGTTAGCAAAAATTTCATCACTAAAAGAACAACACTTTATCCCATGATTCTTATTGAGGGCAGTGTAACTAGATGCTTGTGGGCCATTATGGGCATTACTGATTTGTCCTGTAAGGTTCCTTATTGATGGATAAAAGATAAAGCCAATACCAATTATATGAAGATTTCCAAGGACTTAGTCTTTTCACGTGTAAAGCATCTTTGCCTTGTTGTCACTGTGGTGTTGGATGGCATTGAGATTTGAGGTCCAAGGATCTAAGTGACAAACTTGTTTGGAATAAATTCTTTTTTTAGTTTGCTAAAAGGGTTTGCATTTGATTGGTCCTGGAAAACTACAGGGATTTTGAATTAACTTGGAATTGAGGTGGGATCTAAGGATTTTAGAAGAAGTGTTAGGGAGAAGTTCTTTTTGGCATGGCTTTTGGAGGTAAGTAACCTTATCCTAATTGATTTTATCTTTGTATATTTTAACTACTGAAAATTGTTTACAGTTGTTACAATTTATTTCTATTGTATTACTGATTTCAAGTAAAGAATTAGCACAAATATATCTGATTACTGAATATATGATGTATTTTATTTAATTGTTTTTAGCTATACTGATTCAAAGTGAAGAATAAAGAATTTCCACCAATAAATATTAGCATTGATTATAAGATTTATTTTATTTTATTGTTTTTTTTTTTTAGCTATATTGATTTAAAGTAAAGAATTATAGAAATATCACAAATAGATTTGAATATTGAATATATGATTATATATATATATATATATATATATATTTAAATAAGACATATTTTGTTAGAAACTATGATTTCATATATATGATTATGAACAATTTGACTATGAATTTATTCTGATACCTAGCCAATGGGGGTTATTCATTGGTACTCTGATGTCCAATCACGGGGATATAGCGTGACCATAGTCATAAGATTGTTAAGAATATGAATTACATTTGAATATTTGAACTATTTTGAGTCCTTAAAACTACATACGTGATTTTGGAAATGTTTGAGTGTTTGAACTATTTTGAGTCATTAAAACTGCTTATGTATTTTTTTGGAACATATTGTAAGTTATAGCTTTAATATATGGAAAACTGACTACTTTCTAAACCATCTATGATATATTTGTCAGATTAAAGTATGTAATCTATTTGCAACTCATTATTTTAAGACTAAGAAACTCCTTAGTTATTTTTAAAAATCCATAGTATATTGTAACTTTTGAAGACTCATATTACATCTTATTACTTTACAAATCTACTGCTTGATAGAACTTATTTGGATTTTGGTTACTTATTGAGTAGTCAACTCACCCCCTTTTTTTTCCCTCCAATTTCAGATTGTGGAGAATAGCAAGTTTTGGGAGTTTTGATGTTGTGTTGTGAGCAGGAAAGAAGCTTAGTAATTTTGGGATTGGATGGTCTTCTAATAGTTTTATATTTATTGGCCAATTGGCATTATGTACATGAGGTTTGAATTTTGTTCCTTTTAAATTATTAGAAATCTATTCATAATGAAATTGTTGAGGTATTTTGGATTTATTTGATTTAATTTTTGAGGATAAATTTTAGATGCTAAGAAGGCCTTGCACACTTATAGGGTGCTTACTTTATAAGCGTGTGTGTGGCGGTTGTCACATACCTGTCTTTATAGTTGGGTTCGGGGCATGACACAGAGTCTTTCTCACCCATTTGCCCCTCTAATTTCTCTGCTCCTTGCCTGCACTAGTTAATTCAGGTTTATAAATAATTAGTGTTTTTATTCATTTATTTCTTGCATTTGTTTGGTTATGCTAATTTCGTTGTTTCCTACTTGATTGTTTTGGGTTTTGATTTTCTATGCTCTTGTTTAGTATTGGATTTCTGGGGCTAATGTTGCATGGCTTGTCATGTTAGTGGTCTGTATCAGTATTTAATGTATTTGCTTATATAAATTGTTGTGTTTTGGTTAGTGTTTAAGCAAAACTATATCCTAAAGTGGAAAAAGAAGAAAGCATTAAGTTGAATCTTCATTTCGGTATCTAATTGATACTGCAAGCTGAATCTTTGTTTCGACTATAGGCATGTACATTGTGGCTTGGTTATATAGGAAAAGGTTTGGCTCTAAACATGTTTGGAGCCTTGGACTTCAACCATAAATAAGAAAATAATATGTGTCTTGTTATCTTCCTATCAGTGGTTGGAGCCTAATGCTCCAAGCATGTTCTAGAGCCAAACTTTGTCCAATCAAGTCCACAAACATGTTTTGGGATAATTCCAATCAAATCCACAACTTTTCAAAACTAACCAATTTGGTTTCAATCATAATTTAGTCCCTAAACATATGGTAGAGGAGTTTGAGTAATGTTATTTGTATTTTTTTAAAATACGTGTGAGTGAAAAAAAATGTGTGAAAATGTATAATATTGTTTAAAAACTGAAAATGAATCGTTAAACAACTCTATCAAACGGGCCTAATTTTTTAACTCTCCCTTGTCTCTCTTCTCCTCTCTGACCCAAACCTCTCTTCTCTCTTCTCACTCTAACCAACGATACATAATCGACGAAACCAACAGCTACCCATCGGCAGTGAATCTTGGTTTCTGCACTACTGTATTTGAGGTTTGGCTTGGAGTAGGTTTGATTTGGTATTTTCTATGTGGGTTGGATTTTTTTTTTTTTTTTTTTTTTGAATTGGTGGTGGTGGTTTTCTGTTTGTGGGTCTCGTTGATGATGGATTTGGGTTTAAGAAGAGATAGGTTTTGTTGAATTTTCTGGTGTTTCTGGGGTGGGTTTGTGAACCTTGAGTTGTGTGAGTGTTGTCTATTTTCTATGTATGTGAATTGTGGTTTGTGGGTAAGAATTCAAACCCAATCTCTCCTTTGTTTGGATACTTCTTAGATTTGGGCAAGCATTCTTCAAGGGACAATGACACTGATCTAGTGGTGGGGCCATCTCATGGCATCGATAATTACAGATTTGGTTTCAACAGTGGTGGTGCGTGGGTTTAGTGGTTTGGGTGGCTGAAATTGGTTTGGTTTGGCCGTGGGTTTTTGAAGTAGTTTGATTTGGGTAGCTGTGACCGTGGGTCTACGGTTTATGGTTTTAGTTTGTGGTGGTGGGCTTTGTAACGATGGTGGTGAGCCAATGGTTGTGGTCTCAACGATTAGATTTGTGGGTTGTGGTGGTTTTTTTTGGGTGCGATTTGAGTTCGGACTTGTGGGTTGTGTCATGAATTGCGATGTCTGTGGATTGTGGACCTTTGGTGTGTTGTGCTTTGGTGGTTGGGTGTCTTGCCATCTGAGTATTGGTAGTCATTATGGTTGTTTGAGAGGAAAAAGAGATTTGAGATAGAGTGAGAGAGAGAAGAAAGAGTCACAGAATATCTACCTAACTAACGCTATTTAGGGACTAAGTTGTGGGGATATTTGCATACTAACATTGTGAAGGGATAGAATATAGTAAGTTAATACAGGTTTGAAAGATTATTGGAAACTAGCATCTCAAGTTTTACAAACTCGAGTTCCATTTAAATCTCGAGGCTTAAAGACTCGCTTCCTGCTTGTTGAGTTTGCTGAGTTGGACAGGTTTATGCCACATAAATCTCGAATTTTTTACACTCGATTTCAAATAGATAAAAAAAAAAAAGTTCAAACACAAAAAAAAAAAAAAAAAAAAAAAAAAAAAAAAGGAAAGGAAGTAGAAGAAAGAAAGAAAGAAACCCATAAGAAAGAAGGAAAGAAGAAGAAGATCCACAACAAAGAAGAAGACCCACGACACACACAAATCCAGTCTCCATCAAGCACTTCCCAATCGTTGATCTATGGTACAGTTCATGACCTCCATCACCGAGCAAAAGATCTGAATAAATTACACACAACTCTTAAAGATGTGAATGATTTGAAAGAAAAAGCTATGGAAGAGAGATGAACAAGATTGAGACTTTTTGTTGATTTTTCAACCAAAACTACCTCAGCTGGTCTAATGCCTATGAGGGCATTGCTTGCTTTTTGTTGTCTTGGTTTGTATTGAAAAGGGTCTTGTTGCTTTTTGGGTTTTGAAGGGTTGAACATTTGCTGGAGATTGGTAGGGTTGGTTCTTGATTGGAGCTTCTTCTTTCTAAAGTCAAGTAGGTTTTTGGGGTTGACTTGAACTCGAGTCTAGAGACTCGAGTTCCACCTAGATTTCACGTGGAATTTTTATTCACATCAGCTGTCTCAGAACTCTGGAACTCGAGTTTTTAAAACTTGATTTGCTATTGAACTCAAGTTTTAAAAACTCGAGATGCTAGTTTTCCACTTTCTTTCACAACTTGTCAACTAACAAAATTCTTCTAATAATAAGGTTAAATGAAAAAAAAAAAAAAAAATCCTAAGTTGTGCTTGGAACCAAATTGGTTAATTTTGAGAAGTTGCGAACCTGGCATTACCCCAAACCTCAAGGCTAGTTAGTGAAATTTACCCTAAAATATAATACTCCCTCCGTCCTAATTTATTTGTCCTTTTTGAAAAGTCAAACTTTTAAAGAAAACATCATTTATTGTCTTGTATGCCTTATAATAATGTATAAGTTTACAAAACTACCCTTAAATAAATTTATCAGCTTTTTAAAAATAGTTATTCTTAATGAGGCAACTAAAAAGATGCCCCAATTAAATTGATTTTTTTAAATATTAGTTAGTTTTCTTTTCAAATAGTTTTGAAAATAAAGTAGCGGTATAATAGGAATATTAGTAAACTAATAATTTTTATTTTTAGAAACATGACAATATTTTGGGACATCCCAAAATAGAATAGAGAACAAACAAACTAGAACGGAGGTAGTATGATTTTTTTAGAGTAGAACTACAAAGCCTACAATCACTTCCTTTATTTGACTATTAAGTTGTGTCCCTCCAAATGATGAACATACCACTACTTTAGGCTCTCTACAGTTTCTGTTGATACCCCACCCATATGCATAGCACCACCTATAATCTAGAAAAGAGTAGCTTTTTTTTTTTTTTTTTTAAATTGTAGCTCACTGTGTCAATTCTTATAACAAGTTTGCAGTTTATTACAGAAGTTTATTATCATCCTTAAATTCTACTTTTTCACTTTTCTATTATGGGGAAGACGAATTGTTACTAGTAACTTTGCTTATGGTTGGTAAAGGTTTCTAGTGACCAGGTCTATTCTAGTTGTCTTTTGGCAAAGAAATTCTTAGACTCTCACCAGGAAAAATGCCAATAATTCTTCTTAATATTAGTATCTTGAAATTATTAACTTTCTTGTTTCGTCATTTATGACAATGTTATTTCTTAGTAGTCCATGTATTAAATTGTGGCTGATATTTTGGCCCTTTGCTCTGCATAATTTTCCCTCTTCTTTTTAGTATTACTTTGAATGTGGGATCCGTGATAATGGTGTAGACTCTCTTTTGGGATACATGCCATTGTACCATGATATGTGCACTGCTGCTATGATCACTCAGTTTTGCAGCTTCAAATATTCTGACTTCAACCTCTTTTGGGTGAACACGTTTTTGTCTAGCAATGTTTCTTTGGAAAATGGCATATCAGATAGGATAAGAATCTGTTAGCTGTTAATTTCATTATGTCACATACAGAGTAGTTCAATTGATTGGCATAAAGAAATTTTAACATACATTTGCATTTGGGGTTGAAAGATATATCTTGGTAGCATGATGGAGATTGTCTTAAAATGATATATAAGGCAAGTATGATGAAATGTCTAATTAAAGCTGGTATGTAATAAGAATTGAAATCGGATTGTGTATGATTCTGAGCTTTGCCTTGCAATATTGCAGCATTAGATTCCTTTTTTTCTTAAATTGATGGTGAAAAGTTATCTTGTAAAGCAATCGAGAAACAAAGTAAAACCAGAAAGTGTTCAATATCTTCTTGTTGGATGTCAGAGTAGAGCAACATGAATTTTGGCAAGATATTCAAATTTCTACAAAAACAACCTTGAACTACCATCAAACTTACATTCGTAGTCTTTTTTTCATACAGTATCAAGCATCCTACTAAACTAGAATTGACTAACTATAGATGCTTATTTTGCTGATTAACTTGACTACTAGCATTGGTGAAAGTGGAACAAAACTTCTCTATTTGTAGGAATTAGATGGAAGTAGTGCACAGGATCTCAAAGGAAAACAGTTCTTGAAGGTTTAAAAGCCTACCCTTCTCTGTATTCAGGGGAGTTATTGAGTAAAGACAAAATCAAATGTTAACACAACGAAAATTTTCTTAGCGCAATTACAAATAACAATAGTTGTCAAAGTTGAGTTGAGTTATCAAATAAAATAACTATAAAACTTGGTTATTATATGCAACAAACAATTATTGAAATCAATATTTTTATTACCAATATGACTGTTTGAATGCTTTGTTGTACATAAAAGCTAAAAACTAAATGAATAAGTTAAAGGCAAACGGAAAATAAATTCCTCACTCATTAACATAAGCCTAAAAGTAGATAAGACTATTCATAAAAATATGTTTCCAAATGTGGCATTTATTTGAATCAAATTTGAGCCTCAGTACAGGCTTGAAAATTTTCTTTTTCTGCTGCAAGAATGGCCCATGGTCAAATAACCTAGCAAACATGCATCTTTTTACTTGGAGAGAGAGAGATGGAGAAACTTAAAAGGAGAGGATTCGCTGGCACGAGTGTAAATATATATTCTAGACTAGGTCGAAATGAGATTTGAAGCTTAATATAGTTTCGTATTACTGGTCCCAAGTATGTAAGCGTTTAATTTTAATTTAACCACAAGTCCACTTTTTGTAGGTTGAAAATTTGAAATAGAGTTAAATAGTTTTTTTTTTTTTTTTTTTTTGGGGAGAATAAAGCTGTGATTTCTATTAAAGGAGCAAAATCGACTTGAAATACAATATTAAAGTGTGTAGGAACATTACAACAAATTTTGAACGTGTATGTTCTAAATAGGTATGAATACCATAGCCTGATACTTTTTATTTTTTTGGATATTTTGATAGTTACAATAGTTACAACAATGGAAGACTTGAATCATATACATTTCTATTGAAAATATTCTTTTTGCTAACAACATGTCTCATGTCCAACAACTTATTGTGGGCCATTAATATTGTTATTTTTTATTTTTTTTTTATTTTAAATAAAGTTTTAACCTATGGCGTCCGTTTTTTATAATTGTGCTCATTATCATCAGTCCAAAACCCCAATCAATTTCTAAGACATTAATATTGTTAGTTGATACAATGGCATTCTCCAATATCTCCATCTCCATTACTTGGCCTTGAATTTGAAAGTGTGAAACAATATATGAAAACTTGGAACCATCATATTTGAGAATAGGGCATCTTATCCCAGAGTATGTGCCTTTATTTAGATTCTTTCTATTTTGGAAAATTTTATCCAAACTGGATCCATTAAGTCATTGACAATCCTGTTTCACATTTAAGTAATATATAATCTATATTACAAGAATTGGATCAAAGAGCGTCCAATAAATTGATTAGAACTAAAATCCATCCAATCAAAAGAGGATTCTTTATTTGTCTTCCCCTGTGCTTTTTGCAGAAATAAAATTGCTGAGAGATATGTCACTAAATTGTTTCTATAAAACCAATCATTCATCTATAATGATGTTCACTCTTGTTTGGTTTTTGTACAAGGACAGACCACAGATGATCATCTCTTACAGAATGGAGCAGTTCCCTTGATCTCTACTGAGAAAAAGAAAAATTCATGTGTCATAAGAACTGAAAATTCTCTGATTTCAATTTAGAAGTGAGAAGATGCATACTTCTTTATGTCCTCATAATTGCCCAATGCTTGCATGAATTTAAGCCAAAGTGGACCTGTTTCCTGAAGATTCACATTCTTTGGCCCTGAAATGTAAGCCTGAACAACAAACTGTGGAGTCCTTTCCCTATTTACAACCATTGAATGAGAAATGAGTTGCTAGTTGCTTAGGAAATATTATTGCAGACAACAAATCTCACACAGCTAAATGAAACTTTTTGTAGTCAGAAGGCTTACCTCCCTTCATATTCTGATAACCAAACCAAATAGGCTGCACCAAAGTACATAGACACGAACGGCTTGGTTAGATCATCAGCTGAATCAACTCTATAAGCCCTGTAGCCCAATTCCCTATACACAAGAAGAAGTTCAAGAAATGCAGACATTTGTTTAAAATATATATATCACAAACGGCTTTGTTTCTTGTGACAATCACAAGATTTTTTTTATTTTTTTTAAGTCTATCTTTGACAGTCATTTGAAATGCAGGCATACTAGGTTCAAATTACATGGCCTAATTGCATTGATTAGTCAATATCAATCTAGTAAACACTCCACTTGCATGGAAGAACTTAGTCAATACAGACACTAAACAAGGTTAAAATCAAATTAATTCATATTGATAAGATGTCCCAACACCCCCAAAAGGAGCCAAAGTAATCAAATTTCTTGTTAAGATTAGCCAAAAGGTGAAAGTAAATCAGATGCTAAGTATGTTTATGTCACATACATGTAAAGCCAGAAAGCTGTCGAATAGTCAATTCCCATTATTCCAGTACGTGGTCCAACTCCATTTACAAAACGCAGGCTAACAACTTCCGCAAGAGCACAAAGACATGTCTGTACAGAAAGTTAAGTTTCAGGAAAAAACGAATTACCAAAAAAAAAAAAAAATGTACAATAAGCAGAAGAATGGTACGGAAGACATAAAAAGTTGGGATAAAAATTTAAAATATATATATCCAGGAAACTGATACACCAAACCAAAATGCCAGATAGCTTAATTATGTTCTTGGTTCCCTAGCTCCAGGGAATCTCCAAATTTTGTTTAAAGAAAGGAATATTAATATTAAAGTTCTCCATATCATAGAAACCCAGAAAAATCAATGACCTCAACTTGGAAACTGCTAGGTCAAGCCTGAAAGATCACAGATCCAACAGATGACTTTGCAACATGCAGCATTGGTTGGGGAAAACTAATACAGTATAAATTTACAGTTTTTTTTTTCTTGCCCCATCCTACTGCCGATATAGAGTAACACTTCAAGATTTACCATTGTCAAGAAAAATCCTTCAAAAAATACTCTAGCAATATAGTAGAATGCAATTAAAAAATCACCACAGGATACAGTGAATGGGAAGATTGATGCTTGATTTATAAGAAATAAGGAAATATTATATGCTTGCACAATATACAAACAGAAAACTTGAAGTGAGAGCTTGAAAGGGAAAGTGCATTTTCAATTTTACAGTAAATGAAGAATTTCATGAAAAACATGAATACAAATTATTAAATTATCCAAAAAGAAATGAAAATGTTTATTTGGCATATTCTCTTAAACTCTATAGTTTATGGTATGCAACAAGCCAACAATTTGATGAACCTACATTGCACAATGTCACACATGATAAGGGCTAGACATGACCGTAACATACCTATTCTCAAAAATAAAATAAATAAAAAAACTGCCATGACCCGACATGCCAACAACAAAAATCCCTTTAAGGTGAGGGGGGCATGAACCTAACTTATAAGTTGCAATGTAATGAAAAACTAAAGAGACTTGTTTGTAACGAGAACAAATTGAAACATCACACACCACCCCACATCACAATTCACAAGGACTTGAAATATCTCTAACAGGCTAAAACTAAAATAATTAAGAGAAAGAAAATGATCACGGAAATAACTTAGACACAGCATTCTAGAGTGTGTGCATGATGGTCTGCATATGCACATTTTATGCATATTACAAAAAAAAAAAAAAATTTAAAAAACTATATTGGAGTTTTTGCCCCTACAATCTTGTTTTGGAACACTCTCAAACTAAAATATATTGTCAAGAACTCTCATCAATAAGAACACCACTACTACTGGTAAAACCAAATTTTCTACATTATGTCATACACATTTTGAGTATTTTAGGTATGTGTCTGCATCTCGTGTATAAAAGTTCCCTCTGTATCCCACAGTGAGGCACTGCGTCATTCCTCAAATTAGGATTTTCTTTTTCTTTTTCATGCTGGACACTCTCATCTATGTTAAATATGCAGCTGTTTCTAAACTTTTCTCAACCAAAAAAAAAAAAAATGCTGCAGTATCTTACATGTATCTGAAACAGCCATTCTCTGAATATAGGGCAGAATAAGTGAAGACTAATATATATATATATATATATATATATATATTTATCAAGGAGATTTTTCAATTAAGAAAAGCAAAAATATAAACAAATTATAGTAATGAAAAAAAAAAAGGTACTACAATGATCGTGATTATAAAGTCACATAACACCATCTCCATTACAAGATCCACAGAATTTTTCTAGTAAGTGCATACTTACAGGTTTCATATGTTTTGTGAGGAAGTGTTTGGTCAAAATGATTTCTGCAACTGCCTGCAAGAAAATTTCAATATCACTGAGGGTGACATGTTACATTCATATAAGTTTTGATTGTGGAACAGCAATATAAGAATTACGGGTATGATTAAGATATTAAACTGAGCCATTATCATTATCTACATCTTCTCTTAAAATTAAAATTAAAATGCAAATCAGTATAACTTCCCACGTTTTGGCAATACATAATAACTATATTAAGATCAAATGAACTTTATATTTTTGATAAATTCAATACTTTAATGCCCCACTCAGTTACAAACTTTATATATAAAGTCATTCATCAAATCCATCCCATCTATTTCATGAAAAGTAGAATATAAATGTGTTTGCTTATAATTATTAAGCAATTTAGCAAACAAAATCAGAATGTGGTAGGTTAAGTATGAAGAAATTCTTAACAAATATGCATTATTGACCTATTAATTAACAAACTTTAGGAATGTTCACTCTAATGGATTCTTACCTTTAGTTCCACCCGTGAAAGATAGGGTCTCTTTTTGTTATCATGGGAAAAGCGCACTTTTCCCCGTATCTCTCCCGATTTAGTCCACTCTTTCAGGACCTCAGGATGGCTCCACAATTCTTCCATGTCTTCTGGAGAAGCTTTGGTGTCCCAATATGAGTATACACCTGCTTCCTCATCAGAGACACAAAGGAGATTGTCCATTTTAGTAACAAAAATATAAATGAAAGTATAAATGAAAAAAAAAAATCCAAATATAGAGGACTCCTAGCAAGACTAGGAAGTTAATGACAAAATCTGCATGATTTGAAGTTGAAAAAATGTAAGGACAACTAAAGAAGCATTAATGATTAAACGTTAGAACACACTAAATATTTTTTAAAGGGTGCATTGGTCATCCAGGTCATTTGTATTTGTTATGATTTCAGAGATAATTTTGTTTTTCCAATGAAAAATTCTAATCCGTATGAGCATAATTTGTACCAAAGAAGTATTAGTATAATTTGATCTTTAGCAGTCATCTAGCATGTTCTGTTTTGTAAATAGCATCTTTTACTTTATTTGCACTGCATCACTGATCAAAGAATAATAAATACGCACACTAGAACAAGTCAGCTAGCATCGTATTAATGCTTCTTGATTTACTTTACTCTAAAAATTATAGAAACCTCCTTTTTTATCTTTATGTATTCCCATTAAAAGCAGTAAATTGGGAAGTTTATAAAATTACAAAGGAAGTAAAAATGCTAACTTTATTGATATAGAAGTATAAGGTTTAAACAGTGATAGGTAGATTCAAATGTTAAGAACTCTGCAAAATATTGATTATGTTGTTACTAATGACAAGACAAGGAATGGCAGACAATGAGCTTTAGCGCAAACAGCAATTCCTCCCCAATAAGAATGGGGTACAACACAAGATCATGGTTTCTTGATCCATTTCATTTTTCTGTAAATTACCAACCATAAGAAAAAAGCGACAGCACTTTGCTTCACCATCTCCGTAGTTCTTTTGAATTATGACCCATCTTAATATATATATATATATATATATATATATAAAAAATTACAAAAATAGAGTAAAATGTTAAGAACTCAATGATCATAACATGATCAAATAAGCAATTTGAAAGAAAATTGCCTCAAATTCCTATTTTGATTTTCTTTAAGTGGAAGGAAAGTCTACTCCTTATAAAAGAAGTAATTTGGTATTGTATTCATAGAATGGAGAGATGTCTGATACCACTCAAACAATGCACGTTGACAGTTTCAGCTCATATGATACCACTCAAACAATGCATGTTGACAGTTTCAGCTCATAGATAACTATACAAAAGCCGTGCATGAAAAATAAAGTAACTGGATAAAGGACAACCTGTGGGCTTTGAATTGGGTGGAGGGGAAGAAGCATATGGAGGTGAAGCAGTAGCAGAACCAGGTGGAGGTGTAGGAGCAGCAGAAGCAGAAGCAGAAACATCTCGACCATCTTCAAAAAATTTTCTGAAAAAAGATATGATAAAAAAGCAATCAGTTTCAGATAACTCAGAGTTTATTAAAGTGATCTTACAAGACACTGATTTTTCATAAAAGTATTCTACTTTGCAGTAATGCAGTTACATGTGTAGCAATTATAAATATTGAGCATGACATTCCTTAGCACCATGCCACATGCTAACTCACATTTTTTCCGCAATAACTAGATATTAGTGTTATGAATAAATAAATGAAGACAAAACAAAGCTTTTACCCACTCATTGAGAGAAAGGAAAGATAGGAAATGTTCAATCATATCCAGAAAATTTTCATTACTTATTCATCAAACATACCACATACCCACATCCTGGTGATGCACACAACATATTTCCACTGGTCCTCTTATCGGTGATCTAAATATTTTTCAAAATGATAGGCTTGTCATAAATACAAATCATCATAATGAAGAGCAAACAACCACCTGGATGGAAGACTTTCTTTGACACAAAGATACCGTTTCCAATATGGCAAAGTTGACTTATGAGTTGCCTTTTTCGTACCACCTTTATATGCCCTAATTATGAACTCTTCAGTTCTCTCTCTGCAGATAGGAAGCATTAATATCTTATCACTCAAGAAACTCAATATGGTAATCAAGTCAACTATTGCTATTAAATGTCATTTGCACACAAACGGATATATTAGGAGCCACAAACATGAAAGGAAGATGGATCAACCAGACCAATATTTGGTAACTTACTTTTGGTCATAATTTGATAGCCATTTCATGTAGGCAGCACCAAGATATACGCTTACAAAAGGCCAGTACAGAAGCTCTGGATTCCTTACCACTTCATACGACCTGTAACCCAACTCACTGCAAGCAAGTTGCAGTTTCACCCAACCAAAATAATATTAAAAGTGCATAAACAAATATTGTCAACCTTTACACATTTGAAAGAGGATCAGGACATGCAGTTAGTACTTGAACAGCCACTTTGCAGATTCTATTGAAAGTTGCATGATCCCTATGGTAGGCTCCTTATTCTTTTTGTCAGACCGAACAGCAAGAGGCTGTCTGTCGCTTTCAAGTTCAGCAATAGCACATATCATGTCCTGTAACAAGGAAAGGATAGTCAAACATGGAAAACTCAAATCGAATTGCAACTAACACTTACTCGGTAATTTTGAAAAAAAAAATTGCTTCATTTGTCAATTCACGCAAAAGTTACACTCTACTTCAAAGCCATAGATGGAATCAAAAGCAAATTTTTAAGTTTTTGAATTGCACTGCCTGCTTTTGAATTACATAGTGTTTAAGCTTTTCCACTTCTCACTAATGACATTTAAGAGGAAATCCAAAATAAGCCTTGATAATCATGGTTAGAAATATGGCATTAAGTGAAAAGGAGCACAAACTTATGTACTCAAGATTCTTTCATTGTTCTCAACTATAGTATATATATCAGAAAATTAGAGTCATTACTAACATTACAATAGAAGTCAATGATTCAATTTGAATTATATGTTTCTGTAAAAAAGGAAGTCAAAGAAAAGTTCCTTGGAAGACTAGATGGACATCATTGGGCCCAAGTGTGGTCAAGCTGATTGGTGCTTTAACTGGAACATACATTCTCACTTTTGTCACATAATCAGCTCAAAGTTATGAACAACCTGTGTTAGCCACATATGACATGGGCATGCACAGGTGTTAGGCATGCATATTGTAGGAAGGTACGAATACCTAACTCCAACTAACATAGAATCTTACCAGCTATACGTGTGTGTGCAAGCATGTGTCTATGCTTTGCTTTCAATAAACTTAGCCAAAAATTACTTCCAAAAGGACCAGGAAGAGGCCCAAATGCACTTCTGCTGAATACATGTTCGCACTCTCATTTATATTTTCTTTATGTGAAAGATGCATTAGATTGGCTCCAACCTCAAATTTCGCAAAGTTCAAGTATTAGAATCCTTATTTTCATTTCAATTTGAGGATGAAAATTTGATCACCAATGTCTGGTAATGATGAGTATTTTATTAGTCATTTGTATCTTCTTTAGGGGACTAAACCATCAAAATTATATTCTCCATCAACATTCTCTTACTTAAGCAGGTCTTTGATGAAGCATTCAATAAAGATACCATAAATCATTCTCAAACAAAAACCACATAGAAGACAAAGATGCATTGATTCTTCTTCACTAGGACAGCCATGACATAGATTATAAAAGGCAAAGGCTTTAGAAATAAAGTTGATTCACGTTGCTAATTCTGTCAACTTCAAACCTCCCAAAACAAAATTATGGATAATTATACACAAGTAGGTGACCAGTGATAATGGAACAAAAGGAATGCAGAGAACTTTGATCCACAAGCCAAGCCAGGAGACCAGTTAACTTAGAACTTTAAAAACATAGTTTCATCATAATTCCTGGAAGTATGCTAGATTAGCACTGTTCGATCTTCGCCATGGTGATAGCAAAGGCATTTTAAGATGAGTAATTACCTAACATAAATTTGTTAAAGACAGCTATTTTTCCCCAATCAGATGTCAAGAACTTCGAAGATGATATATTTATACATATGCTTAGTCAAGAGGGACAAAATAAGAATAGGTTACGGAAATGACCGTGAGAGAAGAAAAAGAGACTATACATGGATATATCGCATAGACTTAGATATGTGACAAAAGTAAATTCTCATTGATATTGGCCAAAGGTGAATTATAATTATAAAGCTAACAGAAATAAGTAAACAAATGAAAAATAAGAGACTGAAAACAAGGGAAGGCCAATAGGACATAAACAAGTTTAGTAAAAGTTCACTTGTCACAACTTAAGTGATGACAAGATATCGAAAGAACATAAAAGAAGAATATAATCCTGTTTTCTGATCATCTACAAAAATATAAGAAAATATAGGTGCATTTGGTAGTAATTCATTTTCATAATGATGCAAATGGTGCCAAGAGTCTTGTAGTTTAACTAACACTTCCTAAAGTTTCCAATAGAGATTTTTAAGTTTCAAATTCCCCCTCCCCCAACTATTAAACTGTCAAAAATATTATGATGCAAGTGATAACAGATACCAACCAATCAACCATTCATCCTAAGGCCAAACACATATCACAAATGAATACCATTAAAGCACTTTAGTAATGCATCAACCAATCTTAAGGGCAGGAAAGTAGAAACTGAAAAGAAGAGAGATCATTTGCAGACATTAAATCCACACTACGAACAGTTTGCAGCAAATACTAAGCTTTTAGACAAAAAGTTCCCCTGCTTAATCAGTTGACCATTATTTATGGCTTCATAATCTGTTTAGTTTCTATAATCCTGAAACCATCTCCTACGGTGTTTTCTGTAAAACACTGCACTTTTCTTTTGAACAAATGAGAATAGATGCCAATTTAAAGATCCAAACAATGATTTTAAACATTTAAATGCACATGCACACACGCGCACACACACACACATTCAGATATATATTCAAGTCCAACTGATGATTTAGCATTTAAACAGAAGTAACTCTTTGAGTAGGGTGACATTTTTGAAAAGAAGATGTACCAGATCTATCTGTGAATTGAAATGCCTGGAGGTAATAATCTCAGCTACAGCCTAGAAAAATATCATAACAAATTAAAATTAGATAACAAATGTTAATGTTGCATCTAAACATATCACAATGAAGATCAAGAAATATCAACTTAAACTTATCGCATGACCTTTTTTTCCTGAAATATTGGAGGGTTATCATTTCAAGATGAAAGTAAGCTTTCAGAAAACCAAAATATAATTTTGAACCAAGTCAAATCCAAAAGTAAGAATAATATAATTATAGAACATATGTTACTTTAAAAGATGACTAACAGTTACTATGATTTTCTCCATAAAAGAAAGAAATTTGGTTAACCTTCATCTCGATCTGTGTCAAAAAAGGTTGTCCATCTGGATCACGTGATAGGTGAACTTTCTGGTCTCTAGACTCTCCAGCATCTAACCATTCATTGCTTACTTCAGGAATATTCCACATTGCTTCCATGTCGGAAGGGTCAATGCAATCATCCCAATATTTGAAGCTGACAGCCATCATAGCAATACTATGGAATTTTTCCTAAAACATATGACAATGAAAACAAGAGCAATTCAGTGTGCAGTAATGCACAAAGTATTAACAAAATGTATTATATGTGTTTGTATGTGTGCATTACATAAACGAAGGTGAAAGACATATGTGCAAGAAAATAAATAAAAAATAAACCATAATTCCTTCAAATCCACACCTCTAAAAATACAGGTTAATAATTACTAACATAAGTCTGAAGCTTCCCATTAGGTAGTTATTTGTAAGTGGCCCTTAAAATTATTTGCTATCAATGGACCAACAAAAAATGCTCTAAAATAACTTTTAACAACATTAAAAAGGTTGGATAGAATGTGTAATTCTGCCATTAGGTTGTTAAGTACCTCCAAATTTCCAGGGATGTGGAAGCTCATATCAGCTCCAAATTCATGAACGTTCATTAAATTACCTTGACCCTTATTTAGTTCTAGGAAAGAAGAAAGAAAGGAAAATTTTTGCATAAAAAGATAAATCCATTTTCAAATTTCTCCTTCTTCTACCATATTCTTTTAAGAGCAAAAACACTAAGAAGAAAATTGAATACGGATAAACATAAAGCAATCAGGACTTGTCATGTAACAAAAGGAGCCTAAAATTAAATTGACAAAGCCAGATGACCACTTAGAAGAAAGATGTATAAACAACACACTTTCTTTAGGATTGAGAGCACAATACAGGCATAGTAATGAGGAGACAAATCCCAAATAAGCAAATCATTACCCACAAGCAGACCTTCTACTAGACAGAGAGCACGAGGTGCATTTAGATATACTGCAAGCTGAAATCATAACTTTGAACTCTAAATTATTTAATGAAATTTCTGTTTTCCATATAATTTTCTGGGAACCAATATTGATAAATGAAATTCCTCCTTTTTTAGCATATGCGTGTTGGTGTCAACTTCTTTGAAAATCTCTCCAACAGAGAAAATGCCATTCAAAAATGAGAAATTATTCAAGAAGAACCATTATTATTAGTTCACCTCTCCTAGTAGCAGAGGCCCCAAATCCAAATCTATTTGCATTGTTGTACCAACATATTTGAAATTCTCTCTAAATTCCAAACACCCAAACTCCACAACCAATAAATCATGAATTTCAGGTTCCACAAAATCCAGTCCAAATTAAACCCATTTCCCATACACATTCATGCCATGCCTCCATTTGTTCAATCCGCTCATCCCTAACACTAAATTCTGAAAGCCAAATCAAACACCTCCCCCTAGTGATCTCCCCTCCCATAACCTTTATCATTGCAAATGACACAAATCGTCATACCCAATGCACAAAACTCCCACCTCTATGGGGTTTGGGAAAGGCATTGGTAGGCGACCTTATCCTCAATTTTTTGGAGATTCCGGGACTCGAACCCACAACATGTTGCTTTGGATGGAAGGCACTTGTCATCACATCAAGGCCCAGCCTCATGCAAATGACACAATGTCAAAAATAAATCACACCCAAAGTAAATACAACATATTTTCATATGCAATCAAGAAAACAAACATTTTACACAAAATACCAAACGAAGCAACCCCATTGGCTCACACAAAAGACACAGATAAAACAAACCCCAAAAGTGTACAACATGGTTGCATCCCATTATGTTAATACCAAAAACTTTGAAACCCAAAAAAAAAAAAAAAAAAAAAAAAAAAGCAATAACATTAACATCCCAGATACACAAACACACAGAAATGGAGGAGAAAAGAGGAAGAGGGGGATTACCGGAAGGGACTACAATGGGTAGGAGGAAAAGGTTTTCCTCCTAAGCAGCTTGGTTATGAAGAAAACGACAATGAGAATGAAAAACAACAATGACTAAGAAAAGAATGAAGAGAAATGAAAAAAATGGGTATTTTGTGGATGGGGCACTTGAGGTTGATGGTGGACCATTGTTGTTGCTTGCCGGGAATGTTGGTGAAAAAGGACCGTTAGTTGCAGAGGTTGTCAGAGTGTGACACTTGGCTCGCCATGCTGTCCAGTCTTAGATTGTAAGGCAATTTTTTTTTTTTTTTTAGATGAAAGATAGAATGTAAGGCAAATTTGGACATTGATGGTTTTTTTTTTTTTTTCTTTTTTTAAAATAAATTTGTTGATACATAATGTTCGAGAATGTTCCTAAAAAAAATTAAATGAATTAATTAAATACAATAAAATTATGAACACACAAAAAAAAAAAAATATAATTTTAATATATTTTTTTAAGAGGATTGTTTGTATGGTGGTAGGCAAATTTGGACAGTGATTCAATCTTCTTCTTCTTTTTCTTTTTTAAAATAAATTTTTTGATATTTTAAATGTTGGAGTATTTAAATATTATAAATAATTTAAATGTTCCTAAAAAATAAATGAATTAATCAAATACAACAAAATTAGGATCACAACAAAAATTCACAAAAATTTCGAAACATCCTTCAATTTGCATACAACCTCACCACCTGGACTGGGAACAATCAGCAATTTCAATTTTTTATTTTAAGGCATCATGTATGAGGTGGTAGTCAAATTTGAAAGTATTGTGAAATTGTGATGAATTTTTGTTGTGACTATAGAAGGACTTAATTCAATAATAAATTGGTAAATTACATGTGAAGAAGTGAGAATTTCAAGTGGTAATTGAGTTTAAGTGAGAAATTAATATTTTAGTAAAAAGTTGAATGGAAGAGAGAATAAATTTATAAGCGATTGAAATTACTACTTGCCTATAAAATACCCTAAAATCTCATATTTGGGCCATCCAAATATATGGTGTGATGCATATGATTGCAAACTAATAATATAATTGATAGTGGTGATAGATGAGGCTCGAATTCAAGAAAATTGAGTTAGTTACATATGGTCAAAGACTTTTAAAATATATACAAATAGTCAATTTTGTTAAATTAAATATATTTCAAATCATCATCTCAAAAAAAAAAAAAATATATATATATATATATATATTTCAAATCAGATATTTGAGGCCTCAATTAAGTCAACATACAGATCAACAATTTTGACCAATCGCCTATAATGTTTCTACACAAAGTTTTGAACACAAGACTCCTAAAAATTCTGCTATTGTATTTTTTAGATATGATAAAATAGATTCTTACCACCCCATGAAGATCACTATTTATCATTAAATTAAAACATTAATCGCATTTTCTGTGTTGATCTGTATTGCAATATTATTCAATACAGCTGAACAATAGGGAAGATTACAAAACGTGTTTTTAGGAATTTTTCCTAGTCAAGTTTGTTTGTTTGTTTGTTTTTTTAGTTATAAAAAGTGACAAAGAAACATTCAAGTCTAAACTATTTACAGTTAGAAGAATTAAGCGATGTTACTGAAGCACAAAATTCTTAGCTTCTTGGCTAAGGTTTTAGTAATTGGAATTAATCATGTTCTTATCTTTACCATCATTTAAGCTAACTAATTATATTGAAATCATAATAATTCATAAAAAGTAGACCCTGACAACATGTACTACTTTCTAAATCATCTTACTGAATGTAGACTTAAAATCTAAGAAACAAAGATGATAAGCTAAAAATAATAACAATAATAATAAAAGGTGTCTTTCTGATATGCTATAGACTTGTAGTCTAAAATTTTAGCAAAAAAATAGACTTGTAGTCTCAAAGAAGTTTTTTTTTTTTTCTTTGAGAATCTAGTCTCAAAGAAGTTAATAGGGAACTTCTCAAATGTTACAGTATTAGCTACCAATTAGAAACATTTACCATTTCATATTTCATCCTTACGAAAGAGAACAAGTCAACATAAAGCCTTACTCTTTATTTATTTTTTGATTGAAACATAATTCCTAACTCGAAATTACAAAATCGAAACCAAATTTGCTGTACAATTTTATTTTATTTTCATTTTCATTCAAATTATAAAGAAAACAAGTATACCTTATATCTAACAAGAGCATTAATTCATCAAAGGCAAGTTCTTCTATCTTAAGTATTAAAAACATTGCGTGATTCTAATTAACTCAACTAGTAAAATCTCTAATGGTTAAATAAGAGATCTAAGGTTCACTCCCCGCCTACATCAAAAACCGATTGATATTTTGGTCTGATGATAAAGAGTTATTATTAGGAGTGGGCGACATAGGTTGAAACTTTCTAAAAAAAAATTTTATAAAAAACATAAAATTTATAAGACATTAACTTAATTATTTTACTATATAGTTTCCAACTTTAAGGATATATAAATTATTCAATTCATAGATTCCAGTAATCTCAAGAAAAAAAATTTGGTAAGAAGAAGATGAAAATATTTACAAAAATACTAATAACAATAAACAACAACAACAACAATAATAATACTAGTACTAATAATAATCTATTACTGATTAGGAAGTTCTTCCTCAATTGCGAGCTGTTTAAATCCTTAATTAGCAGGGTGGTCTCTACTCATCCTCGATTCGAAGTAATATTTCTTGTTTTGAATTTTCTTGGAGTAAAGCATTTCAAGGGCTTTTTACATATAAAAATGACTTGCTTAATGGTTTTTGAATGCCTCACAAAGCCTATAAATCCTGATTTTCCATGTTCAAATAGTCACTTTAATCTTGATTAAGCAATTTAATTTTTGATATACACCATTGTAAATTTCTTTAAAAAAACCCTTTTCCTTTCTCCCCGTATATGTATTAAAAAATACTTAGTATTTTCAAAAAAAAAAAATAGCAATTAAAAATTTTTTTTTTCTTCCCTTTTTTCACTTTGATGGGAAATCAATCATTTTCTCTTCTATGTGGCACCTATATGAGCAATTTTAACTTTTGTTAATTTTACAATTTGTATTCCTTAAAGTCAAATGGATTCTTTTGATCTATTACGTTGTCTCTAATTTTATATTACACATTCGTGTGTGCACACACACATCATTATGCTCATAATTTAATGTATCTCAATAATGGAAATTTATTTGATAATTTAATTTTTTGTGAGAATCATTGAATTTATTTTACTCACTATCCAATGTCAAATCTTATTTGAACATATTCATGCTGGCAAAGAGATTTAAACTATATTAAAAGTCTTGTATTTCAACTAGTTAATACTTTCTGATCATTTCAAAACATTTAATATTCAAATTTCTCCTCTTTATTATAATTATTAACATATATATATATATATATATCATTTTTATTGGATTTAGATCCTATGCAATTATTATGGATTTTTTAAATGTAAGACATAGAAAGGTGAAAAAAAAAAGTTAAAAAATTTTCTAATTAACGGGCTAAGATTAAAAGTGACTTTTTATCCTTCAATCTCAGTTATTATTTTACTTTTGCATGGTGTAATAATTATTGTAATAGATTCGAATCCATTTTTATTGCCCCACTTCGAATTTCAATACCGATAGAAGAGTGATTGGTACAAAATCAATTTTTTTCCTAAATCTTAAAAAAAAATAAAAATTATTTCTTTCACTTTTCTTTCAAAATTTTGGACTTAAAGAATTTTATATATATATATATATTAACACAATTAGGCCGAGAAGGTAGTGGAACAAAGATTAATTACCTTTGGGTACTAAATAAAAGGTCAATCACTTTAAATTGTAAATGGCATTTTCAGCATAACATGTTTATCTTGGATTGCACAAATATAACAAGTTGAATTTCTACACTTTTTTAAATATTTGATTTTCATTGTAATATTTTTTGCAATTTTATATGAATTACTAAAACATGTCAAGGAGATTGTATGATTTCGAGGCATGATTGGGTTGCATATGAGTGGGACTATATATATATATATATATATATATATATATATATATTGGGTTGTAGAATCCTTCGGGTTTATTAGGTTAGATATGCTAAAAATATCAGAAGTTTTTCAGTGTGAATGGAAGATCCACCACACCTCAATGCTATAATTGAATTCAAGCTGATAGGCCTCCTTTTTAATGGAAATTGTAGCTTCATTCTCACCAAATAAATAAATAAATAAATTATGAAATGCATGGATGTACTTTGTAGACCTTTCATCTCACCAAAGCTACCTATATGGCCAAGAACCTTATAAGTTATAACTCTATTAGTTGGAAACTCCTAATATTTCTGAGACACTTAGATTTAAATTGCCCCACCCTCTAACTATCAATGTATCAAAAAAAAAATATATATATATATATATATATATTCACCTATATGAGAAAATAAAATAAAATAAAACTATGAATCGTTGTATCTCTGTGTTGTTTATAGGATATCGTGGTCTAATAGACAGAGATCATTTTCTGCTCAAATAATTAAACTAAACGATCCACGTAAAATCCATGGCAAACAAAGAATATAGGGGAATGAAATGAGAAGAGGGAGGGGAGGGTGATTTCGAATACATTATTATTAAGTGAAATTGATGAATGGAAAAGTAATTTGGGAATTTTTTACTCTAAATTAATGTTATTATTGGAATTTTATATTAGATATTCTCACAAATGTGTGGTAATTGGGTGGGGCTGTTGAGGTACAATTTTTCTCACATGCCACATGTCTCAATTTCATTTGCCCACTCACCAAAAAATACTCATATAAACTCCAAAAATTATTTTGGACTCTCACAAATATTTCCCATACTATTACCAAAATTGGGCCCAAACAAATACTTCCCATATAATTACCAAAATTAGGCCCACACAAATATTTCTCATATCATTACCAAGATTGGGCCACAAAATTATACCATCTCTATGAAAGACCATACTCATTTATCTTATGGACAAAACCCAAAAAGCCCAACAAATTTATTACAACAACATGACACTCATTACAAAACTCGTTGCCATATGGCACCTTTACAAAATTTGTTACTACACGACATCCATTACAAAGCCTGTTGCTACACATCACCCTTTACAAAGTTCGTTGCTACACGGCACCCATTACAAAGCCTCATTGTAACACGGCATGCTTTACAAAGCCTATTGCTACACAACACCCTTTACAAAACCTATTGGTACACGACACCTTACAAAGCCCAAAAGAAACACCTGGCAATATTTATCGAAGCCCATGTCTGCACATGGCAATATTTTATAAAATCCCAAAATATTATCAAAAGCCCCAAATATTATTTTGGCAACATTTTACGAAAAAACACAATACTACTTTGGCAACATTTCATCAAAAACCCAAAACTATTAATTTTTGGGCAAACAATTATTCTATCAAAGCCCAAATATTATGCTCAAAGCCCAAAGTTAATCATCTTTGGCACAACACATTTTGGCATATTAAATTCCCTAGCAAATATGCAAATTCATGGGAAACATAAATTATTTACGACATATTTATTCTACAAAATTTATGGAAACTATACTTATTTTACCCATAAGAAATTGCAATTGCATTACATCAATTAAAGCCCATGTATATTACAAACCCATGGCACGACTACTTATTTTGTAAGGACATGCAAGCCCAAGAGCTCAATAACAAGGCCCAACTAAAATAATCCAGCCCGTGTGCAAAATCTCAACAACTAAAACTCATGTGGGTGACTAAAATGGTTAGGCCAATTACAATTCAATTTTAGCATAACTAAACTAACAACTAAGACCCACTACAATCACTTTCAACTTGTCAACTCAGATTAGAGGGGGACACTTGTCAAGCTGAGATCAAACCCTTCCTTGGTAAGTTGATTTCTAATCATTTTGACAAGACATAAAGGTTATGCTAATGCATGACAGCTGAAGTCAGCCACCATCTCTCTCTTCTCCAACAAATTCGATCAAAAGGCTAAAGGAAGCTATAACTAGACATTAGAAGTTTCTAGAACTACCACTAAACAGCTTATTGCCTTACTAGAAATATGTATTATTTGGTTCATGAACCAAGCACAAGAACCCTAATAAGGAAACTTAGGGAAATATGGTTTGGATGGCACCAAAGAGATCTCTTGCAGAATTTCCAACAAGGGGCTCCAAGATTGACACCTGGCTTAGGGTGACACAATCTGCCCTAGGAACTCTGATACTAGCAATAGATGACCAAGATCACTAGCCATAATACATGCTCTAGTCACATTAGTTAAGGACAATCTAGCATTTAATGCTAAGTCAGAACCTTTAGCTAATATTATCTGAAATAGCAAATACTTCTTAATGTTAGACATACCATTCTTGGCCAAATTTTAGGATGGATTTTTTGAAGATTTTAGCTGAGATTCTTTGCTAAATACTCCCTTAAACTCAGCTATAAATAGAGTCCCTCATCAATACACCAAAAGAGCGTGACTATTCTCTCATAACTTCTCTACTTACTCTTTTGCTCTAATTATCTTCTCAACTCTTTAATAAGTGTAAGGTTGAATTTATTCAACCATTTAATTGGTTTTATTCCGTGCCAAATTTGCTTGTAATTCAGCATTTAGTAACCCTGTATTTAGGTGGGTTTGATGTAAGGGTAGTGAGTGAGATAGAGTGAAGATTGCTCAAGAGTGTGCAAGAAAACAGAGACTCGCGGCTGGGACTCGCGGGTGACTCGCGGCTACAAGCCGCCAGAAGCAGCACACGTGCCAAGCATGCTGGAAGATGAACAGTCATGCTAGCTGGAGCACTACAGGACAAAACAAGACAACTGGCCATACGATTATCTCGCGACTGGATCTCGCGACTTGGTTAAGCCGCGAGGTCAAGCCGCGAGCCACCCCTGTTTTGTAAAACCTGACGTTTCACATTCCTCTCCCACTCTAGTATAAATACCCCTTTTACCCACGATTGAAAGAGAGCTTCCAGAGAGAATTTTGAGAGAGAAACCCTAAAGAAAAACCAGATTGTTTCACCCACAATCTCTACCTTAGAGTCTCTTCAAATTCCTCAACTCTCTTTCTCTCCATTGTCAAATCCTTGAGAGGCATTATACCAAACCTGGTTCTCACCATCATCATCACTGTGAGACAGTTGTTTGGATTTCTGGGAAGCAGTTAGGAAGGAACCAATCTTCATTGGTTGATGCTATGGTCTAGTAGCGGAATCCGGGAAGTTAGAAAAGAAAAAGGTTCGGCGCAACCTCGTTGGAGGAAGAAACTTAGAGGGCTTAGGTGCACTGGGTAGATTAGGCTTGGAGGGTCTATTGCTGTCCTTGTATCCCAACTGTATTTTCTAGTGGATTGCTTACCGCTTGGAGGGCGGCGGAGAGGTTTTATGCCGAGAGTTTCGGTTTCCTCTTCGATAACACATTGCGTGTTGTTTTTGTGTTTGCATCTTCCTTCCTCTCTATCTTTGCCTTTTCATTTATCTGCTGTAGATTTTAATTTGTTATGGCTTAGATAGTATTTAATCAATTTCATATTATAGCATATGTTAAGTTTCCGCACACTAGTTGTTTGACATATTGCTTGAATTGATTAAGTTGTAATTTGGGGGTCTAAACGTTCAAAGGTATTTTTACACGTTTTTGAACTTTCAATTGGTATCAGAGCAGGTACACTGATATTGGTTTCATTACCATTGTGTGATCCTTGACTCCCTTTTGAGATGGATAGGTCTCAATCCCTAAATGCACCTCTATATTTTGATGGTAGTAATTATGCTTTTTGGAAGGTTCGCATGAGAGCTTTTCTGTGTTCTATTGATGAATCCGTTTGGGATGCTGTTGAGATTGGTTGGACCAAACCTGAGGCAGCCAAATCCACATGGGATAAGGCAGCACTTGCTGCATCTAATGCTAATAGTAAAGCACTCAATGCTATTTTCTGTGGTGTGTCTCCAGATGAATTTCACAGGATTCCTCATATTACCGTTGCCAAAGAAGCATGGGAGATTTTGGAAGCCACCTATGAAGGCACGAAGAAAATGAAAGACACCAAGTTACAAATGCTGACCACTCGGTTTGAGGAACTCAAAATGAGTGAGGATGAGTCTTTTGACTCTTTCTATGGGAAGCTAAATGAAGTGGTTGTCAGCAAGTTCAACTTGGGGGAGAAAACGGAGGACTCAAAGATTGTAAGGAAGATCCTTCGATCATTGCCGGAAAGTTTTCGTGCTAAAGTGACAGCAATTGAAGAGAGTAAGGACCTCGATGACATCAAAGTGCAGGAGCTGGTTGGTTCTCTTCAGACTTATGAGATGTCGCTGCCCAATCAACGGAAGAGTAAATCTCTTACTTTAAAGACCATTAATGAGAAGGTGGAAGATCAAGACTCATCAGGAGAAGATGTGGTTGACAAAGATGTTGCATACCTTGTCAAAAATTTCAGAAAGTTCTTGAAATTCAAAAATAATGGCAAATTTGATGATAAAAGAAAATTCCAAAGTTCTGGAAGGGAGAAGAGGGAATTCAAAAAGAAAGATGGAAAAGAATCCCAATCCACACAAGGTGTCACTTGTTTCGAATGTAACGGACATGGACATTTTAAGAAGGAATGTCCAAATTATTTGAAATCGAAAGGTAAAGTGTATGCCACGACCTTGAGTGACTCGGATTCGTCTGACTCAGAATCTGAAGAGAGCTGTGATGGAGAGGGGAACTATTCGGCTTTTATGACTATTGCTCATGTTGAGTCTTCAGATGAGCTGAATCTGCTTGTGCGAGATCTTGGAGAACATAGTGATGATGAATCACTAGGAATTGTTGAAGAATCGGATGCTGAAGAAGATGGAAGCACAGCAAATCTTCAGGAGAATTATAAACTCACTCTTGGAGAAGTCCGGGA
Source organism: Quercus lobata (assembly GCF_001633185.2). Taxonomy (NCBI): domain Eukaryota; kingdom Viridiplantae; phylum Streptophyta; class Magnoliopsida; order Fagales; family Fagaceae; genus Quercus; species Quercus lobata. The sequence goes on along the minus strand of NC_044912.1, from coordinate 16,692,381 downwards.
AATACACAAGGGTGGCCAAGGCTGCTGTGAGAAAAATGAAAAAGGCTGAGGAGGACTACAAAAGTCTCCTAATCCGATATAGGGAGGCCAAATGTGAGATAGAAACTCTGAATGGTTAGTTGTCCGAAACTTACACAAAAGTAAGATTTCTTGAGAGTGAGGTTATGCAAGCAAATGCTAAAGTAGAAAGGGTCACCACCAAGAAGTTAGATGATGTTATCTCATCTCAAAAGAGCTTTTCAGACAAATCCGGATTGGGATATACTGGAGAAAGTAGTTCGTCTGGAAATGTCACTAAAGAAGTGAAGTTTGTAAAGGCCAAAGATCCAGTTGTAGCTAATCTTACTGGTGAGAAGCTCGAAGTGGAGGAGAAAAAGAATGTGGTGAACCAACAGATGTTAAATCCCCGTAATCAGTCTGTGGGCAGGTCTGAATCTCGTGCCAAGTCACGTCCACGACCACAAAGAGGTCCTAGAGGAACCTATGTGTGCCATTATTGCGGACTTCAAGGGCATACTCGACCAAATTGCCAAAAGCTGAGAGCAAAGAACAGTGCAACTCCTCAAAGGTCAGGAGGACCTAGAAATGATAGAAGAATTTGGGCTGGAGATCAATCTAGAGATCAGAATGGTGATCCCGGAATGATGAACGTGATGAAGATGATTGGTGCATTCACCAACTGCTTGGAAAGCTTCTCACGAAGGTTTGAAAACCCTAACTCCCGTACCCAATCCTATATGGAAATCACCCCAAACGCAAGTGACGTGTGGGTGAAAAAGGGTACTCATGCATAAGCATTACAACATGTCTATGCATTAATACTTCCTATACTTTGTGACTATGTTTGTTTGTTTTGCTTGCTATTTTTGCTGTTGATTGTTTGCTTGTCTACTTGTGAATATCTTTAATTTTGTCGTATCAATCTTTTTGTTTCTTGTGTCAAAAATCCAAAAATCACATAAAAATTAGAAAATCAAAAAGCTTGATTGATTTTGTTGAGTTTTGTCTCAAAACTTGTTTTGCCTTGTACCTTTGTGCTAATGGCTTTATGCATTTTCGAGCATTGCTTGTTTTCATGCACTTATATTACTGTGGGAAAAATCTTGAAATCTATGTGATTGTTGTAAATAGATCTTCAATCTTGTCATGAATGATTAGTGAATGGTTTTGTTGATCTTGAGACATGCATAGACTTGTGTCTATATATCTTCCCACTCTTTATTTTTGTTTTGCTAAAAAGAGCTCACCAAATGTAAATCTCCAAATGAAAAGAGATATTGAGCTGCAAAAGCCTGTCGCACATTCTAGTATTTGACTAGGAAAAAGGGTAAGCGACCTTATATTAAAGTGAATGTTTATTCAAAAAGCCAAAGGCTTTTTCTTTAAAGTGAAATATCAAATATCACTCTCACAATGAGAGGTGATTGACTCAAAAGATCAAAAAGATCAAATGATATGATTGAAAGTGGAGTCAAATATAAAGCTCCAAATTATGTTATCAAGTTTTTGTGGGAGACCATATATACAAACTTCTATAAGTGAGATGGGTCACATGATCTAGTGCTAATTGTATATGTCTTGGTTGAATTGATCATTGAAACTTCACATTAGACTAAGGACTATCTCATTGTTGATATCCACACACAACACACAAGTTTATACTCTATAAATGCCATATTCATTTGTGTGATTGTACTTAATGAAATGTGTTTTCACATGCTCAATCTTTGTTAATTCAAGCACAAAAAGATTTTTGAGTGTTTTAGGTGTTTTTGGAAAGTATTTTGTTTGAAAAATCTGAAAATTTCAAAAATCCTATTTTGCCCTGTTTTGGCGGCTTAGTCGCGGGTATGTCAAGTCGCGAGCCTCAGTCGCATGTTCGCTAGATGAACAGTCATGCTAGCTGGAGCACTACAGGACAAAATAGGACAACTGGCCATACGGTTATCTCGCGACTGGATCTCGCGACTTGGTTAAGCCGCGAGGTCAAGCAGCGAGCCACCCCTGTTTTGTAAAATCTGACGTTTCACATTCCTCTCCCACTCTAGTATAAATACCCCTTTTACCCACGATTGAAAGAGAGTTTCCAGAGAGAATTTTGAGAGAGAAACCCTAAAGAAAAACCAGATTGTTTCACCCACAATCTCTACCTTAGAGTCTCTTCAAATTCCTCAACTCTCTTCCTCTCCATTGTCAAATCCTTGAGAGGCATTATACCAAACCTGGTTCTCACCATCATCATCACTGTGAGACAGTTGTTTGGATTTCTGGGAAGCAGTTAGGAAGGAACCAATCTTCATTGGTTGATGCTATGGTCCAGTAGTGGAATCCGGGAAGTTAGAAAAGAAAAAAGGTTCGGCGCAACCTCGTTGGAGCAAGAAGCTTAGAGGGCTTAGGTGCACTGGGTAGATTAGGCTTGGAGGGTCTATTGCTGTCCTTGTATCCCAACTGTATTTTCTAGTGGATTGCTTACCGCTTGGAGGGCGGCGGAGAGGTTTTACGCCGAGGGCTTCAGTTTCCTCTTCGATAACACATTGCGTGTTGTCTTTGTGTTTGCATCTTCCTTCCTCTCTATCTTTGCCTTTTCATTTATCTGCTGTGGATTTTAATTTGTTATGGCTTAGATAGTATTTAATCAATTTCATATTACAGCATATGTTAAGTTTCCGCACACTAGTTGTTTGACATATTGCTTGAATTGATTAAGTTGTAATTTGGGGGTCTAAATGTTCAAATGTGTTTTTACACGTTTTTGAACTTTCAATAAGGTTCTGAGCTTATAAGTTCTTATTCTAAAGTTAGTAATTAAGCCCTTCAGCCCTTAGCTCATAAATACCCATCACACTACTACTCATAAATACTTATCTATCTTCCAACAGAAAATCCCAGCAGCATAACTAAATACTCTCTCACTTCTCATTCATACTACCAAAATAACCCCATTACTCACTACATATGCAATTATTATGAGCCTGCCCTAGCATAAAAGTGATCTCTCTCTCTCTCTCTCTCTCTCTCTCTCTCTCTCTCTCTCTCTCATTTGTTATAATGGATCCCATAGTATTTGTCTATTGCTTTACAATTGAAAGCTCTAATGTATTTGTGACTATAGAATTTTTCCCTCATGTTATTATAATGGAGAACTCTCTCTCAATGGGACCCTCAAATAATGACTTTGGAGATGTAGAAACTCTGCCTAATTGATGAAATCACTAATGGCTGAAAGTTTATTCAGTTTTATTTTATTTTACTCCTAGAAAATTTTATTGTTGGAATATTTTATTGCTGGGAAGTTTCTTCATTGTAGTGGGCATTTTGATTTGTGCTGATTTGTTTGTTGTAGGAAATGTTTCAAGCCTTTCCATAATCCTTATTAGGACTAACCTAGGCGAAAAGTATAAAAAATGGAATCTCTCAAAATTTTCATCGTTAGCCCTTGGATCGTGCTTCTAGCAGTAAAATAAAACATAACTGTATAAACCTCCAGTTGTTAGTGATTTCATAAATTGAGCAGAGTGTCTACATCTCCTAAATTGTTATTGGAGGGGCCCATTGAGAGAGGGTCTTCCATATAATAACATGAGGGGAAAATTTTATAGTCACAAATACATTATAGCCTTCAATTGTAAAACAATAGAAAAATACTATGAAATCCATTATGACAAATGATGGAGAAAGCTTAGTATGAGATGAAGGGAGAAAGAGATTCCTACTAGTGTAGCAAGATCACTTTTATGCCAAAGGTATGCTCATAATAGTTGTATGTGTAGTAAGTAGTAGAAGTCATTTTGGTAGTATGAATGAGTAGTGAGAGACTATTTAGCTATGTTGCTAGGATTTTCTACTGGAGGATGGATAAGTATTTATGAGTAGTAGTGTGAGGGGTATTTTTGAGCTAAGAACTGAAGAGCTCAATTACTAACTTGAGAACTAAGAACTTAGAACCTCAAAACTTCATTAAAGAGCTAAAAAGATAATTAGAGCAAGAGAGTAAGTAGAGAAGTTATGAGAGATTAGTCATTCTCTTGTGATGTGTCTTAGTATGTTGATGAAGGCCTTTATTTATAGCTGAGTTTAAGGGGGTATTTAACAAAGAATCTAAACTAAAATCTGTCATAATTAGCAATAAATCTTCAGAAGATTCATCCTAGGATTTGACCAAGAATGGTATGTTCAGCTTTAAGAAGTATTTGTTGTTTTAAGTAATATCATCTAGAGGTTTTGACTTAGCATTAAATGGTAGATTGTCCTCAGCCAATAAGATTAGAGCATGTATTAGGGCTAGTGATATTGGTTATCTCTTGTAAGTATCAGAGTTCCTAGGGTAGATTGTGTCATCCCAAGCCAGGTGTCAATCTTGGTGCTCCTTGCTGGAAACTCTACTAGAGATCTCTTTGGTGCCCTTTAAACCACATTTCCCTAGGCTTTCCCATTAGGATTCATGTGTTTGGTTCATGAACCAAATAATACATATTTTTAGTAAGGTAATGAGCCATTTAGTACAAATTCTAGAAGCTTCTAAGGTCTAGTTATGGCATCCCTTAGCTTCTTGACCGAATTTGTTGGAGAAGAGAGAGAGAGAGTGGCTGACTTCAGCCTTCACACATCAGCCCAGCCTTTATGTCTTGTCAAAATAATTAGAAATCAGCTTGTCAAGGAAGGGTTTAATCTCAACTTAACAAGTGTCCCCCTCTGACCTAATTTGACAAGCTGAAAGTGATTGTAGTGGGTCCCAACTATCAGTCTAGTTGTGCTGAAATTAAATTGTAACTGACCTAACCATTTTAGTCACTCACATGAGTTTCAATTGCTGAGATTTGGCACATGGGCTGGACTATTTTGGTTGAGCCTTGTCACTAAGCTCTTGGGCTTGCATGTCCCTACAAAATAAGTAGTTTTGTCATGGGTTTGTAACTGAATGTTTAATATGTGTATAAAATACTATGAATGTTTAGACCCTTAATTTCCAAATTATCAATTCAAGCTTATTATCAAACAATTAATGTGCGGAATATGAACATAAGCATATAACAAAATTGATAAACAATCTAAACCAAATAAAAACACATCCACAGCAAAAATTAAATGGCAAAGATTAAGGGAAAAGAGATGTAAATACAAGGACAACACGACGATGTGTTATCGAAGAGGAAACTGAAGCTCTCGGCGTAAAACCTCTCCACCGCCCTCCAAGCGGTAAATAATCCACTAAAGAATGTAGTTGGGATACATGAACAGCAAAAGACCCTCCAAGCCTAATCTACCCAGTGTACCTAAGCCCTCCAAACTCCTACTCCAACGAGTTTACGCCGAACTTATTTCTTCTTTAGCTTACTGGATTCTGCTATAACCCATAACATCAACCAATATGAATTGGTTCCTTCTGAACTGCTTCCCAAAGCACCAAATAGCCTTCTCATAGATAAGGGTATGGTGAGAAAAGGATTTGGTTAAAGAACCTTTCAAGGACGTAACAATGAAAAGGGTAAGAGTTGAGAAATTTGAAGAGTCACTATGTGAAGATTGTGGATGAGTCAATCTTGTTTTTCTCTAGGGTTTCTCTCTTAAAATTCTCTCTGGAAACTCTCAATATTTCGTGGGTATAAGGGGTATTTATACTGGAGTGAGAAAGGAATGCGAAGAGTCAATTTTTCCATAACAGAGTGGACTGGCGACTTGACCTCGCAACTTGACAGAGTCGCAAGTCCAAGCCGCGAGCTAACTGAATGGCCAATTTGGACTTTTTGTCCTGTAATGCTACAGCTAGCATAACGGTTCAGCTTCTCTACATGCTTCACTCGTGTGCATCTTCTGGCGGCTTGCAAGCCGTGAGCCACCCGCAAGATCCAGCCTCGAGTCCCTGCTTCACTACACAGTCTTGAGCATTTCTTCACACTTTCTCACACACTACCCTTACATGATTCCCACTTAAACACGTGGTTACTAATTGCTAAATTACAAGCAATTTTGGCACGGAATAAAACCAACAAGATGATTGATTAAATTCAACCTTACAATAATGTACATGGGCTTTTATTGATGTAATGTAATTGTAATTTCTTATGGGTAAAATAAGTATAATTCCCATAAATTTTGTAGAATAAATAGCTTTATGAGAAAAGTAATATGTCATAAATAATTTATGTTTCCCATGAGTTAGCATATTTGCTAGGGAATTTAGTATGTCAAAATATGTTGTTGCCAAAGATTATTAACTTTGGGTTTTGAGCATAATATATTATTGTAAAGTTGTGATTTTCAATTTTGTTATCGTTGACTTTAATTCCGTGTTGAATTTGATTGTATTTCATCAATCATTTCCCTGTATGTTTATGGGATTCAATGTAATGGGTTAGTGCGAGATGCATTGCCAGCATGTTTGTGTGTTTTTCCTCATTTTTTTTACCCACACTATATAAGCTCACATTACCCATGAAATTGTAAGGAAAATTTTAAAGAGAAAATCTTAGAAATCTATTTAAGAGTTAGAGATTACACACCCACAATCCTCTACACATTTCTCTTAGTTTTCCTCTACTTGTACCTCTCTAATTAAACATCCTATGAGAGGTTCTTAGTCCAAACACATATCTCATCCATTTTGAGTGTTGTGTGTTGTCTTGGTGTTCATGGGAAGCATTAGATGAAGCCATTCTCTAGTGGATGCAATTGAAGCTAATTGCAGGATCTAGAAAGCTAATAAAGGCAAGGCTCAGTGAAGTCCGTTGGTAGTTGTTACATGGAGAGTAAGTATAGAGGGTAGTCTAGGCTTTAAGGATCTATATTGTAATCCTTATACTCCAATTTATTCACTAGTGGATTGATTTGGCTTGGAGGGCCATGGAGAGGTTTTTACACTGAGTTCTTCACTTTTCCTCACCGATAACACATTGCCATGTTATCTTGTGTTTGCATCTCTCTTCTCTTACTCCTTATACTTTACATTTAATTGTTAATTATGTATGCCATGCACCAAGTAGTAGTCCTGGTTAATTACGCTTTGTCTCTCTCATTCCGCACTTAGTTTAGTAGATTAAAAGCAATCAAGCCGTAATTTTAAAATTTGAGGTCTAAACAAGCTATAGTAGTTTTACTATAGTAGTTTTACTATTGAGCTTTCAAATATATTTGTCAAATAATATTTGGGCTTTCATGGAATAATTGTTTGCCTATAGTGTTTGGTTTTTGATAAAATATTGTCAAAGTAGTAATGGGCTTTTTGTAAAATGCTGCCAAAATAATATTTAGATTTTTGATAAGATATTGCCAAAAGTGGTATTTGGGTTTTTAATAATATTTTGGGATTTTGTAAAATATTGCCAAGGGCGGACTTGGGCTTTTACAAATATTGCAAGGTATTTCTCCTAGGCTTTGTAATAGGTGGCGATGGGGTGTTTGTGGTGCGTTTTAGGCAATTTTTAGCACCGCACTTTGCTGTGCAGTTTAGCTAAAACTATAATTGCACCGCACCTCATTTTTATGGTCACATGTGTGGTGCAATGCAGTGTATAGTTTAGCCAAAACCATAACCGCACCGCACCTTATTTTTGCAGTCACATGTGCGGTGCGGTGCGGTGTAAATTGAAATAGAATATCACATTCTATCATTGCTAGCTTTCCAATCTGCCTTTTCCTCTCCTTCCTTCTAAGAAAAAAACAAAGTTTATATATATATATATATATATATATATATATATACCCAAATTCAATATCAAACAAAAACAAAGAAAATCCACAAAAATTAAACTTAAATATCTAACATAGGACCCATCAATAAACAAATAATATCTAACTTAAATATCTAACATAGAAAGTTCCAAGTGCCAGTACACCAATGGCAACACAACAATCAACAAAAAAATAAAATAAAATAATTAACAACTAGTGCAACGGCAATGAATTGAACAAAGAAAAACTTTAACAGTAGATTAACTTTATCAACTTGTCCTAAGTGAATAGTATAATTGGCCAATAGATTAACTTTAACAAAGAAAAACTTGAATTGAACACATGAATACCTCAATAGTAGAAGCAACTGGTGCAACGGCAGTGAGTAGTCTAGGTGGAAGTGTGGTGGCTAGGGTCTGACTTCTGAGGGCTGAGAGAGTGATAAGATTTTTATTTTTTATTTTTTTACTAACAGAAGTTACATAACAATGAGATACGGCTAGGGACTAGGGTATTAAATTATTAATGTATTGATCTTTTGTCCTTATTATATATATATATATATATATATATATATATATATAAAAAGGGTGCGGTGCGGTTTTCATATTATAAAACCGCAAACCGCACTGCATCATGCGGTGCGGTACACTATTATTTACGGTGCGGTGCGGTTATGTCATTTTGCGGGCAATTTTGGCGTGGTTTTTGCGGTTTTTGCAGTTTGGTGAATACCCCTAGGTGTCGTGTAACAACAGGCTTTATAATGGGTGTTAGCAACGAGATTTGTAATAAATTGGTTGGGCCTTTTGGGTTTTGCTGACAAGATAAATGGGTATGGGCTTTCATAGAGATGGTATAATTTTGTAGTTCAATTTTGGTAATAATATGAGAAATATTTGTGTGGGCCAAATTTTAGTAATAATATGGAAAGTATTTGTGTGGGCCCAATTTTGGTAATAATTTGGGAAATATTTTCAAATATTTGCATATTTGAAAACCCAAAATAATTTGTGGGGTTTGTGTGGGTATTCTTAATGAGTGGGCAAATAAAATGAGGACACGTGGCATGGGAGAAAAATGGTACCTCAACACATTTCTACATGAATTTTCTTTTCTTTTCTTTTTTGATATTTCACTTTATTTATTAATTGAGCTAAAGTTCATAGTACGTACGAAGTTACTAATTAACCTGCAACCTTTCTCAAATCTCACTATTGACGAGCAAAGAATAATGTTTCATGTCCTATCTGCAATAGTCAAACTGGAGTTGCCATATAGAATTTAATTAAGCACCTGTGGTGACATCTAATCTTTGTCTTGCGCTGCTGTACTGTGCATATATGGATAGATAAAACCAAATCCCTTAAGACTATTGTTGTTGTTGGTCATTGAATGAGTTTATTTTATTAAAGTATAATTATTCTTTAAAAAAAAAAACCTATTTTATAATAAATCAATGCTAATTTTGTATTTCTAAAATAACAATATTAGAGATACAACTTGTTGATGTATGAAAAATTGTGATTTGAGTAATATTATTGTCACACAATTTAATTATCAATACAATTTTATTATGCACTAATCACAATCGACCATGTTAACTATAAAAGAAGAGAAAATCTAGGAACCTAACAAAATTTTCACAATACCTTTATTTTTAATTGTAGTAGATCTAGAATCTTAACATAATATTTTATTTAGTTATATTTTGACCTATGATGGGCTGACACCTTAATGGGTTTGGCTCACTTTCAGTACTTTTTTAACTGGAAATGTCCTTTTATTTTAAATACACAATAGTAAGTGGTAGTAAGTTTAATCTCCATATTTTGTTTAGTTAGTGGGTGATGTGGCAGTTTCTCATTAAAATAAAAAGAGATTCCAATTAAAAAAAAAAGTACGCGAAGTAAGCCAAACCCCATCTTAATTGTTATAAAAATGTTATGACACTTTATTGTGCCTGTGTAACAACTCAAAATAGAAGAAGTGAAAAGTTTAGGGAAAATTATTAGGTACTCTCGGAGTATCATAAATGCGTACTTCCCCCTTTACATAAATGGTGGGTCCCACCATGAATTTAATTAGTGAAACTCACCATTCATGTGAGAAAAGGGAATACACATTTATGATACTCCGAAAGTACACAATAATTTCCCAAAGTTAGGTACCAAAAATTTTGTTTCCTATTAAAGAGATATAAAGTTTATATCAATTTTATACCCTATTAGGAGGTTCATTGTACAACACAATACATATATATAAATTTTTTTTTTTAAAAAGAGGGAAAAGTTAGCAGAAATTCTAAAGATGTTGGTTTATAAACTATTTTTAGAAATGTTTTATGGAAAAAAACAATAAAATAATTTATTTTTATATTTTTGTATTTCTTATAAAAGTGATATTCAAATTTTTCTAATAAATTAACAATTAACCAAAAAACACCCATTAACATGCATTACTCACATAAAAAATGTGAGAGATGCTCTATTATGCTTTCATAAATCTTCAAGTCAAACCATATAATTTATTTATGTTATTTCTCTTCTATGTTTCTCCTTCTCTACAATTCTCATTATTATTTTATATTTCTCCTTTAATTTCAACATTTCCAAAAGTATTGGAAAATATAGGTTGATGTCATTTTCTCAATTATTGAGAGGAAGGCCAGAGTCAGCCACCAAACTCATGTTAAAAAGCATATGCCTTTGCATAAACCTGCCATGCTTTTGCATGATACTCACACGAAACTAAAAGGTGTAGAGAGATTTTTACCTTTTTAGGTCTCCTTCCCATTAAGCACCACGTGCAGCTTCTCAGCTACCCCAAAACACAAACAATGTATGTCACGTTTCTCATCAACAAGTCCCCATCAAAATCCACATGGAAAATGACGCCCCCCAAAGCCTAACCTTATATGCGTTGGCTTTACGTTTGGGTGGGGGGACTTTTGTTGTTTCTACGCGTGATTTATACCTTATTCTTAGAACTCACCGTCCCCACTTGGAACCGATCGACCAAAAACTCATTAAGATTTCTATGTCCACAAATTTTTTCCAAAAAATTTAAAGCAGTAAGTTTTATTAATTCTAATTTGAATTTGTTACTAAAATTATTTAATGAAAAGTTATATATCTATAATATTTTAACAACAAATCATAGGTGATAAATTGTTAATGATTTTAATTTAAATCTACAACTAAAATTACGTTTTTTTCTATCAATAACAACTGGCAATAACATGTCACTTCTAATTTAGGTGAGTTTAGTTCAGCTTTTTGTAAAAGTGCATAATGAAAAAGTGGAGTTTTCAAAAAGTGCATAATTGAAAAAGTGCATTTTCAAAAAGTTGAGTGTTTGGTAAAAGCTGTTAAAAAGTATTTTTTGAAAAAGCTGAGTGTTTGGCTAGCACTTATAAAAGTGACAGTTTAAGGGATAAATTACCAAAAAGGACAATGTATATATAAGAGCATCTCCAGCAGGTTAGACAAATTTTTGTACTGTTTGGACAATCAATAGTGACATTTATTTTTTACCTATCCACTTTTTTAATTTTTATTTTGTAATCAAATTTATTCTTTTTTAATATTTATTTTTTCTTTTTCTATTCATTCTCAAACAATTATATTTTTCAACAAAAAGTGTTACATCCACAATATTTTTTGCAATACTTTCACAAGAATCATAACAAAATCTTATATGAAAAGTTGTTACTAGTTCTAATTTGAACCCATTACTAAAATTATATTTTTACTCATCAATATTTGCTAATTACTTAAAATTTATTATGAAAATATTGTGAAAATATTGTGGTAATATTTTTAAATTGTGATTTCTAATACTTTGCCTTTTTTTTTCTCGTTTCCTTTTCCTTCTTTTTTTTTTTTTCTCTTGTATTTTGTCCACCACACACGTATACATTATTTTGTCCACATCCTCTCCTTTTTCTTTACTTCCACACCTCCACTTTCCAGAAGCTCCTCATTCTTTCATTCTTTCCTCTTTTATTTTTCCTTTACTTCCACTTGATGATTCCAAAGCTCTCCGGCTCTCTCAATTTCTTCTCTCTCTCTCTTTTTATTTTTTTTTTTTTTTTTTCCACTTGATTTCCAGAAGCTCTCCACAAACCACTGTTGACGCTATACACTTCCGCTTCTTGACTTATATGAAGCAAATTGCTCGCGGACCTGAACTGAACATTGAGAAGCCTCACGACCTGAACTAAACACCGTGGGTTCGGTCTTTCTTCGTCTTCCTCTTCTTCTTCTTTCTTTCTGTCTTTCTGTGTGTTTATGGTTGTTTGGCCGTGGGTTTGTGCTATTTGATTTCTGTAGTTTTGGATTGTGGTTTGTGTTTTGGGTAATGATTTTTCTTTGTGTTTTTTGGGTTGATTTCTCATGAGTATGGGTTGGTTATGATTTCTCTATTCTTTGGGTTGATTTCTCACGGAGAGGGCAGAGCAGAGAGATGAGATGAGGGGCGTGAGGTTAGCGTTTAGAGAACTGATATATTTGGGGTATTTCCGTAATTCCATCGATAGCAATGGTAACCCATCAAAACACGCAGTGTGCGTTTTCATTTATGGACCCTCAAAGGTCCATAAAATTTCCGCATTTAGTCCGTGTTTTTTCACTATGCTCAAAACGCAACTTTTTTTTGGGCTTAACCAAACGCAATTTTAGGCCTAGCTTTTTTCAAAAAGCCCTTTTTGGGCTCAAAACGTGGAAACAAATGGACACTTTATTGTGAAAAATAACATTTCTAATACTTTTTTCTCATAGGCAATATCATGTTATTTAAGATTTATTGTGAAAATATTGTTAAATATAACATTTCTTAAAATTCAATTCACTTTGGGTCACGAGATTTTTCAAATTTCCAATGAGTAATGTTACACAAGCAAAAAAATTTTACAATATATTTTTTTTATTAAGTTGGTAAGTTTTCGTTGGTTTTCATTTAGACCCGACAATAACTTCACTTTTTTACTTACCATTAACAACCTATCACATTAACAAATGTCAATTTTTTGTGGCTCTAGGCCTTTTTATTTCCAATGCCATCAAGTAATCTTTATATTGAGGTAAAAAAAATAAAGAGAGTAAATTTTTGATAGCTTTTGAAATGTATATAATAATCAAGTTAAGAGCATATTTTCTGGGTTATAGCCTTATAGCTCACTGAATTTATAAACTCTTTTATTGTCCAATAAGAAATTTAAGATCCAATTCCATTTGCACTAAAAAAGAATCTTTATGTTTGAACCTAATGGTAAAAAAATTATCACCATTATTTCAACTCCTATCATGTGTATATGTTATGTGTAGTAGATGTTGTAGTTTCAATTTCTAGTAGCCAAGAGCCTTTTAACTCAATTAATTGCTAATGAAGGCATCCATAGTTTAAATCTTTACTCTCATAACTATCAAATTATATTAAAAAAAAAATCTAGTATATATATTTTTTTGAAAAAAAAAGGTTAGTAGGATGGCTTTGGAGATTATAAATTACTAGCATGTAACCCTTGCAAACGCATGGATGCATTTAAAATTAAACACAATTTTTATTATAAAAATATAAATAATTAGTCAAATTATTAAGAAAAAATAGCATATAACACACATTAATGCATACGTATAGATAAATTTAAAATTAAACACAATTTTTATTATAAAATATAAATAATTAGTCAAATTATTATTTTTTTTAAAGTAAATGTAATTAGTCAAATATTAAAATTCTTACCTAAATTTAATACTACTTATGATCATTTTTTTTTCTAATTTTTAATAAGATAGAACGTATAATGATTTTTATTAAGTATATGAGATTTTTTTTATTATATTTCATTAATATTTTTTTATGAGAATAGTTTATTAATATTAGATTTTTAGTATTTTGCACTCATTAACTCACTTGGCACAAAGATTAAAAAATTTAAGTGGACACATGGTACAAACTTAAGTGGATAATTATGGTATGGTCCCTATATAAATTTAGACACATGGTGCAAAATTGAATTCTTTTTTTTGTTGAGAAAAGCATAATTGAATTCTAATTAAACTTTCTTTAAACTTTGCCTATTAATATGTACTAGATTATAAGATATACTAAGATGCAAAGTATCATTCATATATATAATTTAAATATTATTGATAGTCATTCTTATATTTTATTAACTCTTTAAAAAGTTTTGTAAGAATATTATTAGGTATAAAATATGTGGGTTCTAGTTAGTTCAACTAGCTAGTAAAGTCTTTAATAGTTGAATAAGAGATCTGGGGTTTAATCCCTGCCTACATCAAAAAATGATTAATGTCTTGGTTTGAAGATTTGCAATATATTTGCTAAAAAATTGCAGGTTTTTCCTTAATAGCTAATTGTTGGGCAAATTTTCAAATCTTTAGATTGATAGCAAGTCAGCAACGAGCCTTTGTTGCTCCATCCCAAAGTCGAAAAGACATTGTCTGCACTTGATTATACAATATTGGATTTAAATTACACACTTAATATGAATATTTATATGGGGAAATGATTCAAACATAGAAAATACAAAATAGTAAAATATTTATATACTTTAATAGGGGTAGATTAAAGAACAAAGAGAGATATAACAGAAAAATTATATAATCGATTATAAGATGACATTACAATTGTAACATTAAAATTAAAATTATAGTGTTACAATCATTGTCACTAATTGGATGCAGCAAAAATTTCTTGTAACATACATAGTTATTTTTACTCACGATTGAGTGAGTTTGAAATTTTAGTTGCATCTCTCAATGCATCAAAAAAGTGGCCTAAAACCTTTTTTTTTTTTTAAGTATAATCTTATTTAAGTCTAGAATTTTAAATTGTGATACATGTTGTTGATTTATTTTATTAATTCTTTATAGTTTACAATTGTTATTCAAGAGGAAAATAAATTTTATACTCAATTATATATTTTGAGTTCTAAACGTATGATCATTACTTAGGGTGAATTTGGTTCAACTTTCTGTTATTGTACTTTTTGAAAAAGTGGGGGTTTTAAAAAGTGCGATATGAAACTAAGTTTTTTGTAAAAGTTGAGTATTTGGTAAAAACTGTTAAAAAATACTTTTTGAAAAAGCAATATATTTGGCTAGCACTTATAAAAGTGGCAGTTTGAGAGGTAAATTATTAAAAAGGAAAAAAAAAAAATATATATATATATATATAAGGGAGTTTATTTCATACTTAAATCAACTACTTTATATACTTACTCAAAAATCAGTTTTTGATTAAGTATATAAGGGATTTTAATTTTAACACACCACTTAAATTAATTTTTTCTCATCAATATTAACTAGTAACAATCCATCATTTAAGATTTATTGTAAAAATATTGTGAAAATATTGAAGTAGTATTTCTCAATTTTAATTTCTTATTCTTTATTTTATTTTTCCATATCTCTTTAATTGTTTTTTCATTCACACGTTTCTTTTATTTATTTATTTTTCCTCTTTTTTTTTCCTCCACACACATAACTCTCTATCTTCACTTTTACTTTTGCTTTTTCTTTTTTACCACTGTCCACTTTAGAACATATTAGTACCAAAAGCTTTCTCTCTCTCTCACTCTCACACAGTTACACACACAGAGATTGCCGGCAGATGTTCATGCATGCCTGTACTCTTCCCCACCACCACTTGTCCTCCTCCCCACCGCGGCTTAGATGGGTCAATTTGCTTTGTCTTTTTTTTTTTTTCCCTGGTTTGATTAATTTTGAAATTATGATTTTGAGTTTGTATTTTGATTGAGATTGAGTTTAGAGATGTTTGAGAGAGAAAAGATCTGAAATGATTTTGTTGTTAGCTGTTTTAAATATTGAGTAAAAAAAAAAAAAAAAATATATATATATATATATATATATGTAAGGACGCGTTTCGTGGCGGACCGTAACAGTGTCGGGTTCGCTCGTGAAAAGGCCCCTAACAATATCATTTGTAGAGCGTGGGTTTGGAAGGCTAGGCCTTGGATGATAGGCGGTGGGCTTTTCGTGGTATTCATACAAGTTTCGGTTTTCCTTCACCCCTGGAGTCTTTCTCCTGGAGGTGGGCTGGGAGGCCCTGGTTTCTGGCCATTTTTCCCAACTCCTCTCTTGGCGCACCTTCCTTTTTATTATGTAGTCCGTCTTGGCTGATCCTGACCCTCCACTTGTAGGTCAGGCAGGAGCTTGTTTCTGTATCCATCCCATCAGCTGTCCCGTCTAACTTTCTATTAGTTGCATGGATTGACGTTTGCACCGCCCAAACGTCTTTTCTCATTAACCAGCTCTGGGTATTGGCAGGTGCATTTACTGAAGGGGGTGGGACGCACTTTCCCTGGTCCGAGTTCACACCCTGCTTCCCTATGGGCCCCATTCCGTTCACATCCCTTTGAGGGGGCTATTTGGGGACTGCCTACACCAAGGTGTTGGTCTTCCTGTTGAAGCTATGGAATGCCGAGGACAGGGTAAGTTCTCAGCCGTTCCCCTTGCTACCTCGGCCACTGAGCATTCGTCTTCCGCAAGGTACCTCCTCGGCATGGGCCCTGGGCCCAGATAGAGTTTGGGCCGGACTGCAGAACTCTCGGACCCACAATAGCCCCTCAAAATCCTGCTATCCGTCCCCTCGGACGGATAGGAGGGTTTTGATGACATCATGGATTTGCCAATGCCTATCAATCCTTGTCATCTAGCGATTCCCGAGGCTTTTCACCTGCCCAAGGCACGTTCCTAGAGCCGTTGGAAGGCGAAACGTGGCCTCATTAAATACGGGCGGCTTGGTGCTTCCCACGTTCAACGGTGTGATGGAAATCGAACGGCGGTGATCTCCTGGCTTCTTTGGGCGGGAAAAAGGGCGTGCAGTTTACCCTAGAAAGTATAAGAGATTTTTTGGAGATGGATCCGTCTCTCTATTTCTGTACTTAAGAGTTTTAGTGCGTGTATCCAGGGTTCATCCGAACTTCCGCCCAAATTCAAGTCTATCTCAAGCACATATAGCCCATCCGAAGCGTAATTCTCTTTTTATGTAAGTTCCCTACCTCTATTAACTCACGTTTTTTCTTTTCTGGATTTATTTCTCTTTGGCTCCCTTTCTTTTCCGTTGCAGGTTAGGTTTGTTTTAGTGAATGGCGAAGGCGGCTAAATTGAGATTGAGGAAGTTGGTCGATACTGAAGAGGCGATGAATAAGTTCATCGTTGATTATAGGATTCCCCCCAACGTAAGTCTGGAACACTGTAAGATGGGGGAATGGCACATTAAGAGGGGAACGGGCGCGGTTGTAATTCCCGTCCTCGCCTTTGTAGAGGGAGGTATGAGAATCCCTATGGGACCAGTGACAAGGGGTTACCTCAGGCATTTCCGTTTAGCCCCTACCCAGTGCGCCGGCAACGTTCTTAGGATTTTGGGTTGTGTGGACGCTTTAAACGAGAAGATGGGTTTAAGACTGACCCACCATGATGTAAACTGGTGCTATAACCTCCAAAAATTGAAAGGAAAGACCTACTACATGAGGTCGAGGGATGATAGGATTCGGTTGATCCAGTGCCTCCCTGATTCCAACAAGGGACTGAACAAGGATTTTCTTATCGTCTCTGGGGAGTGGCATGATGGCGATCCATGCCCCGTAGTAGAAGGAGAACCAGGTGGGGTATTAGGAATGGCAGAGGGATAACCCTTTAAATCGTTCTAACCTAACTTCCTTCGATAACTAATTACGCATATATGTTTGTTTCTTTTGTAGATGAACGCGCCTATAAACGGCATTTTCATTTAGTCAACCGGGCAGACTTGGAAACCGTTTTACAAGCGGCAGTTTTTGTGAATGACAGTGATGGCCAAGTTCGTGCAGCTCACAAAATACTAGGGTACCCTCCGGTTCAGAAGTCGTTCGGGGACGCGAAGCACGTGATCAGTGCCCGCCGTCCTTGGCTTCCAAAGATTACAGTGGTAGAGAAGGGGTTTTTGATCTCGCAGGAGCCAGCTGTCCCCAAGAACATCCCCCTGGCGGGCCCCTCTTCGTCTCATCAAGCAGCAGAGGACGAGGGTGAGCCAGATCAGCCGGAGGAAGGGTTCGGGGTATTTGACTTAGTCTACCAATCCGAGGACCCTCCGGGTGACCTAAGTGACCCAGCCTTGTCCGAGGCGGAATTATCATTAATAGGCACCTCTTCTCAAGCCGAGATGGGAGTCAAAAGAATACCTTTAACCCCCCTTCTCCAACTCCTCGAGGACCAACCAGGGACAGATACCCAGGAGGCACCACAATCCAATGCTCCTCCCCCTCCAGCTCGGCCCCTCACAATCCAAACCAGGTCGTCCTCCACCAAGTCCCAACCACAATCCACCCATTACGAATCTCCCACCTCCTCCCAACCAGCTCGGTCTCCTCGACCTGAAGGTGCTGATTCCAAGAGAAAGAGGAGCCCCAAGGGCAAGGACATCGTGGATGAGAGAAAATCCCACCCTTCTAAGGAGAAGGATGAAACTCCGCCCACAAAGCAACTGAAGATCGGACCCCAAGGCAGAGGCAAAGGACCCGCAGTTCAAACCTCTCAAGGAAAAGGAAAAGGAATTGATTCCCAATCCCTACCGAGCGCCTGGCTTCCTGCCCCAATGCTTCACGGGGGTCCATTACTGGAAACTGCTTCTCTGAGGGACCTTGGAGACGGCGAGGGTGGATACGTGGCAGACGCATTAGGGAGAACCATGTTACTCCCTAATGACATGGAAGAGCTGAAGAGAATGAGGATGCAGGAGGTTTTTCTCAGTACTAAGAGATACTTGGGCATGGTAAGATTTCTTGGAACCTAACACTTTACTAATTCTCATCACCAGTTGGTCACTTACTACACGTTCATCTTTCTTGACAGGCTCTCCAGGCAACCTATAGGATGGAGGACGAAGTGCATGAGAGGAGTAAGGTGGCCGAGAACGAACGCAAGAGGCGCATAACGGCCTCAAAGACTCTCGAAGCTTCTGAGAAGGAACTTGCCAAAGTCAAGGATGACTTAACGATGACTACTCGCGAGAGGGATAACGTCTCGGCGGGCCTTGCTAGCGCCCAAAAACAGGCCAAGGACCAAACCAAGCGCGCAGTTGAAGCCGAGGACCAGCTGCAAATAGCCAAAACTCTGATCGAGGATTTAAATAAGCAGCTGGCCACGGCTCTGCACGAGAAAGGAGTGGCAGAGTATGCCCGTGATGAAGCCGTAAGGGCAAAGCAAGAGGCCGAGTTTGCCAGGAATGAGGCGGAGGCTGCCAAGAATACGGCCGAGGACGATGGTTACAACATGGGAGTAGCCGAAACCCAGGCCACCCTTAAGGCGCAGATCCTTGGTGTGTGTAGGTTTTATTGCTCCCAGGTTTGGGAGGAAGCATTGAAGCGAGCTGGAGTGGATGCCTTGTCTGATTTGTGGAAGGCGGAGAGCATATTCTACCCGGCGGCCATCCGTGAGGCCACTTCGACCAGCCCCATGGCTACGCGTGATCAACCCGAGGAAGAGATCCCCCCGTTGGAAGACTTGCAGGCCAGCGGTTCTTCTAGCAAGGCACCCAAAGAAGGAGAACTTCAGGATGTGACAGTGATATCCCAGCACACAGATTCTGAGGTACCTAAAGAGGTTGCTGAGCCCGTGGTTGGCATTCAGGTGCCTAATACAGAGGAACCCACCACACTTGCGGAGCCGCCACAGGCCACTTCCCTTGCTGTGGTTCCCCAGAGTACCAGTGCTGCTCCTGTTCAGCCTTCCCCAGAAGGGACCATCCTTCCAGGCACCGAAGCTGAATCTGCTCCCATCTCCAAAAATGTTACCGACAAAAAAGCAGAAAAGTAGAAACCTTCGTTGGGCTTTTTGTATTCACTTCTATTTGAACGATTAACTTGTTCCTTTTCCTTTCACAAACTTCCTAATTTATTGACGGTTTACAAGCATTTGAACATGTATATATGAAATTTTGTTCTTCCTTTTTCCTTCTGATTACATTGTTAACCGCCCTCGTTGATGCGCACTATTTGCTTACGAACTCTGCGCTGATTTATTTTACTATGTACAGATAGCTACGTATGTAATACATTTATCATCATGTTCCCCGAACCCTAATTTATTTGCGCCCACAGAGGCCTTAGATTTATTCCTAACCTTCGTCTCACGAAGATATAAGCACCATTTTTAACGTTACGCATAATAGCTAAAACCTGCTTAGTGCCTGGTTTTCTTCATCTAAGTAGTTGGTTTCCCCATAGGCTTGAGTCCGAGGACCATGTAATGCCTTGGTTCTGTCCAAAACCTAGTTTTCATTACATCCAGGTAGTTGGTTTCCCCATAGGCTTGGGTCCGAGGACCATGCAATGCCTTGGTTCTGTCCAAAACCTAGTTTTCATTACATCCAGATAGTTGGTTTCCCCTGAGGCTTGGGTCCGAGGACCATGCAATGCCTTGGTTCTGTCCAAAACCTAGTTTTCATTACATCCAGATAGTTGGTTTCCCCTGAGGCTTGGGTCCGAGGACCATGCAATGCCTTGGTTCTGTCCAAAACCTAGTTTTCATTACATCCAGATAGTTGGTTTCCCTTGAGGCTTGGTCCGAGGACCATGCAATGCCTTGGTTCTGTCCAAAACCTAGTTTTCATTACATCCAGATAGTTGGTTTCCCCTGAGGCTTGGGTCCGAGGACCATGCAATGCCTTGGTTCTGTCCAAAACCTAATTTTCATTACATCCAGATAGTTGGTTTCCCTTGAGGCTTGGGTCCGAGGACCATGCAATGCCTTGGTTCTGTCCAAAACCTAGTTTTCATTACATCCAGATAGTTGGTTTCCCCTGAGGCTTGGGTCCGAGGACCATGCAATGCCTTGGTTCTGTCCAAAACCTAGTTTTCATTACATCCAGGTAGTTGGTTTCCCCTGAGGCTTGAGTCCGAGGACCATGCAATGCCTTGGTTCTGTCCAAAACCTAGTTTTCATTACATCCAGATAGTTGGTTTCCCCTGAGGCTTGGGTCCGAGGACCATGCAATGCCTTGGTTCTGTCCAAAACCTAGTTTTCATTACATCCAGATAGTTGGTTTCCCCTGAGGCTTGGGTCCGAGGACCATGCAATGCCTTGGTTCTGTCAAAACTAGTTTTCATATACATCCAGTGAGTTGGTTTCCCTTGAGGCTTGATCCGGTGGACTATGGCAAGCCTTGCTCTGGCCCAAAACCTATTTGTTTTCGATTACATCCAGGTAGTTGGTTTCCCCTGAGGCTGAAGTCCGGTGGACTTATGCAATGCCTTGGTTCTGTCCAAAACCTAGTTTCATTCATACAGGTAGTGTTCCCTGAGGCTTGGGTCCGAGAGACCATGCAATGCCTTGGTTCTGTCCAAAACCTAGTTCATTACATCCAGGGTAGTTGGTTCCCCTGAGGCTTGAGTCCGAGGACCATGCAATGCCTTGGTTCTGTCCAAAACCTAGTTTTCATTACATCCAGGTAGTTGGTTTCCCCTGAGGCTTGAGTCCGGTGGACTATGCAATGCCTTGGTTTTGTCCAAAACCTAGTTTTCATTACATCCAGGTAGTTGGTTTCCCCTGAGGCTTAAGTCCGGTGGACTATGCAATGCCTTAGTTCTGTCCAAAACCTAGTTTTCATTACATCCAGGTAGTTGGTTTCCCCTGAGGCTTGAGTCCGGTGGACTATGCAATGCCTTGGTTCTGTCCAAAACCTAGTTTTCTCTTTGTGCGGGATCTTGGCCTTAGGGGAGTTAGCTCCTCAGCCAAGCCCCTAGAGTTTATCCATACGGTTAACGTTACAAAGTGCCTAGTTTGCTCTTTACGGGGGACCTTGGCCTTAAGGGAGTTAGCTCCTCAACCAAGCCCCTAATCAAGAAACGTAGTTCCCAACGGAACTTTATACTAGAATTTTATAACCAGCGGTTAGATATAACGAAGAAACTCTACCGACCCACTTCCTATACCAACACACAAGCCCTTCCCACAGACGACGCCAATTGTAAGGACGCGTTTCGTGGCGGACCGTAACAGTGTCGGGTTCGCTCGTGAAAAGGCCCCTAACAATATCATTTGTAGAGCGTGGGTTTGGAAGGCTAGGCCTTGAATGATAGGCGGTGGGCTTTTCGTGGTATTCATACAAGTTTCGGTTTTCCTTCACCCCTGGAGTCTTTCTCCTGGAGGTGGGCTGGGAGGCCCTGGTTTCTGGCCATTTTTCCCAGCCCCTCTCTTGGCGCACCTTCCTTTTTATTATGTAGTCCGTCTTGGCTGATCCTGACCCTCCACTTGTAGGTCAGGCAGGAGCTTATTTCTGTATCCATCCCATCAGCTGTCCCGTCTAACTTTCTATTAGTTGCATGGATCGACGTTTGCACCGCCCAAACGTCTTTTCTCATTAACCAGCTCTGGGTATTGGCAGGTGCATTTACTGAAGGGGGTGGGACGCACTTTCCCTGGTCCGAGTTCACACCCTGCTTCCCTATGGGCCCCATTCCGTTCACATCCCTTTGAGGGGGCTGTTTGGGGACTGCCTACACCAAGGTGTTGGTCTTCCTGTTGAAGCTATGGAATGCCGAGGACAGGGTAAGTTCTCAGCCGTTCCCCTTGCTACCTCGGCCACTGAGCATTCGTCTTCGGCAAGGTACCTCCTCGGCACGGGCCCTGGGCCCAGATAGAGTTTGGGCCGGACTGCAGAACTCTCGGACCCACAATATATATATATAAACATATTTGGGAGAGAGGAATCTAGCGTGAGGTGAGCTCCAGAGAGGTGTGCTCCAGAGAGGTGTTATTCTTTGATTTATCAAAGGATAAAATTGGGTTTTCAATAAAATATTTGGGCAATTTGATAATTGAATACTGCCTCCAATGGTAATATTTATGAAACATGCATTGGTTTTTGCAAAAGTATCTGAGAGCTGTCCATTGTTAAAGTACTCTTATTCACATTTCAAAATGTAGTTTTTTAGAAGAAATAACTTTTAAAACCTTACTAAACGCACATTTTATTTTTTTGGTTTCAAAAAGTGCGTTTCAATTTTTAGAAATTGAAACAAACGCACGCTTAATAAGTAAATATTTGAACTGTACCCAACTTTTACTAAAACTTGTTTAGTTAGAAGCTGAAACAAACGCACACTTAATAAGTTAATATTTGAACCGTACCCAACTTCTACTAAAGCTTGTTTAGTCATTGTTAAACTCATTTATTGAAAGCTACCTCACAATTTTTTATGGCTTCAATAGTTTTATAATTGTTTATAATGTTTTGGTGCAGCCAAAGATGATTTGGTTAATCTATCATTGTTTAAAAATTAGAGACATTAGAGTAAGTTTGAGTTTCAATACAAACTGGACCATTCGTTTCTTCGAAGAGGTGATCCACTCTCTTCTTCAACTAGAAATTATAATATTTTTAGTTAATTGTTCTTCTTTGACTTTTTTTCCCCCCACACTTTCTTTTTCTTATTTTAATGCCATTTGCTTTCAATGTTTCTTCTTTTGCACAGTTGGCATGAAAAGGTTGCTGTCCTTGTTCCGCAAAGTGAAACCCTAAGACCTCATAAGATGTCACTTAACAATGAATATGCCAATTTTTCATAATTAGTAGTGATAATGAAAAACTAACATACTTTTATTAGCCACTACAGAAACAATGAACTTTCTTGTCAATGACAAATAAACATCATTTGTATATAATAAATGCCGTTTTCAAATATAGCTAGCTAATAGTGTTAGATTTCCTTACCATATCAGGCTAGTCTCATCAGATTTTTTTGACAAACAATATCAAATTATATCATATTTGCAATAATCGTCATTAAATAATTAAAATATAGCAATTTTATTAGTTGAAGTATTTTGAATTACTAGCAATTGACCATGATATTTTATATTATTGATCCTAAACTTTTCTCTCTCTCTTTTTTTTTTTTTTTTTTGAGATGATTGAATCTATCTATTCTATATCTTCTATTTAAATTAGGGTTTTCATATTATTTGCCTACACTTTTTTAAGGGGTAATTTGGACTGTAACTTAATAGGGAGCATAAAAATTAACCGATTCTTTTATTGTCAAGACCATCTTTAGTTAGGTTGTTTGAGATAAAATATTCTATACATGAACATAGTTTTCCTCCAGTCCAACTACATTAAATATTTTCACTCCATTATGTGACCAATAAATAGTGGGTTCTTCCATGGTACACTTGGAATATGATACCCTCTACAGTTAGAACCGTTCATTTCAAATGTTTTAATCTTGATATTTTATTTATATTTATGAAGAAAATATATAAATTAAAACACTTGAAAATACGTTATTAAAATGAATATATGATTATCATCACATAATCACAAGCGGTTGTTATGATGGAGTTTAAAACACTTCAAAATCACTATTAATATGATTATTTTATGATTGTCATTGTAATGGGTTTAAAGAACTTTCCAAAAAAATAATGTGCCTCATGATTCATGAATATTTTTTCAAGACTAAATTGCAATTTATACCCTTAAAATTTGAGGTGATTTTGATTTTTTCCTTTAAAGTTTTAAAATTTAGATCCATATCCCTAACGTTACTTATCATTTGGATTTAAACCCTTTCGTTCATGCGCCTTGATGAGATGTTCCTTAAATGTCATCTTAACTCAAAAGGATGAAATTTTATAAATCCAAAATTTGAAAATTTAGGAGGCAAAATCAAATCCCTAACTTTAATGTTGTAAATTGTAATTTTAGCCAAAATAATATCTAACACGACTCTAATAAGATTCAAAAACGACAAAGTTTTGAATGAAAAAAAGGAAAACAATGAAGAAGACATTTTTAGATTAGTTAGCACTTAACAAACTCATTATCATGACAGATTAATGTAATGACTTAAATCTAAACAATACTTAAAGTTAGGATTATGGATGCAAATCTTGAAACATTTTTGTTAGGAGATAAAATTAAAATGATCCCAAACTGTGCAAGTTAACCTAATTCTAATTAATAATAAAAC
Source organism: Quercus lobata (assembly GCF_001633185.2). Classification (NCBI taxonomy): domain Eukaryota; kingdom Viridiplantae; phylum Streptophyta; class Magnoliopsida; order Fagales; family Fagaceae; genus Quercus; species Quercus lobata. Next base: position 16,667,711 of record NC_044912.1, on the reverse strand, counting down.
CAGGTATGGCTTCTAAGTTGTTTTGCTCAAAATTCAACTCATCGGTTAGCTCAAATTCTCACTAACCTAACCTTTAACAGGGTTAACCGTACCCAAAGCCGAAACTGTACCCAGCCGACCAGTAGGACCGACTTAAAATCTAAAAAATAAGAAAAGCCCAAAGGAGGCCCAGACTGTGTCCGACGTGGCCTTCGAGGAGGGCGTCTTGAGTCACGACTCACGACAAACTCGCCTACGCATTTTTCATACCAACCCCTTTCCTCTACTTCCAATTTCATTGTATTTTTATACTCCCATGCATCTAGACCGTCTATTTTCTATTAAGACTCACGTAGATCAACGGTGAAGATCTGCCTGAGTTGTTGGCTCAGATTAAGAGAGGGTTTAAGGTTGTTTGGCTCTAATTATTTATTTATTTTTATAAAAAACATCTTTAAAATATAATTTGTTGTTAGAAAACACCTGAATGATATTTTTTTTTCTTTATATCTATTTAGAAAAGAAATATCATAAAAAAGTCTTTTATAGTTTTTGTAAGGACGCGATTCGTGACGGACCGTAACAGTGTCGGGTTCGCACGTAAAAAGGCCCCTAACAATATCATTTGTAGAGCGTGGGTTTGAAAGGCTAGGCCCTGGTTGACAGGCGGTGGGTTTTCGCGGTGTTCGTGTGAGCTTAAGTTTCTCTACACCCCTGGAGTCTTTCTCCTGGAGGTGGGCTGGGAGGCTCAGGTTTCTGGCCATTTTTCCCAACCCCTTTTCAGGTTACTTCCTTTTCCTTTTATATTCGCCTGCGTTTATTGTCCTTCGTCCACGTATAGGGTCAATCTTTCCAAAATTGATACTTGTCCCATCAGTCCATATTCAAAGTCATTGGGGGTGGTTGTAAAAGTCAAGAACTGCAGCTCTGTCAGGTTCAGAGCATTGAATGGCAGTAAGAGCAGCTTTCCCTGGATATTTTAGATCTTTTGTCCTGGTTTCGGTCCTATACCGTTTCTGCCCTCCTTTCAGGGGGGAACTTTGGGTCTGCCGAGGACTGAGCCGTCCTCGGCGATGTCCATTGGCTATTTGGTCGAGTTTGGGCCATAGCCCTCCTCGGCTTGGGCCTTCGGATTTTCCCCAGGTAGATGGGCCCGGCCCGTAAATCGTTTGGGCCCCACAATAGCCCCTCAAAACCCGGCTGTCCAACCTCTTGGTTGGAAAGGGGGGTTTTGGTGATGCCAAACCTCTTCCTACGGCCCAATCAGTTTGGCCCTTTAATGATGCTGGCGGCTTCTCATCTGTCCAAGAAACGCGCCGGTCTATGAGGTAGCCTTTTGATTTCGCGCTTGATGCGCTCTTACCGCTTGGGTATCCCAAAACGTGCTTTTAATAATCACTATTCACGAGGTTACTTTAATTCGACGGTTTATTTTGATGGGGTGGAGAAGTGGAACCGGCGTGTTTGGGTTCGCTGATTCCTTCGGAGATCTGAACCTATTAAATGCCCTCCGCTCCGCCCTTTGTATAAGTAGGGCAGGAGGAGGTTATTGTTTTTACCAAAAATCCCTTTTCATCCTCCTGCGACTCTGGAATACTTAGCCTCCCTTGAGATTCGGTTTACTCGCCGGTTTATACACTTAGTCGTAAAATACTTTACCATAACAACAAGGGATGCAAAAGCCCCACCCCTCCCAAAAACGCCACGTTCCGATAAAGCTTATCATGGCTCGATCGGGACAAGGATGGCGAAGACTCAAAATCAACCTCATCCTTCTTTCAGTCAAAATCCGAAGCAGGGACTCGTCACGTCAAACTTTCGACGTGACTGAGTCGAGAACACCCAAGATCGTTACCATCCGGCTCCTCACGAGCGTACCTAATATGGCACCGGCGTGTTAGGAGTCAGGGCGGAGGCAGGGGCTAAGTGCTTCTGCTTCTCCCTCTTTTGCTCCTTGGTGCCCTCCCCCCCCTCTTCTTATTGTCTTCCCAGCACCAGTTCCGCCCTGGTGCTGTTTCTTTTCTATCTTTTGTTCCTCTCTTTGTCTCTTCATCTCTCTCTCTTCTTCTCCTCCTTCTTTACTCATGTCCTCCATCTTCTTCTTTGATTTCTTCCTTACTATTTCCTTCTTCTTCATTCATTTTCCTTTTTTAAAGTGAATCCCTCTCTCAGTATGAGCAGCGATGAGGCAGAGATTGGAGAAACTTTGAAGACGAGTTTAAAAGACGCTTGACAGTTTACTTTTCTGTACTATAGATGTAATGGTTGTTTAGGCAGTTTACATTTTGTATAGGCTCGTCTGAGCCCCTTTTTGTATGTTGTAATAATTTTTTTATATTAATAAAAATTGTTGTCTACCTTATTTCGCATGTTGTGTCTCTATGTTTTCATAAATTTGCAAGCGCTGCTCGGCACAATAATATAGCATCTAAATCAATGACGACTAAGACCATAATATTTGATAATAAAATGATGTCGCCATAGCTTTAATAGAAGTGCTTGGCACAATAAGGCCGACCCGTAAAAAATAGTATTCACCCGGAACTAGCCGAGGAAAGAACCGAAGGCTTGATGCCGTGTGAAAAATAGCCGTCCGAGGACATATCTCCTGCCAAATGAATAGCCCCTTTTATACGACTAAATGCTGGGGCGTTCCACCCCCTTCCTTACACCTTTATTGGCCTTAACATTTTATGGCGTTTAAGCCGTGGACGAAGTGACCTAACGTTTTTACCAAGTAACCTTTTTTTATGAGAGTCAAACCTTTTCTTATCCAAGTATTTGGTTTTCCCATAGGCTTGAGTCCGAGGACCATACAAGGCCTTGGTTCTGTCCAATAACTTGTAATTTTTATGATTTTTCGTGCTTGGCTTCCCCATAGGCTTGAGTCCGAGGACCATACAAGGCCTTGGTTCTGCCCAAAAACTTGTAATTTTCTATAATTTTTCGTGCTTGGCTTCCCCATAGGCTTGAGTCCGAGGACCATACAAGGCCTTGGTTCTGTCCCAGGGCCCATATGCCGAACGGGCCTGGGCCGCGAATTTACTGGGCTCACAAATTAAGAGGTGTTTCCATAACTTTTAATCACGCGGTACCTTTTGGTGTCCCGGTGTTCGAGGTGCACCTTCTCGAGACTCCTTTAACCTCAGGGTTGCAGACGACGTTGGAAGTCGAGCCGGAGACGTTTTGTCTATAGCGTTCCTTGGGACGCTGCGCGAATTAAATGCCACCACCTTATCTTTTAACATAAATAGGAGAGAAAGTTGCTCTATCCACACACAATTCTTTCAGATTCCTCCCTTAGTTCATCATGCTTGAGGCAGGGCTTGGGAAAAAGGAGTTCCCTCCGCCACAAAGGCGCCATGCCTCTCCGAGACTCAGAGTAGGGAGGTACGGACCAAGGAGGTGCAAGTTCAAGGGAGCATTCCATTTCGTCATAGGGGAGAGGGTCTCTTTCCCTCTTTTAGTCAAAATCCGAAGCAGGTTCTGGTCATGCCAGTTTTTCGGTATGTCCAGAGAAGGAATTTCCACCATCAGCACTGTCTGCCTTGTAGCAGGCAAATTTTTGTGGGGGCTTCCCAACCTCAAGCTCCTAGCACCCTTTCTGTAGATGGTGTTAGCCTGAGGTCAGGTTCTTTGGCTGCCTGAGTTATGGGCATGCAGAAGTGTCGAGGAATAGTTTCCTTCGACAATAACTTGGCGCAGTAGCCAACCTCTCTTCTGAGCTGTCCCCACGGCCTTCTCTCCACTCGCTTGTATTTTCCTTTACTTATGTAGTCAGCTTTAGTGTAAGCTAATTCCAGCTTTTCCTTGTACACTGTACTGTTCCTTTGTTTTAATAAAACATGTGTCTATTTCTCCATACATATCTTTCTTCTTCGTAACAACTACTTTATGCATGAATATTAAGTGCAAGCTTGCCCTTAAGGATATTCCGGGCAGAAAAAATGCTTTAACACAGGTTCCTACTAATTTAAACTCATAAATATTATCAAGTATAACAATGGTAACTTTCGATAAGTTAAATTCTTGAAACTAACCGGGATAAGCGCTGAGTAATACGCGATGCATGCTAGACCAATGTCCGAGAACGATAATCTCTAAATAATTCGTCTGAAAGGGTAGCTAAGTAGCGAGGGACTTTGGTTGTGCTTTTGGGGTAATATGTTGCGCCGTATCGCATCAACCCCTTTGATACTGGGGATCCGAGGGTAGACCGAGGAATCCGCGCAATCAAGGTATTAACTCGTCTGCTGACGCGGAGTTCTCTTCGGAGGGATTTCGAGGTCTACGGGCCATAGTTTTTTTTCTTTAAATAGTTGGTTCCTCATCCAAGTAGTTGGTTTCCCCACAGGCTGGAGTCCGAGGACTTTGCAATGCCTTGGTTCTGTCCAAAAACTAGTTTTCATTACATCCAGGTAGTTGGTTTCCCCACAGGCTGGAGTCCGAGGACTTTGCAATGCCTTGGCTCTGTCCAAAACCTAGTTTTCATTGCATCCAGGTAGTTGGTTTCCCCTGAGGCTTGGGTCCGAAGACCATGCAATGCCTTGGTTCTGTCCAAAACCTAGTTTTCCACATCCAGGTAGTTGGTTTCCCCTGAGGCTTGGGTCCGTGGACCATGCAATGCCTTGGTTCTGTCCAAAAACCTAGTTTTCCACATCCAGGTAATTGGTTTCCCCGTAGGCTTGAGTCCGAGGACCATGCAATGCCTTGGTTCTGTCCAAAACCTTGTTTTCCACATCCAGGTAGTTGGTTTCCCCAGAGGCTTGAGTCCGGTGGACCATGCAATGCCTTGGTTCTGTCCAAAACCTAGTTTTCCACATCCAGGTAGTTGGTTTCCCCTGAGGCTTGGGGTCCGTGGACCACTGCAATGCCTTGGTTCTTGTCCAAAACCCTAGTTTCCACATCCAGGTAGTTGGTTTCCCCTGAGCTTGGTCCGTGTGGGGACCATGCAATGCCTTGGTTCTGTCCAAAACCTAGTTTTCCACATTCCAGGTAGTTGTTTCCCCTGAGGCTTGGGTCCGTGACCATGCAATGCTTGGTTCTGTCCAAAACCCTAGTTTCCACACCATACGTTGGTTCTCCCTGATGCTGGGTCCGAGGACCATGCAATGCCTTGGTTCTGTCCAAAACCTAGTTTTCATTACTTCCAGGTAGTTGGTTTCCCCAGAGGCTTGAGTCCGAGGACTATGCAATGCCTTGGTTCTGTCCAAAACCTAGTTTTCCACATCCAGGTAGTTGGTTTCCCCAGAGGCTTGAGTCCGAGGACTATGCAATTCCTTGGTTCTGTCCAAAACCTAGTTTTCCACATCCAGGTAATTGGTTTCCCCCGAGGCTTGGGTCCGAGGACCATGCAATGCCTTGGTTCTGTCCAAAACCTAGTTTCCACATCTAGGTAGTTGGTTTCCCCTGAGGCTTGGGTCCGAGGACCATGCAATGCCTTGGTTCTGTCCAAAACCTAGTTTTCATTACATCCAGGTAATTGGTTTCCCCTGAGGCTTGGGACCGAGGACCATGCAATGCCTTGGTTCTGTCCAAAACCTAGTTTTCCACATCCAGGTAGTTGGTTTCCTCCTGAGGCTTGGGTCCGAGGACCATGCAATGCCTTGGTTCTGTCCAAAACCTAGTTTTCCACATCCAGGTAGTTGGTTTCTCCTGAGGCTTGGGTCCGTGGACCATGCAATGCCTTGGTTCTGTCCAAAACCTAGTTTTCCACATCCAGGTAGTTGGTTTCCCCTGAGGCTTGGGTCCGTGGACCATGCAATGCCTTGGTTCTGTCCAAAACCTAGTTTTCTCTTTGCGTGGGATCTTGGCTTTAGGGGAGTTAGCTCCTCGGCCAAGCCCCTAGAGTTTATCCATACGGTTAACGTTACCAGGTGCTTAGTCTACTCTCTACAGGGGACCTTGGCTTCAAGGGAGTTAGTTCCTCAACCCAGCCCCTAGTCAAGAAACGTAGTTCCTAACAGAACTTTATGCTAGGACTCTATAACCGACGGTTAGATATAACGAAGAAACTCTATCGACCCACTTCCCATACCAACACACAAGCCTTCCCACAGACGGCGCCAATTGTAAGGACGCGATTCGTGACGGACCGTAACAGTGTCGGGTTCGCACGTAAAAAGGCCCCTAACAATATCATTTGTAGAGCGTGGGTTTGAAAGGCTAGGCCCTGGTTGACAGGCGGTGGGTTTTCGCGGTGTTCGTGTGAGCTTAAGTTTCTCTACACCCCTGGAGTCTTTCTCCTGGAGGTGGGCTGGGAGGCTCAGGTTTCTGGCCATTTTTCCCAACCCCTTTTCAGGTTACTTCCTTTTCCTTTTATATTCGCCTGCGTTTATTGTCCTTCGTCCACGTATAGGGTCAATCTTTCCAAAATTGATACTTGTCCCATCAGTCCATATTCAAAGTCGTTGGGGGTGGTTGTAAAAGTCAAGAACTGCAGCTCTGTCAGGTTCAGAGCATTGAATGGCAGTAAGAGCAGCTTTCCCTGGATATTTTAGATCTTTTGTCCTGGTTTCGGTCCTATACCGTTTCTGCCCTCCTTTCAGGGGGGGAACTTTGGGTCTGCCGAGGACTGAGCCGTCCTCGGCGATGTCCATTGGCTATTTGGTCGAGTTTGGGCCATAGCCCTCCTCGGCTTGGGCCTTCGGATTTTCCCCAGGTAGATGGGCCCGGCCCGTAAATCGTTTGGGCCCCACAGTTTTTTTATAAAATTTTTTTTTATAACAAATAGTTTACAAATTTGTTACAATATTTTTTTTTGCGAATAGTGTTTATTACACCCAATAGCTCTTGAGAGTGTGTAAAACTGTTTGTGTGTAATAAGTTTAACTCATTTTTTGATTGAATAAATTATTATTGAAACAAATAAAAAAAAGTACAATACTAAAATAAATATTTTCTTTTAATTTTTGAATTTTATATTTATGAAAAATATACCATCAAAAATAGATTACCATTTTTGAAGTGAAGGCTTGAGGAGTATGGTATGATGTGCCTAGATGCAATGAGGAGGTGGGCGTGGGAAACTATAGAACGACAGAATTTTGACATAAACCAATAGTTTATTGGGTAAATTCTACCTTAGTTCCAACTTCCAAGATTTTGAGTGTTTTAATGCATAAGACACTATACAAGAAAGACAAGGAACAAAGCTAAAACTTGGAGTTAAGGGGAAGAAGTATCAACAAAAAGAAAAAAATTTTGAAACTCCAAATAAATATTAATTTAATAAACTATCAATAAAGAAAAATACACAAAATTATTGTTTTTAAAGATATTATAATGCAATTATTTATGAAAATGGAACTCATCTTCTTAATATATTGTATGTGAGAGGTCTATTAGACACTAACTAATAGACAAAAACACTATAGACAAAACTACAAAAAAAAAAAAAAAAAATCACAAAACATCACAGGCTATTGCTAAAGACAAAATTACAAAAAAAAAAAAAAAAAAATTTACAAAACATCAATGGCAATAAGAGTTGATTGTTGCGTGTGGTGTTGTGTTTATCAAATGACAACTTTTTCATTTATAAAAGAATATAAATTATGGGCTAAAGACAAAGATGGGTCAGACAGAATTTTACTTCTATTTAACTATTTCTTTTTACTCTAGTTTATTCTGCTTTGAGTATCTCCGTCCCAGGCTCCCAGCGTCTCTGACTCCCTACTCTTGCTTAGGTGCTCTATTCTATGAGAGGATACCTTTGCTTTTGCCACTAGTTGCCGAATTCCTCTCCTTTGTATTTAGCCGTAAGTTAGTTAGGTTTTCCTTCTTCTTCTTCTTCTTTTTTTTGTTTTTGTTTTTTTTTTGTTTTTTTTTGTTTTTTTTTTGTTTTTTGTTTTTTGAATGGCTTAGAAATCCCCTTCTTTTTTCCCTTTTATTATATTTGTGAGGTAGGTTGAGTGTTTCCTACTCCTAGGCTAGGTAGATTAGAATCGGCTTTGATTTTTTTTTTTTCTTGTATTTGTTTTTGGGGTGTTGTTTGGACTTAATTTTTGTTGTTGGGCTAATATTTTTTTTATAGCATTTAAAAATATCAATAATATTTTTAAGGGGGCAAAATGCAATTTTATTGAAACAAATTGTTAAAAATAATATATTATATATATAGTTATATACTATTTTTTTTTAAATCGCCGGGGGGTTGCCCTCTAGGTCCAACAATAGCTCCGTCCTTGCATGTAACATATATTTTTTTGTCCACGCCTCTATTGTATTGGTTTAGAACAGTAGAGCATAAAATATTGGACCTAAATTTTTAGAGAAGTATTATGTCTATAACATTTTCACAATAAATTATAAATGATTAGTTGTTATCGACTTATCGATTCTAATTTAATCTTACCATTGAAATTATTTTATTACCTTACCAATAACAACTTGTATAACTTTTTTTTCATTTTTAATTTTCATTTTCCTATTAAGACAAAACATCCAAAATTTTATGACAATTTTATTAATTTTTTAAAAAACTCTGTTTTCTTTCCAAAAACAGAACCCTCGCAGGCCACCATAGCAACGTTTGGAAAAGCAACATATCACAACCATCCATTCCTAGGCCGGCAAAAACCAACGGTGCACCATTCTTACAGGTTTACACATAAATCCAGACGATAAGACCTCGAATACACCGCCAACCTGCGCTTTTTTTTTTTTTTTAAAACACAGTAAGCAAGCAGTACAGAAAGAAAGAGAGAGAAAAAAAGAGCGAATCGCAGGCAAATTACAAAGCAAGTCAGACAGACAGAGTTTCTTCTCAAAAAAAAAAAAAAAAAAAAAAAAAATCAGACAGACAGACAAAAAAAAAAAAAAAAATCAGTTCCATCTCTCTATTTGCCTAAGAACCTCCGCTCGATTTTTCACATTTATAAATATAAAAATTAAAAATATCAAAAAACAAATCATAACGCATTGATTTCTGTTTATATATATATATATATATATATTGGCCTCAGCCGCACGCTTCGTAAAAAGCCTTCTCTCTCTTTGCTTCGTTTTTAGGGTTTTCTCTCACAGAGATATTATTTTGTGAGTGTGAGACTCTGTGAGAGAGAAAGCTTTGCAATTTGTGTGTTGAAAAATGGCTGCTTCTACTATGCTCAGATCTGCGGCTACACCTACGGCTTCTTTCATCGAGGCCTCTTCTTCACCGTCCGATCGGTTTTCCAAGGTTGTTATTCTTTATTACTTCACTGAATCCATTTCGATAAACTTTGATGAGTTTTTGTTTTTTTCGATTCGGCTTTTGTTGATTTTTTTTTTTTTGGTTCGGTTTTGTTGTTTTTCTAAACGGAAATGTAATTTTGTTTAGGCTTTTGGTTGCCGAGAAAATTTTCCGAAATGAAAGAAATCTTTTTTTTTTTTTTTGGTTATTAGCAACTTCATCACTCAAGCACCACGAGGAGTGTAAAAACCAGTTCAATTTGGCTGATTTTCTAATGAGTTTGATTAGATTTTTAGATCATATATATATATATATATATATATATATATATATATTTCAGAGTTGATTTCATTACTTTTCTTTTAACTAGTTTTATTTTATTTTTTAAATTTGTTTTGCTGAGGCGTTTGGTTGGTGAGAAAATGTTGCAAAATGAAGGAAATCATTATTAAAAATAAACTTTATTACTATAAAAAAAAAAATTAAAATCACTGCAATTTTGTCCAAGTTAGCTTGAATTTGAATTTTTTATTTATAAGATCATGTATGTCTATATCGATTGGAACTTGATTTCTTTACTCTGCATTTACAGAAAGAATCACACACACATTAAAATAATATAATTGTTATTAGTTAATGAATTTTCTGCTAATCTTCTCAAAATTCTCAGGTTTCAAGCATCAGTTTCAGTCGCAACCTCAACATGTCGAAGCACCAATCTAGCCTTTTCGGTACCTCTGTTCCCAGTGGCTCATCTTCCTTACAGTTGAGTAATCCAACAATTTTAATTTTTATACATTATGTACGTATGTATCTCTGTTTGTGTATATGCAGTATGTGTATGTATATGTTATGAAAATTCCTTGTTCTCTTGATGTGATTGAAATTGGAATTATTGAATCAATTGTCAGGACATGTAGTGTGAGGAGCGTCCAGCCCGTTAAGGCTACTGCTACTGAAGTACCTCCTACAGTTCCAAGTATGAATGCAAATTACACAAATTATTTGTATTTTAAATTTCTTTGTGATGTATTAGTGATTTTGTGCTTGTTGGTGATGCTCACTTTTATGTTTATTTGTTTAGGATCAAGGACTGGTGGGAAAACAAGGATTGGAATCAACGGTATGTTTTCCTATGAGTACTGTTGTTGTGTTCTGTTTTGGTTTTTAGAAATACAGTGGTTTGCAGGTTGATAATGTATGTTAAAGCATGTTTGAAACTGTTTTTGTTTGTTTTTTTGTTTGTAGTTGTAGGGTTATGCATTAATTAAATGAATATTTATAGTTGACTTGAAGATTGGATGTTAATGTGAGGATTTATAGCAGTAGATTATTGTGATTTATGTGTATTGTTTTTGCTTTTATGGTTTTTACTATTGATGTTAGTTAATAGCGGGTGAAAAGTAAGGCTTGGGATGCCAAAGAGGAAACTACTTATAAAGGGGTTTATGGGTTTGCACATTGTTTAAGTGTTGAGATATTTTACAGTTTTACTAGAATTCTGTGGTTTTTTCATTGTTTGCTTATGGGTCTATTATTAAGTAGTTTAAAGAGTTCAGTACATGATAACAGCTGTCCCATCTATCTTGGTTATGGAATATAAACTCTGTTTGTTATGCCCAATGTGGTAAATTACTCGGATAGGGTCCAATCTGCTGTTATGTCCTCTGAATATGGTAAGCACTCAGGATTTTCTTTGGGCGTTGCTTCTGATGTAGGTCGGAGTGCTGGGCCAACAAAAGGGGTATTTGGTGGGTTGCATTTTAGGGTTGGATGGGAGCTTCTGTTCTTTGTGGCCATAAAAATAATGTAATTAGAGACTTTGTGATGCTTTTGTTTGAATTTTAGTGGGATCATGGTGATTAATTCTCTCATGCTTTGGTTTGATGATTTTAAGATTAAATGCATTACCTTGTGCTTGCTGATTTCAACCCTTTCTAGAAGGATCTCTTAAAATTTGGTTCAAGTTATTTAATGTAACTTATGAGTATTGGACTAGGGAATTCATTTGTCATTTAGGTGGCCTGCGTTATAGGTGGCACTTTGGTTTGATACATGTAGGACCTTGTATGGATTGTTTGCATGGTCTGTTATCTAGACAATGTATAACTTGGTTTCTCCTATAAAGAAAAAATTTATTTAGTCTTATTGGTCAACTTGATTTTGGCTTCAAGTTTCTAGATTATCAGTTCTACTAAGTTTGGCTTAGTGGTTGCTTGTGCCATTCTCTGTCTTTTGTGGCCAAAATGATGTACCGCTTAAAATGTCAATTGCATGAGCTAGGTGACTTCTTTGCTTACCTACTAAAAATAGTAAAATTCTTATTGCCTCATATCATTCAGAAGTTATTTCATTCTGCCTACAAATGATGATATATCCATGATCCTCATCTTACACAGGTTTTGGTCGAATTGGAAGGTTGGTACTTCGAGTTGCAATCTCCAGGGATGGTATTGACGTTGTATCGGTCAATGATCCTTTTATTGATGCTAAGTACATGGTATGTACATTCAGTTTCTTTCTTGTAAATCACAGATTTGAAGATACTGGATGATGAACATTTGGTGATTATTATGGAAGTCCAATTTAAAAATTTTGGTTTTGCTACTAGTTAGTCCTTCTGTTTTAGTTAAAGTCTAAATCACAAATTACACTCCTAAAATTTGGGGAAGTTTTGATTTTGCTCCCTAAAGTTCTAAAAATTTGATCTGCTCCTCTAACATTAGGGTTTGTTTTGATTGGGAGCCATTCTGTCCATGCCTGTGCCTAGATGGCTGTTAAATGCTACCTAAGAATGTCACATGTGATAGTTGGTCCAATGAAAACATACTGTGTCATTTACATATGCCACATCAACTAAATGGCCTAGAAACAAAAACTAAAAAAATTCTTTTAAAATCCAAAAATTAATCTAATAAAATATAATAATTTTGTAACATAATTTTATTTGCATCTCGATCTAAACCCATTTAGAAATGAAATTAAATAGAACAAGTGGAGTGGGAGAAATGGGATCTTGATCTACAAGAAAAAATATAAATACATAAGGCCCTGTACTCTCTTGAGGTGCTACTATAAATTGGAGCGGAAGTGTGAAACCCTATAAAGAGGTCCTCCGACAAGCAGCCGGGTACTTATTCCTTAACGTGGGACCTCGGAAAGCTGTCTTTGCACTTTTAGTTGTAGAGGATCTGATTGAAACAGTGGCATCTGACTGCTAGTGCTATTGTCCTTATATTAGGGACCCATATAGCTCTTGGCTTGCTATGGTGCCTACACATTATATGGTGTTTTGAAACTTGTGGTTTACTCTATGAGTGTACATTTGGTTGCATCCCTGTGTTTTCTTTTTTTCCCTTTTCTATTACTCACAAGGTGGGAGAGTTGGACTATTAACTTCTTTTACATTAGGATAGTGATCTAATTAGTCGTTTGAGTTCTCTAGATATGATAGTTTGGCAGTAACTTACTGTACATCTTTTGTAGGCATACATGTTTAAGTACGACTCTACTCATGGAGTTTTCAAGGGAACCATCCGGGTCCTGGATGACTCCACTTTGGAAATTAATGGGAAACAGATTAAAGTTGTAAGTAAAAGGTATTGGCCTTAACATCTCGTCCTTATCTTTGTGTCTGCATTTAGTATTAATTGCGGGAACATCTAAAGTTATATCTACTAAGGAGTAACTTCCATGACTACTTATTCTCTCAGGGACCCAGCAGAGATTCCTTGGGGTGATTTTGGAGCAGACTATGTTGTCGAATCCTCTGGGGTTTTCACAACAATTGAGAAGGCTTCGACACACAAGAAGGTTGGTGTGATAATCAATTATGCTCTCTCTCTCTCTCTCTCTCTCTCCATATATTTCCTTTTATTATGAATCACTTACTCTTCATATTTACAATTTTTAAGTTGAGCTTTTTTTGATTTGCCTCTGCAGGGTGGTGCCAAGAAAGTTGTAATATCAGCTCCATCAGCTGATGCACCTATGTTTGTGGTAGGAGTAAATGAGAAGACATACAAGCCAAACATGGATATTGTTTCCAATGCAAGCTGCACTACCAATTGTCTTGCTCCTTTAGCAAAGGTCTGGTTGCGCATCTTAAAGCTTATTAACTTCTATTCATCTTTTTTATAATTCTTTTGCTTTTTATGTTTAATAGTAACCTGGTAGGAGATGAATTTGAAATGTCTACCTGTTCTCTTGATATTTATCTAATTTTTTGCGCTCCTGTTTTGCAGGTGGTTGATGAAGAATTCGGTATCATTGAAGGTCTAATGACAACAGTGCATGCAACTACAGGTCTCTGTCTCTGTCTCTCTCTCTCTGTTAAACCATGTTGCATGTTTTGTAACAAATTTATGGTGTTCTATTTTCAGCCACTCAAAAAACTGTCGATGGTCCTTCAATGAAGGATTGGAGAGGGGGCCGTGGAGCTGCACAAAACATCATTCCTAGTTCAACTGGTGCTGCAAAGGTGTGGTGATTACTCCAAGAAATATAATTTAGGACAATTGCATTAGATACAACCCTTTATATTGGTGGTGAGTGTCATTGTAACTTAATGTTTTTGGTATTGCAGGCAGTTGGGAAAGTTCTTCCACAGCTTAATGGAAAGCTTACTGGAATGGCCTTCCGCGTCCCAACACCTAATGTTTCTGTCGTAGACTTAACTTGTCGACTTGAGAAGAGTGCTTCCTATGAAGACGTCAAGGCAGCTATTAAGTATGTTGTTTTTTTGTTTTTAAAATTATTTTTATTTATTTATTTTTTTTTATGTGATCTTGTGTATTCTCTTCTTTTGGCAGTTGTTTGGGGTCTTTCATGATGTGATGTTTTTACTTGATGATTGACTGAATTCACCTTGGAATTTTCAAATACAGGTATGCCTCAGAGGGGCCACTGAGAGGCATTCTTGGATACACAGATGAGGATGTTGTCTCCAATGATTTTGTTGGTGACTCAAGGTATCTCTCTCTTGTGCTTTGATTGTTTTGTGGTCTTTTACTTCTATATGTTGGTGAAAAATATTGGCAAATGGCAATTTCAAGCTCTTTGAGGCCTCCTTTGTTTTATAGAAATTGTTTGAATTCATCAGTGGAAATAAAATTGTCTATTTTGTGCTGGATTGGCTTTCTGGTTCCTGTGATAATGTTCTTTAAGAAAGTACTAGAAAATGCATCATCTTCTATTCCTTGATATTTCGACCTTTGTGCCTAGCAATTGCACTGCACTTCACAAGATTCCAGGATCTGCACCTTTGTCAATCTCATCCTTGCTTGCTTTTACAGACTATAGTTGAAAAGACGTTGAGATTTGCAATCTCCATTTGGTTTCAATGGATTTTGTTTCATTTCAGGTCAAGTATATTCGATGCAAAGGCAGGGATTGGGCTCAATAACTCGTTCATGAAGCTTGTTTCATGGTACGACAATGAGTGGGGATACAGGTACAGCTTCTCCCTCTTCCTCAGCCACCAACGCACAAAGATATTGACAAATGCAACTCCTTTACTAACAATTTTCATGCAATTGTGTATGACCGATCATATTTTTTGTTGTTTTTTTTTTCCTTACAGTAACCGAGTATTGGACCTTATAGAGCACATGGCATTGGTAGCATCGCTCAATTAAAAAATACCATCAGACGTTTTCTTCTGTTGGATGGCACTGCAATTTTTAGCACTTGCTATATGAAGTTTGATCAAAAGAGTAGGATATAAGTTTGATAGTTTTCGGTTTTATTGTTTGAGTGGACTTCATAATAATGTGAGTTTAGGCATTGCATGATGCGACTTCAAAATAAATATGAAATATTCAAAAAAATGTATGAGGAGCTCATTCCAGTAATACATAACGTTTGGACTTTGCCATCCATACTACAACCAATTTCTCCAATTTTCCCTTATTTACTTGAGAGCTTGATATTGTGTCCAGGCAACGCCTTCTCGTTTTGGCTGAATTTCTGAGTTAGGTTGATGGGTGTATCTTAGTGCCCATTTGGTAGGCTGTTTTTGACTTTTGATGGCCTTTTAGTATTATTTGAAAAGCTGGGAGCCCGTGTCTTTTAGCAAAACGGTTTTGGTGTTAATGAGATTTCAAGAATGCTCCAAAAAAAGAAAAAGAAAAAGAAAAAAAAAAAAAATAAAAGCTCTAGAATGATAATGTATCAGTATTATGTATAATCCCAAGAGTTTAGTTGAAATATACATAAGCGTAGGCAAAGATTTACTTTTACTCAAAAGGTAGTGCCAGCACTTGCGCTCAAATATGTTCTCATACGTATTTGCCTTACGATAATTACAATTTTTGTACGAAAGCCAAAAGAAAAACCATTGTTATATTGGTTAATACCTAGTGGAAGAAGTCAAGAAGAGAATGGTCAAATTTGATTTTGACAGACTGAACTGAACCCATTGACTCTTCGATGTAAAATTTTAATTTAAGGGAAAATGGTGATCGCGACTAACAGAGCAGTTTTCCACAGGTCAAAAGCTTGGGTTTCTTGAGGTTGAGGAATAAATACATGGATGTGCCAATTTCAGAAAAAGACCTATCATCAACATCAACACGGTTTTTTTTTTTTTTTGCATAGGCATCAACACATGTTTTGACTCAACATTAACATTATCACCTCCAATCCTCTAATCATTACTTGCTTCCTCCTCTTCTGAAATATAAAAAGCAAATGTCCTTAGATACACTACACTCATGCAAAAAATTAAGATCTATAGTAACAAAAAGAGAACTTAAGAGAGAATACCACATTAAAAAGGCACCACTACCTTCTCTAGGAAAAGTGACCCCTAGCAAAATAAAAAGCTAAAAGCAACATAAACATGATCATGAATCATGACCCTAGAAAATCCAATCTATTGAGTTCAGAAAAATTAAAGAAACAAGATCCATCCTAAGAATTATTTGGACATCTTAATAATCATTCGAACATGGGGATTAGTTGTATCTGCTATTTTTATTGTTGATGATTAACAGTTCAAAGATTAACTCACAAACAGAAGCTTGCTTTGAAATTATTTGCACTACAGTATCAAGGACACTATAGATCAAGCTAAGGCACATTTCATTATGCCATGAACAAGCAGCATAATTTAATTAGTTGAAATTGTTCTAATTTTAATTTGAATGACATGCGACTTAGTAAATAATCCTACCCATGATTTTAATGTCCTAAGCTTGAGGCATGACAATGGTAGTGCAAACATAGTAAAGCTGAATTTACAACATGATTCTATTAGAAGTAAAAGAACTATCTACCAATCTAACCAACTAAACTTCATGTCTACAACAGAGAGAGACTATTATTTGGGCATTGATTTTTGTTGATAAATATATGGAGAGCAGCTCTCATAAAAGGCATTATAATAATGGCAATAATTCCGTAAGAGTACAAGCCTCACAGCTCAGATAGAGATATCATGATGAGTAAAAACTCCTCGCACTACGTTTTCTAGAAATATTAAGAGTAAGCTCTATACTTACAAGAAATCCAAGGATGTCAAGCATTGAGGGTTGAGACGCTGAAATCAACTCCTCCAATACGGTAAGTATTTGTTTCACAAAATTCAATTTTTAGGTCATCCATCCATTAGTTTGTCCCACCAAATCAGTATGCTGACCTGGTGAGAGTGCGGGTTATAAAATACTTTCCCCTTGATGACTAGTTAATGGATTTATCATTTATATATATATCTATATATATATATATATATATATATTTTTTTTTTTTCCTTTCAATTCAGGCATTTTTACTATAGTATATTTAGAAATAATTTTGTATGTAGTTTCTCACAAAATTTCCTTTGCTAGATTAATTTTTTGATTTTACCTTTTTTCTCGTGATTTATTTTGTTTACATGGAAGTCATAAAGTTATTTCTAATCATTTCTTTATCTAAGAATATTAATAAAGGTATTTTTGTAATCATGCTATAGACTTGAATATAAATATATGCTAAGGTGGGAGCTTAACTAATAAAATCCCGAATCTCTCTCTCTCTCTCTCTCTCTCTCTCTCTCTCTCTTCTCTCTCTCTCTCTCTCTCTCTCTCTCTCTCTCTCTCATAGTTTACAACTCAACTTGGCGTCAAATTGTCATTCCCTTTGTTTGGATGGATGATATTTTCATAAAACCTTTAGCTCGTGCCTCCTTTCAGTAATTGTCTTTCAAGCTAGACTCATTTGATTTCTATATTCAAACTTGAGGGAGAGTGTTACATTACTTCTAGTAGTTAGTTGTTGTTGTTGTGTTGTTTTTTTTTTTTTTTTTTAAGCAAATTAATAAGGATATTTTTGTAAACATACTATAAACCCTGTTATAAATATATGCTAAGTTAAGGGCATGACAAACACCTAAACTCTCTCTCTCTCTCTCTCTCTCTCTCTCTCTATATATATATATATATATTATTCCTCTTTTCTCTTAACCCTAATTTCATAATTTACAATTCAATTGAAGTTATGATTTATTATTTCTAAAGTAACATTTTAGTAGTTGTTGCTCAAAAGATAATCATATATATCATTTAAATTTGAAATAGAGAAAAAATCCAATTATAATTCAAATTAGAGTCTAAAATGATTAGAATCATTTTGGTCCACTTTGGTTCATGTCAGTCCATCTTTCCCATTTAGGTCCATTCAGTCCAGTTTGGTTCACTTTAGTCCACTTAGGTTCCGTTGGTCAATTTGGCGATATGTTGCTCTTCAATTCATGATACTCCTTAAATATACAAAAACATGATAAAAATAACATAAGAAATAAATTAAAACAATGTAAAATAATTGAACTGTTTAGTTAGTGTAATGCATATTTCTTTTGTACTTTTTCTTATATTTATCTACATAAAATTTTTTACAAGTTCTAGAAGTGCTTAAATTGATTAGAATGGAGAAGGTTAATATATGAAGATTGAGAAATATTGTCAAGATAGTTGCAACAATGTTTTGTAATGTAAAACAATTTCGATAGCATTGCTTAGAGGACCAAAATTATTAAACACTAGTTGCAGACCCGTGTATTGCGTGTGATAATTTTTTAGGTAAAAAAAACTATTTTAGTCCCTAGACTTTATAAAGAGTTATTTATTTATTTATTTTTTATAATTTTTTTTATAAATAGTTTTATCATATTTTCCCATAATCATGTCTACGATGTTGTTTTTTTGTTTTGTTTTTTATCATTATCATATATTTTTTGGTTGATGATTTGTATAACATAGAAATTTTAAATAAGAGGAAGAACTATTCATTAGATTTTTTTAAGCCATGGTGTATGAAGATTATGATTATATACGTACATACATACATACATACATATATACATATATATATATATATATATATATATATAAAATTTCTAAATTATTGAAGAACATCTCATTTTTAGTTATGATAGGAAATATAATTTCTCTAGTCAGAGTTAGATTAGTTTTAAGTTTAAATTTTGTATTATTATATTTAATTGTTGATTATTGATTTAATTAAGTGAATGTAATGGTTAATTTTATTGCACTATAAAGTTTTCAATGTCCATTAGATAGCCATCTTTATTTTATTTCTTACTCCTCTTGACCACCTTTTTTATTTTCCAAATAATGGTTACTAATTGACGTTTGATTTCATTTTTTTTTTCTTCCTTCATTACTCTTTATTTCTTTGTATGTTCTCTTGCTAGTTGTAAATTTTATGGTCATCAATAAGAAATAGATATCACGGATGGCTTAAATAGGTATAGATGTAGTTACACTAATGGTATGTCAAAGGTTTTTTTTTTTTTTGGAATTTTCAAGGAAATATGGAAGGCATTTCTCTAGTTTGGTCTCAATCAATTAAGAAATCCATAATATATTAACAGAAGTAATAATGAGCCTTAAATTTTTTGTAATTTATGAAGTCGTTAGGTTAGTGGTATGTCAAAGTTTTTATTATTATTATTATTATTATTATTATTTATTTTTATTTTTTTTTAATAAATAATTCCAAGGAAATGTAAAAGGCATTTTTTTGAAAAAAAAAATTGTGACTTTTTGAATTGTAGAAATATGATTGTTTAAATTACCTTATTTATAGATTTCATTATTAAGTTATAAACATCTAAGTTAAAGTAGATGAATATATAAATGCAAAATTATATGTAAAGTTACAATCGCACAAGATAAATATGTATAGATAATATATTTTTTTGTTTTTTGTTTTTGATTCTTCATGAACCATTATTTCATTTTTTACTTATAAATATCTAAACTAAATTTTTTTTTATGGAAAAAAAATAATAAATTAAAATAGATGAATATGTAAAGGTAAAATTATATGAAAAGTTAAAATTACCCAAGATGAATGTTTAACCACTAGTAGATATGTGTTTTTTGAAGACTAAAAGTATACTTGATTGCTTTAGTTGGAACTATATAACTATGCAAATATTGTTGTGAGTGGTTCTATCATTAGCAAATTATCAAGTTTGGTGGCCTTACAAAACAGATATTTCATTTTGCAAAAAACTTTACATGAACTCCTCTTTCGTGACAACTTTTTTTTTTTTTTTTTGGTTGCCGAAACAACTTAAGAATATTAAGACATGTAGGGATAAAGGCCCAGAATGACATGTTGGGCCTTGGGCCTTTGTCTGGGACAGCTGAATTGTCCGAGGAGAAGCAAATGGTTATTAGGATCCCCCAGTGAAAGACTTATAAATGAGGGATGAACGGAAGGTGATCCAAGGAGAAGCTCCTCCTCGGATATGATGAAGATGGCTTAAGCACATATTCCAGCAACTAAGGTAACCCTCTAAGAAACTCCAGCGATAGGAATGTGCAAACTCAAAAATATCTAAGGGAAAGCTGTTACCACCGCATTAAATGCACTACAACTACTTTTTTTGCCACATTTATGTAGAGAAGATATCTGAACAGTGCTGCCTCGGCAAACGCAACTCATAGAAAGCCAAAGAGGGTGTCTGATGAGACATGTACTCAAGTAAGGGCTCAAATGATCAACAAGTGTAGGATCAAGATGGTCCAAAGAGGGCTATATAACGTGAAAGACCCTCCATGGGAGAAGGAAGAGAAAAAACTGTAAACAAATCTGAAATAGAGCTTTGAGAGTAAAATATTTAAGAATTAGCATCCTCAGACCAATTTGAGAACATTAGTCCTTAACAAATTGCTATTATCTTTATCTTTTTAGCATCAAAACCTGTTTTTCTATTATCTGGTTCACATAAGCCCAGTAATCCGACCCATTCTCTACAAATTTATTGTTTTGGGCTATTTTGGGCTTAAGTCCATATATTCGTTGGGCTAGGAGTCTAAATTAGTTCTTTACAACACATATAGTAGTTGTAGAACATGTCAATGATATGAAAAATAGGAAGCTTTAAATATTTAAAAAGAATTTTTAGTAGATTATAATATAAACATTTTTTTCTCAATATTTTATGTAACTTTTCCCTTAAGATTAATATTGTTGGCATCCTTTAAAGATGATACATAATATTTTTTAGAAGAAGGAGAAGAAGTAAAGATGATGCTAACACATAATATAAAATTACTAAGTTTGCGTGATTTAAATTTGTGGCATAAAAAAATTAATGTATCTATGATAAAAGTTTTTATCTAAATAATATATAGTAGTTCATGTTTTTTTAGTCTTGATTCAAAAAGTTCATTCTGATAGCCTTTTAAGTCCACAAATTGCTCAATTTATAGGCCTAGACACATTCAAAGAGTGCTATCTAAATTATAAATTATATGACCTTTTATCACACAAATATTTTGATTCCTCCAATGTATGGTAAAGGAAGGTAGGTTTGTGTCTAGCCATTTTCTTGATTTGTGCTACATAATTTAATAGTATGGAGGACGTGATTGGATTTAAATGTTGAATAAAATAAGATGAGAAGAAAAAAGAGTAAAAATAAAATATATAACAATAAACATCAAATTATCCAAGTCATTCTATGTAATATAATAACATTATATTATTATATACTATATGTATAACGCAGTAGGATAATATGTAATCAAGAGAATATAAAAGATAACAACTTAAAACATAAAACTAAATTGCATCAACTCAAAGTAGAATTCTAATTGACACAAAAATTCATTAACCTAAAGAATTGATGCAATAAAAAAAAAATCAAACAAAAAATGAAAAACAAATTGAGAGAGAGAGAGAGAGAGAGAGAGAGAGAGAGAGAGAGAGAGAGAAGTAACCTTAATATCTTCCTTTATTTTATATCAAGAACACTTTCTACCTTAATATCATTCTTTCTCTACCTTAATAGCTTCCTTTATTTTATATAAAAAAAGTTGGAAACAAAAAATGATGACATAGATGTTAATGTGGCTCAATGTGAGCGTAGCAACATTAAATGCTACACTTCAGCTTTTAGTAATATATAGATGGATAAATGATTATTGGGTTGTCCATTTTTCTATGTAAGTAATTATTTCTGGTCATTTTGGGTGATGATGCTTGTAAGGGCACGGTTTAGTCCATAACCCAAATGGTTTAGGCAATGACCCAATGAGCCCAAAAAAAAAAAAATGAATTTGTTAGAGAGTGGGCCTAATATTGAACATTCAATGAGTTAGAAGATTGATCACAATAGGCTAGTTAGGATGAACAAGACAAATAGTTTGAAAAAAAAAAAAAAAAAAAAAAAACTCCTTGGTCAAGTCCAAGGAAGGTCTGTTCTTATATATTTCTCTTAGACTTATACAAGTGCTCAAGTTCTTGGTTACACAGTGGTTTTCTCTCTGATTTTTCTGATCACCCCCTTTGTAAGGGAGTTCTTCCCTTTTATATTCCCTTCCCTTCTTTCATTCCACCCTTCCACGTGTAGATTAGATTGCCAATCTCATTGATACTTGTCCCATCAGCACCTTCTTGAAGTCTTCATAGGTAGCTGTAAGGCTGAAAATTACTGTTCAGGTATCACTTCCACATTAATGCGGTCAGGGGGTCAAATGTAGAGCATTTAATGAGGCAGTAGCAACTTTCTTCCCAAATATTTCTCATATCTCTGTTGACTCATCTTTTGCTAAAGCGTATCCTCCCAAGCATGGTTGTCTGTTGCCCAGTACTTGATGGGTGGTCAGACTTTAGGCCTCCACCCTATTGGCCGAGGAGGGATCGCTCCTTGGACAATGTCACCTATTCATTAAGATTTGACCTCTTCCTTGGCCCAATAATCTATCTATCTTTGCTAGTACTTATATGTCCTCAGGCTATTTGACGTCCTCGGGCGTGGCCCACGGTCTAATATCCTCATCTAGGCCCTTCATTCCTACAATGCTAATATTACAAATCAAATTCTCTTACATTATTTCACTTTTTTTCACTAAAATTCTATTTACTTTCACATAGTTCACACTTTTTAGCAAGTGTTCTTGAGATATATATTAGTGAAAAATGAAAATATTAGTTAAGCTTGTAAGTAAGAACAAAGTTTCTCTATAAACTAGTTTGTAGAGAAACTCTATAAACTAGTTTATACTCATCATATATCTTTATGTTGTTTGGAAAGAAACCCTATAAACTCATCATATATCATTATATTGAGTGTGAATTTTGAAAAATCTAACCAATGAATTGTGTTTTTTTTATTATATTTTTAATGTTTGCAAAATTTCAAGAAAATCAAAGATTAATTACTATGTGATCAATCAAATGTTAAAAATTTTAAATTTTTGTGATCTAAAATTGTGTATAAAAAATAAGTTTTTTGATTATCGAACCATAAATTTCTTTCTTTCTCTATCCCTCTTTCGTTCTCTCTTTTGGTGCAAGGTGAATCAGTGAATGTACGAGAAAAAAGTAAAAACATCACTACTCAATTATGCTACCAAATTTTACAGTCATGATTACTTCCCTCTTATGGTCTTAACCTGCCACAATTACATTACTTGTCCCTTGCATTTTGCTTTAAAAGGAAAGACAGGAAGGAACATGAAATATTAAATGTTAACTTTAATCCTAGATGTATAATTTTATCAAGGAATTTTAGCATATGGACGAGTATTGGTACTTATAGCACATAACAACGTATAATGTGTTTTATATAATCTACATGATGCATTGAAAGCGTTTAGTTTTTGCATGCCTATATAAGTTAGAGGTTCACAGTCATTTCAACCATAGAAGAAGTGATCTCTTGAGAGAGAAAAAGAAAGAAAGAAAGAAAGATGGAGTACATATTCTTTGTGAAATTCATCTTTATGATAGAGTTTCCATTGTTGAAAATGATTATTGGACATAAAGATTTTTGCATTGGCACTCAAGGCACAGATCACTGCTCTTGATAGATCTTCAAGAGAGGTTTCCCTAACATGGGCTCTATATAAGTATCAGGTACGAAACCAAGTTCAAATAGATGTCGAGTTTATAGATTAGTAAAAATATCTGACTATTTTTCTTGAGTTCAATGTTTTGAATCCTCTAATCTAATCCACAATAACTGTGTCTTGAAGGTGGCCGGAAGCGACGTGTTGCAAGTACGTTTAACTTAGAGATGCCAGTTAATCCAAGAAATTGTTCCTATATTATTCTAAATACTGTTGGCATTAAAAAAAAAAAAAAAAAACCTAGTTGTATTTAGAATTAATTAGGTTGATGTTACTGTTTATTATTTTAAAATATATCTGTTATAAATAAAATTAGAATAATCCTTTTTTTCCCCCTTAAATCAAGAAGATTCAGGGCAATCCTTATTGAACATGTGTGGTTTCTAACCTTTTGAGTGTAAACTTCGGACGATCAAATTAAATCTTACCTAGAGAATTAAGAGACACATCAATATAATATATATATATATATATATATATATATATATATATATATATATAAAAGTAGAGACCCCATGCAGGAGTGCATTTTTAACCTTTTCTCGTTAAGTTGTTTTTACTGTTACCAAAAAAATCATGTTAACTTCTTTTCATTATTATCTAAAAGATGGGTTGTTATTGACAATTAAACCAAACTTTATGAAAAGTCCAAGCCCACTTATTCCATACATATTATGACCTAAGTATGACCCTTTCCTACGTATAGATGAAAGCCTAGACCCTAACCCACTTACAAACTCTCTTTCTCCTCCCCCATGCATAGATGAAACTTGAAGGCCAAGACACTGACTCACTTAGAAGCTCTCTTCCTCCATACAAGCTTTCCTTCAAACTACACACACTCTTTCAACTTTTTTACAAACAACGGTTTGTAGTTTGGATTCATTGATCCCATTTGACCAAACTAACGTTCCTACTCATTTTTCAAGTCTTAATTTAGCCCTTCTATGTAAACAAATGGAGATGTATGGTCAAGGAAAATATACAATTACTTGAAAAAAAATAAAATAAAAAGGAAATGTACAGTCTAACCTCAACAGTCCCACCATTCTATTTTCTCTTCCTCTTTCAAAACCCCTCTCTCTCTCTCTCTCTCTCTCTCTCTCTCACACATATTTTGAATGCTATATTAGGATTCCCCAAATTGAAGATAGTAGTCAATCTTACCAATGAACTACACATTGGAAGGATTGTCTACTAAGATAATGAGTGCTTCTCTTGCTATGCTATTGGATAAATTCTTTCTTAAGTACTCCTGAAGCACGGTGAATAGTGTTCCATTATCTCACATTTATGGTAAGATCCACTCATTAAATTTATGGTGGGGCTTATTATGAATGTAAGAGGAGAGAGCTTTATTTTACTATACTCTAAGAGTACTTAAGAATTTTTCATGTTAAAGAAAAAGTCAAATGCTATGTGATACGACATAGTCACTAATAGTCATATTGCATTCAACTATATTCATTAAATTTTGAGTCATTTGTGATGCTATGATAATAGGTATGAAAACCAATTTGTTAATGACTTTTGATATGCTAAACCAATTTGTTAATGTTAAACGACTTACAACTGATTAGGAAATTCACAAGTTGGATCAAACTGTTTGTGTGCTTTCGAATTGCAAGTTGGATCAAGGTTTTTTTAAACAAATGCATGAAAATGATAGGTCCATCATAAGCATAAAGATGATCATAAATTTAGATATTGACAAACAATTGAGATACAGTGGTAATAGATTCTAATAGCATTTGTCATTTCTGAAAATCTAAACAATTTATAGGATTCTAGCCACAAATATTTGGCACAAAATCTATGATACAAAAATAATTTTGGTATCCTACAGTAGAAACTATAGAGGACTATAGAAACTTTTAGTTAGATGCACACCAATTTATTTATTTTAAGTCTTCTTGTAGTATTTATTATTTCAATTTGACACCAATATAATTTAATTATACTTTTTATGCAAAGCTTGAGACCAACATACGTTTAGGCAAAGTTTTCCCGTGCATTGCACGGTTCCCGGCTAGTTGTGGATAGATAAGGTGGAAAACTGCAATGATACAATTTTTTTTTTCATGCTAACGAAAGATTATCTACCTCATACCCTCAAAATCATTTTGGTTCTTTTTATTTCATGACTAACCTTCTAAAGTAAATATTTAGCAAAGAAAAAAGAAACCTTCTAAAGTAAATAGATACAATAAAGAGAATTTCTATGCTCACTTTTCATATAATCATATTACAACAAAATGCCACTATGCTTGAGATTAAACCAAATGTGGCCCTCTAAAGAATAAATATATTTGGCAAGAGTAATGTTAAAACTACAAAATATTTCACAAACATTTTTCATAACTTCTTAAGGTGGCAAGTTATGATTGGAGTAATATCATTTTCGCATGAGCCAACCATTGATGTCAGTTTATTCTGTACCAATCATAACAGGGCAAATTAGCAGATGTGAAAGTTTTTTGTGTCACTAGATTTATATTGATTTGGCAAAGCAGAATGGTCAGTAGTATCAACCTGCATAGGACCTGTGTGCCTTTCTGTCCAACAAGGCAATATGGTTGTTACAGCCATAGTTGGAAGTGAGCTCGAAGTCATCAATAGATCTGTGGGCAACATCTACTTGTCTCCACCTCCGAACATCCCCATCATGTCTTTTGTAGATCCCATTTGCTTCATCAAGTTTTGTAAGCCACCCATGCCACCAATCTGCTTCAGCATCTGTGGGGGGAGGACTTTGCTCATGTTCTGCGCATTCATGTTACGTGATAGGGCACTCATGTCACCCTTCTTAGGAATCTTAAGCCCTTTCATTTTGCTCCATATCTTGGCAAGGCGCTTGTACTCTTCCATCATCTCCATTACTTCTATAAGTTGACGACCACAACCTCGGGCTATCCGCATCATACGAGATTCATTCATGAGCTTTGGATTTGAACTATCCAACTCTGCAACATTTTAGTCAACTATTAGAATCAGAATAATGGGTTGAATCAGTATAAAGTCAACCATGCGGCAAGCAGAGCAAAACCACATAAAAAATGACATCGAGTCTTGACTCACCTTCATTTGTCATGGAGTCCATCATGGTCATGTACCGCTTGATCTTTGCTGAACTTTCCTTTTCACGACCTTTTGGCATTAACTCAGCACTAAATCCTGGAAGCATTGAGAAAACCTACACAGCCAAGTCAGTCATCAGCATTAAGGAGCAGCCTCTCCAGATCCAAATCAGAAGTTCAACATTTACAGCACATTTCAGTAAAATATTCCAAAATGACCGCTGAAACTCAACACCCCCAACCCCATCCGGCATTAACCTCCAGAGCAACCAAGTGGCCACATATTAATCTAGCTAAAGAAAACAGCGGTCACCTATAATTTCTTGCATACCCTACACAACTAAGAATATATAATAAAAGTGAAATGCACATTGTTGTTGATTTAGCATCAATGAGATGGTATAAGTCAGGAACTAACCTGGCTAATTGGACCCATTTTCATTATATTCTGAAATTGCTCATACATAATCCTTAATGTAAAGTTCCCTTCTGAAAGCTTTTGCAGAAGTTCAGGCTGCTGATCCATAGGAACAACTTCTTGAATTTTGTCCATAAATCCAGACCAGTCACCCATGCCTAGATGGAAATATAATTGACATGCAAATATTAACAACATTCCAAAGAAATTGAATTAACAAATTTCAAGAGTCAGAGCAGTAAAAGAGGTGCTCACCTAAGAGACGGCTGACAAATGGTTTAACATCAAAAACTTCAAACTCATCCATATGCTCCCCAGTTCCAATAAATATAACAGGACTCTTTGTTGCTGCAACACTACACATATAGAGAGCAACAGAATTAAGTTTTCAAAGCAAAAAATAGGAGACGCAGTCTAAACTTTAAGTTGCTTCTATTAAAATTAGCAAGAGGTTTCCATTTCATAAGAAATTGAACTAAAATTGAAGGTAGCTTATAATTCCTTATAATTCCATTTCATAATTTATAGAGAGCAACAGAATTAAGTTATCAAAGCAAAAAATAGGAGACACGGTTTAAACTTTAAGTTGCTTTTATTAAAATTAGCAAGAAGTTTCCATTTCATAAGAAATTGAACTAAAATTGAAGGTAGCTTATAATTTCATAATTTATGGAAACTGCAATTTAGAGAAGATGTAGAGTATCAATGACTGTTTTTTATATTCTTAGGTCCACCTAAAGTTAATTAATTTATGCTATTTACAGATCACACCATATGAATGACCCAACCTTTTTGTTGAATATTCAAACATGTAAAATAGGCATGTCATTGCATTTAATTTTATCTTTTCTTTGTATTATTATTTTATCAAATAGTGCAAATGGGCATGGGAAATACATGAGAACATCAAAAGAGAAGAATCAAACTTCTAATATCTTAAAAATCCAAAAATTAGAAAAAAGAATGAACAGCAGCCGAACATAGACTTCTACTCAAAGAGTGATCTCAGAAGCATCATCTTGTCTTTTCCATGGAACTATGGAAGCTCAACACCTTTCAAACGTCCAGCTAAAAGAGACACGTACCAAATGCATGACACATTAGCCATAGCTGAATTGTGCTTAGAATAGATACCCTCCATTGTGGAGAAAAACACCAGAATTCCAACAATGGAAAAGAGTTCTAAACATTGCCAAGACACCTACTGACTTCCTAACACAAAACAAACTATCATAGCTCTCTAGCAACATCATATTTAATGCTAATTTTCTGTCTCACCACTCTTAACACGTGCAGAAAGGAGAAATTATGATTAAGGTTTATAAGAACTCCCAAGCTATATTGTGAACAATAAAAGACTTTGCAGGCAGCATAGCTCTTTTTTGCATGAAAAGTAAAAAAACACCATAGCTCACCAGACACCCTGACAAGGAAAAGCAGCCAAGAGCATGTTGAGGTGCAAAATAGTAAGACAGTATCAAACAAACAACTCATTGTTAATCTCCATCATGTTGCCAAACCTTCCATACATTTCACACAATTCAACAAATCAAAAAGTGAAATCAACGGTTCAACTCCCAACCCAGTCCTGCATTGCATGCACAACAAACCTATGACAACAAGATTTCCACTAGTCTCACTCAAGACCGCAACTGATATATCCTGATTCTCCAATAACTAGAAAGATCATGCCAAAGAGTTCAAGCTCAAATGACATATCCTCCCCTTCAAATGAGCACAGTGAAGGTGATGTTGTTATATTATACACAAACACAGGGAAAAAAAAAAAAAAAGGATCAGGAAATGTCAATTTCAAATCTCCGCATGCTAAACATTGTGCCAAAGTCACATACCTAACCATGACCACCACCAAACATGTTTAGAAATCCTAGAAGCACACAGGAAACGATTTCTTTCACAAGTACTCTTTTATATTTCATTAGTAGTCTAGAAATTAGGGTGATATGATTTCAAGAATAATATCAACAATCCCAGGAAAGTAGGGAAGAAAAGAGATACCTTAGAATTAGTTATAGCCAGGAACTGAAGACCATGGGTGCTGGAAAAATTACAATAAACTAAAATCCTAATGCTACTGGGTAACAAAATCCACTGTTGCAAACCTCTATGAAATGGGGCTATATACTTTAAAGAGGAAAACTGAGGCATTATGTCTTTTTTTTTTTTTTTTTTAATACTGGTTACAAATCCTACACTAATACTCGAACCCGTTCACCCAACTCCCCCTAGAACCCCAAAGCTCTAACACTCCATTTGGAAGGAGGGAAAGGAATGGAATGGAATGGATTATTTTGGAATATTCCTTCCATTCCCTTGTTTGGGAGTTTTAATGGAGGGAATAGAAAGACCATTTCCTTGTTTGGAAGTTTATATAGAATGGAATGGATAGGAAGGAATACTCATTCTTCTCTATTCTCTTAAAACCTCAAATTTTCATTCCCCCCAAAACTATGAGGAATCAGAGGGAATGAAATTTAATTTAATGAAATTTTTACTAAAATTCCCAAAACACCCTTATATATTCAACCCTTTATTATAAAATAAGGGCCTAATAGTAATATTGTTATAAAATGATTCCAATGCTTTCTCTCTATGCTACTCCCAATAAGGTTACGTACGTTCCATTCCTTTCCATTTCTTTATTTTAAAACATCCAAACAAGATTTCTTCATTCCATTCCATTTTTTTTTTCCATTCCTTAAACACAATCCATTCCATTCTACTCTTTCCCATTCTTTTATGATTTACTCATTCCATTCCATTCCTTTATGAATTCCCAAACAAAGAGTAAGGCTTGGGGAGGTACCATTCCATCTAACAAGTACACGGTGCTAGATTAAGCAATCAAAATGTAAACAACAAGAAGCAACCCTAGATGATTTATCTTTCTTTATAACAAACTATAAAGCTGCAGCCAACTTATTGCTAACTCAAACCTCAAATCATCATGCATATAGTTATGCATGTACATACAATACAATAGCATGTGACAAATGAGTAACTTAATGGCATATGAAAGTACATACCACTCAACGGTATTCTTTACCAAAAATAACAAAAATGATACTCTATGTCCCTCCCATAATGAGTGTCTCACCATCCTTTTTTTCTTTGCCACACAATGAGTCCACTACTAAAGAAATATAGGGTCTATTTTAAATAAAGTATAAAACACCACTTTTGAGTAGCAACTGCACAGCTTAAGCAAAATGCATGCATTGAAGCTTTAATATTAGATTTAAAACCAACTAGAAACATGAAAATAGGCTTAAATTGTTGCAATAGAACTTACGCACTAAGGGCACCACCTCCCTTTGCATGCCCGTCCATTTTCGTAACAATTACAGCTCCAACTGAAACACTTTGCTTGAAAGCTTGAGCTTGATCAAATGCAGCCTGACCAATACTGCTATCCATAACAAATATGACAAGATCTGGTTTCTGGAAGGCAAAGAAAACATCTTAGCACAGTCAATCAACTACAAATTACTAGGAAGTAGGAACAAAGCAATACCAGAAAATTACCGTTGCTTCAGAAACTTGACGCATTTCTTCAAATAGAGCAGCTTCTTGTTTGTGACGCCCGCTGGTGTCAACAATGATCAGATCACAGTTTTCTTTTTTGAATCTTTCTACACCTTCCACTGCAATTTTAACAGGATCTGATTCTGTATAGCTGTATCATTGAAAACCACCTCAATTATTACATAAATAAAAAAGAATGCATTATTTGATGAAATGTAATTGGCGACTGTACCTTATTAATGAGAGTGATAATGGTAACAATAATAAACAAAGTAAACAAATGACAAAACAAACAGAATATTTAGGGAGATCAAAAAAGAGAGATTCAAAAAATGGAACTGAAAGAATTGTTTCTTCTTTCTCTCCTTTCTAGAAAAGGAAAATATATATATATATATATATATATTTATATGCTCTAGAGGCACAACTAGAGCACCATGTCATAGCTGACAAAATCCCGTTCATAATATAAGCAGTCACTAAACTACATCTATTACATCCCTCTCTTTTAGATTTGTAGATTTATGTAATTTTGGGTAGTCTTTTGCTTTCCAAGTGTACAAGGAATTAGATTATTTTCTTGTTTTTTTAAATAATTTTTTCAATAAAGTTTTTATTTACCGATCAGAAAAACACTCTTTACATCCCATTCATAAGAAATACTGAAATAACATCACCTTTTACATGAAGAAGAGATTGGGGTTCAATTTTTTATTACTGAATGATGCCCCCCACTTGATCCCACTCCCACCCGCAACCCTCCCTATTTCATGGAGAGAGAGAGAGAGAGAGAGATGAACTAGTTATTTGTGTCATCATGCTTTCATCTTCTTCTTTTTTCCTGTTTTGTTTTGCTTTTCATTTTCTTTTGGATTCAGAGGAAAGGGGAAAAAGGAGAGAGGGGAAGAGAGAGGGGGGGGGGGGGGGGGAAAAAAATAAAAAAGAAAAAACACAAGAAAAAGGGCTGGATAGACCACAAAGGGAAAACGGAACAGGGTCTAAAGGAGCTAAATAACAAACAATTGCACTGAAAGGGTTTAGGACCAGGAGATGGGACATGAGCACATAAGAAAGAAAAAAACACAAGAAAAAGGGCTGTATAGACCATAAAGGGAAAATGGAAAAAGGAGCTAAACAACAAACAATTGCACTGAAAGGGTTTAGGACCAGGAGATGGGACATGAGCACATCAAGACATCCCAAGGATGAGTAAATTACAATGAGATCAAACACAGTTAAAAGCCATTCATATGATTTGCAAGGCCCCCAAAGAGAGAGAGAAAGGGAATTTCCCCCACAAAGGGTAACGAGATATTACACGTTTAGATACAGCAGATTAATATCATAATAGCATTAATTGAAGCCCCCATAAATAAATCCATTTCATTATAGCACAAGAAAATATTTATAACATCCTCAGAATACAATGCGCTTCATTTCAAGAATGAAAATATATTTCAAAGCTCATTATGCTTATCTATGCATAGCCATTTAGCATTCTAAGAGTGTAGTAGAAGAAAAATTATGGCTTCCTTATGCACCTCATTATTGTTTTCTCTACAATTTTTTATTTTTAAACAGTATAGCTTGTGTGGCTGTTGACATTTCCTTGCTTCCTCGTTTCTTTTTAACAGAAATCTTCACAAAATCTTATCTCCACACTTCAATATCACACTCTAAATCACAATTTGCAACACAGAAAATCAGTAGAATGTGAAAGAAGTACCTTCCATAAAATGGAATCTTAGCTTTAGTGGCATTTTGCTTCAGCTGATCAAAAGCACCAGCTCTGAATGTATCTGCACACACGAGGGAAGGCCTCCAGCCCTTTTTCTGATGATAATATGCATATTTTGTACACGTTGTGGTTTTTCCCGACCCTGAATTTGTTGTACACACAGATAATAAGATGCACACACAATAAGATGCACATAGATAAAAGGAAAGAGTACACTCCAAAATGAAAATAGTGCAAAAATATTTTTGGACCGGTGTATCAATCATAGCATACAACACCCAGATGGCTAGCTCACATCGAAACTTCACAAAAACAATCCCAATCTGTATAGAATTGATTGTATATGACAATTTCTGAATGATCCAATAAGCATGAAAGTGATCTGATAAAAAACATACCTTGTAAACCTACAAACATAACAACACTTGGTTTCGCTTTCTTTGGAGTAAAAGAAGGCTTCCCAGGATCCAGCATTTTGCAGAGTTCGTTAAATATAGCCTACAATGAAAAGGACCCTTTAATAAGATTAAGAGCACAGCAGATACCAAGACATAATATACAAAAAAGACTTTCCCTTTTCCTTTTTTGTTTTTGTTTTTGTTTTTGTTTTTGTATTTATTTTGATAATGAAGATTGCAGTTGCATATCATAGCAGAAAATGCACTAGACACATAACGTTACTAGAAAGAGCATGTCAATGGGTTTCTTTTAAGGCTTAATAAAATAACCCCCAACACAAAGAAGTAACTTTGTCGCAGAATTTAGTTGCTACCAATAATGCAACATGGTCACACAAGGATAGAATTAATTGACGTAGCATAGATATACCATCATACAAGTAACTAAAAACAGAAAAAAATATACATCAATGTTTCTTTTTAGCAAGGAAAACTGAAGTACAACTCCTCAGGTGCTAAAGCTTGGGTGCCCCCTATTAAATTCATCCATATGATTGCATTACCCAATAAATCACATGGTAAAATTTAATTTTCCTTAGAAAAGATATCACTATTTTTGTTGCATTGGTTAATACAACCATGATGTTAATTTCAATTGGGGAACCTAATTCAAAGCACCTAAGGAATTGTACCTAAATTGGCCCTTTATTAGCACTCAAAAGTTGTCAAAATTGTTCCAGAATTCCAAAAACCAAATCCAAATAACCCAAGTCTAGGGCCACCAGGCCATGGTATCATTATAGAACAAAAACCTCAATCCACTAAACTATATAAGCTAGAAACTACTGTGACAATAGAACCAAGCTCTCTCAACTCTTTCATATTGGGAACTCTTATATTTCCCCCCCCTATAAACAGGTTTTCACTTTCCTATAACAATAACACTAAAATTTATCCAATTTTCACATGCAAATCAGATAGCTTAACTAGCTTTCCAAAGCAAAACCTAAACTTCAAACTCTAAACTCATGCCATCACAAGCTAATTTTTTTACTCTATAAACAGGTTTATAACACACAAAATCCAATTAACAAGTGCGAATTTCGATAGCTTAGCTAGCTTTTCAAAGCAAACCCTAAACTCTAAACTCATGGTAGCAAAAGCCAATCATTTCATCAAAATAATCACAAACATCAAAATTTAAACAAAAAAAAAAGATTCACAGAAATAGAATAATAGAATCAATCAGAAAAGAGAGAAATTTGTACTTGTTGGATGATTTTGCGCTTGTTGTGGCCGGCGGCGAGGTCGTCAAGATTGACGATCTTCTTGATATTGGTCTGCATGTCGCGGACGAGCTTGAATTGCACATCGGATTGCAAGAGAGCGCGAGTGATCTCGTTGAGGCATTCGTTGAGGACCTTCTCGTCGATTATGGTCGCATTGCTCATCTGCTGAAGAGCACGCGATATGCTCGTACCTAGCTGTGCTAACACCATCTTCGCTGCCTCAGAGAATTCCGGCGAAGAATGATCGGAGCAAAATGGGGAGGTTAGGGTTAGGGTTTTGGTTTTGGGGGATCGAAGAAGAGGAAGAAGACGAATAGGTAGGAAACGAATTTTATGTTCAGGTAGTGGTGGTTATATATACGTTAACAAGATATAATATGCTTTTTATAACTCGTAGATAGCACGGAATTTATATACTTGTGAGGTAAGCTAAAATTAATTTTATAAAATTCAAAATTGATTAAAAAAATACAACATGGTATGATTTGCTCTTGTATAATTTTAATTTGTGTTATAATTTGATGAAAAAATCATTACTTGAACATGTATTGGCTTACAAAAAATTTATTAGAAAATTTCAGATATTATAAATGTTTTCAAGAAATTCAAAAACCCAAAATCAAAACTCTAAGTAGGAGCGGAAAAATTAAGAAGCAATTGGAATCTAATATATCTACTAAAACTAAAAACCCAAAGGGTGAGAGAGAAAAACTTGAATGGCTAGTGTTCCAAAGAGAAAATGAAAGAGAAAAGAAGGTACGTACCTGTGAAAGAGGAGATTGGTGGTGAATCAACCATAAAATAAATAAAAAATTCAGATATTTCAAATATTGCAAAAACTAATACAAATTCAGATGTTAAAACTTCTAAAATGCCAAAAAAGATATATAATTAAAGAATAAGTTATTGAAACAATTTAAAAATATATGACTATTCAAAAGAGAAATATAAGAAGAAGAAAAAAAAAATACACGAACTCATAAGTTTTAAATTTTTATAGGTTTGAACTTTGAATGATGAAAAAAAATCATATATAGTCATAGATATCATTCAAATTAAAATGTCAAAGACATATTTCAGTCGCTCATTTATTTTGCATACATTACATTACATTAAACTATATAGTTTTCAGGTTTCATTATCAAAAAAGAAAAAGAAAAAGTCGTAGCTTAATTATTGAGTGCATATTACAACATTACGAAGCTTGAGGCATCACAAACAATTCCCAAACCATGCATATGATATATTTGACTCAACCAACTTATTCTAAAGTACTGCTCTCCATGAAAGTAAGTAACCAGATGCATATTGGCTTATATATCGCTTTTTTTTTTTTTTTGGAGGATAAACGGCAAATTTGGCTATATTGCTAAAAGATATATATTTCTTCTTATCTCAAAGGGTAATGTGGCGTGTAATCGGGGTATGGGAATGGGTAATAGTTGTATGGAGATGAAAATCACTTTTTAAACATAACTATTTTTAAACAAAATAATTATTTAAAAAAAAATGATGAGTTTGAGTTTAAGTTGGACTTGTTAGAGAAATAGAGTTTTACTCCTTGTTAAGTTTGAACTAAACAAAAATAATTTTATTTAAATATTATGCTAATGTAGAAAATTGTAAGAGTTTTAGAGGCTTCAGTTATATATATATATATATATGTAAGGATCTAATTTGAACTCCTAGCCCAAAAAGTATATGGACTTAGGTGCAAAAGGCCCAAAACAATGAATTTGTAGACAGTGGGTTGGAAAAACTGGGCTTTAATGATTCAAACCAATACTAAGGTAGATTGAAATGATAAAAGAATGAAAAAAGATGGGTTTATGTTGAAGAAAAATGTCCTCGGCAATATCTAAGGAGCACAGCTCTTATATATTGCTCTTAGGTTTGATTACAAGATTGATTTCTGATTGCTACAGTATTTTTCTTTTGATTTCTCAATCCCTTCCTTATGGAGGGTCTCTTACACTATATAGCTCCCTTTGGACCATCTTGACCCTACACTTATTGATCATTTAAGACCTTACTTGAGTGTCTGTCCCATCAGATACCCTCTTTAGTTTGTTGTGAGTTGTGGTAGCCAAGATAACATTGTTCAAGGGTTTTCTTCACATAAATGCGGCCAGAAAAATAGCTGCAGTGCATTCAATGTGGCGGTAACAGCTTTTCCTTAGATATTTTTGAATTCCCATCATCCTTATACGTGTATGATGCATGTCCTTATCACTGGAGCCTCCTAGAAGGTCACCTTGATCGTTGGAATACAGATTTGAGCTGTATTATCATGTCCGATGAGATATTCCTCCTCGAACCACCCTCCCATTCGTATTTTGCTGATGAAGTCCTGAGTTTGAACCATTCATTACCATTTGTTCGTCCTCGGACTACTCATGCTCTCGGTCAAGGCCCAATATATGATTAGGGCCCTTAACCCTACAATATATATATATATATATATATATATATATATATAGATAGATAGATAGATAGATAGATAGATAAGATTTTTTTTTTAGAGTTTAAAAAAAAAAATGGTAAACTAACACTTTTTAAACTTAAAAATTTTAGTTTTCAAATATATATATATATAAATATATATGTAAGAAAAAAACTCAAAAAAAGAGTTATTAAATAACTAGCCTATCACACGTGCTTTGTGCATACTATGAGAGTATGAGGTGCTGTTTTAATTTTAATTTTGGGTTTAGTATTATAATGTTTAAAAGTGAGATAAAGATAATGTCTTTCTCTATGTGAGAGTTGATAAAAGTTTGAAAATTTAAATTGGAGAAGAGAAAGGAAAAAACTTAAAACTTAGGAATTTTTTAAAAAAAATATTAAATTACTCTTTTAACATGTTTGTGATTTTAAATTTTAAATTATTTAACTAAAAGATAGGGGAATTTTAGAGAGTTTCAGATTTTGCATGAGGGTATTTTAGTATACAAAATGATGAAACCCAAACAAAAGAATCATGTTATTAATTATATAGATATATATTATTGAAATTATGATAATTTTTTTATCGGAATAATAATTTATTATTTGAAACTATATCAACTGTTGTAATACACTCTTTCTCAAAAGAAGAAGAAAAAACCTATTTTAATACACTTGTCAGTTGCCACGGTATCTATGAAAAATACACTTGATATATAATAAACTATGGTAATAATTTTTTTTTTTAATGGATATAGTAGTACACCTTTTTTTATATTATAAAATATGGTAATACAGTGGAAAAATATAAACAAATACTTTATTAAGAGCATTAGCATTGGGGAATGCTAATGCCAAATCTAAAGAAAATTTAGCATTTTTAACCCCAAAACCATCTGCATCAGAGAATGGTAAACAACACTATTGCAAATTTTTTTGCAATACTACTACAGTACAATTCTAAACATAGAATTGTACTGTTCACAGTATTGTAAAAAAATAATAATATTTTATTATGATTTTTCCCACGTAATCTTCTCTCTCTTCCTTCGCTGTTTCTCCGTTTGCTCTCCTCTCTTCAGACCCAAACACCATTGCTGAAGCTTCACCAAGCCTCTCAAACATCTCCATCGCTAAAGCATCACTACCCACACCCACTGTCGCCACAGCCACAGCCACAGCCACGACCACAGCCATAGTCGCCACAACCACCACCGTAAACCCCAACCTAAAATCAACCCACCATTGCCGTGGTGTTGTCACCACCACCACAAACCATACCCACCATCAACCAAAACCCACTCACCCACCTACCTTCCATCACCGTGAACCCGAACCCAAAATCAATCCGCCACCAACACCGTAACCCATACCCATCCACAACCAGCAAAGCCACTCCGATCAACCCACGAACCCAACCACAAAAATCAAACCTCAACCCAAAATCAATCCGCCACCAACACCGTAACCCATACCCATCCACAACCAGCAACCATTGCTGCTCCGATCAACCCACGAACCCAACCACAAAAATCAAACCCCAACCTTAAATCAATCCGCCACCAACACCGTAACCCATACCCATCCACAACCAGCACCCAAAGCCGCTCCGATCAACCCACGAACCGAACCACAAAAATCAAACCCCAACCCAAAATCAATCCGCCACCAACACCATAACCCATACCCATCCACAACCAGCACCCAAAGCCACTCCGATCAACCCACAAACCCAACCACAAAATTCAAATCCCACCAAAATCAATCAAAACCCAACAAAATTAAAACTCACCGAAAAACGATCCACGATCCACCGCAGAGACCCACGATCCACGATTCATCGCCCAGCCAAACCCAGCACCAGAGAGACCCACAAACTCGAAATGCAGTTAGGCATAGAGAAAGGGAAATGGAGGGGCAGAGAGAAAGTGACAGAGAGCACGGGAGAGAAAGTGAAAAAAAGATAGAAAAAAATGATGAAATACTAGCTATTTGAAAAAATGTAGCGGTTGGAAGATAATAATAAAGAATGATTAAAATATAATATTTTAATAAAAATAGAGTTTTGGGATGTAGAAAAAATGGTAAAATGGTATGGTATAATAATAAAGTGGTGTTTTAGAATGGTAAAATAGAATAGTATTAGCATTCCCCAATGCTAATGCTCTAATAAAAGGTACTAAGTAACCGTATCAAATTCTAGCAGTTTTTTTTTTTTTTTTTTAACAAAAGAAATTATAGCAAATTTTTAGATAAAATAAAATCTTATTTGTTATTATCAAATTTTATTTTATTACTTTATCACTTCATGTTGATAACAACTTCTTCTTCTTTGTGTGTTTTATATTTTATTTTATTTTTTAATTTCTATGTTGATGATTACATTTTA
Source organism: Quercus lobata (assembly GCF_001633185.2). Taxonomy (NCBI): domain Eukaryota; kingdom Viridiplantae; phylum Streptophyta; class Magnoliopsida; order Fagales; family Fagaceae; genus Quercus; species Quercus lobata. The sequence continues at coordinate 16,628,888 of NC_044912.1, read as the reverse complement.
AAAAATATTCCTACTTCCTTATAGCCATCCATCATGTTTTCCTTTTTCTTTTCATTTTTTTTAATGTTAATTTTGATTAGAAATTATAATTTTAATAGGACTTAAACTCTATAATTATATCAAATAAGACTTTAACATAAAAAATAAAATGAGACTTTATATATTGATAGTAAAATACAAAGTCTAGCTCGTCCATAAAGATCGTCCAAACCCAACAATGTCTAGGTTGAACCCTAAAGGAAAAATTAGAGAAATGACAAGGAGCAAGTGCACAAAGAGATTAAAAGGGGCTCGATAGTTGTTCAATATGAGTAACCAGATTTCAGTTTCCTAAACGTGGGATAAACTCCTCAAAGTTCTCTCCCACATTCTACTAAGTCAACTTGTCTCTCATGCAATACTCCATGAAATCCACACATCTCCCATGATATTAGTGGAACCAAATAAGTAGACCCACTCCAAGTTCTCTATAAAAGGGATTCACCCTCAACAAACTAAGGTATGTTCAACCAATTATACACTCCCCATACTTATTTCCCAAAAGAGAGAACTAACTTAACCATCGGAAGGTCCTTGGCCGGTTCATCTCGGTCTCCTTTTATAGTTCTTTTCTTTTCAAGTCACGAAATTGTTGATGAAGCCCAGCCCATTCAACCCACTAATTTTTCAACACTATTAATTGGCACCGTTTGTGGAAAAAAGAGATTAAGATTTGGTTAATTCTAAGTGTTAACCATACTGTTTCCTAAGAAAAAAGGGTTGCATGGTCCGGATTAGGTCAATGGCTACAAATCTAGAGCACCAGGAAAGTGGAAATGCTTCCAGTCATCCATCCAAACTATGCACCAACACTACCACCAGCACCACTAACAAACCTTAAACAGTAGTTGCAATCCATGGTGGCTACCATGGCAGACTTAACATAGCAGAACCAAGAGTTGACGAGGGAGGTCAATAGGAGGAGGCAATGTTGACAAGGTGTGTAGACGAACCAAGACAAAACTTAAAAGAAGTAAGGGCGGAAAATAGCGGTAAAGGAGGAGATACATTAAAAGGCATTGTCACTAGAAGGGTACCTCACTTGGAAAAAGAAATGGACCAAATGGAAAAGGCCATGGAAGAGATGAAGGATTCCATGAAAAGAACTCATCATATGGATGATCTCGTCCATAAGATAGATTCTCCTTTTACAGTGTCTATTAGTAGTCAACTTTTCCCCTTAAAATTCAAGATGCCAACTCTTTATTCTTATGATGGGATGCGAGATCCTTGTGATCACATTGCTACATTAAAGACAACCATGCACCTTAAAGGTGTTCCAGATGAGATCATGTGTAGGGCATTCCTTACCACTTTGAAGGGGTTAGCTAGGGTTTGGTTTGGCAAATTGCCACCAAATACTATAGCTTCATTTCAGGAGTTAAGCAAGTTATTCGTCAACAACTTCATGAGGTCAACAATACATACGATCCAGCCTATTGAACATAGAGCAAGGAGATATTGAAAGCCTACAGAATTTCATTAGTAATTTTAACAAGGAGGCTCTGTTAGTGGATGAGATGGATGACAAAATCCTTTTGGTAGCCTTCTATAATGGGGTTACTTCGGATTTGTTCATTCATATACTGTATGAGCAAGAGCCACAACGATGGTTGAACTCATACATTTAGCCCAGAGTTTCATGAATGTAGAGGACATGATCATTGCAAAAAAGAAGAAGAAGATTGAACGGGTAGAAACTGGGTATGTACATCACCCAAAACAAGTCCCTCATCCAAAGAAGGCTAAGATGGGAGATAAAAGAGACTGAGATGGTAAAACGGCAGGTTCATCCTTAGGGAGATATTCTGATTATATGCCTTTAAACACTTCACTCAATCAGGTGTTAATGCAAATAAAGGACAACCTATCCTTAAAGTGGCCGAATAAGATAAAGGGAGATCCCAGCAAGTAAGGGCAAATACTATCGTTTTCGTTGAAACCATGGTCACAACATAGACAAATATTATGATTTGAAGCAACAAATTGAGGTTCTCATTAAGCAGGCGAAGCTGAGGAACTTTGTTGGACGAGACCGTAAGGACTAGAGATTGCCAATGAAGGGCAAAATGGAAGAACCTACTCGTCCACCTTTAGGAGAGATAAGGGTCATTGTGGGAGGTACTTCTGTAGCTAACTCATCAAGATCCAAGGAGACTACCTTTGGGTAGTGCAAAAAGTCCAACTTGCTGGTCATCCACCTAGAATTTCTAAGATGGATGAACCAACAATCACTTTCAAAGATGAAGATGCAAGGAGACTACACCATCCTTATGATGATGCGATTTTTATTACTTTGACGATTGTAAACTATACGATGAGAAGGTTGCTAGTAGATAATGGAAGCTCAACAGACATCCTTTACTACTTAGCCTTTCAACAGGTGAAAATTGATAAAGAGTTGCTTCGACCAGCTATTGTTCCTTCAATTGGTTTTGGAGGAATGAAGGTTTTACTAGTAGGCACCATTTCTTTGCCGGTTGTGGTTGGTGCCTATCCCTAGCAGATTATTAAATAAGTGATCTTTCTAGTTGTTGACTACTCATCCTTATATAATGCTATCATATCCTAAAGAGCTAGAGAGCTGTCACATCCATTTACCACTTATCTATTAAGTTTCCAACTAAATATGGTGTGGGAGAAGTACAAGGGAATCAGTATGCAGCCTTAGAATGCTACTTGGCCATGCTGCACATGGACGAGCAAATATCGATGATGAATATTGAAGAAAAATGGACAGTTGTAGAGTCGATTGAGGTATTGGAAGATATTTCTTTGGATGAATCCAATCTAGAGAAGTTCATTAGAATTGGGACTAGCATGGAGGAGAAAACGAAGTAAGAACTTGTCCAATTTCTCAAGAAGAGTATAGATGTGTTTGCTTGGAGCCATGAAGATATGTCGGGGATTAATCCAAGTGTGATTACTCATCGTTTGAATGTGACCTCATCCTATAAGCCTGTTCATCAGAAGATAAGAGTGTTTTCCCTAGAATGAGACAATGCCATAAAAGAGGAAGTCCAAAAGTTAGAAGTAGCCAAGTTCATTCGAGAAGTTTACTACCCTAATTAGCTAGCCAATGTGGTAATGATGAAGAAAGCTAATGGAAAGTGGAGGATATGTGTGGATTTCACTGAGTTGAACAAAGCCTGTCCTTAGAATAGTTATCCCCTTCTACGAATTGATCAACTAGTGGACTTAACAACCAAGCATCAGTTACTTAGCTTTATGGACGCATTCTCAGGATGTAATCAGATTAGGATGGATGAGTCAAATTAAGAGGAAACATCTTTTGTCACAAGCCAAGGCTTGTTTTGCTATAAGGTGATGTCTTTTAGCTTGAAAAATGTAGGAGCTACTTATCAGAGGTTGGTCAATTAGATGTTTCATCCATAGATAGGATGGAATGTCGAAGTATATGTGGACGATATGTTGGTCAAAAGCACAAAGGAAGTAATGCATTTGGATGACCTCCAAGAGACATTTAAGACACTTTCACTATATAATATGAAGCTAAATCTAAGTAAGTGTGCCTTTGGAGTCTTGTTGGGAAAGTTCTTGGATTTATGGTCTCATAGAGAGGAATTAAAGCAAACCCTAACAAGATCCAACAAATACTAAAAATGGAGTCGCTTAAAAATGTCAAAGAAGTACAAAGTCTCATTGGACGAGTAGCAACCCTTAACAAGTTCGTTTCAAAAGCAACTGATAAATGTTTTCCATTCTTTAAGGTGTTAAAGAAAGCATTTGAGTGGATAGATGAATGCTAATAAGCGTTTGAAGATCTTAAGACATACCTCACCTCAACTCCCTTGCTAAGTCTGTCCAAGCTAGGTGAGTAATTATATTTATACTTAGTTGTTTCTCCTCATGCAATAAGTTCAACTTTAGTTAGAGAGGAAGGGAAAGCATAGAGACCTCTTTACCATACCAACAAAGTGTTAAGAGGAGCAGAAGGACGATATCCCCTGATAGAGAAATTGGCTTTCTCTTTGGTGACAGCAGCAAAAAGCTCAGGCCATACTTTCAAGCTCATGTCATCAACATTATGACAGATCATCCACTCAAGAAAGTTATGAAAAAGCTAGAGGAAGCAGGTTGATTAATTTAGTGGGCAATTGAGCTCAGTGAATTTTACGTAAAGTATTAGCTACGAGAGGCAATAAAGGCTCAAGTGTTGGCAGCTTTTATAGCAGAGTTCACTCCAACCTATAACCAGTAGGATAATGACAAGGGGGCACCACAATGGATTGTCCATGTAGATGGATCATCTACTTAACATGCAGGAGGAGTTGGAGTAGTCTTGCAATCATCAGAAGGAGATCAACTGGAGTATGCAGCTCGTTTATAGTTTCAGACAACTAATAATGAAGCCAAATATGAAGCTCTCATAATGGGCTTGAATTTGTCCACAACACTGGGAGTTGAATCAATAGTTGTCCAGAGTGATTCGTAGCTAGTTGTGGGACAAGTGAACGAACATGTTAAGCTAAAAAAGAGCGTATCAAGAAGTACCTGAGCAAAGTCAAGCATTGTATAACTGCTTTTACAAAGGTAGAGTTCATTCAAGTCCCGAGGCAAGAAAACACGGAAGTAGATAGGCTTGCTAAAGTAGCCTCTATAGATGGTGTTATGGATGAACAAGTTGAGATTCAATATTTTTTAAGCATAAATATTCTTGAAGTATAACACGTAGATGGAGAGGCCAATTAGACGACATCAATTATGTCTTATCTCAGAGATAGAATACTCCCAAAAGACAAAGAAGAAGCTTGGAAATTGAGAATTAGGGGCACGAAGTTCATTCTTATGGACGAAGTATTATTAAAAGAGTTCTCTCTCAATCCTACCTAAGGTGTTTAACTCCAGACAAGTCTAACTACGTCCTAAGAGATATACACGAAGGAGCATGTGGAAGTCATTCTGGAGCAAATGCCCTTGTCCATAAAGGTATTCGTGTAGGCTATTGTTGGTCATCAATGCAAGAAAATGCTAAGTCTTACATCTAGGCATGTGACAAATGCCAGCATTTTAGCAAAGTGCCCAAAGACCATAAGAGTACCTCACACCAATGATAGCTCCTTGGCCTTTTGCCCAATGGGGACTGCATATCCTTGGTCCTTTCCTAATAGGAACTAGGCAGATGATGTTTCTAGTGGTGGGCATTGATTATTTCATTAAATGGGTGGAAGTTGAACCCTTGGCTAAGATTACCGAGTAGAACATAAGGAAATTCATCTAGAAGAACATTATTTGTCGTTTTGGGATTCCTAGACCCTTGTTTTAGATAATGGACGACAATTTGATAATACTCCTTTCGGAAATCTGTGAATAACTTGGAATCAGAAATCATTACTCCTCACCATCTCACTTGTAGGCAAGTGGGTAGGCAGAAGTTATAAATCGATCCTTACTAAAAATTATCAAAACTCGACTTGAGGGGGCGAAAGGGATATAGCCTGATAAGTTACCTAATGTCCTTTGGGCATATAGGACGACGGTGAGAATTCCTAGTGGAGAAACATCCTTCAAGTTAGCATATGGGAGCGATGCAGTGATACTTATAGAGGTAGGATTTGCAAGCTACAAGGTTGCTAACTATCAAGATGAGGAGAATGAGAAGTAGTTCCATTTAAATCTTGACCTCATTGATGAGGTAAGAATGGGTGTAGAGCAAAGGGTAGCACGATACAAGAATCTGATAACCAAGTACCACAATGTAATGGTCAAGCCTAGACAATTCAATATTGGAGACCTCGTTCTAAAAAAGGGTCTCTCTTTCTTTTAAGGACCTAGCTCATGGAAAGCTAGGACCTAATTGAGAAGGACCATACAGGGTTATCAACTTTAGGAGATGAGGGACCTACAATCTAGAAGTCCTGGATGGACAAAGGCTTAAGCATCCGTGGAATGTGGAGCACTTGAAGAAGTACTATTAGTAGAAGGTCATAAACAAGGAGGATCATGAACTCACCCTATTTTCTATGAAATGTATGTGTTTAAAAGTTGTTTATTTTAAGTATTTTATTTCCTAAGTATTTGAATTCCCTAAAAAGCACTAGCTATTATCATGTGCTATGGACATGTTTATGTATTAACTATTTTAATTCCCTAAAAGGGACTGGTTTTTTGCATGTGCCATGATTGTGGACGGTGTGATTTTCAAAGTTGTTGACTTGTAAATAAAGTAGTGTGGATTTCTATTAAGTGTTTTATAAATCTTTTGTGAAATCAACCCACAATCAAAAGGCAAAAAGCCATAGATGAATAAAATCTCTGGATGTGGGGATGTCTTGTCATAAGCTGCCTTTAGACGAAGGAAAGGCAAAATATCATAAATTAGAAATAAAACCTTAAGTTAAAAAGGAAGGAACAAATACCTCCCTTATATATTTGTCAAAATACAGTTAAAGACGAATGTAAGCATGCAATAACTAGACGATGGATATAAACAAGAATCGTCTATTATCCCTAAATTATTTAAGTCCAAATAATGGACGAATAAAACGTAGAAAACAAAGGGATAGAATGATTGTCCAAATTATGGACGAATGAGCATGTACATGATAAATAAACTTAACTTCATAAATAAAAAGGTAGATGACCACCATCCAAAAACCCTTTTAAGTTAAAGCTAAAAAAGGCCAATGTATAGAAACCTTGGACGAAGTAAATGTACTTAAATGGAGTTAACATGGTCCAAAACAATAGACCCTATAAACTATTTGCAAGAATGATTAAATAAAATAAAATAAAATAAAATAAAAAAAGAGAAAGGAGAAATAAAACTACTGGGCTTCATCATTGTTGACAATTGGAGTTTCTGACCGGGGAACAACATTGTCAATGGTAGTTGCAACATGTTCCACATCCACATCGTTTGACCCATTGACGAGAATAAAGTCTTCACTAGCTATGCAAAGCTTAATCGAGCTAAAATCAACCCCAAGAAAATAGTCTTCAGCATCCTAGCGAAAATCCTCAAAACCAGCTACATAGTGTTCATCTGTAATCTTTGAAAAAGTACTGGACGCTTTAAACTCAGCTATGATTGCTTCCTTGGTTATGGACAACTCATCATTTGTTCTCTAAAGATGGTCAAGACGAGTCTCCTTCTTGACGATGTCAATCTTTAGCTCCTCCACCAGTTCTTTCAACTCCTTTGCCTCCGTCGACAACTTCTTAAACATATGCTTAAGCTTCATGTTTTCCTTGAAATTTCATTTAAGATCTCCTTCCAATTCACAAACTTGAACGTCCAACCTTTTCTTTTCTTTGTCCAAATCCTTAGGTTGCATGGATGCAATCATAAACTTAGACATGACCTAAAACATAAACATTTAGGGCTTGAATCGACATATACATATTCAATAAAAATAAGAATGTATATTTGTGTACCTTGAAAAGGTCATGAATCGTTGACCGCTCAAATTCCCTCATTGACATGTCATAGCAAATAGACACATCCTTAGTCTTCACTATTTTCTTGAATCTGTGCCAAGCTAAGGTCTCACTCCTTAGAAAAGTCATAGACTCATTTATGATAGGTTCAGTAGTGGGAGAAGCAGACAATCCAATGTCTTGATTAACAGGAGGAGTGTCGACAGTTGGAGTTTCAAGGTTTGGAGGATCGAGTTCGACGAGTGAAGCCCTATTCGTGTTGGACAGATCTATTTTTTGTTTTTTTGGATTACAACAATTAGGGAGATTTGACTTGTCTACACCCTTGGATGCAACTTTTCTCTTTTCAGAACAACTAGGAATCAAAGGTTTTAGACTCACATGAGCTATAGATGAGTCTCAACAGGGGCAGCCTCTTCTAGACGAGTAACGTCCTCCCTACCAACAATCTCCTTTTCCTTGTTTTTGTTCTTTGTAGCCATCCCAAAAAAAAATGATGAATGGATAAGAATAACAAGCTATGAAAAATTTATACCAAGTAAAAAGAAAGACAAGGGGAGAAAAGAACTCACTTTGATAAGTTCTAATCATGTAAGAACGAGCTTCCTTCGATGGTTCCAGTCCAATTCCCCAACAAGCTAATTGATTAAGGGTGACCAATGAACGAAAGCTCCTATCAGGGAAAGCATGAGCTCGTCGAATGTAGTTTGAATGGTGATTTCTTAAACTTGGATGAGTGAGAGCTGAAAAGAAACAATAGGTTAGACGAGGAAAAGAAAGATAAGACAAAACATTAGAAAGTTACCTACCCTCAGGATGAAGATCACCCAAAGCACCAATTGTAGGGGGAAACCAATCCCTACCAACCTCAATGGGGTCACTAGCCCAGAAACCAGAAACTAAAAAGAATTCCTTCTTCCATTCTCTATTAGACGAGGAAAGGGATCTAATCATTCTACAGTCATTATGCCTAACAGAGAATTGATAAAAACCTATGGACTGATTAATTTCAGAGGGTTTGTAGCAATAAAGGAATTCGTCTACAGTAAAAGGATGATTTCCTTTAAACACGTCTCCCCACAAAACTTGCATTGCCACGATTATTCTCCAACCATTGGGATTAAGTTGGTTGGGGGCAATACCTAATCTAAACAAAAGCTCCCTAGTAAAAGCATTCAAAGGTAGCCTAAGGCCACTTAGGAAATAAGCTTCATAAAAGCCAACCCATGAGGAGTTGGGGGTACAACACCATTCCCCTTCAATAACAAGACGGGTTTGTACATCATCAGGATTTTGGTATTTACCTCTAATTTTGCATAATTTTTCAAAATTTAGTGTAGACGAGATTTTTAAAGCACAAGAAGAAATGGTGTTAATGAAAAGATGAAAAGAAGGAAAGGATTGAGGAACCGATAAAGAAATAGGAGAAGGAACAGAAGAGGGGCTAGCAGATGAGCTAGACATCATCCTTTGTCTCATCTCTTCCTAGAATACCTCCAAAGGAATTCCAGGGACCCCAGAATGATATTGCTCGTCTGACAACTTGTCTTTAATACTATTCTTACTATTACTACTATTATCACTACTATTATTGCTCTCATCATAATACTCGTCTATCTCCTTATCATCCCTATCATTAGAAGATAAAACTTCAATTTCAGCCATTTTAAAGGAAAGAAGAAAAACCTACAAATGAGGAGAAAAAGATACTTGGAGCTAGACGAAGATGACTAAGGATGAGAAAGAACTTGATGAAGCGCAAAGGACGAGTCGAGACAAAAATGTCGAAAGATAAAATTTGAAGAAGTGAAAAGGGTATTAGAGGTATTGAACTATTTATAGGTGATCAGGTGGGACATTGAAGCGACACAAGCTAATCAAAAAATGCCACGTGTCATGATTGCTCGAAGAACAAATTGTCTCAACTTCTTAATCAATGGTACTCCGCCACGTTTCATCATCTCCACTGAAAAATCAAATGCCATCTATGATGCCACATCTACAAGTTGTCAACAAATCATTAGGTGCCACTTGTAAAATAACATATTAGAAAACAACATAAAAATGTGGTAGGCGATAGTTAAGACAACTTATGGACAAGGGGGCAACTGATAGTAAAATACAAATTCTAGTTCATCCATAAAGATAGTCCAAACCCAACAATGTCTAGGATGAACCCTAAAGGAAAATTTAGAGAAATAACAAGGAGCAAGTGCACAAAGAGATTAAAAGGGGCTTGACAATCGTTCAAGAGTAGAATATACTCATCCATACCTCCTTGAGGTGTAGACGAGTATAAAAACTTAGAAAAATATTAAGCATCTTGATTGTTCAATGTGAGTAACCAGATTTTAGTTTCCTAAACGTGGGATAAACTCCTTAAAGTTCTCTCCCACATTCTACTAAGTGCACTTGTCTCTTATGCAATGCTGCACGAAATCCACACATCTCCCATGATATTAGTAGAAACAAACAAGTAGACCCACTCCAAGTTCTCTATAAAAGGGATCCACCCTCAACAAACTAAGGTATGTTAAACCAATTATACACTCTCCATACTTATTTCCCAAAAAAGAGAACTAACTTAACCATTGGAGGGTCCTTGCCCAATTCATCCTGGTCTCCTTTAATATATATATTTTTATTTTTAGGTCACAAAATTGTTGTTAAAGCCTGGCCCATTTAGCCCATTGATTTTTCAACACTATTAGTTGGCACCGTCTGTGGGAAAAAAAGAGCAAGATTTGGTCAATTCTAAGTATTAACCATAATGTTTCCTAAGATTTGTTGTTGATATAAATTTAATGATAAATTGTTCATAACAATTTGATTTTTTTATGTAATTGAAATAGCTTTGGGTAACTATTAGAGTTGTACACTTTGACAGATAAAAGAAGGTAGTTTGTCCATTTAGTGTTATATATATATATATATATATATTATCAATCATTAAATATGGTTTGATATGATTTTTATCAATCATTAAATTTTCCAATAAAGAACAATGACAAACAAGAACAATGATACACTAAAAATATAGTGTACAATGAAGTATTCAACAATCTTCCAAAGATACAAAATTCTCATTAGAGCACAATTGGTATGTTACATAATTTTTTTTATATAGGTGTTATCATTTTATATTTGATAGTTATTATACCAATATAATTTATGTCTTTTGTTATTATAATAATTATTTATCTGATAAAATATATATTTTATAAATTTATGATAAAATCGCGCAATGCACGGGCCTTTAACTCAAGGAATTAATTTGTATCGGCCGGTACGGTCGGAATTTTTTGTACTGGTGACTAAGTCGATACAGAAATTGGTTTGTTTCATTTCAGTTAAAATGCCAGCTTGTACCGGGTCATTTTAGCCATATAGGAGTATATATTGAATTTAAGCCTAAATATTAATATTGAACCCAAAAAAAAAAAAAAAAAACCCTCAAGTTTTAGATCATGCTTTCTCAACACACTGATGGCTCCTCATGCCAAATTAATAATGCTCCTAAGGGCTCTTTAAGGGGGACATGCCTAGTCTCCCTACTTGAGTTGGATTGATGAATAGTGTGAGAGGGCAACATGTGGAGGCACCATGCTCCACATGATGCCCCGATGCCATTGTAGAGACGGGCCATGGTGGGCAGAGTTGGTCTTGATCATGGGCGAAAGCAAGTGGTGTCGACCCTATGTGGTGGTACATGGCATTGGTGGCTTGTTGGTTGGTTGCTTGTGTGTGGGCTTGGTGGCTTGTGTGAAAGGCAATGTTGGGCTGCTATGATGATGTGCAATTAGATGCTATATGCAAAGCATTGCGCTGGTGGGTACTAGTTAAATGCATGGACAGATGCTAGTGGGTTGATGGCATTTACTTGATGAGTGCTGCATATGGGCATGCTGTGTTGTTGATGGAGGAGGGCTTGGGCATAGATCAAGCCTCCCAAAATGTGGGGAAACATGTTGTGTGGGTTACTAGAGGATAGGCAAAGCCTTCACGATCTGCTGAGACATGGGCTGTGCATGTGCAGCATGTGTAGTGGAAATTACAAGCAGTTATCAAGTAGTGCCTAGTTTTCTTGATGATTAGACCTACTGTGTAGGGACTGAAAATGTGGAGAGCAGACCAATACAACATCAGTTCAAGGTGTCCTAAGTTAGATCACAAGTGGTAGAATGTCCAAGACCAAGGTAGTTACTAGGCAGTAATTGCCATAACTGTTATTTCTATGTATATGACCTTAAGGCTGTTGGATGTGTCAATAGCAGAGTGTATTTTGCCTTAGAGAGAATTTTGTGTATTTCTCTAGATTGGGTGCACTTTCTACAAAAAATTTTGTGCTAAGGATGGAACTTACTAAATAGAGGAATGCTAATTCGAGTTGAAGAGTTGGCTACTGCATGGGATGCCCTGAACAATGCAATAAGAGAGACAACAAGCCGACTTGAGACCGAGATTGTCTTGTTGAAAAGGGCAGTTAGTGGACTTCCTAGGGAGGGAGAATTGGTCACAAAAGCGAAGGTGCCTGAACTAAAACCCTTTAATTGTGCTAAGAGTGCCAAGGATCTAGAAAATTTCATTTGGGACATGGAGCAGTACTTTAAGATTGCTAGGGTGCTTGATCAAGAGAAAGTGACAATTACTAGCATGTATCTTTCAAGGGATGCCAAGTTATGGTGGAGAACCCATGTGGAAGATGATGCAGATATTGGTAGAGGGAAGATTGACTTGTGGGATGCCTTAAAGAAAAAATTGAAAGACCAGTTCTTGCTTACCAATGCTACCTGGGTTGCAAGAGACTCCTTAAAGAAATTAAAACACACTAGTATGGTGCTAGAGTATGTCAAGACATTTAGTTCTTTAATGTTGGATATTAAGAACATGTCTGAGGAGGACAAGTTGTTCAATTTCTTGTCTGGGTTGCACCCTTGTGATCTGCCTATTGCTATGTCTGCTACAAATGCCTTAGTGGACTATAAATACACTAAGCCAAGTGGTGAAGATGAGAAATGTAAGTACAAGGACAAAGGCAAAGACAAGCAGATGAAGGATGGCAAGAAGAACAATTATAAGTAGAAGAAGAATTGGGGTAACAAGAGTAAACAGGAAAGTTCTACCTCTCAACAAAGGCAACCTTGCTACCATTCATTGGGGTGATGTTGATCTTTGATGAGAAGTAGCCTTGCTATGTTCCTGATAGGAAATAGCAAGACTAGCAAGGGGAAGGAACCAACGGTGTCAGCCATGCAGGTTGAGTATGGGCTAAAGAAGGGGGAGATGACTTACTTGGCTACAATGATTGAGGTTAAGTAGGATAAGTTCGTTGAAGTTCCAGATGATGTTATTGGATTGCTAGAGGAGTTGGTTGATGTGATGCCTCTAGAATTGCCTAAGACCTTTCCATTAAGGTGTTTTGTTGATCACAAGATCAAGTTGGTTCCTAGTTCCGAGCCTCCTTTGAAGGCTCCATACGGAATGTCCCTTATAGAGCTGGTTGAGATGAGAAAGCAATTGACCAAATTACTTGATGCAGGTTACATTCGACCCTTTAAAGCTCCTTATAGTGCTCCAGTTTGTTTCAAAAGAAGCAAGATGGCTTATTGCGAATGTGTGTAGACTATAGAGCCTTGAACAAAGTAATGGTGAAGAACAAGTATCCGATCCCTTTGATTCAAGACATGTTTGACAGATTGTGCAAGGCCACTTACTTCACAAAACTGGACTTAAGGTCAAGCTATTGGCAAGTGAGGATTGCTAAAGGGCACGAACCAAAGACGACTTGTGTAACTCGGTATAGTTCTTATGAATTTCTGGTTATGCCTTTATGTTTAACAAATTCCGCTGCTACATTCTGCGATTTGATGAATGATGTATTCTATGAGTTAGATTGTATTGTTGTGGTTTACTTAGATGACATAATAATATATAGTGAGTCTCTGGAGGATCACTTGGAACACTTTAGGAAGGTGCTGTTCAGATTGAGGGAACATCAATTGTATGTGAAGAAGGAGAAGTTGCATTTGCCCAACAAGAGATTATGTTCCTAGGGCATAAGGTTAGTAAAGATCTTGTGAAGATGGATGAGAGGAAGGTGTAGGCTATCCTTGATTGGCCTCCACTAAGCAAAGTTACTGAGTTGTAGTCTTTTCTTAGATTGGATAACTATTACGGGAAGTTTATTAAAGGATATTCTAAGAAGGTTGCTCCTCTTACAAATTTACTGGAAAAGGACAAGAAATGAAAGTGGACAGATGCGTGCCAAGAAGATTTTGAGAAGCTTAAAGCTGTTGTATCAAGTGAGTTAGTGCTACGTTTAACAGATTTTGAATTTGCATTTGAAGTCCATACTAATGATTCTGACAAAGTAATTAGTGGTTTGTTAGTGCAAGAAAAGCATCCAATTACCTATGAGAGTAGGAAGCTGAATGAGGTAGAAGAGAAATTTTTAGCACATGAGAAGGAAATGATTGTAGTGGTGCACTATTTGCTAGCATGGAGAGTATATCTACTAAAGCCTAAGTTTATGGTGAGGACGGACAATATGGCTAACACCTTCTTTAATACACAGAAGAAGCTATCACCTAAGCAAGCTAGATGGCAAGAGTTGCTGCAAAATATGATTTTGTATGGGAGCACAAAGATGGCAAGCACAACTAAGTAGCAGATGCATTTAGTCGCAAACAAGTGCAAGAGTATGTTGTTGCCTTGACCAGAGTTGAGTAAGATTTTTTGGAAAGGACTAAGGAGAGTTCAAAGCTTGATGCTACCTACTAGAAATTGGTGCAAGAAGTGATTGTAGGCCTAGTGTGTCATTATTGGCTTGAGGATGGGGTTCCTGTATGCAATGGGTGGCAAGCTATATGTTCCTAGTGGGAAGATCTGTAGGGAGTTGACGAAAGAGACTCATAATCCACAATGGGCAAGACATCCTGGTAAGGAAAGAATGTATGCTTTGCTATCCCATTATTACTATTGGCCTAAGATGGAGTTAGTCATTGAGTTGTATGTCAAAACTTGTCATCTTCTTTGTCAACAAGATAAAGGATTAACTCAAAAGGAAGCTGGTTTGCTGTAACCTCTTCCTATACCGGAGAGTCCATGGATTTTTTTTTTTCATCAGATATCATTACTAGTTTGCCTAAAGTGAAGGGGATGGATTCAATTTTTGTAGTGCTTGATTGATTTTCAAAGTATGCAATGTTCATTGTTGCACCAAGTACTTATACAACGGAGGTGGCTGCTGATCTGTCTTACAGAAATATGGTGAAGTACTTTGATTTGCCTGAAGATGTTATGAGTGATAGAGACTTGCATTTCACTGGTCAGTTTTGGATAGTTTTGTTTAGGTAGTTGGGTTCACAGTTGAAGTTTTCTACTGCTAATCACCCACAAACAAATGGTCAGACTGAGAGGATCAATGTTGTGTTAGAAGATTACTTGAGGCACTATGTGACTGCAAGTTAGAAAAACTAGATGGACTTGTTGGATTTAGCACAATTTGCTTACAATCTGCATAATTCTTCTTCAATAGGAATGAGTCTGTTTCAGTTGGCAATGGGGCAGCAGCGCTTGACCCCTCATGAGATTGTAGAATAGTGTTCAAGGGGTAGATGTCCTTTAGCATATATATTTGCTGTGGCTAAGCAAGAGCTAATGCAAGAAGCACAATATAGTTTGTTGAAAGTATAACGGAGAATGAATAAGTATATGGATAAAGGGAGGAGGCCTCTTGAGTTCTAGTTTAGGGACAAAGTTCCGTTGAAGCTAACTCCACAGACTTGGAGGAAGTTTAGAAGTGAGAGTGTGTATCGAGGATTGATTCCAAAGTATGATGATCCTTTTGAAATTGTGAAGAGTGTTGGTAGTGTTGCTTACAAGTTGAAGATGCCTGAAAGGTTGTAGATTCAACGAAAAATTCATGTAAGTTTTCTAAAGCCTTATCATGGGGATAAGGAAGATCCTACAAGGAATGAGGCAAGGCGTGCCCCACCTATTGTCATGGTGCAGTTTGACCATGAAGTGGACAGAATTCCTAAAGAGAAGGTAACGGGTTATCGAAAGGGAGGAACTATGATAACTTATTAATTAGTGAAGTGGAAAGAGGTAGCTGAATTAGAAGCAAGTTGGGAGAAGTCATTGACTCTATGGCAGTTTGAAAAGGAAGTGAAGGCATTTGAAGATACCCTACCAACGAGGACGTCGGCTTCTTCTGGTGGGGATGGTTTGTTAGGAGTTTTACTTGTTGCTAATGATGACATGAGGAATAGGGGTGCTTGGGCAGCATTAGGCCAGTCACTTTGCTACATGCTATCTTAACACACTGATGGCTTCTCATGCCAGATTAGTAATGCTCCTAAAGGCTCTTTGAGGGGGACATGCCTAATCTCCCTACTTGAGTTGGATCGATGAGTAGTGTGAGGGGGCAGCATATGGAGGCACCTTGCTTCACATGATGCCCCAAAGCCATGGCAGATAGGGGCCATGGTGAGAAGAGTTGGTTTTGATCATGGGTGGAAGCAAGTGGTGTCGACCTTATGTGTTGGTGCATGGCATTGGTGGCTTGTTGGTTTGTTGCTTGTGTATGGGCTTGGTGGCTTGTGTGCAAGGCAAGGCTGAGCTACTATGATGATGTGCAATCAGATGCTATATGCAAAGCGTTAGGCTGGTAGGTGCTGGCTTAATGTATGGACAGATGCTAATGGGCTGATGACAGTTACTTGATGAGTGCTGCATGTAGGCATGTTGTGTTGCTGATGTAGGAGGGCTTGGGCATGGGCCAAGCCTCCCAAAGCGTGGGGAAACATATTGTGTGGGCTGCTAGAGGATGGGCAGAGGCCTTGTGTGCATGTGCAGTGGCAATTACAAGAAATTATCAAGCAGTGCCTTGTTATCCTGATGATCAAACTTGCTATGTAGGGGCTGAAAACGTGGAGAGCAGACTAAGACAACATCAGTCCAAGGTGTCTTAAGTTAGATTACAAGTGGCAGAATGTCCAAGACTCAGGCAGTTACTAGGCAGTAACTGCCATTGTAGTTATTTCTATGTATATGACTCTAAGGTTGTTGGAGATGTCAACAATAGAGTGTATTTTTCCTTAGAGAAAATTCTATGTATTTCTCCAGGCTTGTAAAGGGTTTCCTTTGTATTTGAGATTTAGTAATAAAGGTTGGAGGTGGGTTCCTTGTAAACATAGTGTGTGTGAGTCCCTATATAATCTGTTTTAAGTATTTCCTATAGTGTATGCATATGGTGTTGGCTGAGACTAAGTTAGGGACATAGGACCATCATTGGCAAAAAATTGAGTGTAAAAATTTGACCCTGCGACACACATGAAGGCCATTCCAATTTCAAACGTACTTTTTTATTATTATTTCATTTTATTTTTATTTTTACTTTTTCATTTATGCTTTTTTTTTTTTTTTAATGATACCACATGCCACATTTAAAAAAGAAAACAATTGACCATCATCTAAATATATAAGTCTATTATATATTTTATTAACGAACTTATACTTTAGTTAGAGATTAGGATATTAAAAGGCATGGGCTTTTAATCTTAAATATTTTTTTAACAAAGATTATCGAAAAAGGAAAAAAAATTTAACAAAGTTCACGGGCTTTGGTTAATGAACATATAAATAAATAACTACATATATTTAATCTAAATATTGGTTAATGTGCTTAAGCTAATATGTAGGTTTATAAAATATGTGAATTTTAAATTTTATGTTGATAAACATAACAATTAATAAATTCATACTTGCAAAATAATACAAATATATATTTATGTTTAAAAATATATAAATAGCCATAATCCCAAAACGGTACACTGTTATCAACCGGTACCAAAATATTTCGTTCCTCTGGTCAAACTAAAACAACATCCTATATGAGAGAGAGAGAGCTCACTTGATTCAATAATCTACATGATGATGGTAGATTCAACAACGTGCAGTCAATTGCATCAACATTTCTTATAGACTATAGAAGCCTTGGAATTTCTTGAAACTTCTTGCAATTGCAAATGTAAAGTTTTCGTAATCTGGTAAATCTACTAATGCTTCTCGGGAGAAGATGCGCGCTCACCTGATTTAGTAATCTACATGATGATTGTAGATCCAACAAGTGTAGTCTATTGCATCCACACTTCTTATAGACTATAGAAGCCATGGAATTTCTTGAAAATTCTTGTGAATGTACATGTAAAGTTTTTATAATCTAGCAAATCGTAATCTAGCAAATCTACCAATGCTTCCTAGGATTGTAACAATATTAGAGCCTTTTAAATCTAGATACATCAATGAGGGGAAGGAATTGGGCTTCATCAAAATATGTGATTCAACTATATTTTCATCACAATTCGTGACTACCGATAAGCTAACGAAAAAATCCCTAAGGTTTTGACAATCACGTAAGGTTATGTTAATAAGCAATAATAATTAGAATTCACTTAACAATAATAATTAATTTTAGTAGCAATAATTAATAACTTTATTATGAAAAAAAATTTAATGTATGTCCTGAGAGCATTGGTTTGGAAATATTTTTCCAAAATAACTAATATTTTGACGGATTTTAATATTTCCCATGCAGTTGTATCAAAACTTTCCCAAAATGGTATATTAACAAATGTCCTAAGTGCACTTATTAACCAAACTAATTTATATACTACTATTTAAGGGGCTTCCAAGCCATTTAAGCCATGGACTCTAAATAAAACTCCTAAATTTTAATCATCATTGTTAGTTATTATAATCATCATAGTTTCTGTATTTGTTAATATTATTTTTGTTATTATAACAATAACAATAGCAATAACAATAACTAGATAAAATTATATATATGTAATACAATTAGATTACATATCCTCATTAAAAAAATTTGATGTAATTGTTTTTCCAAAAAAAAAAATCTCATCATGCAAATTTTCCATATTTTGATTTATTATTATTATTATTGGTTTACTAATAATTTTACCCTCTTTTTTATTAAAATGTTTTTTTGTGTGAATATTATTTATATCCCACCTCAATGGATTTTTTTTCTTACTTTTTATACAACCTCAATGTTTTACTAAACATACTCACTATGGAGATCATGTCGTGGATAGAGCATGTGGAACTTATTCTCTATAGTAGAATCTTGGTGCATTTTTGCATCTATAATAAGAATTTTGACTGCCTATTGGGCAATATTAGTAATAAAAAACATTTACATTCTAGACAAAAGAAACATTAAGAGATGTCCAGTCGATTCAAATGGCTACAACAACATTTCAATTCATACTAGCTTCTAAGCACACGTTTGAGCTTGTGCTTAGAGGCTAGTTTTGAATAAATTTGTAGAAGAATCATATTGTCATTTTTAGATTACAATTATTATTAATGATGGGGGATCAGGTAGAGCAAAAGGGAGGTGTTGTCACGACTTTGATACTTGGGGTTTTGGTCTTATTATGGGGTTAGAAAAAGGTTCCTTTGATGCGTCTATTATTCAAATTTTATCTCACTTTGAAATTCATAGTAAAGAGAGCTTCCTAAATACTTGAATTTCCTGTTCTTATTTGGGAGCAGTAATAGGAACCCTTCTGATTTCATATGTTGTTGATGCTCCTGTGTTCTATTATTTGAAACCAGTTCCATAAAGTCTAGAGGTTCCCTCAGCACCCTTAATGGGTTCATACTTGCCTTAAATAGCTTCTTTGCCTATGGTTTGGATACTATTTTTGTCAAAATTTAAAATTGTTGACAGAATACATTATAAGTTGAGTTTGAAAACCAATAGGAAAATGGTCCTAATTTGTAGGCAATATTGTAAGTGAGAGTTAGAGATGTGTTTTTACTAGATTATCCTTTAGTTTTGTCTCTGCTTATACTTAAAATGTAGGGGTATTTTTAAACCGCCAAAAAATCCAGTCTAAACAAGAGAAACCCCTTGAATAGTAGTATAGATAATTAACAAACATCCTATACAACAACCATCATTAAAGAATGGGTCTAGTTGGGTTTGGAGTTACCCATAATGAGACTTGGTAAGAAACCAAACCCGGGTTGGGCTTGTATTTTTATAACATTTTATGGGGCGTTGGGTCTTTTGCTTTTTTGGGAATTATTTTCTTTAACATTTGGCATCCATGACCAAATCTCTTTCCAATTTGAGAACTTGACCAGACCCTTGCCACTTAACATCCTACTCAATTGCTCTGAATATAAACAGGGACGGAACTATGTTGAAGAAGAGGGGGGCTGTGGCCCTCCCCCAAATTTTTTTAAAATATTAAATAATAGGTATATATTTAAGATTTTAGAAAATAAGTTCATGAAAAATTATATTTGTCCCTCTCAAGAAAATTATATTTGCCCCCCTCGACTTCGAATCCTAGTTCTATCTCTGAATATAAACAAAACATATTTTTATGTTTTCTGTTAATTCTGTAATGCAAAGTAAAGGAATCATTTATGACCATTGTTATGATGTTGTGAAGTTGTTGATATCAAGTTTCTGGACCAAAATAACAATCACGTATAACATTATTATTATGCATGTGATCATCTTCAATATAATTGTTGTTGTGGTTGTTAAAATTATTATTATTACTTTGATTTTTATTATATCAATATCAATAACAATAACAATAAACATAACATTAAATGTGTCAAATTTTTATATATAAAAGAAATACAATTAGTTTATCTAAATTCATTGAGAAAACCTAACTTTCTACGTAAGACCTGAGAGTATGAAGGGCTGGGCAACGACAGTACAACAAGCACAGCCACAACCACAATAGAGTAACAACAGAAGCAGAAAATAGATTAGCACCACCTTTGAAATTGGAACCTCACAAGTCTCTCTTTCCCTTTTCCTGCCTTCTATTTAGTTCATCTGTCAATCCCAAATTCCAAGTAAAATAGGACACCTCCAAACCATCTCTAATAAATATTGGTTGTAATTATCTTGACTACCTTATAATTACAAAATGTTTAACCTAGTGTAATTGACGAGAGCCATAGAACTTGTCTAATGCAATATAGTTTTTTTATTTTAATTTTTTAAATTTTTTTGGGCCTGGTTTTAATACATTGGAGACTTTGAGAATCTTCAAGTTTCAAAGAAAGATTTGGCACATGGTGATGCAAATTAGAGAGCTAATATTTGGAATTCTTATTCTTTTAACGGGGGTTTTGTGACTTGTCAAACTATAGTTCATACATAGCCTCTTGGTTGAAGTGTTACATCCGCCTCTTTTTAAGTATAGTCTCTCCTCCCATGGAGAGAGTATATGTTAAAAAAAGAAAAGTGGTGATAGTAAACATAAACAGAACAGCTAAACTTATGTTTTAAAAATACGATTTTAGTTAAAAATATAAAATCGTGATTTTCAATTATAACTCAACACAATTTCAGCTGTTATGTGTATGGTAGTGAATAAGTTTAGTTTTTATGTGTATGACAGTGTATAACTGAGTGTGCAACAATAACTAACAAAAAAAAAAAAAAAAAAAACTTTAAAACAAAAAAAAGAAATATAAATCATCAAAAGTGTTTGTTTTGTTTTGTTTTGTTTTGTTTTTTTTTTTTTTTTTTTTTTTTTTTTTTTTTTTTTTTTTCAGTTCCCTATCGAATTAAAAAAAAAAAGAGAAAAGATATTGCTAGTTTTGTTACCTAGCCTTTACAAATTAATTAAGGTGTTTTCAATAAATTTTGTGACTTATCCAAAATGAAGGGAATATTTACGAAATTCTCAGATCTGTGAGATGCAAAAAATATAGAAAAATATGTATTATAGAAAACAATCCCATAAGATAATATTTATGTGGTTTGACAATTTACGTATGTTCACAGAATTGTAAGAGTTTCACTATTCACAGGGAAAATAAAAAGATGCGGTACTACCATTTTTTCTTTCAAAACAACACCCTAAACTCTAATCTTCAAACAACAGTTTTTCTATCCTAGGCACAAGATTCACCAATGGGCTAAAAGGGTAGGCCAAAATTTTTTCCCAACACAAAATCCCAAATTAAAGGAATATGCTCATGTAATATTTCATGTCAAACACAGAGTTTAGGGCCTGCTGCAGCCTCCCACTTTAACTAATTTTTGTTGCTTATAGAGTATATATGTTACTTTGTGGGGCGTGGTGTGGTTGGTTTGAACTGCCAGTTTGATAGTTAGGTTCTTTGAAGGTTTGATATTAATTAAACACTTAGAATATTGTGCAAATATTCATTATTTTTTTTAAAGAATTTCAACTTATACATTGCCATTGCTAATTGTGCTAACTAGAACTCATTTCATTATTTATTCTTGAATTAGTATATCTGCATCACAGCTTACCCTGTAATTTTTCCATCAAGAATTTTCTTTGTGGCAAATACGTGTATAAGGGTAAAAGCTTTTGTATATAGTATGTTACACGTACTTATATTTTAAACTAAAATTGTGACTTAAGTTTATAAAAATACAGAGTAAAATAAACAATACCCAATACATAATACTGCATTCATTAAAAATAAAAATGCACTAATTAAGTAGAAAAGCAAAGCCCACCTTAAACCAATAAATATATTGTCATAACCCTTTTGCATATCTTTGAGATCAAGTTACACGAAAAATGATTTGGCAATAGCTTATTTGCTCTCTCTCTCTCTCTCTCTCTCTCTCTTCCAAAATCATATTACTTTTAGCTTGGTAATGAACTAGCTTTTAGATTTTAATTTTTTGTCACACATTTAACATAAAAATTACAAAAAAACTACATCTTTTGATAATTAAACACTATAGAAATAAGTTATCAAAAAATAATTAATTTTTAAATGGACTATTAATGTATTGTATGCATAGAGTGATGACGCCAAGATTTCAGTTTAGGAAAATAAGATTGGAAGAAACATTAATAATAATAATAAAAAAAAAATTATATAATAAAAAATAATCAATTCAAAACTAATAACAATCAATTCAAGAGATTAATCTACGTGCATAAAATTAATGCATTGCTTTGATCTAGATATGAATTTAGTGGAATTAAGGCTTATAAATTAATAAAGAAAAGCACGGAATATGGATAAAACACTTCCTTGGGTTTAACCGGAAGCAACGTTCATAAAATATTTGCTTAAGTGTTTGATACAGGATGATACTCTCTCACTTCTAATCCTTCTTCAATGATTCAACCCCTTTCCAAGAGGGATCCATTTCCTTTATATAGTCTCTCTCATTGTATCTGGCCCTCCACCTGTACGTCTCAAGGTAGTAATTTGGATGCTTGTCCCATCAGGACTCTGCTGGAGGTGGTAGAATGTATTGTAAGTTGTGGGATAATTGTTCAGGTGTCATTTTTTCATTAATGTGGCCAACTAAGTTAATGCAGTGCATTGAATGCAGAGGTGATGGCTACTTTCCTCAAATATTTCCTCTCTTCTTTACTTGCATGTCTCTAATGTCTTCCAAGGTGCCCTATTCTTTGATGCAAGTGACCAGTTGAAGAATTTCCGAGGTGCACTTGTTCCTCAGGCTCCTTGGACCTTTGTCCACGTATCAGGCTCGAATTGGTGCGTAAATGGGTCTTTTGCTATTCTCAGGTTGGGCCCATGGGCTCTATGTTGTATTTGGATCCATCCCTCCCACAATTATAAATGTGAAAAATTTAAGAGAATTATCTTTATTTTTCTTAAAGCAATATATAAAAGATTAAAATAATAGTGTTGTCAAAGTTGTTTAAAAAAAAAAAAAAAAAAACAGAAAGGATAGTGTTGTCAAAGTTAATAAACTAAAATAACTAAATATAAATTTAATGGACAAAAAATGACAGTTCATTAAATTTATTAAATGTAAATTGTAATATTATTTTTTCCTAAAAGAGTTAACAGGGGTTTTTAGATCATGAAAAATCCGGTCACAACATCATGAGAAGTCATGAGGCCTATAGGATGTAAATTGTATTTTTTTTTCCCAACACCATGCTTAAATATCATGCCGAGAAAGCATATAGCTAGTACTCTTGTTTGTGTGTAATATTACTTTTACTCAAACAAAAATAAAAAATAAAAAAATTAATTGGTAATTTATTATATTAGGAGTTTTGTATAAATCCTTGAGAAGAACACAACAACTCATCCCAATGAATCCAATCCAACCCAACACTCAATTATTTTTTAAACTTAGGGTTGGTTTAGATTTGTGTGTTGACAACATTTTAACTCGAATTATATATATAAACACACTTTTTGAATTTTCAAACATAATTTAATTTTGTCAGTTTTATTTGTTTTGGTATTTATAGATTTAGTTTTGATAAAATTGAAAATTAAAACCAATTGTTTAAATGAGAATCATTTATTGAATAATTGGCTTAAATAGTTGAATAAAATCCAATTATTTTCGTTAAACTCAATAAAATGACCCAATCCAAATTTTGCAAGTGCTATAAGTCTGATTGGTTTTTAATGTAAGGGTTGGGTTAAAAAATTTTAAATGTAAAAAATATGTTTGGGTCGACTCCATTCAGGAAAAACATCAAATAAAACCTGTTCAATCTACTACGTACTCAGTCGTGGTACCGTCACGCATGGAACGTAAAAGCCAAGGACACAAGTAATGGGGTTGGTGATTTTCATGCCTGGCCCTTACAGCAAAAGTCAGATTATTATTATTTTTGATATGGTCCTATACATATTATGAATGAGAGAGCTAGCATCTCACGCAATTGTCTCTAAATTCATGAACCAATAAGCGATTCTTCTTCATTGGCAAAGAAGCTAGAAACCGTGAGCCATCTCTTCTTTGTTTTCGTTGTTTATATCTCTTTAGAAAATAAAGTTTCTGTGTTAATCAGAGATAGGCCATTTTTTTCTCTGTCTCTAATTTTTGCCGTTTCGTGACGTGGACTATATAAATCCACTCCAAAGAGCCTTTTTCATTCAGCAAAAAAAAAAAAAAAAAATATATATATATATATATATATATTATTTTATTCTATGAGATTTAATTTAGGAAATAAACTATTACACATTTTATTATACAATCACTTACCCGGATAAAAGAGTAATTAAAACTAGAGTAATGCTCGTGTCACAACTTGCCTATGTGGTGAGTTGTGGTTGGTAAAGGGGGTATTCACGGATCCAGGTGGGAACACCCTTCTACTAATTACAACTTACCACATGGGTGAGTTGTGGTACAAGTTGTGGTATCAGAATTATCTTTAAAACTAGTCGCTAACCCGTGCGATGCACGGGAAAACTATTAGAAAATAATAAAGCATGCATATATTAAAAGACAATTTAAGTTCATGTGTGTTTGTAAGGGATATATACCTAAATAGTTCTTGCGGTAGAAATAAAAGCCTTATCTTTGAGATAAAGAATTGATGTAAACAAACTAACCTTACATAAAACAAATTAAAAAAAAAATTAAAAAAAAAAACATAAAACTAATGTCACGGGAAATTCAGCCACATAGTAGTAATATATAAATCTCTTAAAACCTAAACCTAAACCTAAACCTAAACGTAAGGACTAAATATTTATGCGCCTTCTCTTGCTTTCCTGATGTATTTGGTTAAAAACATAAAACTGATGTCACGGGAAATTTAGCCACATAGTAGTAATATATAAATCTCTTAAAGCCTAAACCTAAACCTAAATCTAAACGTAAGGACTAAATATATAAACAAACTAACCTTACAAAAGCTGAACTTTGTAAGCTAAAATCTATACCGTGAGTTGTAGATCTTGAATGCTATACCGTGCTTTTAGAGCTTCCTACATCTGGAGAGAGAGAGAGTTTGCAGAAATCAAAGAAAATCTGTCTATAGCTTAAGAAACACAATATAATAAAATCAAAGAGATAAAATTTTCAGAGGACAAAATATCATAGATAATTTAAAAGAATTTTGGTTTAATTCTTGAACACCGCAACTCCATAAAATTCATACTAATAATAATATTTTATGATAGCGCAGTTAGAATTTTGGTTTAATTCTTGAACACTGAATTGGAAATTGATTATATGAGTATTCAATGGTGAACAAAGTATTATGTATTAATTAATATATAAACAAAACTAACCTTACAAAAGCTGAACTTTATAAGCTAAAATCTATACCGTGTATTATAGATCTTGAATGCTTTAGGGCTTCCTACGTCTAGAGAGAGAGAGAGTTTGCAGAAACCGTTGCTTTATATTTCTTAACTTGAGAGAGGGGTAAGGTTGCTAGGGTTTTGAGGAGTTATAATTTTTATTTATTTTTTATTTTTTAAATATTGTGCTGACGTGGAAAATTGTGGTGCCAGCAAAGGTTTCGGTTTTATATATATATATATATATATATATATATATATATATATATATAGATTATGACTTTTTTTTTTTTTCCTCATGAAACTATGACTTCAAGTCCACGTCATTTGGTTGGGAAAGTCAATTTTTTCTTAGAGAGAGAGACAGAGACAGAGAGAGAAAGGCACATGCAATCTCCTATAAATTCATACCAAAGGTTACATTACATTTACAACATCCATCTCCCTCTCTGAGCGATTCTGGTCTCCATACTCCTTCATCGGGAAAGGAGGAACTGTAAGAATCTCTTCTTGGTTTTATTTCTTTCTTTTTCTTCAGAAAATAAATTTCTTGTTAATCAGAGTTACTCCATCTTCATTTTGTTTACATTTCTCACAAATTTTTAATTGAGCGTTTTTTATTTATTTATTTTTTAATGGGGATTTGGGTTGCAGACTGCTTTAGGGATAAATGGAGTTGGTAAATTAAATGTCTGCGTCAGCTTTCTTTGCATTTTGTTTCTGCTTCCAATTTTTGTTTAGTGACACTCCACGAGGATCATGTTGCCATTAAGACTAATGGTTGCTTAAATAAGCACGCATTGCCTTAGAGCATTCACAGCAGTGGAGCTAAATTTTTAGCAATTTAGCTCCACCAAAAGTTACTTAATCTATTTTATCTATATACATGCTATAGCAGTGGATCTATTTTAGTTTTCAACACAATAAAATAATATATTAATCACAATAAAATAATATTTCTACTACAATAAAATAATAATATTTTTACTACAATAAAATAATATATCATCACCATCACCACCACAGCACAAACATACTCCTCTACCACCACCACCACCGGCCACCAGTCCACAGCAGGAAAGAAGGGAAAAAAGAAAAAAAAAAAAAAAAAACACCAACCCAAATCGAACCACCCAAATCCACAACCCCACCGGCCACCAGTCCACACAGCAAAAAAAAAAAAAAGAAAAAAAAAAAGAAAAAAAAAAAAAACTCACCCAAATCGAACCCACAAAATCCACAACCACCAAACCACCACCGGCCACAGCCCACAGCAGGAAAAAAAAAAAAAAAAAAAAAACTCAAATCTCACGAATCAAGTCAGCGTGAACAACC
Organism: Quercus lobata; assembly: GCF_001633185.2. NCBI lineage: Eukaryota > Viridiplantae > Streptophyta > Magnoliopsida > Fagales > Fagaceae > Quercus > Quercus lobata. The sequence continues at coordinate 16,602,020 of NC_044912.1, read as the reverse complement.
ACATGCAAGCACTCCGCACCAGTCCACAGTAGGAAAAAAAAAAAAAAAACCCAAATTCTCCGATCGGCGGCGTGAAAGAACCAAATCCACATGCAAGCACTCCGCAGCAGTCCACAGTAGGAAAAAAAAAAAAAAAAAAAACCCAAATCTCCGATCGGCGGCATGATACAACCATTGGCGGCGTGAAAGAACCAATATCCACGTGCAAGCACTCCGATCAGCGGCGAGCTCCATGGGTTTCCCAGTCAGGCACTCCGATCGGCGGCGAGCTTCGTGGGTCGATGATCGGAGTTGAGAGAGTGATACTGGAGTTGAGAGAGTGAGCTTGAGTCGAGCTTCATGGATCGGTGACCGGAGTTGAGAGAGTGAGACCGGAGTTGACAGAGTGAACTTGAGAGATGAGAGTGAATGGAGAGAGAGAGAGAGAGAGAGAGAGAGAGAGAGAGGCATGAAAGAATGGAAAAAAAAAACGGAAAGTGTATTATTTTAATCAACCAACCGAATAAAATATATATATTTTTTTTTTGCTATCAGCTACAGTACACATCTATATATAGATGTGCACTGTAGCAAATCATCTAAAATTTTAGCTTTTGCCTTCACTGTTGCAGCGTGAATTTTGTGTGTGTGGAGCTAAATTTTAGCAATATAGCTTTATACCTCCTCTGCTGTGAGTGCTCTTACAAAACACTTTTTTCTCTGATCATATATCTAGAAGCAGCTATTATATACCTATGAGATTTTCCAGTTTCTAATCTAATTGTATTACTTTGTGTTTGTGTTTTGATTGTGACTTTTGATGGTGTAAAACTGTTGATCGGAGTACTTGGGCCGTTTTTATTTGCCGATTCTTCACAATTTTTTTTTATTTAAAAAAAAAACTGATTATATGTTTCTTATGTATGTGCTTGCTACTAGTGTTAGAGATTTTTGATATATATTGGTTGAGTTTAAATTATACATAGTATAACTCTAAATAATATAACACTTTCTAATAATTTATTATTAAATTTATATTTTAAAAATTTAACCGTTATATTACATATTTTATATATTCTTAACCTACATACTAATTTTTATATTAATCAGATTTATGCCAATATTCCAGGAAGGTAGCTTTTTTTCTCTCTCTCAAGAGCTCTTCACCCAAGGGAGTCATCGCCGGCGGTCGCTTTTTGGGCTGTGTGTTCCTAAGCTTCGACCTTTATTCTTTTTGTTTTTTTTTGTTTTTTTTTTTTTTTTGTGTACCGTCTTTAACCTGATAGGTGTAGCCGTCTTGTCCCTTTTAATTTTTGATCCTTTCTATAGCTTCTCATCATTCCCTTTCGGCTTCTTTTCTCCTACATGCAAGTAGCGTGGCACTTGGTCCTTTCAAGTCAACTCTTCTGACCATCTAGACTTATAGTGATCTAAACTAAATCCTTTTCATCCTTTCTTCTTTCGCTTTCCGTTTCTTTTTCCCTTTTTGCCTTGAACTTTCCCCTGTTTGTTTTCTTACTTTGTCTGCTTCCCCTTTCTTTTCTCCAATCCCTTGTTTTCTTTTCTGTTTGTACCTTTCACTACACCATCTTTCTCCTTGTCTTTTGTTCTAAGGGTTCCTTATTTTTTTCTTTGGTCCTTTGGCACCACTACCTCTGCTGCATGCAAGGTGTCGCTACTGGTCTTGGACCTATGGACAACAATATTGAAGCTAGAGAGTATGGCTGGACAGATAGCAGCGATACAAACTATAGTAGGGACATGTCAGCAGAGGAGATAGAGCCTGATTTGCTATCTAGTGATGACGAGATTCCCTTTGCCAGGCATGGGCCTATCATAAGACCTGATCAAGATGATGTAGCTGCTTAAAGAGATTTTTGGAACAGATGTGCTATTGGCTTTCTCTTAGACTATCGAAAGTTCTCGGTGAGTTATTTTCAAAATATTATTAATGCTGCTTGGAGACTCAGAGGCCTAGTCACTGTGGTGGGTCGTGAATCATATTTCTATATACTGCATTTTGAGTACATTGAAGATCTTCAACATATCTGTAATGAAGGACCATGGGCCTTGGAAGGGGCTTTGCTAGTGTTAGAGAAATGGAGACCTAACCTAGTGTTGAAACGTCTTCAATTGAACCACATTTCGGTTTGGGTGCAATTTCATGGCCTTTCACTAGAATACCAATATCCGGAATTAGCAGAGTATATGGGTCAACTAATGGGTACTGTGGAACGGGTTGATTGGGAGGATAGAATACCTAGAAATATTAGTTTCATGCGTGTTAAGGTGAGGGTGGACCCGTGGTTGCCAGTTATTACAGGTTTTAGTTTAAGAACAGATGAGGGATCTAACTTTAGGATTCAGTGCCGATATGAGAGAGTCCACAAATTATGTACTCGGTGTGGACTAATAGGACATACTCGAAGACAATGCACACGTTGCATAGATGATATTGAACGAAGTTTGTACAGGCAGAGAGTGAGAATCCAAGATTTGCATCAGGTTCAGTTCAGGATTGATGCCTTACAACCTCAATTCTCGAATGAGTTGCGAGCTTTTCATAGAAGAAGGTGGACAACACAAATAAGATTTGGACATCTAACCCAAACCTTAGGACATGCAGTGTAACATCCCGTGAGTTTAAAAAAAAAAAGGGTTAAGTCAGAATTTTTGTGGACCAATATGCCCCCACCTAACCCCACTACCCATCACACGATCCTCTCCCTCTTTTCTCTCTTTGGCCGGTCACTCCCACTCTTATTCTCCTTTTCTTTTTCTTTTTCAGTCAACACAACACTCACACACACTCCTCTCCCTCACCCTCCCACCGGTACACTCCTCATCCTCACCTCTACCATTTTTCTTGCAAATCACTAGAAAATCCTCAAGAACATCACACCTTCACATAAGTAAATTGAGGTAAAAGTTTTAATCTCTTTTGATGAGTATTATGTTCTTATTTGAGGTTATTTTACCCAAGCTTTAATGATGATTTTCATGTGATTTAAGAGCTTTGGAAATGATATTCATGTGTTATACTTATGGGTTTTGGTCTTGGTGGATGTAATTGTTGAGTGAGTTCATGCCTTTTACAATGTTGGGTATCTAGGGCTTGTTATGGTGAAAATTTGGGGGTTTTGAGGTATATCTTGTGAAATGAAATTGTGAATATAAATTTATAGTTTATTTGGAGCTAGTTAAAGATCTAAATTGTTTGTTTGAAAGGATATTGTGATTTTGGTGTCATGGGTCTCTTGATGATGTTGTGAAAACCATGTGGAAACTATTTATAAATTATTGAGGTTTTGATGTTAGAAATAATACCTTGTATGATTCATAAGTATAATGGGAGTCTATGTCTTGTAAAGTAATTGGTTGAGAAACTTTGGAGATGGAAAATATTATTTGTGAGGCTAAATCTAGGCTTGCCTAATTTAGTGCTTATTTGGCAATTCCTAATATGTAGCTAGATACAATTTCAAGTTTTGTGCTCATTGTGATAGATTTGCTTGACATTGTTTAGGTTCTAGCTAATCTCCCCTTGGAGCTTGGAGAATTAGGATTTTGCGGTTGCTAGGTAAGTAGCTTTTTAATGGGTATTTTTGAAAAATAACCATATCTTATAAATATTGTTTTTGGGTCAAACACATTTTGGAAAATTAATGGTGGAACTATGTTTTTCTAAAAGGTGTTGTGTTATGACCCTACTATATATATGATTATATATGAAAATGCATATTCTTATTGCATATGGGGGATTTGCATGATTTGTTAGCAAAGAAAAGACTAGCATCTTTGATTAAATTCTAGAAAATGCGTATTATGGATTTATTGCATTATTTGCAAAAATATAAAGATGCTTTATCTTGGCCTATGTTATTTGGGAAGTTAATACAAAATCTCTTTGGCAAGAAATAAGTTGAAGGCATTGAGAACCTTGTGAATATCTTGGGCATTCAAATGTTTTATGAAACTACTTAGAAGTGAAATTATGTATTTTGAATTAAAGTTATGTGAGCTCTTTATGTTCTACCCATGTGCTGTGACATGTGATTACTCGGTGATTACCTAGCTAGATACTATAGTCTGTGTGACATTAGTATCTTAGCGCCCGTCTTTGTGATGGTTATGAGTTCCGGCTTTGTGTCGGCGATGAGTTCCGGCTTTGTGTCGGCAGTTTAGTTCCAGCTTTGTGTCGGCAATGAGTTCCGGCTTGTGTCGGCGATTATCATGTGGCCTTGGGTTAGATTTTCTAGTTTGGAACGGTGTGTTATTGCTCACAGTATAGTAAGTAGTTTCATGTTGAGATATTTTGAGGAATGTATAGTATGTAATCTCATGAGAACATTTTGAGAAGTTTTGTGCTGTGTCAATTTATTCATTATTGTCATATTATTTTTGGGAAATAGTTTTGTAGAAACTATTTGGAAACTCCTGAATTAAAAGCATGATTAGTAAATTGTTACCATCAAGAAACTTGCATTTCCCCACCCCCTTTAATTATGCTACTTACTGGGCTTTGTCTCATTCTATTATTTTTATAACTTTTCAGAGTAGGCAACAATCTTTTGAGACAGCATTTTTGGTGGCTAATAGTAGTTAAACTAACTACTGATGGAGGCTGAATTTTTGTGTAATGGATATATTAGATGGTGTACATCTTAGTCTAGGCTTGACTCATTCTTTTGTATATTATAGTGGTTATGACTGTATTTTCCACTGTTGGGACAAGCTGTTGTTATGTAATGGTTGTTTTCAGACCTCTATTCTTTTGTGGCCTATGATCCTTGTAATTAATGCTTAGAGCTCTGACTTACTCTGAAAGTATATTCTATGGGATGATTAGGATAATTCTTGTTGTTGGCACTTGATAATAATTATGTGGATTGAATTGTCAAGAAGGAAAAAAATTTACAGGTACTTGAGACGTCTCTCTCATGTTTTGGACCCTTTGGGGTTTGGGGCGTGACATGCAGCACCTTTTGATCCCTTCCCTGAGTACTCTGAGCCCAATACACCAAGTCTACCACATTCACCCCAAGAACCTAGACTTGACACTACAAAACCACCAGAAAGTCATAATCAAACACCTAACTTCAACCTTCAAGCCACCTCTAATTGTCAACCAAATAACAATGAATCCATTCTCAATACTACTATTAATCTCTTAAACTTGAACAATAGGATTGTACCTCCTACATTAGAAAACTCTCTTGTCTTAGCCACCTCAATCCCTACCAACCCAGAGACAGTTAACCAGGAGAATGACCAGGCAGCATATCAGCAAATGCAACAAGATCACACAAGTAACATGCTAGCAAGAAACAATCTCTCCACAAGACCTCCGTGGGCAACACCTGAAGATTCAAATGTGACATGGGCTTGGATTGAAGGAAATGACCCCTTCATAAGTAATGGACAAAGTCAGTATCAAGATTTTGAAGCATCAGAGACAGAGAGTGATACAACAGCAGTGTTGTTTAATTTGGACAACTTGAATGAGGAAAGGCCTGAACCTGTACAATCTCGGCCTTGGATGAATGGCTATATACCTGAGTCACCAGACTCCTTTATTGAATCTCTTGTGCAAAGAGTTAATCATGGGAGATTTAAATTTGAATTGGGAAGTTCAATCACTGGGCCGAGCCTACTACCCACTCAAATTGAGGAAGCCCAATCTAAAAATGTAAACCCAACTAGCACAAAAGGCCAGGACCTAGACCAATGTGTTACTGCCACTGATCTAAGCCCACATGCAAACCTCTCTAGCTCTAGCCCGGCTTGGCATACAGAAGGAAGGGTAAGGGATCTTAGCCCTTTTGAATTGCTCACCTTAGGCCCAAGCCTATCACTTCCTACTACCTCAGAATCAACTCCTTTTGCCAACCCCACCTTGACCTTAACTGCACACCCTATAATAGTGCTAGAGGAGGATAATCTATCAGAGAATTCAAGGAAGAGCCTCAGGAAAGAGATAGAGAAAATTGGTAAGGAAAGCCACCAATCAGTAGTAATCAATCCTTAAAAGCTACTATCAACAACTAATAAAACCACTACTAATGCTATGTCAGAAGATGTGTTTTGGGAAGCTGGCCCTCAACAGCTTCCCCAGTAGCCATAAGGGCCCTAAGCTGAAATTGTAAAGGGCTGGGCAACCCCTTTGCAATTCTGTAATGCCAAGAAAAGCCCAAGAATATAAACCCAATATTTTGTTTTTGATGGGAACCAAGTTGGACTAAGATAAAGGCTTGGACTTTTTGAGGAAGTGTGGATTCTGGAATGGATGGGAAGTTCTAAGGGAGGGACTCAGTAGGGGTCTTTTGTAGGGATGGTTGTCAAAGCAGAAGCTCACAGTCCAACACAGCTCGAAGCACATGATCCACTTAGAGATGCTGGATTAAGAAGGTACTCTTCTTTCAATTACTTTTATTTATGGGCAACCTAACCACTCTAAAAGAGAAGAAGTTTGGCTAGAACTTAAACACCCTAAGCAAATAGCTAGGACAAACTGGTTTTGCATAGGGGACTTTAATCAAATTTTGTCCCATGATGATAAATTTGCTTTTAATAGAAGGAAAATAATTAGGGCAGAGTTGTTTCAACAAACCCTGAATGAATTGGAATTTTGTGAACTTGAGGCTAAGGGTCAAAAATATACCTAGATGAACATAAATGTTAAGACATATGTGATTCAATGTTAGGAACATATGTCACTATTTTATGTAATTGACTAATCCTTTGACAGAACGCATTTTGCTTGTAATTGGGTAGATCTAGGATGTGCGTAATACTTCAAGGAACAAAGTTTCAAGTTCAAGTGTTAAAGTCATGCAAGTTTGTCCAAGAATCAAGTGAGAAAGTGTTGGATTTTAAAACTCGACAGCTAGCTCGAGAGCTAGTACCTATCAAGGTTTAAAAACTACTAAAGCCCGTGGCTCGATAGCTAGTTTGATAGATGGCTATCTATAAAGGTTTATGAAAGTCAGTTTTGCAAGAGATGATTTTCATCCAATCCGTGAGCATGTGTTTAGGCTTTCTTTTCTCACAACCCTAAACATATATAAGGATTGTTTTAAGGGCTTATAGTAAATGCAACTCAATGCAAAAGTTTTTCACAAGCATATTGTGAACCAAAGACATATGCCCTAGTTCATCTTTCTCTTGAAGCAGCTGCTGTATTTGTACACCGTAGGGTCTTATGACCAAGGAGCTTTTTGATCATCATTGTGTGATGAACTAAAAAACTTTGCAGCCAACAACTTTCTCAAGTTGGTGATTAAGTCGCTTACTGGGATCTGTGCATCTATTGGTTAGTCAGGTACTGGGAGCTGTGCATTGAAAGGAGAGATTGTCACTATAGAACAAGCCCGATTAGGTATTGGGGTAAGAGTTCAACTGTAGGTTGGTATAAGGTACTGTGATTCCTTTACTTATAACCGCTTGTTTTGATAATAGTAGATTCTTAGGAGTGATAACCTTAAAATCACTTGGTGGGGTTTTTGCCGTGTAAGTTTTCTCCATTTATAAACAAATCACCATGTCATTTTAATTTTCACTGTACTTTAGTTAAGTGGTGACTTGTTTGTGCTACCACGTATTTTGCATGTTAATTTGATTAATTAATAAACTTGGCTAATTGATCAATTAATTCATCACAAGGGGTCAATACATTCTTGGCCTATCAATAAGAGAGGATGAAACCTTTGTCATGGAAAAATTGGATAGGTCTTTTGCCACTGTGGATTGGATCAATACTTACCCTTAATATACTCTCCATAACCAATCTATCCTAAGATTTGACCATGGAGCCATTCTCCTAGACTTAGAAAATAAATTTTAAGAGAAGGCCTTATAGATTTGAAAAGATATGGATCAATCATAATGAATTTCATAATGTGGTCCAAAATGCTTGGAAAGTGGTAACTAATGGGTCAAGAGCTTTCCAATTACAGAATAAATTGGCTAATGTTAGAAAACAGTTCATTGAATGGAATAGAAGGGTATTTGAAAGAGTGCAAAAGGAAATTAGGGTCAAACACCAGCTACTTTAGAACATGCATGACTCTATTCACACTCTAGAGGATGTTAGAAAAGAAAAAGAACTTAGGGAGAATATAGAAGACTTGCTGACTAAGGAAGAGATTAAATGGGCCTAAAAGGCAAGGAGTGATTGGATTATCCAAGGGGATAGGAACATAAAGTACTTTCAAACTGTAGTTAAACAAAGAAGAGCCAAAAATAGGATTGTAAACCTAAGGCAAGATAATGGGACCCTGATTGAGAATCTTAAGGAGATAGAAAGAATTCTTGTGTCACACTTCAAGGATAGGTTTACTGAAATAGATCCTAAATCAGTTCAATGGATTCTTGGTGAGTTAGAATCTTTACCTATTCCCAAGTTAAACCATCAGTAATTACTTCAACTTGAAAAACCACCTACAAATTTTGAGATTAAACTGGCAGTCTTTCAATTGAGTCCACACAACTCTCCTGGTCCTAATTGTATCTCAACATTTTTCTATCAAGAGTACTGGAATATTGTTAATTAGGATATACTAAATTCTGTTCATGCCTTCTTCCATTCAGGTTCAATGCTGAAAGCCTTAAATCAAACCTTCATTACCCTTATTCCTAAAGTGATGGTACCAGAGGAGGTCTCTCATTTTAGGCCAATAAGTCTTTGTAATGTCACTTATGAGATCATATCTAAGATTATGGTCAATAGGTTGAAACGTTTAATGGATAAGTCTTTGTAATCTCTGATAATTTCTTTCTTGCCCATGAAATTATTGATACTCTAAAGAAAAAGAAGGGTAGAAAGAAAGGATATAGGGCTCTCAAAGTTGATATGTGTAAAGCTTATGATAAGGTAAGCCGGAATTTTCTTAAGCCAGTTTTGATCTGAATGAATTTTGGCAATTATAGGGTCCACAGGATCATGGAATGTGTTTCCTCAGTGCAATATGCTCTACTCCTAAATGGTAGTCCCACACACACCTTCCTTCCAACCAGAGGAGTCAGATAAGGGGATCCAATCTCCCCCTATTTATTCCTGTTATATGCCAATATTCTATCCATTGCACTCATACAAGCTGAAGGCCAAAAGAAAATTAAAGGAATCAAATTAGGTAGAAATGGACTCTCTGTGATGCCCCAATTTGATTGATTGTGTGATATGTGTGGGTGTGTGATGAGTCCCACATCGGGTATTTACTGGATTGAACTGGGCTTTATTAACAACTACAAGGAGCCTCAATTGTAACTAGTCCTTTTGAGGTATAGCGCAGATGTGGCTAGCGCTTTTCCTTAGGTCGTTACATATGGTATAAGAGCCGGCTCGGTAATCCCGTGTGGGCTCAGAGACACTACCCCACAAAGTGGGCCCAAACGAGGACGTTAGGGATTTAAGTGGGGGAGATTGTGATACCCCAATTTGATTGATTGTGTGATATGTGTGGGTGTGTGATGAGTCCCACATCGGGTATTTACTAGGTTGAACTGGGCTTTATTAACAACTACAAGGAGCCTCAATTATGACTAGTCCTTTTGAGGTATAGCGCAGATATAGCTAGCTCTTTTCCTTTGGTCATTACACTCTCTTTCACACATCTCTTCTATGTTGATGATTCCTTATATTTTTTCCAAAATGATAGACATTCCTTGAATAATTTGAAGGGCATAATTCTCTGGTATTGCTTCCTCTCGGGTTAAAACATGAATTTCACAAAATCTTATTCGTATTGCTCCCCTAATATCCCCTCTTCTATTCAGGAATCCTTAGCTGATGCCTTGCAGGTAAACTTAGTCTAAAATCCTAACAGATGTCTAGGTTTGAACTTTAAATTGAAAGGTAGGAGAGTAGTAGATTTTGAGGATTTGGTAGAGAGGCTTCAAGCAAAACTTTAGGGTTGGAGTGCAAAATTGTTGTCTCAAGCAGGTAGGGCAACTCTAATCTCATTAGTGCTTCAGTCCATGTCTTTATACACCTTTTCCTGCTTCAAAGTACCAAAGGCGATTTGTAACAAACTAGATGCCATGATTAGAGACTTATGGTGGGGGCATAACAATGGTACTAGGAAAATGCATTTAATTGGGTGGAATAAGATTTGTAATCCTAAGAGTAAGGGAGGACTTGGTTTCAAAAAATTCAGTGATTTCAACCAGGCAATGCTGGCTAAACAGTATTGAAAGATTCAAAACAACCCCAACTCCTTGCTAGCTAGAACCTATAAAGCCAAATACTTCCCTAGGACCCCTTTAAAAGAATATGCCCTAAGCCATACCATTCTTAGACCTGGAGGGCCACTGCAAACCCTCAAAGTACTGAGCTACATAAAGGAAGATGGATAGTGGGTGTAGGGCACCAAATACCTTTCACCCATCCTGACTAGGGATGGCAATTTAGATTCGACCCACGGATACCCGATCCGGCCCGACCCTAATGGGCCGGATTTTACCCGGCTCGATAAAGAATAGGGTCGGGTATGGGTTAAAAAAAAAAACCCGAAGCAGGTTCGGGTCGGGTCCGGGTTTTATCAAAAAGCTTGAAACCCGACCCGAAACTCGACCCGGATAAGACCCGGTTATTAGGAAATTACTAAAACCCTCTATATATATAGCTATAAACACTAACCCTAACTCCCTCATTTTTCAGCTCACGCCTCCAACCTCCTCACCCTCAATCCCTCATTTCAGCTCACACCTCCTCAGTCCCTCACCCTCGTCCTACACTGCCTAACACAGCACACGGCCTCAGATAACACACGGCCTCACACCTCACGCAGTCTCGCTCTATCTCACGGCCTTACACCTCACGCAGTCACGCTTCGTCTCACGCTCCTTTCACCCTCTCGCATGGTCGTCGCCCTCGTCATGGACTCACTCTCACCCACCCTCACGGCCTCACTCTCACTCTCCAGGTACAACCGATCGCACCAGATCCTAAGCCCAGCGGATGTTTTTCCCTACGATGATCTATGCCCTTGCCTCAGCTGCACACGCCACCGCCACGCGTATGTCGCTTGACAACATCGACGTCGATATCAGATACGAAAGAATCGAAATAGGGATTTATTGATTTTGTTTTCTGTTTTCTATTTGTGGTTTGTGTTTTTTTTTTTTTTTTTTAGTAAAAAATATGTATTAACAGAGAAGTGACAAAAAAAAAAAGCTAATTTGTGTTTCTGTTTATGTTTGGGATTGTGATTTGTATTTTTTATTTTTTTGATGGTGAAAAATCTGTATTAACAAAGAAGAGGAAAAAAAAAACTGATTAAAAAAAACTGTTTTGTTTCCTCTTTTTTTTACCCCAAAAAAAAAAAAAAAAAAAGAGGAAAAATCTTACACTATGGCATAATGCATTTACTTATACTCAAAATCCTACACAAGCTGATTTGGCGTAAGATTTTTTTTTATTCTTCATATTTTAAGCTGGTTGGGCCTATTTTAGGCATCTGGGCCTTAAAAAATAATTTATTGTGATTGGGTCATGATTTCGGTTGAAAATTAGACCCAAATTTGGCCTAGCTGGACGGGGCCCGTGGAGCCCGGCGGGGCGGGTCCGGGCCCCGAAAAAAAACCCGTTTAGTAAACGGGTTGGGTTTGGGCTGTGGGTCAGGTCCGGATATGAAAAAACCTGGCCAGAACCCAACCCATTGCCATTCCTAATCCTGACTAGTTTCAAGCTCCAAGTAATACCTTAATGGAGCTTAATTTGACCAATGGAACAGTGGTTGATCTTATTGTTCCTAATCCTAAGTCCTGGAATTGTAACCTCTTAAGGAAACTATACCCACACCCTATCTGCACAAAAATTATGAAAACTTCTATTCCTAAAACAGGTGATAACCCTGATAAGCTAGTCTGGAAACACTCAAAAAGGGGATTATAGTGTGGCTCAAGCTTACTCTCTTTTATAACAACTCCAAACCACATCCACAGACAGTGGTCCTAGTTCCCTTCAAATATCTCAATCCAATTGGAAGCTCTTCTGCAAGGTTAAACTGCTTACTAGAATTCTCACTTATGTTTGAAAAATTATGTAGGACAGCTTACTTGTGTTTGAAATCCTTCATAGGAGAGGGGTCATGAACTCTTTTATCTGCCTGATGCGTGATTTAGAGGTGGAGTCTGCCTCACATCTTTTCTTACATTGCACTTTTGCATGAGCTATTTGGTGTGGCTCAACTCTTGAAATCAAAACAATAGAGCTAAATGCCTACTCAGTTAAGCAGTGGATATGGAATTATATCAACACAAATAGTATCACAGAAAGTGCAAAGATGGATCTTCTACAGGTTGTGTTCACTACCCTTTGGTTAATATGGAACCATAGTGAAAGTTCAATTAGTGTATAAAACACTATGAACGTTTAGACTCCTAATTAATAAATTATCAATTCAAGCTTAATATCAAACAATTAATGTGCGGAATATGAACATAAGCTTAATACAGAATTGATAAACAATCTAAACCAAATAAAATTACATCCACAGTAGATATTAAATGGCAAAGATTAAGGGAAGAGAGATACAAACACAATCCTATTGTTCCTAATCCTAAAAGCTGGAATTGTAACCTCTTAAGGAAACTATACCCACACCCTATCTACACAAAAATTATGAAAACTCCTATTCCTAAAACAGGTGATAACCCTGATAAGCTAGTCTGGAAACACTCAAAAAGGGGATTATAGTGTGGCTCAAGCTTACTCTCTTTTATAACAACTCCAAACCACATCCACAAACAGTGGTCCTAGTTCCCTTCAAATATCTCAATCCAATTGGAAGCTCTTCTGCAAGGTTAAACTGCTTACTAGAATTCTTACTTATGTTTGAAAAATTATGTAGGACAGCTTACTTGTGTTTGAAATCCTTCATAGGAGAGGGGTCATGAACTCTTTTATCTGCCTGATGCGTGATTTAGAGGTGGAGTCTGCCTCACATCTTTCCTTACATTGCACTTTTGCATGAGCTATTTGGTGTGGCTCAACTCTTGAAATCAAAACAATAGAGCTAAATGCCTACTCAGTTAAGCAGTGGATATGGAATTATATCAACACATATAGGATCACAGAAAGTGCAAAGATGGACCTTCTACAGGTTGTGTTCACTACCCTTTGGTTTATATGGAACCATAGTGAAAGTTCAATTAGTGTATAAAACACTATGAACGTTTAGACTCCCAATTAATAAATTATCAATTCAAGCTTAATATCAAACAATTAATGTGCGGAATATGAACATAAGCTTAATACAGAATTGATAAACAATCTAAACTAAATAAAATTACATCCACAGTAGATATTAAATGGCAAAGATTAAGGGAAGAGAGATACAAATACAAGGACAATACAACGATGTGTTATCGAAGAAGAAACCAAAACTCTCGGTGTAAAACCTCTCTACCGCCTTTCAAGCGGTAAATAATCCACTAAAAAATGTAGTTGGGATACATGAACAACAGAAGACCCTCCAAACTTAATCTACCCAATGTACCTAACCCCTCCAAGCTCCTACTCCAATGAGGTTATGCCGAACCTATTTCTTCTTTAGCTTACAGGATTTCGCTATAAACCATAGCATCAACCAATATGAAATTGGTCCCTTCCTAATTGCTTTCCAAACACCAAATGGCCTTCTCACAGATGTGGGTTTGGTGAAAAAAAGTTTTGGTAATGAACCTTTCAAGGATGTAACAATGGAGAGGAAGAGAGTAAAGGAATTTGAAGAGTCTCTATGTGAAGATTGTGGATGAGTCAATTAATCTTGTTTTTCTCTAGGGTTTCTCTCTCAAAATTCTCTTTGGAAACTCTATACATTTCGTGGGTATAGGGGTCTATATATAGTGGGGTGAGAAAGGAATGCGAAGAGTCAGTTTTTCCCAAACAGGGTGATCTAGTGACTTGGCCTCGCGACTGAACTGAGTCGCGAGTTCAAGTAGCGAGCTAACGGCCTGTCCAGTCTGGGACTTTTGTCCTGTAGTACAATAGCTGGCATGAATCTTCAGCTCCTCTGCATGCTTCACATGTGTGCCAATTTTGGCGGCTTGCCAGTCGCGAGTCACCCGCAAGTCCCAGCCGTGAGTCTTTGCATCCTTACACAATTTTGAGCATTTCTTCACACTCTCTCACTAACTAACCTTACATGATTCCCACCTAAGTACAGGGTTACTAATTGCTAAAATACAAGCAAATTTGGCATGGAATAAAGCCAACAAGATGGTTGATAAAATTCAACCTTACACATAGAAATGTGGTTCTTCACAAAGGAAAGGTCCCCATTCCTTTGGAAGTTGTGCTAATGTTCCAATCTCTTATTTGTAGGTGTAGAGAGGCATTTCAAACTCACCAGGATTAGAGGCAAATATACAAGCCAAAGCAAGTATCTCCATGCTTACTCAAAATTGGCAAGTCCTGATCAAGGTGGCTACTTCCAAAAATAGAAGAACAAAAAGATGTGGCTTTGCCTTTGAAGCTAGGAGGATGGATGGTGCTCTACTGTTTAGAGGTGGTGCTAGCTGTGGAAGACCAACTCAGCACCTTGCAGCTCAGGAAGCTCAAGTGGAGGTTCTGATCAAATCTACTGCTATGGATCTTTTCAGAGCTATTATAGTGAGTAATGACCAAAAACGAGCTGAATTATGCAACAACCACAGGAAGGCGACTTGGCAGGACCAAGCCTTGGCAATGGATCTCCAAAATCTCCACCAACAGGGTCTGATCACTCATTTTTTGTTAGTCCCTAATGTAGTGATAGGCCAGGTTTTGTATCTAGCTAGAAAGTCGCATAGTTCCCTATCTGATGCTTCAAGAAATATGTGTCTATTAATGACTAATCCTTGTAGCTTGTCTAAACTTTGTAGCTTCTAACTTTTATCTTATAATAGCTGTTGATTCAGTTTTTATACCACCAAAAAAAAAAAAAAAAAAACAGATGTTATTTACTATTCAATCTATAAACTCATCTTTATGTATTATTTTAAACTACAAAAACTTGAATTTAAACAATTGATTGATAACATGACTATTAATATTTGATCATCTTGAAATTTTACAAGCATTGAGGATATACGAAGAAAATGTAATCTAACGGTTGATTTGTAAAAATTCATATCCAATTAAAAAATATTGAGAGATGTAACTTTACTTAAAATACATTAGGTGTAACTTTAACTCAACCCTATAAATATATAGGGTTGAGGGTGTAACTTTGACCCAAATCTGGTTGAGGGTGGCTTAATAAAAGGGAGACATGGCTCCTATTTTATAAAATAATTTCAAATAATAAATATTTTTTTTCTTCATATAGATTATAGATACCAATACATATCTTTAAATTTTGGATGAAAGTCTAGCTTTTGACAAAGGAAAATATATAACAAGCTTTTAAGTTACTGGTCGTTGGGTTCTGTTTTAAATCCTAATTTGTATATTTATAAAATATATACCCTGCAATAATTTGATCTATGTATATTGGAAGGAATGGTGTTTAAGATTTTCACTTTTAATTCAATATTAGTAGTTGAACTAACGTTCTGTTTGTTTTAATGAAAAAATTTGTATAAAGATAGTTTTCCGTGTTTTTCAATGTTTGGTAGTATAAAAAAAAATGAGCTAAAGGAAAACTATCTTTGACAACATAAAAAGTACGACTTGTTTTTAGAGATTGTTTTCCACTAAATATTTTTTAAATACAACTCTATTTCATAGCAAGTTAAATAAAGGAAGTTATGGAATTATTTTTCAATTCATATAAGGTTACTACCAAATATAGGAAAATGAGATAGTTTTATAGAAAATGTTTTTTGGAAAAAGACTCATTTTCCAGAAAACATTATCACTAAAAAAACTATTATAATAAAAAAAAAAAATTCTTCTTCTTCTCATAAATAATACATATATATATATATATATATTTAATTAATTAATTTATATATTAACATATTCTAGCGGCTCTTGGTTCAAAAGCGAGCATGACTCACAACTATGAAATGGAGATAGGTTGAAACTAGCTGAGAGTAATTCCAAAAGTATGTCCATACCATATGTGATATGACAAGGATGTATATAAATAAATTCACCAACAATATTTATTTGTTTGTTTATTTTTTATTTTATGTGAACCAAGGATTTTTTTTTTTTTGAGAGATAATTACAAGATGTTGCTAACTTCGCAGCTCAAACTCTTTTCCCCTAGATCCCTACGCACTTTGTGCATGATGATGTGTCAATTCAGCTACAAGGCCTTTGGCTATGTGAACCAAAGATATTTGTTGTATTGTATATACATTACATGTAGTGCAAATTATTTGTGCTATTTTTGGGTTTAACTGACTTAGCATGAGTAACAGTTCAATTATGTGTGCATATCTATGTGTGTATTTATATATTGCAAAATTTCAAGGTGATTAAAGATCAATAGTCATGTGATCTATCAATTGTATAAATTCAAGTTTTTGTAATTTAAAATAATGCGTAAAATATGAGTTTATAGATCGAATGATAAATAACATTTGATTGATATGAAAATTGGCATGCATGTTTAGAATATATAGAATATGTAATCCAACGGTAAAATTTTCAAAATATAAATTTATTAACAAGTTATTGGGTGGTGTAATATTATTTAGAGTTACACTAAATATAACTCGAACCTAACCCATATATATATATATATATATATTGAGAGAGAGAGAGAGAGAGAGAGAGAGAGTATTTTAATAAAATATATTGTAAAACATATAAACTAATGTAGGTATTTTTGAAAAGTAGTTATGTAAAATAGAAAAAGTAAATTTTAATATAAAAATAAACAAAAAATTGTGCACGAGCTAATGCGAATAATCTAAAAATAAATCAACTACATTGATTAGGCATACTGTGATCGTCAACCATCCTAAAGTACGTTGTTTTCTTTTTAATTTTTTATTATTATTTTAGATGGAACTCTCCTAGAGTAGTTGAGTTAACAAAAGTATTAATTGACATATTTTTCAATGAATATGGATTGGTTGGGATAATTTTATTATTATTTTAGATGGAACTATCCTAGAGTAGTTGAGTTAACAAAAGTATTAATTGAGATATTTTTCAATGAATATTGATTGGTCGGGATTGAATTAAAAATAAAAAGAACTTGAATTGGTTCGGGTTTGGATTTATAAATTTTGTAATAAGTAATCTATTCTAATCCACACTATTAATTGTTTAAAAAAAAGGTTTATTATTGATATTTTTTGACTCAATTTTGATAAAGTTTATATTTTCTTGTGTAAATGTAAACATTTAATTAATAATAAGCTTGATTATTTGAATAAGCCTGATTATTTCATTTTTTATTATTATTGCAATTCTTTTGTTGAGTATTTTCATATATTAATTACACTTAACAAAATCACCTCAGCCCAACCTAACTTGGTCTTTATGAGTTGGTTTCTAAGGTTATTATGGATTGAGTTGAGTTGGGGATTTCCCAATTCAAAGGCGTCCAATTGGGATGAAAAATGACCTGAATTCAATTCAGCTTAACTTATGCACACTCTTGTATAAACCTTTTTTTTTTTTTTTTTTACAAAAAAGAATGTTGTGCTTCTTCTATAAGTAATTATAATAATGACTCTTTAAAATGTGTTCAGAATCTTGATAAGATAAGTTTACATTCATGAAAGACGCAGGAGAGATAGCACAGCAACTGGAGATTCAGCAATGAAAAATGGGTTGAAGTTCAAATGGCTATCTGTCCCATCCAATGATTTATGTCGATCATGTGAGAGCTTTGGGGGAACTTACACAACTGATCGTCACAGTAATTTCGCTTGCCCTTGTCATGGAGTACCGCGTCCATATAATCGGAGATTAGACAGAGAATAAAAAGGAAAAAAAGACAACGTGAACCTACTGCAAGTAGTAAGATTCTTTTCAAACGGTACTCTGAGCTAGAATAAAGTCCCAGGATATGTTGGGATCTGATGTACGACAGGTTTTGCTATTTTTCATAATTGAGTTGTAGTCTTTAGTGTTTTGCAGAGTGTATTATGTACAATTTGAAGTTTTATTAAGGACATATATTAATAAAAGCAAATGCTATCAATTACCGCTTGTTAAGGTTGTACTAATATGAATTTTATTTAATAAAAAAATTGAATAAATAAAAGAAAAAAAAAACATAAAATTGACCCCATAGTTTATTTTAATATTTTTTTTTCTCTCTATATAGTTGATCCCACAACCTAAAAGCTATAAAAAATATAACATAAAGCTGCAAAAAAAGTACAATTGGCTGCAATTAATGGGCACCTTATGGTGCCCGTTAACACAACCCATTAAAGCATTCCTAATAGGCTCTCTAAAACCAATTTTGGAAAGTAAACACACAAGAAAAGCCTAGAACAACCTCTCTAACTCTAATTTATTTATTTATTATTATTAGAGTTGTTACAGTAGCTCTCTTGAAGAAGAGAGCACTCTGTAGCAATTACTGTAGTAACTCTGAACATTATTATCCCTTAAAATAATCACCCAGTTGAATAAAAAATGATTTTTTCCTCTTTCCTCCATTTCTCTTTCTTCCTCATCTCTTTCTCTCTTCTTTATCTCAACGGCTACAAAACGTGGAACACAATCCAACACAAAACAATTTTTATCATAAAATAAATGAAATCAGAAACAAAAAGAAAAAAAAAATGAAAAAGAAAGAGAGACCCATATGGTTTTTGTTCTCCAATGGCTCTCTCTCTCTCAAATGAGATTTGTCATATTATGAACTTTGGTTTGTGGAGTTGTAAAATTATGCAAGAGGTATCTGGTGAGAAATTAACTATGTATTGTTCAAGAACAAAAGTGAAGATAGAGAGAGGAGAAAGAGAAAGAGAGAGAACTATTGGGTGTTCTGGAGTGAAGCAAAAAAGCAAATACAAAAGTGAAAAAGTTGAAGATAAAGAGGAGAGTGGGTATATGTGTGTGGAGGAGAAAAAACAAGAGAAAGAAGAAGAAGAAGAAGAAGAAACATATGCATGAAAAAAATAAAGAGAAAAAGGAAAAATAAAATAAAGAATAAGAAATCAAAATTGAGAAATGTTACCACAATATTTTCACAATATTTTTGCAATAAATTGTAAGTGATGGATTGTTATTAGCTAATATTGGCGGGAAAAAAAATAATTTCAATAGTTGGTTCAAATTAAAACTAATAACAACTTACCACATGATTTTTTTGTGAAATTATTGCAAAAATGTTGTAAATGTAACACTTCTCATTAAAATTAGATGATCTTATAACTCAGTATATCGTTGTAACAAGTGCTCAATGATATTTGTTAAAAAAACATTATTGGAAAATTTAAAAATATTTCCGTTGGAAGATTAAAAAATATAGATGTTGAGAATTTGAAAAATATAACCATTATGAATGGATGAAGGAAGGTTAAAAAAAGAATAAAGAAATAATGAAGAAATAATATTTTAATGGGATAGAAAAAAGATAGAGAGTCTGTTCATACTCCAAACAGTACAAAAATTTGGAGAGATTACTAGAGATGCTCTTAATAAAACCCTTTTCCTATATAGTGTAAAACTTTATGTTGATATTATTTGCAATTATTTGAGTAAAGGTAGAGGAATTTGGGTGATGGATTTTACTAGAAGAAAGGGAAATAAGGGCTTCCATTTTCCTTTATTATATATAGAATTATTATCTTAGGTATTTTTTTAACCTAATTTTGTTGAGGTAGGTGGAGCCTGGTTTGTATTTAACTTGAATTATAACCTAATCTGATATATATAAAAGTGCTTCGATTCTAATGGGAGATTTCTTGAGGTAATATTCAGCCCATTTTTAGCCCATTGTGGATCTTTGTATAGGATATAAATACTGTTATTTCTAATCAAGGTTGGTCACGTTGTGTAGAGAGAAAAATTATATTGCCGCATCTTATATTTTTCCCTTAAAATAGTAAATCACTGTAACTTCATGGACGTAGGAAAATTGTCGATCCATGTCGTTTCCTGTGATGTGTGATTGCCTTGTGTGTGTATTATTTTTCTATTTATTTTTCGCTTCTCACAGATCTAAAAATTCGTATATATTCCTAACAGACCTTATTGAGACTAGGTTTGAAATAGAATTTCCGATATGATAAGTTTTCCTGTCTAGTTCTTACCCTCTGTTTCATCCACCCTCCACCAAAGGTTTTGCATTATGTAAATGGTAATACAAATTGAGTCACTTGATATTAAAATACAAAAAATGGTAGATGATTGAAATAATTAGAATAAATATTAAATTTTATTTTAATTTTGGGCAATATACTTTTAACTTTCTTGAAATTTGGATAATAGAATTTTACAGAAATTAAACTATCCTAACAATTAATAAGAGAAATAAAATTTTAATTGGAGTATACTTTTTAATTTCTTGAAATATAGGTGACAAAATTTTAGCTAAATTAAAACACCTAGTAATTAATAATATAAATTAATTTTAATCAAAAAGAGTGCAACCACTTTTCACAGGGAGAGGATAACTAATTTAAAAAAAAAAAAGAGAGAGAAAATAACTTATTTATTTATTTATTTATTTTTTAAGAATCGAGAATGGAATTACTTGATGCAACCCCTATTTCTAGAACTCAACTTTTTTTATTGCATGTTATAATGATTTACAAAATAGTCTTCTCTTAAACTGATCATCTTTACATTACAAGTCTCACATCTTGCATGCTAACATTAATTAATATGGCGTGATTTTCAAGTTTATAGTCGAGTTTCCTTTAAAAAATAAAACTCATCTTTTTTAAAGATGATTTTTCTTTAACATGGTGAAACTTATCATTTAAAAAAAAAAAAGAGTATTATCGTGCTCAAAGAAATGTAGAATTTATTTTGGAGAGACAAATTGAAGAAAAGCTTATTTCATTGCTATTTTAGTAAATAATTTTTCTAAAATATACTATTTTACATAAAAGCCCAAATTTAAGGAAATTGTTTGAGCTGGGCCTTGGGCTTGACATGTAGTGCGTTTTGTTTTGGATTGGGTTTAATAGGGCCTTGATCCTTTTGTATGCTAATTTTCTTTTGGGTAAATTATAAATTACACTTTTAAAGTTTGGGGTATTTAAATTTACATTCTAAAGTTTTAGAATTTAGATTTTACCCTCTAAAATTTGGAGGTATTTGGATTTATACTCTGACGTTTCAGAATTTGGATTTTACCCCTTAAAGTTTGGAAGTGTTTAGATTTTACCATTTAGGGGTGTAATTTGCAATTTATCATTTTCGTTTTAATTATGTAATTTGTTATCTTTTAATTAGTGAACGGTAGCATATTTGATATTTCTCAGCTAATAAGGAAGGGCTCCTCTTTAGTTTAATCCCCAGCCTATGAAAAGGCGCTTTTCTATATATATATATATATATATATGGGGTGAAAGTGAAACACGTAGCTAGGCCTTGACACCCAAATACTAATGCACCTTTTTTTTTTTTTTCTTTTTCTTTTTGGCAAATTAATAATTTAATAGCTGAGGGAGAGAAATTTAAACCCTTTTCTAGTTGGAAACACTAAAGAGTGCTAGTTAAACTACAAAATTTTTGATATTAATGCACTTTTTTATGGATTTACATTTTTAATTTTTTGTTCCCTATTTCTTTTCTTTCTCCCTTTACTCATTTCTTCTCAACCCGCCCATTGCTGATAGTCAATTACATATTTGCTCTCGGACAATTTTTGTGTCTTCCATCAAAATCTATGTTTTGCTGCATAAATTCAAGAAATATATAGGATTCTTGTAGTGTGTTTGGATGGTAGGATTTGAGCACATGAATTTGGATTTAAGTGATTAAAATCCAAATACCTTATTTGAATAGTTTACAAAGGGTGAAGGATTTGGATTTGATGAACCAAGGACTTTCAACCTTAGAATCCTTGAATTTGAAATAACGTCTAAACATGAGATTAAATTCTATAAGAATATGATATAAAACCTAAGTTTTAAACCCTCCAATCTCAACATACCACATCATCTTATTACATATTAAAAAATAGGCACAACCACATCCAATCAATTATAATACCCATTTGAAAATCCAATCCAACTTAGAGTTTATTGAAATGTTATTAGGTGTGGTAGGATGTATTGAGTTTTACGTAAAAAACTGATGTAACAATATTTTCTTAGACAATCCATCCTTACTAAATTTAGACTCTTTTAGAAATTAGTATGACAGACTAAACATTTATGGATTTGGAATTAAGCCATTTCAAATTGATCACTTTAAAATTCACATTTTTAAATACAAATCCAAATTCAAGTATTCAAACACAACCTTGAATCATGAGATTAGATCATTTGAACTTTTTTTTTTTTTTGAGTAAACAGTAATACATATTAGAACACACACGAAAATGGTAATATTAGTGTTTTAAACCGGGTTTATAATACATTACATAATTAAAGTACAACTACAAAAGGGTCTAACGTTTGTAGTTGTAGACTGGGATTATAAACAGTGAACACTAGACACACACAACTAATGTGGGATAAACATCACTATTTTTTTTTTTTTTTAGTAAACAGTAATATATATTAGAACACATACAAAAATAGTAATACTAGTATTTTAAACTGGGTTTATAATACATTACATAACCAGAGTACAACTACAAAGGGCCTAACCTTTGTAGTTGTATACTGAGGTTATAAATAGCAGAAACTAAACACACATAACCAATGTAGGATAAACATCCCTATTTTTTTTTTAGTAAACAGTAATACATATTAGAACACATACGAAAATAGTAATACTAGTGTTTTAAACCGGGTTTGTAATACATTACATAATCAGAGTACAATTATAAAAGAGTCTAACCTTTGTAGTTATAAAACGAGGTTATAAACAGCAGACGCTAGATCATTAGAACTAACTCTAGAGATTCATCTACAATAACATGAGTGTTATTATGGATATTACCAATTTACCAAAAGTCTTGCAACTTAATTAGCTAGCATCTTCTAGTATTGTATGAGTGGTTTTAAGGAATAATGATATTACCATTTCACCAAAAGTCTTATAACTTAATTATTTGGTACCATTTTATTTCTAGCTAATTGATACATACAGGGTCAAAACCTCTCTCCCCTTTTAACTATTGAATTATAAAAAAAGAAAAAAAGAGAGAGATATTACTAGTTTTGCTACATAGTCTTTACAAACTAAAGTGTCTACAATATACTAATTAATCCAGAATCCCAAAAGGATTATGCTCATGTAATATTTCATGTCAAACACAAACTTAGAGTTTAGGGTCTCAAGCCTCCAACTTCAACTAATTTTTGTTGACTGTAGTGTTTTTTACTTTGTGGGGCATGGTGTGGTTGGTTTGAAGTTTGAATTGCCACAACCTTATGTCGGTTATGTAGACCGAATGATCTTGTGTACCTGAATTGTTTCTCGATATTACTACTAGTGAGTGCCAAAATAGTGATATTTTCCTATTTAGTTTGAACATTGAACTGTTCAGCTATATAGTTCAAAAATTAAGGATATATACACGCACACACTAGAGTAATCATACATGCTTTTCTCATGTAATAATGTTTTTTTTTTTTTATTTATCTATTTTTTGGGTTTAATATTATAAAGTTTGTTAATGGTCATTTCGCAACAAATTTTATGGTCCAACAGAAATGACTAAGCCCAATTGCTTAGTGGGTTCGACTAATGTATCTTATCAACGTATTCTGCTTTGTTGTATGGCCCAAGCCCATGCAAATGGTTGGAGAATTGAGTAAGAATGGTTTCAGTGGGTGTGGGTTAGTTCCCATTGGACTTTTTACATAGGCCTAGTCCATATGTGCCACGAAGTGGGCTAGGGACGCTGGGGGCAATTACATAGGCCTAGTCCATATGTGCCACGAAGTGCTAGCGGGACGCCTGGGCAATAGGCCCATGAAGGAGGTTCAATGTCAGAAATTTCTACCCCAGATTTGGCTCCATGCTTTGGGTGATTGTGCCCTTAATTTTTAGCTTAGCTCCATTTTTCCACACCAAGGCATGGCTGACTCTAAGAAAAAGGCTAAATAGCCTAGTCCACTCAGCCACCCAAATGTAGTTTTCCAAGGTCTACAAAGACCAGAGACAATAGTTATGAAGAAAAAAACAACTTTGTTTACAAAACCAAGCAAAAAACAACCAAAACCTTTCCCTAAACATAAAACATAATAGCATTTGAAAGGTCCAAGGCCTTCCTCCCAACCAAAAAACTGGTCACAAGCATCCCCTAAAGCTTGATATAAATATGCATCACCAGCCCACAAGAAAGGCAACGTTTTCCCTACAAAAAACCCAAAACTTTGACACAAAAGCCCAGTCAGCCACCTAGTGTATGGACAATTTGAAGGGTTGGAGGTGAAAATACTGATATCGAGGAACTCTCCCTTTCTTGCTCGGGACCTCCCTTAAGTTCTTCCTCTCGATGACTGTGGGTTGAAATTTTTGACTTATGAACATATAGTTTCTGCACTTTCTTGTGTTTTCATTTTGTGTTGGTTTCTCTTTCCATAAAGCACCATTAGCCTTTGTGTACCTCGCATTGTGAATTTTGGGCTTGGCTCTCTAAATAACAGACGAATTTAACGAACCTAAGGGGAGTTTTGGCTCATTTCTACAATCTTAGCCTTTGTCGTAAAACGTCCCTAACAAAGTTTAAAAGTGATATATAAATAATCATTTGTATTTTTTTTTTTTTTTTAAGAAAAATGTAAGGTAACGTGGAGAATAATGTTTAAGTGCTTGTGCTTAAATAACCCTTGGGGTGCGAGGTCATTCGACAAGTATAGGTGCTTGTAGAGTATAAGCGATAAGGATCAGGGTTTAAGTCTCCATGAGAGTATTTTAGAGAGAGAGAGAGAGAGAGAGAGATATTTGTTTGTTGTTTGTTGTTTGTTGTTGTTGTTGTTTTTTGTTTTGTTTTGTTTTGTTTTGTTTGTTTTTATTTTATTTTATTTTTATTTTAAGTTAAACCCCCTAGAAACATGCAGAGGTTGTTCGTCCTTAGACAAGAACCAAAACTTGTGACTAAATCCTCCCCTAGAAACATGCAGTCAAACTCGTGTGTAATTAATTCAAGCTTCATCCTAGCTAAAAGATGAGTGTCCAATTCGTATTACTGTATTAGGTCATTGTCAAAAATTTTTTTGTCTTGTATGCACATTTCTCAAGAGTAAGTGAGTTTGGGGGACTTTGAATTTCCTCATGCGTTGTCGAAACATCTTGGACACCAAGCTTACTAGATGAGCTATACATGGGCAAGACCTACAATAAGCAAAATAGGAGAAAGTATCCTATGGGACACTCTCTCCATGTCAGCAACTTGTTTGGTGAGACTACCCACTAAAAATTGGACATGTGTAGCAAAATAAAAATACCATAATACCCTTGAAGTTTTCAATAGCCCGCCCATTTTTCCCACTTTTTTGCCACTGAAACACCAAATGTTTTTCTTTTTTCCAATATTCAAAACACAGCTCTCTCAAAAACAAGAAATAAACTCCCTATCACTTCTAGCTGCTGACGGAAAATCACATCTGCCGTTGTCGGCAATCTAGCTCCACCTAGAAAAGTTCCAACAACTGCTCTAGCCTGACGACAACACCACGAAACACCAGAGTAGAGGTTTTGGTGATTGAACGGTGGTGGACTGATTGTTTCCACCACCCACCTCACCTTTATTTCAAAATCCACCCAAAAAAAATGTGATTAGATATGGTGAGGATATTTTGAAGTCACATTTTTGGTTTTTTTTGTTATTGTGTTGTATCATTTCTTTGCCAAAGTTTATCCATTTCTTTTATTTGTAGTACTTTTTTTTTTTTTTTTGGTTTCAGTTCGTCAAATGACCTCTCAAAAGGAACCTTGTTCCTTCAATTCTAATTAGAGCCTTATTGAACCAATAGTAAGTTTGTTAAGTGGCTATTCCATTTTTTATTCATTTTGAAAAATTCCATTGGTTGTTTTTTAATTTCTATGTTGTTGCTGTGCAGGACCTTTGTTTTTAATTGGAGGATTTGATTCTTGACTAACAGGTATGAATTACTGATTTTTAACAATTCATTCTAATTTGTAATATAAGTTTTGATGAAGTATTACGTATATATATATATATATATATATATATATATAAAAGGTATTTGAGGAAATACAATAAATACTCTATTAGTATCTGAGTTAAGTGAAAATTATAATATTTTGATTATGGGTATGATGCCCAGTTGAGTGTGTTGTGCGTTTATGGCTGAGATACAGAAGCATTGCCCCCTTCCCTTTCTTTGGGCATCATAGTATTTACTGTGTGTTGTGTCTTTACTATCTATGATTTCAACTGAGTATATGAGCATTAGTATATGAGTGTTTACTATCTTTGTGTGTCTATGGCTGAGATATAGGAGAATTAGTATATGTTTTAAAAAAAATTTTTTTTTTTTTCTCTTTTAATTTTTTTTGAAAGCTCCACTTTGTCTTTTCTAATTGTTTCTATGCAATGCTTAATTTTTTTTTCTTGTTTGCATTAGACTAATGCAATGGAGTTTCAAAGAAATGTTATTGATGTGGCTAAGAAGAATGATGGAGAAAAAAAATGAGAATGTCATTGATGTGGATGAAGGCAATGATGAAGGAGGAAATATTGAGAATGTAACTTTTATTGAAAGTGGTGAAATCAAAATAGGAATGCAAGTGAGTTCCAAAGAAGAGGCATATAACATGTATAATGAATACACTTTAAAGAAGGGGTTTAGCATTTGAAAAGCAGCTAGACGAACAGTAAATGGTGTTGTTAGGCAAATATAATTTGTGTGTTCTAAACAAGGTTTTAAAGAATTTGAAAACCCTTTTGATGTGAAAAAAATACAATCATTTAGAGACAAGGATAGGTTGTTGTGCTAGGATTCGGTTTGATGTAAAGAATGATATTTGGACTATGTCACATTTCAACGATATACACTCATGAATTAGCAAGTCCTAAAGAAACGTGTAATTTGTGATCAGGTAGAAAGTTGCATAGTAGACATGGGAATATACTTAGCAATATGTTTGGTGTGGGTATGAAAGCAACAAAGTCATACTCCTTTTTAGCAAAGGAAGTTGATGGTGCAAATAATCTTGGGTTCTTAAGGTGAGATTGTCACAACTTCTTGCAGATTGTAAGAAAAGAAATAATTGAAGCTGGAGATGGGCAAAGTATCATTAATCATTTCAAAAAAAAGGCAAAGTCAAGATCTAGTGTTCTTCTATTCAATGCAAGTAGATCAAGATAATAGAATGACAAATTTCTCTGGGAGAGATGGTCGGTCAAAATTAGATTACAACTCTTTTGGAGATGTTATTTTTTATACTGCTTATCGAGCCAATAAATACAACTTAATTTGTGCACCATTTGTGGGGATTAACTATCATTGGAACAATATTTTATTTGGTTGTGCATTTCTAATAAATGAGACAATTGAGTCATTTATTTGGTTGTTTGTGACTTTTTTGACTGCAATGGGAGGTAAACAACCAATATCCATTTTTATAAATCAAGACCAAGCAATGGCAAATGCAATTAAGGAGGTTTTCCCTAAGTCCCGACATTGACTTTATTTGTGGCATATTAGTAAAAAAAAAAAAAAAAAAAAAAAAAAAAAACTTGCTGGGCTTTATAGCAATCATGATTTCCATAAAAGTTTCAGTAAATGCTTATATGGAAATATGAATGTAATGGAGTTTAAGGCAACTTGGAGTGTGATGATTAAGAAGCATAAGCAACAAAATAATGATTGGCTTAATAGGCTATACCATGTTCAAGAAAAGTGGTGTCCAAGTTTTAATGTAGCCTTCTTTTCACCAAAGATGAAGTCCACCAAATGAAGTGAGAGCACAAATAGTGTTTTTCATAAAATCATGAAAACTTTCTTGCCGCTTATTCAAGTTATTGAATTTTATGAGGAAAAAGTGGCATATATGCGTTAAGAAGAAACAAATGAAGATTTCCGTTGCAAGAATGGTGTACCTGCAAAAGTTAACAGGTATGGAGGTATGTTAAAGCATGTTACTAATGTTTATACTCTTCTGTAAGGTTGAATTTATTTAATTATTAGTTAGCTTTATTCCGTGTCAAATTTGTTTGTAATTTAGTATTTAGAAACCCTGTATTTAGGTGGGAATTATGTAAGGATAGTGTGTGAGAGAGTGTGAAGAAAAGCTCAATAGTGTGCCATCAAGAAAAGCCTCGCTATTGGATCTCACGACTAGCAAGTCGCTAGAATGGCACACGTGTGAAGCATGCAAGGGGAGCTGAAGGGTCACGCTAGCTGTTGCACAATAAGACAAAGCCTCCAGTCTAGCAAGACAGTTATCTTATGACTTAAACTCGCAACTTGTTCCAGTCACGAGCTCGAGTCGCCAGAACATCCGGTTTGGTTGTAACTGACTCTTTGCATTCCATACACACCCTACTATAAATACCCTTGTACCCACGAAATGTAGAGAGCTTCTAGAGAGAATTTTAAGAGAGAAACCCTAGAGAAAAAAACAAGATTGACTTATCCACAATCTTCATCCTTTGATTTTCTAAATTCCTCTTCTCTCACCCTCTCCATTGATACATTCTTGAGAGGTACATTTAGCCAGATCCTTATCTCACCATACCCATATCTGTGAGAAAGTATTTTGGTGCTTGGGAAGCAGTCCAGAAAAGGACCAATTCATTTTGGTTGATACAATGGGCTATTGCGGGATCCGGTAAGCTAAAGAAGACAAGGTTCAGTGTAACCCTGTTGGAGCAAGAAGCTTGGAGGTCTTAGGTGCACTAGGTAGATTAGGCTTAGAGTGTCTTCTGCTATTCATGTACCCCAACTTTATTAGCTAGTGGATTATTAACCGCTTGGAGGGCGGCGGAGAGGTTTTACGCCGAAGACTTCGGTTTCCTCTTCGATAACACATTGCTGTGTTGTCTTTGTGTTTGCATTTCTCTTTCCTTAATTTTTTCCTTTTAATTAGTATTGTGGTTGTGATTAATTTTAGTTTAGATTATTTTACCAATTCTGTTTTAGCTTATTATCATATTCTGCACATACATTGTTTGATTATAAGCTTGTGTTGGTAATTTGTAAATTGGGATTCTAAACGTTCATAGGTGTTTTACACATTATTTGAACATTCATCTTGTTTTGTTTAAAATGTTTGAAGATGAGTTTTCTTTAGGTAAATGATTGAGTCATGTTGAAACTAACCATTATGATGATGAATGTACTTTTTCACTAGTTGGTGGTGAAAGTAACAGGGTGTATATTGTGCATTTTAACCGATCTAATTTGACTATTTGTTGTGTCACGACCCAAATCCATAGAACATGAATTTAGATGCATGACAACTTGCTAAACTTATATAACTCAATAAACATAATTGATCCAAATAAATTAAAACTCCAAAGAAAAAGTACTCTTAAAAACCTCTTACAAAAATCTAAACTCCACAAATTGAAAATAATCTCCACTATATAAAACATGAACTACAAAATAAAGGTAACTGAAGTTCTATAAGTCTTCAAGTAATACAGAAGTCGCCTACAACTTCCATGCTCTACCTTGCACCATACAAAATGATCCAAAGGTTCTATATTCCCAACAACACCTTAATCTGAAAAATAGTAATTGATAGGATGAGCCACACATCTAGTAAGTAATTATACAGAATATACAATGGAATAGATTCTAGCAAAGCACGAGTATTTTGATTTTTTTCACAAACTCATTCAATGATATCAAAAATAATTATTCCAAAACATATAATGAATCACTTAATACATATGTAATCACATCTTAAAATCATTAGAGAACACATTCACATAATTGATCAGAGCACAGTGTCACATATATACATCTCATATTTTTACATACAATCCTGTGAACGGATACCAACATCTAACCCCTGCTGGTGAGGGATCAACACATATTTTCACATACAATCCTGTGAGTGGATTTACACATTTATTTGATCAATTCTAAAAACATTCATTTTGAGTCACATATCACAAAACAAAATATATACAAAATAGAATAATTTTCTTAATATTAACAATTATTCCAAATATAAATGCGTAGCGAATAGCACAATATCGAATTGAACATAAATCAAAGAATGCTTGACTCTCTTAGGGAATAAGAACTGAAGAGTTTATATATATATATATATATATATAATTTTTTTTTTTACAATTCTTGAGTAATTTTGAAAAGCCCATTTTGCTAAAAGAAACGTCTTAAATACCATTTGGAAAATAAGAATATGACTTTGAAATCGCTCAGTTTTAAACTAACTTAAAGGACAAGAACCTTTTTAGAAAACTTACTTTGAAACTCAATTATTTTTTGAAAATAGTTTAGTTTATAAATCATCTTTTAAATGAGACTTAGACATTCAAAACTTCATTTAAAATTCAAAGTTTCTCTTTAAACATTATTTAAAAGTCGAAGTTTCTCTTTCAAAGTTGTAAAA
The DNA here is from genome assembly GCF_001633185.2 of Quercus lobata. NCBI lineage: Eukaryota > Viridiplantae > Streptophyta > Magnoliopsida > Fagales > Fagaceae > Quercus > Quercus lobata. Next base: position 16,571,509 of record NC_044912.1, on the reverse strand, counting down.
ATGCTTTTGATAGACTTTAGAAAATGTAAGCTTAAAAAAAAAAGTTTTGAAAACCTTTGACATCTAAGAACCTAATGAACAAAATTGTGCATATTATGCATAATTACTTACAACACTTGAATCCCTCTGAAAGTCCAGCCGAAACAACATCCAAAAAGCCTCAAAACACTCTTAAATAAGACCTATATTCAATTATAGAAATTACTTACTATCCACCAAAAAATATAAAACTTATCGAATTATACAAACTGACTCACTAAGATTATACTTTGTTGAACTAATTAATAACACAATGCAAGGAATCTGTACCCAAAATGTTTCCTTGAATTTATCAAACCTTAGAGGCAGTAACTAATATATTGTAAACTCAAGATTTGATATATGCCCCAACAGAAAGTAAACCCTTATACATTATTTAAGCTTTAATCATGACTTTTGTCCTAGAATACAAGCTGTAGGGACCCTAGGATTTAATATATACAGATATATATAACCCAAAGAAACGTAAAGCCATGTACATGATCAAATTGTGTAACCCGTGGCTTTACTCTAGCAAGTTTTGTAAACCATGGCTTTATCTTGATACACACAGTGGCTTTATTCTTAAATGTAATCCGTGGCTTTATAATCCCAAAGTAAAAAAAAGTTAGGTCAATCTAATCTATATAACCACCAGGAAATGTAAAAGCCATGTTTTCCTTGAATTAGGATTTGCAATCTAGGAATTAATATGTATAAAACCCAATGAAGAACGTAAAATCATCTACACGAATTAAGATTTATAGTGTAAACAATCCCCCTTTTAAACAATCTACCCATCACTACCCATCACTACTGATCCCAAGATAAGATTCTAACTTTTTAATTCTTTGATTCTAGGAAATGAAAAATCATACCTGGAATTCTTTGGTTGCCTCTTCAATTGTATGTGCTCTAAACTCCAAGGAAAAACACCTCTTAACCTCCTTAGTGATGAAACCCTAATTTATCTTTTACCTTATATTTTAACGAATCAGAGATGTGGGTTTGGTGGGGTAGTGAGCTGGAGTTTAAAATCCATTTGAGCTTATCTCTTCAGTCTCCAAGAAGCCCATAAAATATCTTCATCTTTTATTTATTTATTTATTATTTTAATTGCCACACCAAATTGTATGCACTAAAACTTTAATTTTCTCACCTATTTGTAGCACCACAAAATTGTCAACTCCTATCTTACTGTGCACACACGTATAGTACCTCAACTCTATATTAATAATGATGAGGTACGGTGATAATCATAAAAAAAAAATTGGGGTATTACATGTTGTGATTGCAAGTTATTTGAGACTTTGGGCTTGTTATGTTGCCAAGCTTTAAGGGTGTTTCTTGTGAATAATGTGAACATGATACTGGACAAATATATATCAAGTAGATGGAGAAGAGATGCAAAGAAGAGTTTGACTTGTGCTAATTCATGTCAATTAAATGAGAAATCCACTCATGCATTACAAATGAGCGAGTTAAGTCATATGGAGTATAATATTTTTGATAAAGTTGCTTCCTATAATGAGTTGACCAAATTTGTCAAAAGAAGTTGAGTGAAGTGACATGGGAGGCTGAACAGATGATTATGGCTATGAATAAGGTAGAAAATGTTGGTAAAGAAAGTCAACAAGAAGATCTTACAAATGATGATGATTTACAAATTTTCTTAGTTGGTGATAGACCAATTCTTGATCCACCACATGTGAGAATGAAGGGGGTAACCAATAAAAGAATAAAAGGTTTGTTGGAAAGGGAAAGGAAAAAAGAAGAAGTTAAAGGTGCAACCACTTCTCAAGTTCCACAAGCTAGTTCTATGATGCATGGTAATTTCAGTTCTGTTAATTCAAATATTGTTTTCCTTAGTTTTTTTCAATTAATTTTAATTTTGTTTCTATTCCTCTTTGTCTAGGAGAATTTGCAGTCTTGTTTTTTCCACCTGAGATGTGTTGTGATTACCCTATAGTTAACTCTACAAGAATGTTTCAAGAAAGTTTCTTTTTGCCACAATTGAATCAAGTACTTTCTATAACTGAAGTTCATCATATTCTTTTATTTATTTAATTTTTTTTTTAATTTTGATATTTTTTGTGTAGAGCTCTAACTCATCAAAGGATGACACAAGACTTTGAAGAATCTTGGATAGCTTTTATGACAACTTTTTGGACAGGGAAATTAGTATTTTTGGTAGTTCTTCATCGCATGTAAAGAGTGGCCAATTTTATCACCCTCAAAATGTTTGACAAAATGCCTAAAGCCAAACTGAAAAGGAGGCTTGGACTAAGACTCAGGGATTTGAGGCAAGTATATATCATGAAAATAAAACATCTTTTTCAAGTGGTATCACTCAATGAGGCGTCCTCCAAAGTCTTACTATGCATGATCTTGATTCTTTTGTACCTTTCTAAATGAGGCATGTATCAACACTCAAAGTTCAAAGACGGCAGGAAGGACTATTTGTGGATTGTAGTGCAATGGTTGAAAGTGAATATTATAATTAACCAAAATCAGTCAACACACTCCACTTGAAGCACAAACATTTGGTAGGGCAGTTAATATGAAAGAGTTCCAATAATTGGTTAGGGAAGTCCTTCCAAAAAAAAAAGCACTATGATTTTTATGTTGGTGGAGCTTAGGGCTAATACAAATCTTAATAATAGAGCAAACCGTGTGTGGCATTTTACCTATAAGTTTTTATGGCTTTCACAGGATTCAACCTAGATTTCTTATGGGTGCAACCAGAATAGAGATGTAGATCTCATCATCGATTATGATTGCTCCATATGCCTTGCATAAGTTGGCAAATCTTCTAGGAAGAGTTGTCATTTAGGATTTCCTTCCCTTTAATTTGTCAAATGCTTATGTTAGTTGCTATTTTTTAAGAATAGGTTGCCATATAGCAACTGCTACATATAAAACTATAATGGTATTGAAAGTTTGAAACAATGAATTTGAGTTCATAATTACACAGGGTGCTAAGCACTGAATTATATCATATTGTAGGTTTTATCATTCACATCTTCTTGCATTGTAGAGGAGGTTGGCGTGTAGGTTTAAAGAAAAAAAAAGGGATTATAGGAGGATAATCCTTGCATCAAGATTGTTAATAGATTTCCCTTACATCGCACGAGTTAGCGACTAGTAATATATAAAAAAAATTGAAGACGTTTGACTTTTGATTGACCTTGTACTATTGGGTTTTTGATGCCTTACAATCTTATAGTTGTCCCCTTAAAATAATTTGATTATTGAAAAAAAAAAAATCGTAGAAAAACTAATCAAAGTCTTTGTGCTCCTCTATTCCAAAACCAACATAGTGGTATAAGAGCTTTTGGGAGCTTTTGGTTTGATTAAAGAATAAGCTGGGCATGAGGATTTGAGATAGGAAAAAAAAGTTTGTGCGAAAGCCACGACAATGGAGTGTTCAAGCAACCAAAATATGGGAGCCCTACCACCTTCATTTCTTTTCTTTGTTGGGGAAAACTGTGATTTCTAGTTTGTGAGCTCGAGAACCATATTTCTTTCACATGAAATTGAGAAAGAGGTAACTTTGTCAAATGCTCAAAAACAGCTGAATGAGCATAGGAAGAAAGGATGCAGAAGTTCTTAGCTCCATTCAACAGGCAGTAGCCGACACATTTTTTTTCAAGAATTATCATTGCAACTAAAACAAAGAAGGCATGGGACACCCTTCAAAAGGAGTATAGGGGCACCATGAAGGTAGGAACCGTACAAATTCAATCTTTGAGAATAAATTTCAAAACATGAAAAAAGAAAGGAGAGCTTTTGAAAGATTATTTTTCTAAACTCATGGCCATTGAGCTTGTGAATCAAATGAAAACATAAGGAGAAAATATTTCCTCCCAATCAAAGAATTGTTAAAAAGATTCTAATTAGTTTACAGAAAAAGTATGTGCAGTTCAGTTTGCTGCTGAACTTGGTCTTCACAGAGTAATCTTCGAAGGGGATTTGGCTATTGTGATCAACGCGGTTTCTCAGAGAAATGCAGCGCTGGCTTCTTATGTTTCGTGGAGGATTTTCGATGTTTAGTTTCATCTTTTCAGTTTTTTGATTTCATTCATGTTCACCGTACTGGTAATTTGGTGGCTGATGCTTTGGTTAAAAAGGCTAAAAACATAGTAAGTTGTCAGGTTTCGTTTGAGGCTATGCCTGAAGACATTGTGCCTTCGATTGGTTTTGATGTTCATTAGTTTGGTTGTTTAATATATTCCCAGGCTTATTGTCTGGTTTCTCAACAAAAAAGAAAAAAAAGAAAAAGGTATGATCATATTGTTGCCATTATTGAAGTAACTATAGATATTAATGATTTGGGTAGTTAAGAATTAATGGGTTTAATTAAAACGTTTGAGTAAAGGTTGAGAGTAGGCGCTCCGAAAAATCAATAGAAATTAGAAAGTGTCTTTCAATCCAAGCTCAATGTTGACTCCTGAAATTATAAACAAATTAAAAAAGACTCAAAATTTTGATCAGTACAAAGGTGAATCTTCTAGGTGTGGAAGACATGAAAGAGGAAGGAGAAATTTTAAAAAGTGGAGTCCACTCAACAAAAATGTGAAGTTTGTAAAAGTAGGCATGTGGATAAAAATTGTTTATTCCGGGAAAAATCTCAATGTATAGCAAGAAATTTAAGCATATTAAAGAATTGTGTTAATCAAAATATCACATAATTTAGGAAACTTACAAAAAATTTTGGGTTCTCCCCTAAATTCCTGTCAACCGAACACTCTGGAATTTGTCCTTTGCAATTTAGTTACGGTTGCATGCACAAGATTTATGATTGAATTACAGTTTTGCCAATTTATTTTCAAACCTCATGTTTCTAAAATAATAAAACCAAGACTATATTTTAAGAAGAAAATATATGTTTTCCTGTATATTGAATATATATTTTTTCTTTTAAAGAGAGTTTCAATGCTTCTGATAATAGCTCTTTATCATTAGATCAAGACAGTTTTTGGTATAGGTTGAGATTAAACCCCAGATTTCTTATTCAGTCATCACAGATTTTACTAATTAAGTTTAGGGTTGGCTCAAGATAATGTAGGGCCTAAGGCAACTACTTTAAGTGAGTTATATTCGTATACTTTAAATATTAATAGAATATTTATTTAAATTTTGGTTTTTTTTTTCCATTTAAAATCTATTTTTTTAGAAAAAAATTATAAATTAAAATGAACCCATCACATTACTCAATGATTATACAACTAAAAAAAAAAACTATTTATTGAATGAAGTAACCAAATACTAAAAAATTATGATTGAAAATTTTAATAAAGTTATATATTTGATATCTCTAAATAAAATTTGAGTATAAATTTATTTACTAGTGTAAGATTGATAAGTTCTTTTAACATTTATGTGTGAGAGATTAAATGATTGACACATCCAATGAAAACATTTTTCTTTAACTGGTTTTTCTTTGATAAAAAAAAACTACTTTTTATTTATTGATGAATATTTAGGGTTTAATTAATATTTCTATTGGTACAAGAATATCTCTATTGGTAAAAATTTAGGGGTCTTTTTTCATTGAGGGCCTTAGGCTGTTGCCTTTTTTCTCCATAAAATTACATACTAAAAAAGAAGGTGATGTAGCGCATCAAAAGCTAACTCACTTTTCATTACCTCCAATTAATGCATAGAAAGATGAAATTCGGCACCCAATATACATATGAATATGATTCACAAGAAATCTACGATACAGCACAATTAAGGAGTCAAAGGATGAAAGCAAAAGATGCATGGAATGCATGAGGGAGGCATCTTCCGAAGTAAGAAAGGATATTTTGTCACAAAGTAAATGATCTGTGAGCCATTAAACTACCACTAAATGCTAATAACAATATTCTTCCGTATCAACAATGGAAATTTTGTCAAAGATTATAAGAAGAGAACCAGTTTTTGAGGGAATTTTAGAGAACAAAGTCAAGAAGAATATTTTATATAGTTATTCCCATTCCTTGCTTAATGTATCACATGAACATATCTTATCTATCTTTTTTGTTTTACTTTATACTCTAATACATACTGTATGTCATGTATTTGATTTTATATATTTTTTTTCATTTTATACTTTAGTTATTTTTCAATGTATTTCATGCAAATTTACTTTGTATTACGTGGTGTGAATACTTTATTGGAAAATTTATTTTATGTAAGTTTACATTGCTTTTAGCTTGATTTGATAATATATATAATTGTCAAAAGTCTTGTAACTCAATTGGTTAGCACTTTTGGTATTTCCAACAAAAACATTCAAGGTTCAAATTTCTCAACCCCAACTATACATATTAAATGTTATCATTTATTGATATATTCTTTGCTTTTGGAAACTAAGAATTGCATTAGGGATTATAATTAAGGATGGGATTCTTCTGGCAGGAAAAATCCAAGAAGGATGGAAGTGGGGCATATTAGGCTAGAGATATTTTGTCGTCCTAAATTTTCTTATTAATAAGATAGGAATGAAAGAGAAAGAGGGACAAGCCTGAAAGTGTTAAAGAGAGAAAGTGCTAATACAAATTAACCATACTGCCTATACTAAATTTAAAAGCGTGACTTCCTTCTCTTCTCTTTCGTGGTGTTCAGATTTCAACAACCTAGGAGGTATGGTGTTTTCGTCTTCCATATGATGCTTTTGGGTTCCTCTTAAAAAAAAAAAAAAAAACAAAAAAAATTTATTTATTTTTCGACGATGCATGATTCAATATACTTTTACGTGTTTGTAATTTAATTTCATGATTCATGAGGATGACAATGAAGGATGATCATCCGGTTCAACAAAGAGTAGTAGTGTAGACATTTCAAAATTCACACTTTAGACCACCTGCTTTAATATTATGATAAACTAGCTTATAATTTCATGCATATGCATGAATACACTTAAAAATATACAATAAGATGCATAATATATATATATATATATAATTTAAATATTATTGATAGTCACTTTTATATTTTGTCAACTCTTTAAAAAATTTTGTAAGAATATTATTAGGTATAAAATGTAAATTGTCCATTTTATTTACTTATTTATTATTGTGAAGCACTTTTATTGTGTGTGTGTGTGTGTGTTTTTTTTTTTTTTTTTTTTTTTTTTTTTTTTTTTTTTTTTTGTTTTATGATTCATTTACTCTATATTCTTTGGTTTTTGTACTTAATAACTCACTTAGATGAATATTTATGAAGTGATCCCATATTTGATTATAAAATTAAGAAATAAAACTCTTTAAAAATAAATAATTTAAAACATATGGCGCAAAATTGGAACTCTAATTTGGAATTCTAATTTAAGTTTTTCTCAATTTCACCTATTATTATATATATAGATTATCGATTTTCCTTGAACCTTAATTTCTTAGAAAAATGATGAATATATTTATTTAACTATAATTTTAAAAAGAAAATTGTTGATTTACACTCCTTGATATACACTTTTTACAAAATGTCCACATTTTGCAAAGCTAGATATCCATATTTTTAGAAATGTCCACTCTTTACACTGAGTCTATATGGTCAGAGCGTGTAAAATAATCATTGTTCATTCTAAAACTATGTTGTCCCCTCTCCCTCATCTACTGTTTTTAGCACTAACAATATATTCTTCTTCATTTTTTTTTTCAATTGATAGGTTCAGAGCCAAGTTTGAAAATATGGGCTCCATGGATATCGTTCGTTTTCTCATCTGTATCCTCCTCATCACCCTTATCAAGTTGACTGCTGATTTGGCACATTTGTGTGAATCATGTAAGAGCACAAAGGGAGTCTGCGCCTATGATTCTAGTGGTGCTTTCGCTTGCCGTTGCAATGGAATAATGCATCGCATTAATTGTAACGGTCAAGATAATTAAATGTAGGCTAAAATGCAAATTGGAATCTCTAAGTTTGACTGAAATTATTTTAATTCTCTAACTTTACTTTCATTGAACTGAATCTTGTAAGTTTCAAATATATTCCATTAAGGTCATTTATCTAATTTTGCTAAAAAGTTAACATTAAAAAAAAAAAATATTTCTCACAAAAACAAAAAAATTCTCTATAAAATCAATACAAATATTTTATATTAATGGAAAATTTTTAATGGAATAGGATAAAAGACCTGAAATTTAATAAATTTGAACCTTTGAGAACTTAATCTAACGAGACTAAAGTTAAAAGACTGGAATAAATTTTAGTCATACTTAAGAGGTGCAATTTGCATTTTAGCCATAAATATATTTGCTTCTGCACTTGCAACACATGTACGATTGCATAAGAAGTTGCTATTCAAATAATATTCCTTTCAGTTCCTAAGATGTAATGGCCAGTGGTATATGAGCTGTTATGTTGTGCGTGTTTCCTTGTTTTTCAGACCCTGTATGTATAAATTAAGAAATAATACTACATTCCCAAGGGTTAGTTGAGACTGATCCTCTAGACAAAGTGTGAATCAACTGGTCCGATCGTGGTCTCTTCCTCATGAACTTTTAACTGGTGTAGCATCCGCCACTCTGTATAGCCTTGCCATGACATGCTTTTACGAGATAGTATATAATAGAAACAAAAAGAATGAAAAGGCCATTGATTCTCATTTACTTCTTAATATATATTTTTCGTACACACCATGGGACAAAAATAGAAATTGAGAATATTGCACTTGAAATTTTGGATGTTGTGTATACAGATTACAAAGTGTACATCGACGAGTGTGAAAGGATAATGATTGTAATAATAACAACTATTTACTAGTAATCTATATCTATATATATAATAATAGATAAAGCAGAGAGAAAATCCAATTAAATTTGAAATTAGAATTAAATTAAAGACTAATTTTGCATCATATATCTCATCTAATCTAAATTTTACAATTTTGTGCCAAGTGAGTTAATTTAGTGTAAAAATTGAATTTCAATTAGAGTTTAATTTTGCCCCACGTATCCCATCTAATCTAAATTTTTAAATTTTTGTACCAAATTAGTTAATTTAGTGTAGAAAAAGAGGAGTTCAATATAATAAACCATAAAAAATATAATCATATAACTAAAAACAATTCAAATTCATAAGTCATTTATATATATATATTAATAGGTAAAGCTTAGAAAAAATTGAATTAGAATTAGAAATTATAATCCAATTTGCACCATGTGTTTAAATTTATGTGGGAACTACATCATAATTATCCACTTAAGCTTGTGCCATGTGTTTACTTAAGTTTTTTAATCTTTGTGTCAAGTGAGTTTATGAGTGCAAAATATTAAGAATCTAATATTAATTAACTATAAATTTTTTTTTAAAAAAAAATCACCATATAAAAAAAATCACCACACGTTCTATCTTATTAAAAATTAGAAAAAAAAATGATCATAAGTAGTATTAAATTTAGTTAATAATTTTAATATGTGATTAATTTATAATATATCTATATGTATGCATGAATGCATGTGTTACATACTTAAAAAAAAAATAATAATTTGACTAATTATTTATATTTTTATAATAAAAAATTTGTTTAATTTTAAATGCATCCGTGTGTTTGTATGGAGTTACATGCTAGTAATAATGAATTTACAAGTTACTAGCTACTAATAATAGCAATATGCACCACCGCACACCCTTGATGCAATGATCACTCTACAAATATAAGTGCTTGTGGGGTGTGGGGGGGTAAGGGCCGGAGTTCAAGTCTCCAAGATGGAGTTTCACACACATATACACTTAGATTAGGCTAGAGGCTATAGTAAAATTCTATCTTGTATAAAAATAATAATAATAATAATAATAATAATAGCAATATGCTACATGTTATTAAAATATATATATATATATATATATATTTTCGAAAACACATCGATGTGTTATCTTGTGTTTGCATTCTTCTTCCCTACTCTTTTACCTTTCATTTTACTACTGTGTTATAATGTTTATAGGTTAGAGTAGCTTGTTTATTTATCTGCTCACATTTACTCTATTCTGCACTTAGTATTAAGTTAGAATAAAATCAATTGAGCCATAACTTTAATTTTGGGGTCTAAATAGCTCTTTTGTTTTCACACATTTTTGAGCATTCACAAATGAACAATAAATTTATAAAACAGAGTTAGAGGATAATAATGAAATAATTGCACTTATTATCAATTAAAAAGAATATTTCAAAAAAGAAAGAAAAATATTCTTTTTAACAAGAAAGAAAATTAAAATTTAAATAAAAATATTTTATATAAAATTAATAATATAAGGTAGATAAAAACAGTAAAAAATGCCTCATTTAAGAGTTTCACTTAAGGCCTCAAAATACCTTAGGCCGGCCCTCAGTAGGACCTAACTCACGGTGATCATCTCACTGGTCTCACTGCACCACCCTTGCCTAGCTTTTAGGCAACGGTACTGGTAGCTTTATAGAATTGTGATTATGTCCGCATTTAACTGGCATCAATTCTCCCAGTCCTTGTTTTATTGGCTTAATTCAGTGACAAAGTTTATGTATTTATTTCTCTAATTCTAATGTGTTTTTCTAGACTAAAGCGTATTTAGGTAGAAAGTTCTTGAGCTGGTCAAACTGTGGTCAAAACTGTCTTATGCAAACTGCCAACTCACGAGATGACACGTGGCATACAAGAATGAGGTCTGTCTAAGAAAGCCCGTTGCTACCTCTTCGCAACTTGCTTAGTCGACTGGTCGTGAATGGCATGCAGACAAGATGTTCTATTTTTTTTGAGATAAATTCTTTCCTAGCTTTATTATATATGCCAACACTCACACTCTGTGCATGTTGGATAGGGCTAGAGAGTGTAAAATTAGTATATAGACCTTGAAAGAGCTTATTTAATCCAATCCAACCTTGTAGAGAAAGCGAAAGTCTTTGCCCAGAGAAGAACCTTCTACCAACCTCTCTTCATCATTTCTCTCACAAATGACATATCATTGACATTGAGAGAAATATTTATACCTTCACCTCAATGACCATATACGGAGTGTTTCGAGTTTTATTCAAGACTTGAAAACCTTACCAGTCATAACAAATTCAAAACTTTTTTATGGCTTCTCATAAGTCTGACTCTATTCTCTCCATTAGTAAATTTTTGTAGTATTGTTTTATTCAAATCTTATTCTATCTATAGACCATATACAAATTGTACATTTATAGTGATAAAAGTTAAAATTTAACGTTTGTTGAATGTTATAATGCATTTTAAATTTATGTCCTTTTTAGTCATTTACTTGCATGTTTTCTTGTTGGCTGCATAATAGAGAGGGGGAATTAAATGTTTGAAAATAATATTCATGTATTTAGAAAAATCTAAACTGAATTGAAAATAGTAAAAGAAGAAAGGAAAAAGTTAATGAATGCCCCAAGACTATTAGTTTAAGAAATATTTTTGAAAACTTTTTATGTGAAAAGAAAATAATGACTTTTTTTTAATTGTTTTTTTTATATTTTTCATAAAAGTTGTATAAAAACTTTTTAAAAATGATCTATTAACAAATTCTCTATAAGAATGTGTTAACTGGACTTAAAGAACAAATTCTCTATAAGAATGTGTTAACTGGACTTAAAGAATAAATTTTTAGCCCATTTCTTAGTCCGTAGCAATAAATTCTAGGATAATTAAGCGATCACTCGTACAATAGCTACTGCCAAACCCCAGGACGCCTTTGGTTGAATAATTCTCTTCCCCTTGTTCAGGGAAAATGGTTTATATTCCCTTAGAAAAGTTTGGTTTTGATTGCAAAATTTTAGAACTCATCAAAGTCTTTGCACCGACTTATTTCATAGCGAATATAGTGGTATCAGAACTTGGTTTGAGCCCAGAGTTTTTGTCTTACTACTCCTAACATAACTTGGTACATCTCACAACTGAAAACAGGAAAAACCTGCACAGTAGCTACTAATATGCTCATTAATTAATACATGTCAAATGAGTGTCTTCTCACGCAATCTGCAGAAGCAAATGCCATTGATTGGATCATTGCTGTTAAAATGATGTGCTAGTGTAAATTGTGTAGGTTCCGTTAGTGCTGCTCCCACATGATTCACACAAGTCATTTGTCAACTTGAAATCGTTCACATAGTCAATAGTAGTCCAATTAATTGGTGTTGCTTATTTGTACATAAGTGGCATTGATAAGGTTGATATATAGGGACACGAGGAAGGTGACACATAGGGCTAATATTCTGTAACTGACCGATTTGAGTTCTAAACGTACATATCAATAAAGATACTAATATAACAATAACAACAACAATAGAAGAAGAAGAAGGTGTTTTAGTGGTTTAAAGCTTAAAATTTTAAATAATTCAGCCAGTGATTCATCACTTAATCTTGAAAGCTCGATAGTGTAAAATACTATAGCTTATTTAGACCTCCAATTTTAAATTAACTGTTAAACTGCTTTTATCCTACTTAACTAAGTGAGGAATAAGAGTAAGTGTAACACAATAAAACCAGATCTACTCTCTAGTGCATAAGCATATACAATAAACAACAGATGTAAAGCACAAAGAGTAACGGAAGAGAGATATAAACAACGAGATAACATTGAGACATGTTATCAAAGAGAAAATTGAAGTACTCGGCAAAAAACCTTTTTGCAGCCCTCCAAGCCAAAACAATCCACTAGTGAATAAAGTTGAAGTACAAGATTATCAAAAGGACCTTCCAAGCCTAATCTACCCACTGTATTTGAACCCTTCGAGTTCCAGCACCCAACGGACTTCATTGAGTCATTTTTTTCACTATTTATCCTGATCCCACAATTAGCTCCAAATTGCATCCGCCAATCGATGGCTTCTTCCAAAACTTCTCACATGCACCAAAACCACTCTCAACACTAAGATTGGGTAAGGTAAGGTAAGTGTTTGGGTTAAGAACTTTTCAAGGATTTGTAATTGAAGAGGTAGGAGTAGAGGAAAACTAAGAGAAATTGTGTAGATGATTGTGGATTTACAATCTCTAACTCTCAAGTGTATTTCTAGGGTTTTCTCTTTAAGATTCTCCTCACAATTTTGTGGGTAATGTCACTTTTTATAGTGTAGGTAAAGAAATTAGGAAAGCACATTAAAACAGCCTAGCAATGCATCTTGTGGGTCATCTTGCGAGTTAGTCCCAGTCACGAGATGAGTCGCATGTCTCTTGACACTTGATTCTTTAGCTTCCAGCATGTGCTTCTCACATGACCTTTTATGGGTTGTCCACTCACAAGCCAGTCATGAGCAAGTCACAAAATTCTCTGTTTTTTACAATTCTTTACCAAACTCTTGCACTCAACCCTTCTATTAAATCTAACAAGCATACAGAGAAATGGTTGACTAAATACAATCAAATTTGATACGGAATTAAAGCCAACAAAATATAATTAAAAATTACAACTTTACAAATCTTACAAGAGTGAGTCTAATTAATCCAAAAAAAATATTAAATACAAAATATACTTAAACTTGCCATTAGTTTAAGTAGTTTATTACTTTCCCAAACTATGATGTTTTGGTGAATTTAACGGTACAAATTGGATGAAAGGTGGATGGAGGGACTACATAAGAAATAAATGGAAGTTAAGGATTGAAATAAAAGATCAATAAAAAAAAAAGCACTTAAAATATTGAATTCAAAACATATACATCAAAGTAATATGAATGATGCACTAATGTAGCCCCTTCATAATCAAGGCGATGTCCTAGATTTGGAATATAAACTCGTGAAGATACCTTGAAAATGACTGTAAGTGATAGGATCAGATATAAAATCGTGCAAAATGTTAGTGATAGCAATGGACAACAAAGATGGTTGCTTGCTAGAAGACCGCTATAGTGCTTATGAATGACTGCACTAGTGACCAAAAAGTGGATGATGGCTACACCGGCGAATTGAGGAATATGGGCAAAGATTGACATCGTGGTGAAATGCATGAGTGAGTTAGCAAATTTCGCATAGATTGAACCCAAAAATAATAAGTGATGTGCCAAGTTGTGTGACCTGGGAACATGAAATAGCAAAATGGATACCGAAGGCAATCAATGACTGAGCAAGGTTGTGTGACTTGGGAAAGTTCTCTATTCAAAGAAAAACCATGACCGGAAGTGGCTGGACAACAGTGACCAATGACAGTCAAAGGCGGTCAATGGATGAGCTGAGCTTTGGTTGGAAAATGAAACAAAATGTGTAATCTGTATTTTTCTACTGAATTTTAAGTTTTGCAACCAGGACTCAATTTATACACCTTGGAGGCTTTGATTATGCTAGAATCAATGATGAATTTAATGTTCCTTGATTCAAGTATACATTCGACATGTGTTTAAAATACATATACGGATGGAATAACTACAGCCATATGCTACCATAGGTTAGGTACGATCTAAAATATTTTTTTTATTGTAACCAATACTCCTAATGGTGTCATTTAAGCCAGCAATGGATTTTTGTTGTTTAGTTGAGAATATGACTTGCAATGTGCAAGGATAAGCCTGAAATTCTAATCACTAGGGCACGTTTGGTATATTGAATCTGGATTACAACAAGAATGATAATTTTTATTACCGAGAATAAAATTTGTTTTAATAGAATAATTAAACTTATTCATTAGCTTGGTTGTGAGTTATAACATTAGCATAAAACTTAAGATCTCTTTTAGGAAATTTCTTATTCATACAATTATATTTCCTAGAAAATAATATATTTTAAATTTTAGAGAGATGTGTTATTTTTTGTTGATTTTTTTATTTCCATAATTGTTAGGTGGATATGGAAAGTCTGTTTATTTGAAAATATATTAATTTTAAAAATTATTATATCTACTAAGAAAGTTATTACTACCTTTTTAGAGAGGAATGTTTATTTCTCTTTTGAAAGAAAAGCTATTCATAAGGAATGACTATTCCCAGTAATAAAAACATAACCCAACTATTGAATAGTTAAACCATTTGAATAGCTATTGCATTACAATGTCTATTATAATCTACCAACATGTCCTAAGGGCACATTTGGTGCACGAAATGTAGATTATAACAGGAATTGTAATCTTTATTACTGGGAATAAAATGTGTTGCAATAGAATAACTAAATTTATTCATTAGTTTAGTTGTGAGTTATAACATTAGAATAAAGCTTAAGATTTATTTTAGGAAATATCTTATTCATACAATTATATTTCTCTAGAAAATGATATATTTTAAATTTTAGAGAGATTAGTTATTTTTTGATGATTTTTTATTTTCATAATTGTTAGATGGATATGGAAAGTTTTTTTATTTAGAAATATATTAATATTAGAAATTATTACATCTACTAAGTAATAGTAATTACAACCCTTTTAGGGAGGAATATTTATTCTTCATTTTAAAGAATAGCTATTCATAAAGAATGACTATTGAAAGTTCAAATAGTGTATAAAACACTCTTGAACGTTTAGACCCCCAATTACAAAATAACCAATTCAAGATTTATGACAAACACTAAGTGTGCGGAAAATGAACATAAGCTATAAACAGAATTGGTAAACAATCTAAGCCAATTAAAAACACATCCACAGCAGAAAATAAAAGGCAAAGATTAAGGGAAGAGAGATGCAAACACAAGGACAACACACGATGTGTTATCGAAGAGGAAACCGAAGCCCTCGATGTAAAACCTCTCCGCCGCCCTCCAAGTGATCAATAATCCACTAGAAAATGTAGTTGGGATACATGAACAGCAATAGACCCTCTAAGCCTAATCTACCCGATGTACCTAAGCCCTCCAAGCTTCTTGCTCCAACGAGGTTGCACCGAACCTTTTTCTTTTCTAACTTACCGGATTCCGCTATAATCCATAGCATCCACCATCCTTGGCATCTTCCAATGCTTCCCAAAACTCCAAAAACACTCAACACTCTAAATGGGTATGGGTAGTGTTTGGATAGAAATCTCCTCTCAATAGGTATAATAATGAGAGAGGGAATGAGAAGAGACTACAAAGACTTCTCTTTAAGAATGAGTAGCTCTCTCTAATTGGGTGGGTGTTTTGAAGAAACCTCTCTTAGGGTTTTTTTTTTTTTTTTTTTTGAATGGCCACTCATATTTTGTGGGAATGAGATGTATTTATATTGGTGTGAGAATGGAATGCGAAGAGTCAGTTTTTCCAAAACAGGGTTGGCTAGCGACTTGACCTCGCGACTTGACTGAGTCGTGAGTTCAAGCCGCGAGCTATCTGAATGGCCAGTCTGAATTTTTTTCCTGTAGTGCTCCAGCTGGCATGACTGTTCAGCTCCCCTGCATGCTCTGCGCGTCTGCAAATTTTGGCGGCTTGCAAGCCGCGAGCCTCCCGTAAGATCCAGTCGCGAGTCCAAATGATTGATTGAGTGTTGGGCATTGGTTGAGTGTTGGGCATGCAAGTGATTTGCATTGATCTTATTAGCTTGTATGTCCAAATGTTCATTCCAAGTGTGGATGAGCATTGTGGTCACTACCTTGTAGTGATTGCTTATTTGATCAAGCCATGGTTTGTTTCTTAACTTCATCTTTGCTTGATCACATCATGCCTGCTTCATATGCATTTCATGCTTTTCTGCATACAATGATCATGGTGTATTATTGTGTTTTAGGAGATTCATGTTCAAATGATTCAAGAGCTTCACAGTTTTTAGAGTTAGGTATGAGTGAGTTATGTTCAATTGTTCCCAACTCACATGTTAAGTCTAGAGTCAGTTTTAGGGTTTTGTCACGGAATAGCCAAAGGGAGAGATTGTAAGGTTGAATTTTATCAACCATCTTGTTGGCTTTATTCCATGCCAAATTTGCTTGTATTTCAGCAATTAGTAACCCTGTATTTATGTGGGATTCTTGTAAGGGTAGTGAGTGAGATAGTGTGAAGAAATGCTCAAAAGTGTGCAAGAAAAATAGGGACTCGCAACTGGATCTCATGGGTGACTCGCGGCTGCAAGCCGCTAGAAACTGCACACGTGCCAGGCATATCAGAAGTTGAAGTATCATGCTAGCTGGAGCACTACAGGATAAAATAGGACAACTGGCCGTTCAGTTACCTCGCAGCTGGAACTCACGACTCAGTCAAGCCGCGAGCCAGCCCTGTTTTGAAAAACCTGACTCTTCACATTCCATTCTCACCCTAGTATAAATACCCCTTATACCCATGAAAGAATGAGAGTTTTCAGAGAGAATTTTGAGAGAGAAACCCTAGAGAAAAACAAGATTGATTCATCCCCAATCTTCATCAAGAGACTCTTCAAATTCCTCAACTCTCTTCCTCTCTATTGTTAAATCCTTGAGAGGCTTTTTACCAAAACCTTTTCTCACCATATTCATTTCTATGAGAGGGCTGTTTGGTGCTTTGGGAAGCAGTTAGGAAGGAAACAATTTCACATTGGTTGATGCTATAGTCAAGTAGCGGAATCCGGGAAGTTAGAAAAGAAATAGGTTCGGCGCAACCTCGTTGGAGCAAGAAGCTTGGAGGGCTTAGGTACACTGGGTAAATTAGGCTTGGAGGGTCTATTGCTGTTCATGTATCCCAACTACATTTTCTAGTAGATTATTGACCGCTTGGAGGGCGGCGGAGAGCTTTTAAGCCAAGGGCTTCGATTTCCTCTTCGATAACACATCGTTGTGTTGTCCTTATGTTTGCATCTCTCTTCCCTTAATCTTTGCCTATTATTTTCTGCTGTGTATGTGATTTTAATTGGCTTAGATTGTTTACGAATTCTGTTTATAGTTTGTGTTCATTTTCCGCACACTTATTGTTTGTCATAAAGCTTGAATTGGTAATTTTGTTATTGGGGGTCTAAACGTTCAAGGGTGTTTTATACACATATTGAACTTTCATATGATTTGAACCTCTTGTAAAAAATATGTATAATTTAAACCATTTAATTATGATTGTTTTTAATTGTAGTATATATATGCACAGGGTTACACACTAGATATACTATAAAAATGAAGCTTGTTGAGTATTTGTTGACCTCATGCAAATTAGTCACATAAGCTTCACAACCTCCACAAATTTACACGTCACTATTAATTTATAATTTTTTAAATTCAATTCAATTTAACCCTTGAACAACCCGACCATGTAAAGCAGACAAAGAAAACAAACCCTCATAGTTAGTACTCTTGAACAACCCGACCATATAAACC
Organism: Quercus lobata; assembly: GCF_001633185.2. Taxonomy (NCBI): domain Eukaryota; kingdom Viridiplantae; phylum Streptophyta; class Magnoliopsida; order Fagales; family Fagaceae; genus Quercus; species Quercus lobata. The sequence goes on along the minus strand of NC_044912.1, from coordinate 16,553,370 downwards.
CATGGTTTTGAAAACCGGACCAACTGGTTCAACCGGGTGCCAATCTGGTCCGATTATGTCTAAAAGCCGAAAAATAGGAAAAAAGCAAGTTTAACTAGGACCGGCCAGTTTAACTATGAAAACCGAATACCTGTCCGGTTTAACCAATTATGAGCAAATTATGTTGAAATTCAAAACTGCACCTTTTTTTCCCCCTTCTTTGAAGCAAAATCACTGCCTTCAAAGTTCAAACACTAGATCTTCAAGAAGAAGCAAAATCACTGCCTTCAAACACAAAAGAAAAAAAAAAATAGAGAAAAGAGACTGAAGAGAGAAGCCGGTGTGAAAGAGAAAATACAAAAGAAGAAGAAGAGGAGGAGAAAAGAAACTAAAGGCAGCACGAAGCAGTAAGCACCAAGCACTGAAGACAAAAGCTTGGAACTTGGAAATGAGAAATAAGATGAAAGAATGGTCAGGTCACATGTTACATGAAAGAATGGTCACCTGTAACATAAAATTTATGAATTCGCTAAGAAGTAAGAAGAATGGTCACCTGTAACATAAAATTTATGAATTCGCTAAGAAGTAAGGACTAAGGGCACTCTGAATAGGTCAACGCCAATTTTATGCAACATAATTAATATTTACCAAGAGCATCCAATTAGCCTCCACTTTTTGTGTTTAACAACTCATTTTCAATTTCTCTATCAAAATATTATTTTCTTGGTTTTTTTTTTTTTTTTTAATCTTTCTATTTACATTTTTCCCTCACTTTGTCTTTGTCAATGCACACGTCAACCCACTATGCCAAACTGCACCGTACACCTTTGCCCATGCCGCTACCCACACGGCCACAACCACAACGCCATGACTAGCTACTACCAATTCCATATCCAATCCATAGTCAATTGACTACTGCAATGCTAATACTCTTACTAGTACTTGTAGGCTCTAGCATCCAATCCACAGGCATCATGTCTACTACTCGATTTTACACTGCAAATATCACAATGTTTTTATTGAACTTAGATCTAATTTTTTACATCCTTGATAACAAGCGATATACCAATTAAAAAAAAAAAAAAAGAAGAAGAAGAAGAAGAAGAAGAAGAAGAAGAAGAAGAGAGACAACTTGTGACATATTACTATATTAGGCCACAAGGATAAATTGATTGGGTTGTTGTTTCTTAGCCCTATTCTATACAGCAGAAATGCCAAACAGGTTATATATGTATTGGGTGCAAACAACACCCTCTTTGCCATTTTAGCATGAATTTTGCTTATAATAAAGGAGATGAGTAGATGAAATTTACAAACATAAGCCCAAACCCACCAATTAGATAGTATGTAAGAAAAGAAGAATAGGTAACTTATATCTTGATAGTTAAAGTTTATAAACATAAGCCCAAAACACTAAAAAAATTTGACTTTAACCCAGAAAGAGATGCAACTAATTTTTATTTTTAAAATATATAGATACAAGATGCTCTAAAAGTAAATCACTATAAGAGTAATTGAAAGTACGTTCGATAACTTAAGTCTTCTAGGGTTATCTCAACTCTCAAGTCCAGAGAAGGATTGTGATAACTAAAAAAAAATTTGGTCAGTTTTTTCAAGAATAGAGAATAATTTGAGTATACATCACCATGCAGGTGCTCCCAACAAAATCAACTTGGACTTCAATCAAAACCTTCAGCACTTGAAAATAATTTGACTATGTCAATGGAATCATGCAGAAAATTGTATTGATAAAATAACATTACATTGACAAAACTTTGGAACCATACCTAAATTAAATTCCAAACTGACAAACAGAATATATGCACTGTCAAAGCTTTCTCAGTATCCATTTCCTCACTGCAAAATTCTTGGCCATTCTCTCATCTTCAAAAATTTCACAAGCCTCCAAAGAGAGCTTCTTATCTATCTCAGGAACAATTTAAAGTGTTGTGACAATACATTCTATTGAATTGTAGTCTTTGTCCTTCTCAGTACCCAGTACCCAAATCAGTTTTGACTACTCATGGCTTTTCGTCAACTGCTTCTTGTATATCTTCATAGATGTTCTCTGAACTTTTCGAGAACATGCTGAGGCTTAAGAAGTTACAGACTTTCTGTTTTTTCCTCTGATAAGATATTTCAAACTCTCTAGTTGGATATTGCATATCCCAAGATATCATTGATCCCATCAGAAAGGCATTATTGTTGACCTCCATTTTCTTGTCCAAACAACTTGATCTTCCATCCTAACTTTCATTAACATTAATGAAGCACAAATCACAAATATGAGATCCTATCTTGGTATGCAGTTGCATCCGGATGATCCTGCAAAGTGTCACTTTTAAATGAATGAAAGTTACTCAAAATTATCCAATTAATTGAATATTATAGAATTTATATGATCGTGCTTCATTCCATGTTACCCAAAAACACTCAATTTACTTGATGAAGAAATTAGTAATGTCATTTCATCAAAGGGGGAAAAAATACAACTCTACACACACCATGCTTTGGGGTGCTCTTTAATGATAACTAGAGGAAATGAAATGGGAGACCCCATTATCCTAGCAACATCACTAATGAGATAGAATGGCACCTTGATATTAGCTACCCAAAGCTCAACATCAGCCACTACTGTTTTGCAAATTTCATCCCAAGCTAAGCCATTCTAATTGAGGAGATCCATGATGCCCGTATACTCTTTCATCAAGCTCACTATTGGCAATGGAGGTCATCCACTTCACCTACAATAACCCCACCAATATATACATACAAGTTATGCAAGTTAGTTTAATGACTTGAACTTTGTGCTGCTTTCTCCTCCTCTATCTTTAACCCCACCCCCCCTCCTCCTCTACAACCACACCAACATAATCTGCAAAGCTAAAAAATTTCCCCAACAGTTTAAAATCATTTTGCAAAGTCTTCAAATAAGTGCTATCTGTCTTTCCTCAAATGCCATCTATTAAGAAACAAATGAAATAATTGCCTATATTTGTGCACTTAGTGTCACAGCAGCTGTCTTTCATTCTTAGTGACACCAGAAAAACAAAAGTACAAGAATATTGTATGCACCTCTTATAATATCCTCAACATATAACCCTTCTAAAAAAATTTCGGTAAGTCGTGCTAATAATCCTTGCCAGAACTGAATCGAAATACGACTCTTGACGTTGCAAAAAAACCATTGTATTGAGAACTGCTTAAAAGCCAAATATAACTTAATGCAAAAAAAGATACAATCAATTTAAGTACAGAATCAAAGGTAATTAGCACACAAAAAAGATCTTTTAATTATGATCATGTCTGGCCTAATATTTAACTACAAGAAATAGGAATGAAGAGGATATCACATAGCTATTGCAAAAGAACAAAGATCTGTTTTGGGTACAATGGAGTTCATAGAAGCGGATACAACTACATCTTAACTTAATGCAAGGTTACAAATGGATCTAAGACAGGGCTCCACCACCTTCCTTATCACTGACTTGCTAACATGATTGCAAATTCATTTGCAAATAAAAATAATTAAAGCCTCATAACAAGAACATATAAAAGGGAATAAATCAGGATGAAAAAAATTGGATCTGAGACAGGGCACCCCTTCCTAGAAGCCTAAGTTAGGCAGGACAAGAAAATCTATTAAATAAAATAAGGGTTTTTTTTTTCTGGGTTCCAAATATGAAAATATTAGATCTAACTCAATATGGCATGGGAAGAGAACCTGCCTTACAGTGCAGAACACCTGCCGATTCAACATCTGCTCAAACCAATTAACTTGAACCCATATTCATGTTTAATTCAGAAATCTCTCAAAGCAAAGAAGCAGAAAACTAAGATAGCTTAGCTCAGTAGTACATCTCCAATAGAGGATGATGGGATCATATATAATGAAGTGTGAAACCTTGTAGTACATCTCCACCTGAAACATTATAAGAATGCCTCTTGCTGTTCTTGCAATCACTCTTTCAGCATCTTCATAACCAAAAAGTTGAAGAGAAGGGCTACAGGATCCCTATTGGAAATCTGCATAATGCTGAAGAAGCCTGTGGGAAATTTGTTAGCAGGATCTAAGAATATGACAGTGGAGACACAAGCAGAAGTCCAATTTGACCAGCCAAATCTGAAACAAATACAAATAGAAGTACACCATGTCATGCCCCTACGCATAAAACAAAAAACAAAAGAGGACATCCAGACTCCAAATTTAAATCAAAATCCATGTATCTCAAGTACCACTGCATCACTATTCCCATATTACTAGCTACTATTGTGCTCTAATTCCTGCTTGACATTGCACTCTTATTCCCAACAATGGAAAACATATCTTGAAAAGAGGCTCCTCCTCACATATTTTATTCCCAAAATAAGGCCCTACAACACTACCTGAAAGAATTTTCTAGAAAACCAGAAAATGTTACTTTATTCACCTCAGTCACCCAAAAAACTTTTCTAAATTTACATCCATTCCAATTATTACAAAAACTAGTTGGTATTACAAATTAAAAGGGACAATTAAACTGCCATACATCACCTAAGTTTGAATCTCTTATTTGTATGAAATTTTTCAAAGGCATTTCCTTTCCATCAAGGATTACACACTTGTGTGAAACTTCTCAAGAACAATTTTCTTCCTTCAAAATATATAATCTGTCCATGGAATGTAAAACAATAAATACTAAAATCTATTCAAACACATTTAGAGCTCTATAAACAAGAACAAGGATTACAAATTATGAAATCATACATCTCCAACCAAAATTATATGCCAATTGAGATCCAAGCTACCACAAATATCAATAAGAACTCTTCTCAACCAGATTACCACTCCCCACAAAATAAAAAGGACATGCAACTCGGATAGCAAAATGTGGATCTAGCAAATCTGGGAGCCTAGAAATTCCAAAGCCAACCTCCAACAAAAATAACTAACAATCTTAAACAATAATTTGTTAGAATTCATGTAAGGTGATAGACTCTAATCTGTATAACAAATCAGGGTCCAAAAAGAATTACAATCAACCTACCTAGAAGTGAATGGCTCCCCCAAATACGGCCTTACCCACTCCTTAAAGCTCCTCCACAAACACCAGTATGCCACTATCATATTACTTCACTCATTCATCAAATCAAGTCTTAAACCAGAGCTAGAAAAAATAGATAGTTCTGAGACTGCAAAGTTTGAATAAAATGAAAGGGTGCAGCCATGAGTTCTAAGGCAAACATCTTAAGCAGATAGTAAAAACATGTCCATGTCCAAATACCAAAAGACCAATCCATGCATAAGATGTCTCACTATGTAGAAACACTATTACAAAGTTATTTAAATATTTATCATGTAAATGCAAGAACATAATTCATCTAACAGATAATGATACAGGATTTTCCTCAAACAAAGATGATGATATAGAATTATTATGTCCCAGCAAGTTGTACTTAAAATAGAACCTAGATAAAAATAACTACTAATCAACTTCACACAAACACCTGGAGGGAAATCAGCATTGGGAAATGCCTTTCTACCATGTTGAAGTCTAGGCAGGCGATCATAGCATTAAGGCCACAGATACCAAAACAAATTCAAATCCATCTTTTATCGCAATCATCCAATTCAACTGTATTTTAAGACCATTAAGATCATAAACTATTCAAATAAAGTAAGAACCATTATTTCGCCCCATTTTTTGAAGGGAGCAAAATCTATTCTTGAGTTAAAGTCACTTCCTAGTTAAAATACTTAGCTCTGCCAAATCCAACAAACCTGATCACTTTGTAAAATTGTTTTACTCTCAAACAACTTTAAAATTGCACCAAATTTAACAGGCAGTGAATTTATCAGTAGAATATACAAACTGAAAATTTAAGATCAAGGATTCACTCTTGTTCCAACTTCTAAATTTTTCTTTTTGGTTGGTTGAATCTGTATATTTTTTTATTTTCCATAATACACAGTGCATTGTGGTTGAACTAAGTCTTCTAGCTGAAAATTTATGGCACCATGAAATTCCATCCATTAAAACTTAAATTTCTAGCAACATTCACTTAAGCTATTTATTTTAGAGCTAATACCACTCGGCCCTTTAAAAACACCATAACAATATGCTAAACTAATTAAAACCTACAATTCTAATCATTACAAGTAATCTCTTCACAATGGCCAATTAGATGTGTATCTATGTGAGTCTGAAAGAGCATAGGCCTTCTGACTTTAGTGGTCCATTAACTGGACAATTTAATTCTTTTCCTCAAATAATTTTGAAGTCTCTTTTGCCATTACAAATTAACAAGAAATTAAATTCAAAAACAAATAAAATGAGCATCATTTCTGCTTTTTCTTTGCATAAATGGCCTTTCAAATTGAATTAGTATCCCACATGAAAGAGCCCGTTAATTTAGAGAAAGAGAATAGGAAGTGAAAAATACTCCCAAATATGCAAATCAAACAGCACAAAAAAGGGAGACATACTCTAGCCTTCAACAAAGTAAAATAAACCAAATGAAGATGATGCATAGGAAAATAGTTTCAATGTAATAATAGTTCCATTTGGTATATCCATTAGAAGCCTTGAATCAGATGTCAAGGAAAGACACCCACTGTGATGAGGGACTAGAGGAGGTTGGGCAATTGCTGCATTGGAAAATTGCTCTCTACCATGCAGAAGTCTAGGCAGGTGATCATAGCATTAAGGCAAGAAAAATTGAAACCCATTACAATCACAATCATCCAATTCATATGCATGTTGAGACAATTCAAATCATAAAATAGTCAAAGAAAATAAGAACCATTATTTTCCCGCTTTTTTGAAGGGAGAAAAAGCTATGCCTAAAATTTTAAGTTACCCCTAGTTAAATGCTTACTTCTGCCAAATCTGGCAGCCTTCATAGTCCCATAGAAAATATGCTTAACTAATTACGCCAATAAATCCAACTCAATACAAGTAATCTCTTGTGTATGACCAAGTACATGTTGATCATCATCAATATAAAATATTATATTCATTTAACCTCACTTGTCCATTAAGTTGCACAACTTAATGCTTTTTTCTAGAAGCATTTTGGAAACTTCTAGGCCATTAAAAGAAACAGAACTCAGAAACAGATCAAATTATTAATTTCTTTCATTAGTTCTGTTCTTTTTTTGCATTATTATATCCTTCAAGTTGGCCTGGAACCTCTTTATTAATGAGTGTGTAAATTTAGTGAAAGAGAGTGAGATGTGACAAAGATGCAAATCAAACAATAAAACTAAAGAGGGAAACATACACCGGCATTCAACAACTCAAAAAAAATATTATTTCTAAAGATAATATACCATTTCATCAATTAAACTTTTACTTTCCAGCAACTTTCACTCAAGCTATCTTTTTCAGAACTAATACCATTGAGCCCCTCCAAAACCTCATAACTAATATGCTTAACTAATAAAATCAATAATTCTAATCATTACAAGTAATCTCTTGACAATAGCCAATACGATGTTGATTTGTGAGTCTAAAAAAGTATAGGCCTTTGGACTTTACTTGTCCATTAACTAGATAAATTAAATGCTTTTCTCTTGGATAAGATTGAAATCTCTTTTAACATTACAAGAAAAAGAATTCAACAACAATATGATCATCGATCTTGCTTTCTCATTGGGGGTTTGTCACTTCCCATCCTCTTTCTCTGAATTATTACCCTGTATGAAAAAGCCCATTAATTTAGAGAAAGAGAATGGGAAGTGCCAAAGTCCCCCAAAGATGCAAATCAAACAATGCAAACAGTGAGACATACTCTGGCATTTAACATCATTAAAAAATCAAATAAAGATGACACAATGGAAAATTGTTTCAAAGTAAAAATGATACCTGGGAATATTTACTTTTAGATAGGTATGGGCTATTGAAGAAGAAACCAACTTAAACCCATTACCATTTGCTGAGTCAATACCCAAATTTTAGTCGAACCAACTTGCTATATCCATTGGAAGCCTTGAATTAGATGTCGTCACCTAGTGTTATTAGGGTTTTTGTGTCTGAGTCCGTTGAGACACCCAAGATTCGTATGTGAACCATTAGAAGTGGAGCAAGGAGGTAGAAAAGGTGTGAGCATAGTGTCTTCAGAGTCATCAGCATTTTGAGAGTTGTCTTGGATAATAACAAAATTCTAAGGAGAACAAATGCATTCCACATGTACCCCCATCCTTGCAATCATAGGAGCAAATTTTCCAGATTCACTTGTCCAATGAGAGATTTTACATGAAATCTCAACATGATTCTGATCTCCTTGCATCAAGTCTTTGAATTTCCTCTGTAATTGGCCGTGAGGCTCACCGTAAAACCACAGATGATCACACTTCAGATGCGGAAAGAACGCCCGCTCAATCAAAGGTTGCTTATGACCATTGATGAAAATTCTAAGATCACAAACCCAACTGATTATATCATCATGAACAGAACCATATTTATCATTATTAGCAAAATTGTCCTTCAATGGAACTAAATGAAAAACAACACAAAGAGCAAATGTGGGAAATTCAGGACCAACTCTGAATAATATGGAACTCTCTGTACTTTTATGGTTAAACCACTTTGGAATCTTCTTTCCTGGTACTCTAATATCATATCTCTCTCCAAAATCAATCATCAGATGAGCATCTAGACTGGGAAAGGACTCACCTTTCATTACGTCAAACTGGGAGCGGGAGACTTGGGAAAAGAAATCAATCTTATGCGATAATTTGCGATGTGAATGCAAATCCATTAATACGGTCCCTTTCACACCTAAACATTTCATATCTTGTGGAAGGCCTAACTTTCTTCCAAACTGCAATTCGAAATTTTGAGAAATTGATGTTTAGCAAATCTACTAAATGTATTTGCAAAGTTAACCAAAATTGTTTCTATTATATTACTTTAAAAGGAGGTACCTGAAGGATTAATTTTCTTAATGATTCTGAATTCAACGAAATGCAGTTTTTTGCATCTATTCTTCTTATACCTTCTGGAAGCTTTGGAATTTTTTTAAGGAACTTGGAATCCCTAATTAGAAGCCCCTGTAATATATTGAATTTGATAATGCTTTCTCGGATGTTCAAATCTTTACTTTTCTCTATGTGGGTGAAACAAGAAGTCAACTTTTTTAGAAAATTGCACCGTGCTTGTCTACCATTTCCCACACTCTTTGGAAATTGGACATTACCACAAAGCCAGAGTATGCGAAGATGTTGCAATTCATAAATGCTAATTGGAAGTTGACATGAATAGTAGGAACCTATATCTAATCGCTTAAGCCCAGTGAGATTACCAATTGATGGTGGAAGCTCTGTAATGGCAGTGTGTGCTATATTTAGGTACTTTAAATTTTCCATTCCTTGTGAAATATGGGGGAACCTCCTAACCCTTTTGCAATGAAAAAGACTTAAAATTTTAAGAGATTTCATCACAAAGCAACTTGGAAGAATTTGAAGTTCAAAGCAACCCCAAAGGTCCCAGCTTTCAAGCTTATCAAGATATCCAATAGAGTCATGAATCTTGACTAATTTTCTACAATCACGGAGATCCAATTTCTTTACATTTGGGGTTGCACTCAATAAGTCCGGTAATTTCCTAATGTATTGACAATTACGAAAATTCATATGTGTCAAGCTTTTACTTTGTATCCTCTGTAGAAAAATAAAATCAAAATTTAAATTCAATAAATGTTAAAATACAGATTAATAAAGTTATAATAATATATAAATAAATAAAAATGGCTATACCTTGAAAAGCTTGTCTAATATAATCTGACTTTGTGGCATATTGAGTGCAACGAGTTTTTGAGGATGAAAATTGGATGGTAAGGAGGATAAAGGAAACCCCAGCCAATCAAGAACCCTTAATCCATTAGGGAGATATTCAAGACCCCTGCAAATATCTACATTACCAACCATAAGGAACTTGAGATTTTTCATCTTTTTAAAACAATTAGCTTCTAGTTGCAACTTTGTCGGTTCAGGTGAGACTATTATCATGCCTCGAATGTTGTCTGATCCCTGATTAGATAAAACATTTAGTGAATTACATCATACAAAAGAATTCACGAAAAATATAATAATTATTTTTTTTTTTTTTTGATAAACACACACACACACACATATATAGGGGAAGGGGAATGAGATAAGGGAATACACTCACATGCCAACACCAAAACTGCATGCGGCAGTTAGTGTCGCGGAGCAAGTGATAAACCCCTTCTCAATATCACACCTTACCGATGTGGGTCGACTCGACAACACTAAGTATCTTTTTTATTTGATAAACACACATACACACACACACACACACACACATACATATAGGAGAAGGAGGATGAGATAAGGGAATACACTCACACGCCAATACTAAAACTGCATGCAGCAGTCGTGGAGCAAATGATAAACCCTTTTTCAATATCACACCTTACCGATATGGGATGACTCGACAACACTGAGTATCTTTTTTATTTAATAAACCTTGTTGACAAACTTGAATAACCAAAAATAAAAAGCCATTAAATTTTCCCAATAAAGAAAAGGGAAAATTTGAATGAGACCAAGTTATACCTTATTTTCCGTTAGTACTTCAAAAACATCCTTATAATACCATAGTCTACTACGTAGTTCAGGTTTTTGCTGTGATTCCTGTTGGACAATCTCTCTACCCATTTGTTGTAGCAAGTCATGCATCCATAATTTGTAAAATTGATCAACATTTATAAGGCACTTATCAATAAGTTTTTGAATACCAATAACTGGGTATAGATCGCAAGAATTTAGTATATCCACAACATAATCCTTGGAAAGACCCTTGAAGAAACATGCAAGATCGAGAAAAATATTTTGTTCCGTTTCATCCAATCCTTGATAACTTACTTGGAGTACATTTTGAATATCTTTGTCAAGAATCCTTTCATACTTATCTAATGCGCTTTTCCATTCCATTTCACTTCTTCCATACAAATTGGCACCAATTATTGATAGAGCTAATGGAATGCCCTTGGCATAACATATAACTTGATTAGTAAGTTCTGAATAATCTTCCTCAGGTTTATTTTTTTGAAAGGCGTGCATACTAAATAGTTCAAGAGCTTCATGATCACCTAATTCCTTAACCATGTAAGTTGAATGTTACATTCTTAAAGTATGTAACAAATGTTTATTTCTTGTTGTTATAATGATTCGACTTCCAGAAGCAAACCAATCACATTCTCCAATCAATCTTTCTATTTGGTCTGATTTATCCACATCATCAAGAATTAAAAGAATTCTTTTATTGCGAAGTATGTTCTCTATCGCAATGGTTCCTTTCGATTCACTGCACACCTTCAGTTGTCTATTCCCTAGGGTCTCACAAAGAATCATCTCTTGTAATTGGATAATACCATCAAATGTCCCTGACTTTTCTCTAACATTTTCCAAAAAGTAGCTTCTTTCGAAACAGTAAAAAATTTTGTTATAAACAGCTTTTGCAATGGTTGTTTTACCCACTCCACCAAGTCCATACATACCTTACATACGAACATCATTTGACCCAATATCTAATTGCAATATTATGGCCTCTGCACGAGAATTTATTCCAACGGGGTATTTAGCAACAAATAATGGCATCCGATTTAATTCAGAATTTGCGATCTCTTCAACAATTTCTTGGATAAATTCAAATTCAGTACAGCTGTCATTCACAAAGCATACAAGACATGTAAATAGTTAGACTATAAAATTGAAATATGAACCTGAACTAAATTCAAGATGTACAGTTTGAGCATTACAATTAAAGTTTTTTAATTTTTATTTTTAAAGAAAGCCAAATGTAATTTATAGGTCTAAGAACTATAATTTGATTAGGATTTTTTCTAATTATTGTTTTCTAGGAAATCAGTTTTAGGCTTTTGCAAAGAAATTGCATGGAAAATCCAGTTAGATGAGGGGCACAAACTTATTGAAACCAAGCTTAATACTTGAACAAAATTATTAAGAATTTATTCTAAAAAAATTTTCTAGGTTGCACCGACACGCCATTTTTGGCGTCGTGTCGGTGTCAGACACCGGACCGGTACGATTCGCCGGACTCTGGTGTCCGAGCAGTGTCTCTTTTCTTTTCGCTTCTCCGACACGGCGCCGACGCGGCTCCGACACGTCCGACACGCCAGCAGTGAAAAAAAAAAGGAAAATCACAGATTTTGACAGATGATCTTACCAATACCATTGATTTTGTGATATACCCTAAAACAACAAGTCTGAGAAGTCATTAGACCCACATCTCAAGTTCTCACTTCTCAACCCACCCTCCCTCTGACCTCTGCCTGCTGCCGCTGCCGCTGCCCTCTGCCCTCGCCGGAGCTAGATCGGGCAGATCGGCGAGCTCCATAGACGTCAACGCCGTGCACTGTCCCTTCCGATCTCTCTCTCTCGACGTGGACAACAGGTCAGGTCCGACCTCTTTGCTTTTTTAAGCTTCTCTTTTTTTTTTTTTTTTTTTTTTTTTTTTTTTTTATATTCAGATATTGGGCCATTTGCGTGAATGGGTTACTTTTTTTTTTGAGAAACCACCCCTGAAAAAGGGGGAAGCAAATTCCATTACTGCAACTCAGAGGCATACACAGGGACAATATCAGGGGGGATGTCTTCCATCCAAGCATGAAAAAGGGGAAAATTACAAGCTGATCTTGCTAGTCTATAGGCAACTTTGTTCCCTAGCCTACGAGTGTGACTAAAGGATAAACTCCTAAAAGCTGAAGCGAAGAAGTTGATATCCTTGATGATGTGCCCGAAGCTTGAAGACTCCCAACCTCCTTTGGATAGCGCATTAATGCACGTTTCTGAATCGCCTTCCAAAATAATCTGATCTAGACTAAGTTCTTACGCAAAACCAATGGCGCTGCACGCTGCCAACACTTCCACCATCTCTACAGATGTAGGCAGCGGAATAACTTGTGTAAAGGCAGCCATTACAAGACCTTTGTCGTTTCGGATGATGCAACCTATACCAGCTAGGCTTTTCTCCTTAAAAATAGCCCCATCGAAGTTCACCTTTAGCCAACCCGTAGGAGGGGGGAGCCATTTGGCGTTGGTGAGAACATTTTTGGCTGCTGGGAGCTCAGACGAAGCTCTCTGAAATTCCAGCAGGTTGTCCGAGGCTAAGGGCAGTAGTTTCCACAGAGGGGCTGAACTGTCACCAACTCTAAGTTGATTTCTGCGGGTCCAAATCTGTGACATAGTCATGGCAAACAAATCAACAAGGTCCTTATGAGAAAGACATAGCTGAAAGACATCCAAAAAAGAGCTGCAATCTTTGGAAAGCTTCTTTAACCAGCCAAAGGTGCCCTCCCAAACTGAGGTTAATTCAGTGCAGGACCAAAGGCCATGAAAGGAGGTTTCGCTCTCCCTATTACAGCCGGGACAGGTGTCATCGACAAGCACTTTACGCTTTAAAAGATTGGCCTTTGAGGGGAGAGAATCTGAACCCGCTCTCCAAAGCAAAGTCTTAACTCTGTTCGGAACATGAAGACTCCAAATGCCCTTCCAAATTTTCTTGATAGGGGTTAAATCAGATGGAGAAGGAGACTCACTCAACTCTTCATCCATAAGGAGTCTATAAGCCGAACAAACAGTGTATTTGCCTCCAGGAGAGTGAGGCCAGAACACCTTATCTTCACAATCACAAATGCTGAGGGGGATGGATTTAATAATAGCCGCCTCATGGGGAATGAAAATGTTGTCAATTGCTTCCTGGAGCCAGCACCGCTTCTCTTTATCAATTAGGACAGCCACCTGAGCATCCAAGCCAAGGAAGTCACTAGGGGACACCACTTTCTTGTTGAATGGATCGGGGAGCCATCTATGATGGTAGATCCGGATCAAGGCACCATTCCCCACCCTCCATTGCAGCCCTTTGCTGATCACGTCTCTACCTTTTAAGATGCTCTTCCAGGCAAAAGAGCCGTTACCCTCTTTAGCATAAAAAATGGAGCCATTAGGGAAGAATTTTTCCTTAAATAATCTATGAAACAAAGAGGTTTGGTTGTCCGCTAGTCGCCAGACCTGTTTTGCCAGCATGGCAACATTGAATTTCTGGAGCTCCTTAAAACCCAACCCTCCTAAACTTTTTGGCTGGCACAAAGTTTTCCATTTAGACCAGTGTATCTTTCTTTGATTCCCCCTTTGACCCCACCAGAAGTTCCTAATTAAAGCCTCAATATCAGAGCAGAGAGTGAGGGGGAGTTTGAAGCAGCTCATGGCAAAGGTTGGGATCGCCTGAATCACCGATTTGAGGACTACTTCCCTACCGGCTTGGGAAAGAAGTTGTTCTTTCCAACCTTGAAGTTTAGCTGCTACTTTTTCCTTGATATAAAGCAAGCTAGCTTTCTTCTTCTTCCCAACTAGCGAGGGGAGGCCGAGATAGCGTTCAAATTGCTTAATCTCCTGCACACCAAGCGAAGATTTGATCTGGTCCAGAATGTTAGAAGGGGTAGATTTGCTGAAGAAGAGGCCGGTCTTGTTCCGGTTCAGCTTTTGACCGGAAGCCCTTTCATAGCATTCCAAAAGGTCTTGGATTTTTTGGCATTCAACAGGCGAGGCTTTGCAGAAAATCAAACTATCGTTCGCGAAGAATAGAAGAGTCAATCGAGGGCCCTTTTTGCAGATGGACACACCCCGGATTTGCCTAGCTTCCACTGCCCTATGGAGCAGAAAATGGAGACCCTCAGAGCACAATAGAAATAAGTAAGGCGACAAAGGATCCCCTTGACGTAAGCCTCTAGAGGGATGGATCACTTGGGTAGGCTCACCATTAATAAGAACAGAATAAGTGACAGTCGAAATACATTCCATGATTAGATTAACCCACTTGACATCAAAACCCATTCTCTTCATGATATTTTCTAGGAAAATCCATTCCACCCGGTCGTAGGCTTTGCTCATATCTAACTTCAAAGCCATAAACCCCGACTTACCCTTTTGATGGTGTTTCATGTAATGCAAGGTTTCAAAAGCCATGAGGATGTTGTCAGTAATAACCCTGCCAGCTTGGAAGGCACTCTGGTTTTCAGATATCACATGAGGGAGGATAGCTTTCAATCTGTTAGCTAGTACCTTAGCAACAATTTTGTATACTACATTACACAGGCTGATCGGCCTAAAATCAGTAATGAATTCAGGGGATTTAACTTTAGGAATCAAGGTAATGTTGGTACAGTTAATTTCCTTAGGGATTTTACAGTTGTTAAGACAATCAAGCACAGCAGCACAGATATCATCACCAATTAACAACCAAAAAGATTGATAAAATAGAGGAGGCATACCGTCGGGGCCTGGGGCTGTGATGGGCTTCATCTCTTTAATCGCTGCTTCTACTTCTGCTCTGATAAAGGGCCTAAGGAGGCGAGTATTCATGTCTTCAGAGACAGAGGGGTGAACTGCCTCCAATATAACTGAAAAATCTGAAGGTTGGGAAGAAGTGAATAAGGAGCGGTAGTACTCAAAGGCTATCTCTTTGATCTCGCTGTTCTCCGTGCACCAAGAATTGACAGAGTTCTTAAGGCCAGAGATTCTATTCCTTCTGCATCTATGAGAGGCCTTACTATGGAAGAAACTTGTGTTCCGGTCCCCACATTTAAGGAAAAGAGCTCTAGACCTCTGCTGCCACATTTTACTTTCTTTGTCTAGAAGATCGTTAAGATCAGCTCTTAGGACTTTAACCACTTCGTAATCAAGATAACCCCTGGCAGCATTGAACTCAGCCTTGGAGAGTTGTTTGCCTTTTGAAACAAGTTGCTTCCTAATGCTGCCAAAAGATTGCTGGCTCCAATCCAAGAGCTTCTCACCACACACTTTGATCTTTAAGGCAATATGAACTATAGAGGCATTCAATGAAGTAGGCCCCCAAGCAAAGTTAACAGTTTTGCTACACCCTTCCTCACAAAGCCACATTTGTTCAAATTTAAAAGGGCGATCAGGATGGGGAGAAATACCTTCCAGCTTGATCAGTATGGCTTTGTGATCGGAGGAATGGGTGCGGAGGTGTTGGACCTTAGTGTCGGGGAAAAGAGAGAACCAAGCATTGTCCGCCACCGCCCTGTCCAACCTTTCAAGGACCAAACCGCCAACGCGTTTGCCTCGCCAGGTGAATTTATCCCCCACGAAACCGAGGTCCATAAGCCCACAAACGTCCAGAGCATCTCTGAAGTCCTTCATCATTCCTTCTTGTCTAGCACCCAGACCAAGCTTCTCATGGGACCATAGTATCTCATTGAAATCTCCGGCGCACATCCACGGCAAAGGGGATCACCGGTGGAGATCACGGAGAAGGGACCAGGTCTCGTGTTTCCTGGCCTTGTCGACAAACCCATAAACACCTGAGAAACGCCATTGAGTCTCTGATCTTTCCCCAACAGTAGCATCGATGTGGTTCGGCGAACAGGACATCACTTCAATCTTAAGTGATTTTTTCCAGAACAAAGCCAAACAACCAGTCTTACCAGCACTAGGACTGATCCAACAGTGGTCAAACTTCAGCTCATTGCATAAACGACGCAGCCTAGCTTCACCTACCCAAGTTTCGGCCAAAAACAGGGCAGAGGGGACTTTTGCTTGAGTGACTACCTCGAGCTCTCGGGATGTGCGTAGGTTCCCAAGCCCACGCACGTTCCAGACAAGCCAACTCATCTCTTATGGCGGGGCTGGATGTCAGCCACCGCCTCAAGTAAGGAGTTTTCATCTTGTGCAACGCCGATACGACCTATGCGTTTTGGAGGAATGGAGGAATCTAATTGATCAAGGGAGATGCGTTTACCCAAAGTAACAACCGGGTTTTGATTTTCCTTGAGTTGGGTTGGCCTTTGAATTCTTAACCATTTGCCTTCAGATTGGGTTTTGGTCATCGTGATGTCTGTGTCCAAATTCGTTTGATCATTTAGAGGAGTGGGCTCGTTGGGCTGGACCTGAGAACATACAACCGTTGGGCCAGATGATTGGGCTTGGTGTGACGGGTTAATCTGATCTTTCACAGGTAAGGCATTTTTTGGGTCCATTGGGGAAGCCTCCGTCCTGTCAAAGCAGTGGATGTCACTGTCAAGGTCTTGGATTACCTTTTCGAAGTCACCATGGTTCGAAAATTTCAGCGGGGGTACCTCCTCGGAACTAACAAAATATTTTTGGAGCGGAAAATCCGCTGCCTTGACAGCTTCAGATTTTTTCTTATCAGAAATCTCAGAGGATGTCCTTGGGGAATGTGGAGGAGTTTCGGGGGAGGGTTGTTGTTCTCTTGCCGGAGGGATGGGTTGTTGAGATTCGGTGGGGTGGGTTGTTGTGCTCTGTTTTTTCTTCGTAAAGAAACCTTGGACTGAAATAACATTTTTCCTCGAAGAAAAAAATGGAGGAGCACGTAACCATGACCCGAATTGTTGTTCATCAGGTTTTAGGCTTCCTTCGCTTTCAATCCACTTCTCACAGTCCCTATCATTATGGGTGAGACAACCGCACCAATAACAGAGGTTGGGGAGACGTTCATACTTGAAAGAGACCCAATGCGTCTTCCCATCCTCAAGCGATATGCGTCGGCCTCTACAGAGAGGTTTAGATATATCAACCCTGACTCTGACCCTTATGAAACTCCCTCCCTCATTATCTGAATCTACGCTGGGATGTAGGATTGTTCCAACTATCTCACAAATCTGCTCTGTAACTTCTTTGTTCCTGAACCTTAATGGAATATCATAGACTTGAACCCAAAATCAACCTTATTTAGCTCAGAGGCATTTATTGGGTTTTCCTTATCATAACGAGATAGGACCATAATGTGTTTGTCGAAGCTCCAAGGCTCCGACGAGAGAATCCGCTCAACATCTGAGTTGTTTTCAAAAGAAAAAAGGGTCGCATGGTTCCCGATGTTTCTGACTTTGAAACCCGATTTAGATCGCCACAGAGGAGAGAAAGTGTTGGCAATGGCTTCTAGGTTCAAAGGGCGTCTGGTTAGGAATCTAGCGATGATACCGACTTCATTGACTGCTTGCTCGCTTTTAAGGCTTAGTCCGAGGCCCTCATTTTCCGACAGAGATAAAGAACTCCAATGTTTTGTTAAGTCTTCCATATCTAGGGAAGGAGATCCAGTACGAAGCTCTCATGGTGTTTCCCAATCCCCAGGAAAAAACCCAACTAGCCTTGCACTAACACTGTTAATGCAAGGGACAGACTCTCCTTCCAAAGGAAGGGACTACAGTGCCACGGCTTGGCAGAGGTTTACAGAGAAAACCTTACCAAGACGAGCAACCCATTCTATATATCCTTATCTTTGTTACTTAAGTGCGGGTGATAAAATACGTGAAAACATTTGTTAATGTGTTTAAAATGCCCTAAAAGTGTATTGAAATGACCTACTAAACAGGCCAATCTCACTTATTATAACGCATGTTGTTTTGTTTTTATTTTTTATCTCACTCTTACTGTCCCCCTAAAAAAAATCTCACTCTCACTATCATAGGGTGAGAGTGGGATATATTATAATGTTTTTTTTTTTTTAAGTGGGATATCATATAATGTTGTTACTATCATCATGTGACATATATAATGTTGTTAGTGCCATATTAAGTTATATCTTATAACTTATATTTTTTTGTTTCTTTACTCAGCCTTTTGTTTTGCCTTATAAATGTTTATTATGAATTTAGTGATTTTTGTTTTTGTGTGTCCTACTATAGTTTTATTTATTTATTAAAGTTAAATAATTAATTTTTTTATAAGGAATAATTAATTAATTTAAATTCTAGACATAAATGTATTTTATGTCTAAAAAATATGCCTAAATATAAATTTTAATTAATTATTTAATTGTCATGTCCATGCTGTGTTGTGTCTTTGTTTTTCAAAAACTGTCATATCATCATTTCCGTGTCTGTGTCGGTGCATCAAAAATTTTAAGCCACATGTTAGAAAAACTCCTAATTATTTGGTAAGATAATCTAATATTTTGTTATTTTATCTTTACTATTGAACCATAGCTAACTGCCTTAGTAGAAGATATGAGCCCAAAAAATTCCATAATTTGGAAAAACATAAATAAATAAATAAAAGAAAGAGAGGACAGTCATCACATAGTAGCAGTTGTTTAACAATAAAATCTACAGGTCATCACAAAACTATTAAAACTACTTTTCTGTTTATGAGAAAAACAATTAGAACCTTTTTTTATGAGAAAAATCATTAGAACTTGTAAGGCATAAAAGTAGTCATTAAATATAGGAACATACTCATGCTTGTAATGCCAACCAGATATATTGGCAGCTTCATGTAAAGCTTCCCTCCATCTTTGCACCTTCTTTTTATCCTTTAATTTTTCTTCATATTTAGATAATGCTTCTCCAAACTTTCCTTTTTGGTTACGAACTTCTGATGGATCTACGTTGTAAAAAACTGGTCGCACTAATTGGTTATTCTTCTTACACTCAACAATCTTGGTAAGTTCATCCAAGCACCATGCGGAATACGCATAGTTTTCAGAAAATACAATTATTGAAATCCTTGAACTTTCAATTATTTTGACAAGTCCTGCAGAAATTTCTTCTCCCCTTTGAAGGTTATCATCGATAAAGATTTTGATACCCCGTTGACACAAAGCATTATACAAATGGCTTATAAAACCAAGACGGGTATCTTCACCTCTGAAACTTAAGAAGACATCAAAGTTCTTGAGTTGGTAGGTGAAAGAGGAAGATGAAGATGAAGATGAGCCTCCTTTGCTAGTAACAAGAGCCATCGGGGGGATTTTTGAGCAAATTGGTGTAAAGATCTGAAATGAAGAGGAAAAAAAAAAAAAAACTATGAAAGGGTTGTCAATATAACACAGGAAATTAAGTGAATGACAAATTATGAAGAGGATGAATTAAAGCTGGAGGAGCCTTTATAGGTAGCTTGCTTTGGGTGTGACTAGTAAGTAGGAACTCTTTGAACTTTTCAAGTATGCCATACTGATGCTTTTTTCATTGCAATTGGTTTCCGTGTGAAACCTAAAATAAGTCTTTGAAAATTCTAAGCACTACAGCGGTCATTGTGGACTAGTCAAACATTTCCCACTTTCCATTTTCTGGGGAAAAAGGGGGGTTAATATTCTACGTTAGCATGGGGCCGCTCAGCAGTCAGCACTTGCACTGGTTTTGGCATAATAAGAAAAGGAAAAATAAGTAATCTTCTACTATGGTTCGAACTTGGGCTTATTGGTGTAAACGCGTCTACTGGCCACTATTCTACCAGGTACTTTCCGTGAAAGTAGGGTAACGTTTAAAATATTTTAGTTCAAGTCTCCACACCCGAGGTCCACGTGTTTTTGCTTTTTTGGAAAATAAGTTATTTTCGCCTCCATTACTAATGAAAAATGAAAATTATTTCACTATTTAGCTTATTTTTGCTACTATTTATGGACTTCGCTGTACTTTTTGATACTATTCATAGGCTCTATTGTACTATTTCAGTTAATTTTTACATTTATCTACAATACTTTTAGCAATAATTTTTCAGTTTCAGCAAAATAAACAGTACCCAAACAGAGAGAAGTAAGATTTTTTTATAAAGTAAAGTTTCTCATTTTCCTACATATTTCTCCTCTTTTTCCATGAAACTGATGGTGGAAAGAAAGAGAGAAGGGAATGGAATATTACTTTCCTTTATTTGGTTAAGAAAAGAGAAATAAAAAAGTGAAAAAAGTAAAATTCACCTAGGCCATATTTTACCATTCGTCCAATATGGTGGATAAGAAAGTTTGTCATCATTTTTGTTAGGACATATGTGTTTCACATGTTAAGAACATATGTCATGATGTTATGTAATTGGTTTATCCTTTGACAAAACGCATTTTACTTGTATTTGAGTAGATTTAGGATGTGTTTAAATATTTCAAGAAACCATGTTTCAAGATCAAATATTAAAGCCTTCAAGTCTGTCCAAGAAAACAAGTTGATAATGCAAATTCATTAAAACTCGACAGCTAACTCAACAGCTGCATCTATCGAGCTTAAGAAAGCTATTCAAAGTTCGGTGTGCTCAACATTTGCTCGACAGCTGCTCGACACCTCCTATCTGTCGAGGTTTAAGATTTTCAGAATTCAAATTTGATTTTCTTGGGATCCGTGAATGTATCTTTGGATTTTCTTTTCTCCTAACTCTAGACATATAAAAGGATTATTTTAAGGGCCGTCAAACAGTTCATAAGTTGCACAATCTTTGAGCAAACTCTGTTCAAGCAAATTGTGACCGGAGACGAAATTTTTGCCCTAGTTCATCTCTTTCTCTTGAAGAAGTTGCTGTGTATGTGTACCGTAGGGTTTTGTGACCAAGCATCTTCTTGATCTTCATCGTGTGGATGAATTGAAGAACTTTGCAACCAACAACCTTCTTAGTTGGTGATTGAAGTCGCGTACTGGGATCCGCGCAATTGGTTAGTCACGTACTTGGGAGTCGTGCATCAGAAAAGGGAACTGTCACTATAGAACAAGTCCAATTGGGTATTGGGGTAAGGGTTCAACTGTAGGTTAGTAAGGTACGGGGGATTCCATTACTTGTAACCACTTGTTGTGATAATAGTGGAGTTTCGGGAGTGGTGACCTAAAAATCACCCGGTAGGATTTTTGCCGTTAGGTTTTCCCCATTCATAAACAAATCATCGTGTTATTTATTTTCCGCTACATTATTAGTTTATTGGTGATTTGTTTGTGCTACCACGCATTTGCATGATAAATTGATTAATTAATAACTTGGCTAATTAATTAATTAATTACTATCACAAGAGGTCATTCAATTTGTGGCCTATCAATTTTATCCAACTTTTACCTTTATCTATAGTACTTTCAGTAATAATTTTTCAGTTTCAACAAAATAAACAGTATCCAAACAGAGAGAAATAAGATTTTTTTATAAAGTAAAGTTTCTCATTTTCCTACATATTTCTCCTCTTTTTCCATGAAATTGATGGTGGAAAGAAAGAGAGAAGGGAATGGAATATTACTTTCCTTTATTTGGTTAGGAAAAGAGAAATGAAAAAGTGAAGAAAGTAAAATTCACCTAGGCCATATTTTACCATTCACCCAATATTGTAGATAAGAAAGTTTGTCATCATTTTATCTAACTTTTACCTTTATCTACAATACTTTCAGCAATAATTTTTCAGTTTCATCAAAATAAACAGTATCCAAATAGAGAGAAGTAAGATTTTTTTTATAAAGTAAAGTTTCTCATTTTCCTACATATTTCTCCTCTATTTCCGTGAAACTGATGGTGGAAAGAAAGAGAGAAGGGAATGGAATATTACTTTCCTTTATTTAGTTAGGAAAAGAGAAATGAAAATTGAAAAAGTGAAGAAAGTAAAATTCACCTAGGCCATATTTTACCATTTGCCCAATATTGTGGATAAGAAAGTTTGTCATCATTTTATAATATTTGTGAAGTTTTGGGGGAGTGAGGAGAGAGAAATTAATCAATAATGAGGGTGTCAAATTGACAAATAACCTGATAATGAGATTGCCGAACTAAGAGTACAAATAGGAGGGAATTATAAGAACACATGATTCAGCAATGAAATAACCAGATTATATGTCAAATTTTCTCTCGTATCCAAACCCTGCTGTCCTTTTTTCTTTTTTTCTTTTTTTCTTTTTTGGTTAGAATCTAGAAATTTTTTTAAACTAAAGAGCTAACCAAGTTTTATAACGAGTCCTATTAACATTACATACAGACCATTCAAATCCGAATTAAATGACCCTAACATAT
Organism: Quercus lobata; assembly: GCF_001633185.2. Taxonomy (NCBI): domain Eukaryota; kingdom Viridiplantae; phylum Streptophyta; class Magnoliopsida; order Fagales; family Fagaceae; genus Quercus; species Quercus lobata. Next base: position 16,530,644 of record NC_044912.1, on the reverse strand, counting down.
CACTAGTTTGGTAGTGCCCATCCTTCCTAATCCATCAAGATATTTGTTGACTTCATGAAATAGTAGTTGATCCAAACCTGGAGAAGCAGGAAACAAACAGCTTGCAATCATCTACACGAAAGAGACAAAATGGTTATAGTAATTGGAGTTAGCAAGCAAATCAACATGTTTATCTGAATGCAACGTCCATTGAAAACTCCACGTTACCAACTATTGCATGCAGTTTTGGTAATGGCGTGTGAGTTTAAAGAAAAAAGAAAAAAAAAAAAAAAAAAAAAGTCCATTGAAAACCCATCTAACATATAGCCTATCTCTACTTGAACGTTTTTTACTAGAGTTAAGCAGCTGCATGAGCCTTCCAAAATATGTGTACATACATTTTGTAATAATTTAATAAGTTAATGGGGGCAGTGGACTTATGGGGAAGACAGAGTGTTCCTAACAGGTAACAAAAGTTTAATTAGTAGCTTTATCTCCTAAAATTTGTGTGGGAGAAAATATTTGTGACTCTTGTTAAGTCCTTGATATGCCAGATACCTTTAATCATGAAAACGAGTGACACCATTAGAAGTCTTTAATCTTGTTAACGTCTCACCAAGTCTTTGGCCATTGTTCAAAACTTCCAAAGCCTTTTCGTCATTGTTTGAAACTTTCAAAGACTTGGAAAGTTATAATCTTAAAATTTTGGACTATATAATACTTGATTGATGTAGATTGCATAATTGCAGACTAAGTGTATGGCAATTATCTAACGTGTAGCAATCATGATATAGGGTTAATTTTACATCATCCAATACTTTCTATGCAAATAAAATAAAAATAAAAATGGACTACAATTACATATCTAGTTATCTACTCATCCACATCCTATGTAATGATCAGGAATTTTTTATTTATTTATATAAAACATATTTATTTAAGTTTAAAATCCTAATTACATCCTCCAACTTTAACTTATTTTCAAAATTTTCATTTAAGTTTCATTTTTTTTTTCAATCTTTAATTTAAATATGTTACCAATTAGGTCATTCCATCAATATTGTCCAATCTTGCTTAGTTTAATATTGTCCAATATGGATTGGATGGAAGAAATTCAATGAAAACAACTGAAAGTTAAAGGAATGAAATGAAAAATAGTGAAACTTAAAGAACCGAATTAAAAACAAGTCAAAGTTAGAGGTGTAATTTGTAATTTAGACTTTTTCTAATAAGTATTAATAAATCAAAAGTCAATTAGAGACTTTTTAGAGTAGAATATACATATTAATTAAAATTTGTTCAAGGAAATTTAATCAAACATAAATTAAAATTTATTTACTGTTAGATTGCTTTATTTGAAAAGATAGTGTATTCTAATTAGGGGGATTATCAATACTTATTAAAAACAAGCCAACAAGCTATATTATCAATTATTGCCTAACGGCTATTTTTCTCATAATTGCCCAACAGCTATTTTACTCATAAATTTCCAACGGCTAGAAATAAATAAGAATAAAAGTGTTTGAAACACACACCCACACCAAAAATCCCCACATGTTACAAACACAAAATAGGAAAGGCACGCAACTAAAGAAAGCATGCATCAATATGGTACCAGAAGGTTTTAACCATACATAGGATAAATAAGTAGAAACTAAAAGATAATGGTGGAGTTAAAACTCTTTTAACCAAGCTATTAGTAAACCAAACTTACCACCCACATAACTTTTTTTATCAAGGTTGTTCTTAAGCGGGTTGGTGTCTTATCCAGGCCATGCGCCACTGGGTTTCGTGAGAGCTCTAGAGACTTACCCAAAAAGTCTCATAGGAAGCGGCACAACTTCCACTCACACATAGGTAGCATCCATCAGGAGTGCGTGTAGAACACCCCATCTCAACAAATAGGGAGTATGGATCCATTAAGAGCCTAAATCTCAACCTCTAACAATTTGCAACTTAATCAGTGGCATCCATCAGAAGTGCGTGCAGATACAACCCATCCCAACAGGTAGGGATATAGATCCATTAAGAGCCTAAAGCTCAACCTCACCAAATTCTGCAACTTAGCACTGTCTCACACCATAGGGATGGACTCATCACTAATCTCCTTATCGAGATAGCGGAAAACACATAACAAATGACAGTACCTGTGGACCACTATTGACCTCTACCCATTTAACCTCTTGCATGGAATCACCCATCATAGAGGTTAGGCATTAGCCACAATGTCACAACTTGGGTATCAGTCCAATCCCCCTAGATGTCTCACTCACCAACCTTCTTGCTAGTGGTTTGGTTAAAGGATCGACCAAGTTCCTTTCAGACCTCACAAAGTCCAATGACATAACATCATTATCAATAAGCTGCCTCAGCCTCAATTGGATATGTTGACTTTTCCCATTTCACAAAGTGTATGGTAATTATCAAACGTGTAGCAATCATGATATTCAGGTCAATTTTACGTCATCCATTACTTTTTCCTCAAATAAAATAAAAATAGACTATAATTACATATCTAGTTATCTACTCATCCACATCCTATGTAATGATCATGATTTTTTTTTTATATATAAAACATATTTATTTAAGTTTAAACTCCAAATTACATCCTCCAACTTTAACTATTTTCAAATTAGTCATTTAAGTTTCATACTTTTTTTTTTTCAATCTTTAACTTAAATATGTTACCAATTAAGTCATTCCATCAATACTGTCCATTCTTGCTTAGTTTAATATTATCCAATATGGATTGGATGGAAGGAATACAATGAAAACAAATGAAAGTTAAAGGAATGAAATGAAAAATAGTGAAACTTAAAGTACCGAATTAAAAACAAGTCAAAGTTAGAGGTGTAATTTGTAATTTAGCCTTCATTTAATTAGTATTAATTAAGGAAAAGTCAAGTAGAGACCTTTTAGAGTAGAAAATACCTATTAATTAAAATTTGTTTAAGGAAATTTAATCAAACCTAAAATAAAATTATTTAATGTTAGGTTGCCTTATTTGAAAAGATAGTATATTCTAATTAGGTATAACTATCAATGGAGACATCAAGGATTCCAATCTTCCATTCTCCATTATAACTATCGACATAAAATAAAAATAAAAAAACAAAAAACTTCAAAATGTGTGTTACTATTAGAAGACTTTAATGCTAATAATGTTGCAATGGGTCTTTGGTTAGTGTTCTTGAAATAAATTTAGACTTGTAAAGTAATGGCCACATGGTCCCACTATCGACGAGTGTGACTTTTGAACTATATAATTGTATAATCATATATAACTACTCTTTTCAAGTCATTAATTCTTTAAATTCATTAAACTTGAAAACCTATGTTACTGGGGAATATACTTTAAAACTTGTGCCAAGATTTTCGAAGCTCAATTAGTTGACACCTCCTAGTAGGGGTGGGAATTTGTGTTTGCAGGTCGAGTTTGTTTCATGTCGAGTCATGAATATTCAGCTATATGAGTTGACCTGAACCCGTCCTATTTAATAAATATGTCAGGAATCTTCAACCCGAACACAATATGTTTATTAAAAAGGTTGACCTAACATGACACGTTTAACTCGTTTAATTAATAAGTCATATAAAGTCAATATAAATGACTTGTTTAATAATCTATTTGATTAATAGGTCATACCTAACCTATATAATTTTTATCAATTCCCATATATCTAAAATTAAAATACAATTACAACTATAAATATAGTAATAAACATATAAAAACAACCATAAATTAAGCATAATATCAAAATAACTAATAATTTTATAAGTTAAACGAGTCAAACAAATCAGACGAGTTTGCATGTTGAACATGAACACGACCCATTTATTAAACAGGTTAGCCATGTCAACCCGAATATGACCCAAACCTGTTTAGCCTCAACCCATGACCTGTTACCTCTTTTTGTGTGTGTGTGTGTGTGCGCGCGCGCGCCTTGGACGTTCCCTTTCTTTCTTTTTTCTTTTCTTTTCTTTTTCTTTTTTTGATTTCCTAGGCTGTGTGGGCATGTTGCCTCTTTTTTTTTTCTTTTCTTTCTTGGACGTTCCTTTTTTTGTCTTTTTTATATTTTCCAGGTTGTGGGTGTGATAGTTTTTTTTTTTTTTCTTCCTTTTTTTTGCTTAACTGGACATGAATTTTTTTGGGGACATGATTTTTATTTTTAATAAATTGGGTGATTGCTTTTTTTTTTTTTGGTTGTTTGTCACTTTTTTGTTTTAATTGGCCATCATTTTTTAACAAGGGTGTATGAGTAAATTTATACAAAGTCACTTTTTTCATCCCTCCACTTTTCCACTCCCAACCAAACAAAAAAAAAAAAAAGAGAAATTAAAATATTTTCTATCCTCCCACTTTTTCATCCTCCCACCATTTTCTATCTTCAAACTTTTCCATCCCTCCAACCAAACGGACCCTAAATTTTTATTGATCAGATGAAGAGTTAGTGGCTCATTATTGTGTATGGTTATTTTGTACTTAATAAAATATAAAATACTCATTAGTTGTTCATTTTTGGTAAATGTATTTTAGTCATAAAAATATTTAGCTGCCAGTCCAATGGTTTGTTGGATATGGATATGCCTAATAAATTAATTTACTCCATTGTTCAGTTTGGCGAATCAAGTGATATTTTTAAGAGGAAATAGTAACACTAAACGTACAACTTTCATATGGGTCTTAAATTGTAAATTCCACTTTAGAAAAAGAAAATAACTTTTTAAACTTTAAGGAAGAAAAACAAACTCTGTGCAAAATTGAAGGATGAAAAAAATATTTAGCTTTCAATATTTCTTGCAAAACTTTAAGATAAATTATACTAGAATGAAATTGCAAAACTAATCCGTTTGGTTGGGGTGGAGGATGGAAAATAAAGGAAAGAAAACTGGAATGAAAGAGCACTACTCTTTCTATATACCCCAAATTCATTCAACCATGAAAGCTCATGCTAGTTAATAGACAAAGATCCCAAAGACTTGGTGAAATGCACGCAGGTTGAATGAAAGATATCTGTCATCAATTTGTATGCTGGAAAACAAAATAATACTATTCTTCCTATAAGGCAAGAAAAGTTTAATTAGTAACTTTATCTCTTAAAATTTTGTGTGGGAGAAAATAATCGAGACTCTTTTTAAGTCATTGAAATGCCAGATACCTTTAATCATGAAAACAAGTGGCACCATTAGAAGTCTTTAATCTTGTTAACATCTCATTGAGTCTTTGGTTGTTGTTCAAAACTTCCAAAGTCTTTTGGTTATTGTTTGAAACTTTCAAAAACTTGGAGGGTTATAATCTTAAAATGTTGGACCATATAATAATTGTTTGATGCAGATTGCATAATTGCAGACTATGGCAATTATCAAATGTGTAGCAATCATGATATCTAGGTTTGTTTTATGTCATTCATTACTTTTTCCGCAAATAAAATAAAAATAAAAATGGGCTATAATTACATATCTAGTTATCTACTCATCAATATCCCATGTAATGATCAAGAAATTTTATTTGAGTTTAAACTCCAAATTACATCCTCCAACTTGAACTTATTTTCAATTTAGTCATTTAAGTTTCATTCGTTTTTTCAATCTTAAACTTAAATATGTTTTTAGTTTAGTGATTCCATCAATGTTGTCCAATTTTGCTATTAGCTTAATATTGTCCAATGTGGATTGGATGGAAGGAATACAATGAAAACAAATGAAAGTTAAGGGACTGAAATGAAAAAGAGTGAAACCTAAAAAATTGAATTAAAAACAAGTCAAAGTTAGTGGTGTAATTTGTAATTTAACATTCGTTTAATAAGTATTAATAAATAAATAGTCAATTACAGAACTTTTAGAGTAGAATATACTTATTAATTAAAATTTGTTCATGGAAATTTAATCAAACCTAAATAAAAAATTATTTATTGTTAGGTTGCTTTATTTGAAAGGATACTATATTCTAATTAGATATAACTATCAATGGAGACATCAAGGATTCCAAAATACTTTGTTATAACTATCAAATTATCCAAAATACTTCAAAACATGTGGTTTTGTTAAAAGACTTTAATCCTAATTACATTAAATGAGTCTTTGGTTAGTGTTTAGAAATTCAATTTAGACTTGGAAAGTAATGGCATCATGGTCCAGCTATTAACTTGCATGACTTTTGGACTATATAATTGTTTGCCAAAGTTCAGGGGTGTTTTGGCCAGTGATTAAAAGTTCAGGGGGTGTATGGGCATTTTTCCCTACTTTTTCTTTTGAACCCATTAAGTGGCAACTCAAATGAATTTTTAATCAGATTACATATTTAATAATCATGTGATTTGTTTAAATGATTTAATGAGTATATGATTTAATACCCGTAGATGATTTTTAAAACAGTCATGTAATGAGATAAAAGAAATTCCTACAACCAAAGAAACTTTATCTTACTCCTCCAAAAAAAAAGGGAAATCTTGAATCTTATCATTTTCTCCCATTTGTTTCCCTAATTTTTTTTTTTTTAGTTATAACTAGTTAAAGTCTCATATATGTTGTTCGGTTTTGTTCATGAAGTTATAAAATATATAATTTATTTGAGAAACAAAACACAAAGCTCTACGCGTAGCATGCGCAGCTACTATTTGTTATTTTTCTTACTATTATTATTATTAATTTTTTGAGAAGAATCTTACGTACTAATATTTTGAATATATATAACCATTTTTGAATCTAGAATTAGGATGTTTTCCCTCACTATTATTATAGTAAAGCATAACAGTATGATTATATATAAAATTAGTCTATATGGTAAAAAAGTATACCATATTATCATAGTACAGGTAAAGAAATTAAAATATTGCCTCCACAATGTAAGATGACATAATTAACTCTTTGTAATCCATCATGTTTAGCGTTAGAAGGCCTAAAAATTAGTTCAAAAGGCACAACCCATGAATTCTTGAAATATATATTATGCATAAAGAACAAATAGATAATACAAATAATAGGGTATAATCGTGATGAAGCTCCTACTTTAAAGCAATATAAACTCCTATAAACTTATGGTGTGCAACGAATACTTTCTTAGGTGATTCCAATACAAAGATAATACTTCCTCAATTCTATTGAAAACCCATGTAAAACTTCTTCCTCTGTATTTTTCATAAAAACAGATGATGAGTGTCTTTAATCTCATTCAAGGATTTTTTTTGTGCTCTCCAAATTACACTATGTAACCTAAAAAAAAAAAGTGTATTGGAAATACAAAAACAGAAAGGGCAATTTAAGGGGAAAAAAAAAAATATATGTATATATATATATATTTTTTTTTTTTATTCTTCATTTTTTTGCATAGTCCCTACTATGTGTAATGGGTTTTACATGTTATGATTAGGGTTTTTTTTTTGGCTAAATGTGAGTAGTTTTATGTTTCTCCTTTGTAGTTAAGTTTTTTTATTTTTTTTTTAGAAACTCAATAAATTTTTATTCAGTGTGTATTTTTGAAAATTTCAAGATTGAATTATATTTTTTTCTACCTTTCGTGTCTATAAAATTTTATGATGATCATATAAAAATGTCTCATCTATAACATGTTCAACTTTTTAAAATTATGCATAAAAGATGAGTTTATAAAAAAAAAAGTAAATAAATAAATAAATAAATAACATATGATTAACACAAAATTTGATACACAAGAATGAAAACGTATAATTAATCTATAGGTTGAGTTTTTAAAATATTAATTAAATGAAAAAAATTTTGAGTTTTGTAACTTGATCCTTGTACATACACAATAGATTGAGTTGACAAACAAACGATTGATCCAAAACATCACTTTTTTCACAATCAAATAGGCATTCCCATTGACACTAATCACAGCATGCATGCACCTCAGCAAGTCGAGAAAAAAAAAAGTGAAATGTTATGTAAAAGTGTAAAAGACAAACAAAACAAATTCTCACGTTTTCCTAAATAGCAATGAGTGAAGTTTCTTCTATTGTATGTACGTTTCTGTGCAATGCACAAATTATATACATACATGCATACACCATTTTCTTTTTGTTCTTTCCCTGCATTTTGTTGATAAACCAAACACAGAGAGAGAGAGAGAGAGAGAGACCTTTGGTTAAGCCGGAGATTGTGGAATGAACAAGGCTGAAGGTTTCAGACTCAGGGTCGAGATCACCAGAGCGAAGCTTATCAGGCAACCTTAACACGAACTCTTTCTTCAATGACTTCACCGAGTACGACCTCCGACTCAGCCTCCCACCTCCTCTACCGTTTTGACTCGCCCCCAGAATCGGCGTTTTCAGATCCGTATCCTCCATCTTTCTCTCTCTGTCTCTGTCTCTGTGTCTCTCTATCTCTCTCTATCTATGTCAGTGTCTCTGTGTCTCTCTGTTCTAATTTTTGCTGTTTCTGTGTCTCTTTGTTCATGTATCTTCTAAGTTCTATCTCTCACTCCCATGTCTTACCATATATACACAAAACAAATATAATAAGTATCTAAGCTGGACAACAGTTCTAGAAAGTGAGTAAAGAGGCCTAAACTATAAACAGATTTTGTACGACTATATATATATATATATATATATATATATGGGGTTATGTTAACGGGCACCATAAGGTGCCCGTTAACAATACAATTTTTGACAGCTTTTCAGATTTTTGGGCAGCTTTTGGCAATTCTTTTTTCTTTTGGCAATTGATGAGATCCTTAAGAATCTGACAAGAATTAGCTGATTTCAAGGACAGCCAACCTCCAAGAATGGTGGAAAGTAGAGAAGGAACGAGAAAGAGAGAAAGCAGAGAAACAGAGCAATAAAGGAATAAGGGAAAACAGACTGTGTGTTATTTCTTATGCCTCATCAATACAATCCCACCTCTTATGTACAGAATTCCAATGTAACTAATCAACTCCCTAATCCATGATTACATCACATTAATCAATGCCTAAACAGTAAGTGAGTAACTAACTAACTAACTAACTACCCATAACTCCCTGCTCTAATTGCCTAACTAACTGACTATTCCTGAAGTAGCCCACGCACCACACAGCAGCAACACACGCACCCCAGTGCACACCTCAATGCACACAGCTGTACATCACACAACACACCAGCTGCCTTAACAGGTGCCTCAGTATTTTAGCCTTGTATCAATACTTCCCTCCTCAAAGCACCTTGCCCACAAGGTGAGGAAACTTCTGTTGGAGCTCACTTAAATCTTCCCAGGTAGCATCATCAGAAGTACACCTCTTGAACTTCCAACCACTGGTCAAAACACCCTCTGAACTTTTATTTTGGCCAATTTACTCCATAAATTATACACATTTGCCAAATCAATACATCTGTTAGTTTGGTGTCAAAAAACTAACAGAATATGTGAGATGCACTTGTTCCTTAAAAACTAACTAAACCACATATAGACCTAACCCAAAAATTAAACTAAACCAAGTATTTCTACTGGATAAATTCACATATGGAAATTTAAAAAATAATAATAATAATAAAAAGGTTCTTTATGGATCTAAATAGCAATTTGCTTTCAAGTGGACCCTATAATCCCTTAACCCAAATCCGCCCATATATCGATCCTAGCTATACCATCAATGGCACTAAAATTACTCCAAGTCCAGGAGAATAAGTTAAGCTTTTTACAACCATTAGTATTTGTTTATTGCAATCATCCTCGTACTACTGCATCACTGGCAAGTGTTGCTTCCAAAACACAGCTTAATAATTAAAGCCTCGAACACAGTTTCTTGACGTTATTATAGTAGTGAAATGATAGCTTTAACAACTGTTCTTAAAAGCGGCCAGGATATGAGGATCAGTACGTACTACGTACCACACAGTCTGAGCAGAGAGAAACGATAACTACGTAAGAAAGTGGGAAAAAATACCAGGTGGGGGGCTGGTGAACAGCACGGCAGAACCACCAAGGCACCGCCGGTACTAGGCCGGCGAGATAATGGAGAGACGCTCTGCGGTGGCTCTGGTTCTACCACCTCTCTCTCTCTCTCTCTTCTCTGCCGGTCAGACCTCTAGTCTCTCCCCTCTCTCTTCTTTCTACCGTGTGTGGTTTTCTTTCTATCTTTGTGTTTTAGTTAGTTTTTAAGGAACACAGTCATCTCATCTATTCTCTTAGTTTTTTTAACACCAAACTAACAGATTTTTTTTTTTTTTTAAGGAAAACAAACAGATGTATTGATTTGGCAAATGTGTATAGTTTATGGAATAAATTGACCAAAATAAAAGTTCAGGCGTGTTTTGGCCGGTGGTTAAAAGTTCAAGGGATGTATGAGTATTTTTCCCTACTTTTTCTTTTGAACCCATTAAGTGGCAACTCAAATGAATTTTTAATCAGATTACATATTTAATAATCATGTGATTTGTTTAAATGATTTAATGAGTATATGATTTAATACACGTAGATGATTTTAAAAACTCTCATCTAATGAGATAAAGGAGATTCCTACAACCAAAGAAGTTTTATTTTACTCCTCCAAAAAAAAAAAAAAAAAAAAAAAAAAACAAAGGAAATCTTGAATCTTATCATTTTCTCCCATTTGTTTCCCTAAATTTTTTTTTTTCTTTGTTATAACTAGTTAAATTCTCATATATATGTTGTACCGTTTTGTTCATGAAGTTATAAAATATATAATTTATTTGAGAAACAAAACACAAAGCTCTACACGTAGCATATGCTATAGCCGCGTTTAAAAAAAGTATGGCCATAAACCCCTCAAGCCTATAGTCACGGGGTTTAGGCCACTTTTGTAAACGCAGCCTAAAAAAACGCGACTATAGGCCAAATCATCCTATAGCCATGTTTTTCTAAGCTATAGCCACATTTTAAAAACGTGGCCATAAAACGTTTTTTTTGTAGTGCATGTGCAGCTACTATTTGTTATTTTCCTTACTATTATTATTATTAATTTTTTAGAAGAATCTTACATACTATTATTTTGAATATATATAACCATTTTTGAATCTAGAATTAGGCTAGGGGTAATTATTTCTTACTATTATTTTGAATTGGATGTTTTCCCTCGCTATTATTAAAGTAAAGCATAACAATATGATTAAATATAAAATTAGTCTACATAGTAAAAAAAGTATACCATATTATCGTTATACAGGTAAAGAAATTTAAATATTGCCTCCACAATGTTAGATGACATAATTAACTCTTTGTAAATAATCCATCATGTTTAGCGTTAGAAGGCCTAAAAATTAATTCAAAAGGCACAATCCATGAATTCTTGAAACATATATTATACATAAAGTGCAAATAGATAATACAAATAATAGGGTATAATCGTGATGAAGCTCCAATTTTAAAGCAATATAAAGTATAAACTCCTATAACCTTATGGTGTGCAAGGAATACTTTCTTAGGTGATTCCAATACACAGATAATACTTCCTCCAATTCTATTGAAAACCCATGTAAAACTTCTTCCTCAGCATCTATATCTATATATATAATAGCAGAAGCTGAGAGAAAGTGGAATCCTAGAATTAAGGATGTGCTGACAAGTAGGAAAAGTGACCCTCTAAAATTCAGACACGTTTAAATTAAAAAGCGAGACATTATATTGTTTGGCAATCCTACACACCGTTTAAAAAGCCTCTTATTATAAATATCAAAAAATTAACCAGTTAAAATTGTGCACCAAGATAGAAATAGAGAGGAGCAATGAGGGCATGGAGAGTAACAGAGGAAGAGAGAGGCGATGAAATCAAAAAGCTTCAAAAAACGATTTTGCAGACCCAAAACATGAGGTAATGTGCAAAATAGTTGTGCAAAAGAATTGTATATAGTTAGTTAGACAACGTTTGAAACAATAAAGGAAACTAGCATCTCGAGTTTTAGAAACTCGAGATCCATATTAGAAATCGAGTCCAAAAAATGTCCACATAGTTCTCGAGTCTTTAAGACTCGAGTTTTATGCAAAAAAATTTCACCTATAGTGGCGTTTTTAAGCCTTACAGTGACGTTTTAAAGCCCTATAGCGGCGTTTTCCTAAAAAAATTTTAAGTACAGGTTTAGGGAGTCCTATAGTGGCGTTTTTAAGCCCTATAGTGACGTTTTATAGCCCTATAGTGGCGTTTTTATTCAATTTATGGAAATCGAGTCTTTAAAACTCGATTTTTAACTCGATTTTTCCACTTAAAACTAATCCATTTACAAATCGAGACTTAAAAACTCGAGTTTTATCTTGAAACTCAAGTTTTAGGCCTTGTTTGGTTTTAAAAAAATGGTCACTCATCACTCATCACTCAGTTTTCATCACTTACCACTAATCACTCCTCACTCATCATTATCACTCAAAAATATCCCAATTTCTGATGACTCTATTTGTGGCTTGTTTGGGTGAAATATCTGAGTAAGTTTTGAAACTCCATCACTCATCTTTATGTCAACTAACTGGGTCCCACAAATATTAATTAAAAATCTCTCTACAGAACGGTCATAACTCTTACCCACAAATAGTTTTTTTCTCCCAGCTGCCCCCTTCCCAAATTATTTTCTCTTCCTCCAGAGCCGTCGCCCTCCCCAAATATTTTTATTATATTTCCTCTTCCCCAGCGCCATCCTCCCTCTACAGATCTTCGAGTTCCGCTACCGCATCATGATGCACACTCTCCTCCAGACCGATCTCCGCTTCGGCGTCATTTTATCCGACTCCGTCACCGGCGCCGCTGAGAGAGCAGCAAGCTTTGCCTGAGCTCAAAGACACGGCATTTGACGCGCCGCCGAGAGAGCGTGGTCCTGGGAGACGAACTGGATGAAAGCGACTCCGCGGCTTTGGCGGGTGACGCAGTCTTTGAGGACGGTGACGCGAGCGATTTTGCCGAAGGTGGAGAAGAGAGTGTGGAGGTCGGAGTTGGTGAGGGTGTAGTCTAGGTTTGATTGGTAGAGCGTTGATTTTGATGGGGCTAGCCCTTTAGACCCACCTTTGGTTTTGGCGGCTCTGTTATCGTTGGTGTTGGGGTTTTGTTGGGGTTTTGAGGTTGTGGTAGATGCTGGGTTTGAAGAAGAGGAAGAAGGGTAGCGATAATAGAAGGTGTCGTCTTCATCTTCGCTACTATCGGTTTGGTTCTTCCGATATAATAAATGGAGAGGGAGAGAGATTTATTGCACCTGGGAGATAATATCGCACCTGGGAAAGGGAGAGTAACAGGGAAGCAAGCTCCAACGGTCAGATAAATGGGACAAGTCACTGGTTGAATGGGCCCCACCGAGACAGCTTATTACAAAACTGACACTGAGTCATGGGTGATGAGTCTTGAAAACAAGGAAATTGTGTTTTCATTTTTGCTCTTCATCACTCAGTTTTTTGAGTGATTGGATGACCAAAACCGGGTGACCAAATATGAGTGATGGTATCCAAACAAAAAATTTTCTGTGGGTCCCACAAATTTTGGATGATGAGTGATGAAAACAAAATCATATCACTCAAAACTCACTCATCCAAAGAACACCTTAGACACTCGAGATGCTAGTTTTCATCTTTCTCTTCAAATATAACAATTAACTAAAATTTTTAATATTTATTATTATTTAGGGTGCGTTTGAATTGACTTCAAACTGATTCCGGAAATGGTTTTCCGGAAAATTCGGTGTTTGGTTGTTACTTCAAATTCGGTCAAACTGAAAAGCATTTTCAGTTGACCGAAAATGAGAGCCAAAACAACGGAAAATCATTTCCGTTTTCATTTTCACTTCAAATGATTTCCGCCCTTGGAAAATAGAAGAGAGAGAGAGAGAGAAAGAGCAAGAAGATCACCGACGTCGGAGCAAGAAGATCACATCGGAGCAAGACGATCGCACTGCTCCGATCGTTCAAACCCACCCTCGTCGAACCCAGTCACCGATCATCGAGATCGTCTCACCATTTCCGGACCACGCGCAAAGAGAGAGACAGAGAGAGTAGAGAGATCGTCGCACCGCGAACCCACTCGCACCGACGAACCCCGACGAACCCACTCGCACCGACGAACCCCGACGAACCCACTCGCACCGCGAACCCACTCGCACCGATGAACTCCGACGAACCCACTCGCACCGACGAACCCACTCGCACCGATTCGTTCTCGTTCTCGTTTGAAATTTTTGTGATTTTGATTTTTTACTTTCTCTCTTTGATCTCTGATTTTGTTGTTGTTGTTGTGGTGGCGTGGGTGTTGGTGTTTTGGTGGTTTTACTGTTGTGTGGTGGTGGGTTTTGTGGGGGTGATGGTGGAAAATAGCATTTTCAGAGTGTTACCAAACACATGAAATTATTTTCTAGAAAATTTTCATAACACAACCAAACACACGAAAATATTTTCCTTTCTAGAAAATAGCATTTCCGGAAAATAAATATTTTCCGGAAAATATTTTACATCTTCCCAAACACAGCCTTAGAAAAAAAATTCCCCAAAACATCGTTTACCGCAAAACAAAACCCAATTCTCTTCTAAAAACTGAAATTAAAACCAATAACTCCTCTGTCTTCTCAGAAAGATTGCTACATGGAGAAAGGAGAAAGAGAGATCGACAAAAAAGAGAGACAGAGAAATAGAGAGGCAGGGATAGAGAGAAGGGCGCCGCTCAGATCTCCTGCCATCACTGTAAGGGCGCCTTCCGTTTTTCCTACTATACAGAGATGAGAAGGAGACAAACATTGAGAGAACTACCACTGGTAAGCTTTTCGTCTTTTTCATTCTTTCTTAATCTGGGTATGGGTATGAAATATGAATTAGTTTTGAGAAATTTGGTTGGATTGATTTTTATTTGGGTATTGGGTAACATTAGGTTTTGATTTGATTTTTTGAAATTTGGGTTTTATATGATTTAGGTTAAAAACGGTTAAAATTAAATATGAACGAAAGGTCAATTGAGGAATTGAGAGATATGGAGATAGAGAGAGACAGATACAGATACAGAGAAATAGAGAGACAGAGATAGAGAGAGAAATAGATACAGTTCGGTAAAGGTTTTTTATTTTTTTTCTTCTTTTTCTTAGATCTGGGTAGAAGACAATATTTCAATTCCCTTTTGTTATTTCACGTGACATACCCCCTGACCAACATAATTATTCATGCAATTGCATTTTTTAAACTTTAAAGTTTGATCAACTATATTAAGGGTTTGCACTAAACACCATTTAAAGGAATAAGAGAGATTTGTTTTCTTATTAAGTTCTTGCTTTAAAATTGGTTTTGATCAACGGTCACAATCATAACTAGAGAAGAAGAAGAGAAAGGCGGTGGAGCAAACGCAGGCAAAGAAAGGAAAATATTTTTTTATTTTTTCAAATCCACAATTCTTATAATATTGCCAACAGGTATAACCCCAAAAAATTGAAAAACAAAATTGTTGGATATTGTTGTGTTTTGCTATATAAAATTATGAATGAAATAATTAATTTGTAAATGTCAGTTTTAAAATATTTTTATGTATTTCTCTTTTATTTAATAAAACTCAATTACTGGATATGTAAATTCAAGTGCTATTTGGGAAGATAGGAAGTAGTTTGTTTCTCTTAATATTTCCCAAGTTTTTTCTTTCTTAATTTTTGAAATTTAAATATGCTTGATTAATTTTTTTTCCTCCTATAATTGATGCTTTGATTTTAGTATTTTTTCTGTTTATTTCGTATTAATTTTTCAATCTACCTAGAGAGGTTTAATTAATTTTTGGTTGGTTAGAGTGCTTGGTAGACCCCATAGCATATGCTGCTAAACATGTTGAAATTCTTCTTCTCCTTTATTATATGAGACATTTGGTAATTTTTCCTATTTGTTTGTACGACTGATTTTTCTATCTGTGTATAGAACAGAAAGTAGAAAAGGTGAAGAGAGAATCAAAAGCATGTCCAACAAAGGATGTAATTTCACCATGATTGGTTGGAGATTTGGAATTGACGGAATACCCCTTCACTTTCTTTAAAACAATCTATCACTAACACAGGTTGTATTTCTTCTTCACCTTTCTTATATGAGACACTTTGTACTTCTTTCTATTTGTTTTTAGGACTTCCATTGCTTCTGTTAAATACCTCTTCACACTGATCTTATTTTAAAATAATTTTTTATGCCATTTTGTAGTGTATATTGCCATGAACAACATGAAGATTAGTTTTCTGGTGCTTATTAATTATATGTTACTGAATCACACTAATACAGAATACTTCTTTGGTCTTTAAATAGTGACATGCATTGATCTCACAACTGATATGGTTTATGTATATTTTTTATCTTAAATTTTTTTTACAAAGATTGTTTTATCTTAATTGATTGCACCTTGAATTTTACATATGATGTGATTGTTAGATTACCAAAATCTTCAATTTTTTTCATTTTTTTCTCTTGGAATATTTGGATTCATTTTTTTAGGGTACTCCAGACTTATAATTCAAAGGTTATGATATTTAGATTGTTTTAATAGTTGGACTTCTAATTAATCTCTTATCCTATTGTCTTCAATTAGGTTTGTTGTCAATTTAGGGATTTCATTGAAATAAGGGAAACAACCTAGAAGATCAAATTCTAATTGAATTGTTATTAGGAATTTTCAGTTTTGGGGTTTTGTTCCTTTGCTTTCATGAATTTCAGTTTCATATTTTGTTTTGTTCCTGTTTTTTTGGCTTGCTATCTGGGTCATTAGAGAAGAAGACGGGTTATTAGATAAGAAGAGAAAGGTAGTGGAACAAACACAGGCCAAGAAGGGAAACGGTTTTTATGGTGATTGTTGGACGTGCCCAACAACATGGTTTTTATGGTATAACGTGGACTGATTTTTTAACAACTTAAACCGTTTCACGCCACTTAATAAAACCCCTGAATTGCCACACCCTTAATCAAAGCAAAGGTACCAATTTCTTTTCCTAATATTCTCTTTGTTTATGATTTGCTATCAATTTAGGAATTTGGATTCATATCCCTTTTCCTCTCTATTTGTTAAAATCAGGGAAAACCATACATGAGTTTAATGTTCTCTTACCTATTCTAGGTTTTTTTTTTTTTTTGGTGTGTGTGTTGTTTTGTAAGAGGGTGTGAAATTGTGGGATTTTGAAATCTGATAGTATAACTTTCTTTATACTAAGTTTATTACTTTGTAGATTTTAGTTGATATTTTGAAAAAGACTTTTAAGACTTTATTTTGTTGTTTTTGATGTTGGGTTTTAATGGGTTTAGGTTGTGAAATCTGAAGGTATAATAGTTCTAAAGTTTTTTTTTTTTTTTTTTTTTGTTTGTTTCAAATTTCAATTACGTTTGTTAGTTTACTTTGCTAATTGTAGATTACTTTTGATATTTAAATACCATGAAATTTCAATAAGTTGAGGAGAGAAGTAGAGAATCTGTCATGTAGCCGAAACTGGTACAGGTGAAGGTTTTTTTTTTTTTAATTATTATTCGTTTTTAAATTACACCATAACTACATATTTATGTATTTGAGTTAGATTTGGATTTGGCTACAGTAATTGGATTTATTTTGTTCCTTATATTCCTTATGATTCTTGAAGATTACAAACGTCTCCAATACTGTAGCTATTTAATCAAAAGCCTCTCTAATATGTGAGATTATAATATAATCTCAAGTATTTGTTCTGCTATGACCCAATAACAGAGACAATGTCATGAATACTCTGCTTATCTATGTAAGGAGGTCAGTTTTTCTTTGATTTTTTGGGTATTTTCTAATTATTTTTGAGAGATTGTTCTACATATGATTGTGTGGATTGGATTTCTATGTGGGTTATGTACTGTGTAAGTCTTTCTTTCTTGGGAAATTTCAGTTCCTTTTTTTTTTCTTTAAAACTTCTTTCTGCGATTTATTAGTTTTGAAAGATTAAGTTTTGAACACAAGCAATGAGTTTTCCATTTTAAAATAATATTTAATTTTGACCAAAATTTTGAACCAAACAGAATTTGTACTGCTATATTTAGTCTGAGAAAATAGTGTTATAACTTATAATTTAATATATTGGAAACAAAATTTAGAGTTATGTGTGTTTTATGAGGAAAAATGGCATTAATTTTGAAATGATGCATTTCTTTTTAGCGTATACGTAACAAATTGGTTCATTCACTATGGTACGGTTAAGTTTTTTGATATAAGTTTTGATGATTACTCTCCGGAGGAGGATCAAGGCCTAGACTACAAAACTGTATGATCTAAACAGTGCTAAATTTTTTAGTAGACAATTTGCTGGTTTAAGAGAGTTCGGCTAGAGCTGTAAGATAAGGAGAAATTGAATTATGTGTGACAGTAACACTGCTACCTGTTAGTCATTTCAATATGACTTCAGAGACTAATATGTTACTGTCACAATTTGCTGATTTAAGAGGGTTTGGTAGGACCTAATGGTCATATCCAATATGACCTCACTGTCTAATATTTACTTTTTTGGGTGGCTTTTAGGGATCATTATAATTTTTCTGAAAAATCCAGCATGAAACCATGTAGCTCTATGGTTTGGCCATTGGAAAGTAATGATAACTTTGTAGAATACATAGTAGAGCATATCTTTGTGGCATGTGTATATAGAGTTTAGAGCATCTCTTTTGTTAGATTTATTACAATACAGTGATGCAGTGGTGTTGGTGGTGAATATTGATCATGCAAATATAGATATTAGCTTACTGGTAGAAGTGCATGCATCTTAACATTCACTTGATTAGGACCCGCTACAAATTAGTATTGTTCTTTAATTTGTTCTCTATAGCATGCAGTTAATTCCTTTATTTCTAGATTCCTTCACGTCATACTTTCAGAATTAGATAATGACATTTGATCCAGTACAGAATAAATGTTAGATTGTATGAATAACCACAGTAAGGAAGTCTATATTGCATGAGGTTAATGTTCTTTCCAATGACTACCTTATTAGCAGCAAATTACTACAGCTATTACATTGTTTAGTTAAACCAAATTTTCTTTGGCTGAAATTATTAAATTACCTAAAGATTATAATATATGCCAGTTATAAATGGCCATTATATTTTGCTGCTGCATTCATTAATTTTGTTAATGCTTTAAATGATCAAAGATTATAATATATTACAAATTATTGAAGGTGGCTTTAACTTTCACTCATATATGTTTGAGGTCTGTTACCATTCTACAACACTCTCTTATTTGTATTTTTGGAATTAATCCTTCCCCAAGTCAATTGTTGGATTAATTACTTATCATAAAACTTTGTCGTTTAGCATTTGATATCAATACTGTGCTTGCAACATGTTTTTTTTTTTTTTTTTTGATTAAAAAGATATGTAACTAAAATCTTTCTTAAATATTCAGTGATTTTTCATTCACAATAAATGTCCAAATAAATTGAAAGCTAATATCAAGAATCAGGTTAGGGGGGAAAGGATATTTATTACTTTGTTGCTACTTGCTGGTTCTTTTAGTTTTCAAAATTTGTGGTGAATGTGAGAGCATGTTTATTTCAGGTGGGGATTTCATTTGGTGTAGCAGTTGCTACTGCAATAAAGGTGGTAAAAGAAGGCTCAATGATAGAAAACTCATTGTTGTAAGTCTTATTCCATTCAAATTAATATGGAATCTCTATTGCATGTTTTTGTATTATGATAGTTAGCTTAAGTTATTTTAATCAAGCTGCACTTCAAAATCAGTTTAAATATAAGATGACTTCTTTTTATATTCCTACTGATGGTAACATAGATTTTCAAAACTTTTTCGATCTACTCTTGGAAATTTCTGAAACTGAAAAGTTAAACCCAAATAGGATGGTGAAGAAAGTGTTAATGTTTAGCAATATGGGATTCCAGTAGAAAGGGGATAAGATATTTCTGAAGATTGTGTTTTGGATTGCTAAATGTGGTTTCATCTCTGGAGGATTTAGTTAAGTCAGTTCCAAAGCCAGAGGAGTTGATGGAGTTAGAAATTTTAGGAGAAGATTACCATGATCTAATTATATTTAATTGTATGTACATTTTTTGTATGTACCCTTGGTCTGTCTGATTGGAAGCCTTTTATTCTGGTTTTTGTTGGGTTTGAAAGGTGGTTTGGTTTGGTAACAGACACATTGTTAATTGGCTTATAGTATGCATCTTCGAGTTTGATAGGCTTCATATTTTGGATGATGTATGTCAGATTGTTGGGCTCTTCTACTTTAATGAAGATTTGGAATTTTTTTGGGGAGAATTCTAAAAAAAATTAAGTATCTGCAATATTTCATTATGCAACATTGATGCTTGATAATTTGCAGTTGGTTCATTGTGATAACTTTTTTTTCTCCCTCCAATCATTCTCTTATCAATTTTTTTTTTCTTCCTCAGGTCAAAGCTGATTGATTGTGTTATGTGGAATCTACAACTGTATAGGAACCTTGCTCTTCTATAGTTTTAGAGTTAAGATGAGGACAACTTCCATGTGCTTTTCCATCTTGCAAGTTCCTAGATGTAGAATCCCCACCTTAGCTACTTTTTGGAGGGAAAGCTTCCACAATTTGAGTAGAACTGACAAAATCAGTTCTAGCTTTAGCCTACTTGGTTCTAATATCTATGGGCTTGAGAGAGGTTACAATAGAAAATGGACTCGAAGTCCTATATTTACAAAAAAGTGATACATTTAGTGTTAATAAGACAGAGATTAGTCAATTCCACAATACTGAATATTGTAAATCATAAGATTCACTTCCTATAGATTATTGAAATAAAACAAAATATATATATGACTACCTTCAAAAGAATAATTTACGGTATGATTATTTTTATTGTGTATGTCTTAGTGTTTTGGATTTGAGTACTTATAGATGATTTACTTTTATTTGACAAATTTTCTCTATATCATTGCAGCTTTTACGGGATTGTGAGCTTTTTCTTTTTCTTTTTTTGTTTTGCAATTGAAATTTAGGGTCAAGATTAAGATTCGATGTTGTTTTTGTGGGTTATGACTTATGAATTGGTTTGGTTTTAGAATTTGAGATTCCCATCTACTATTGATTATGCATTTTATTTGTTGCAGGTGGAATTTTGTTTTGTTTATATATTGTGGCTTGATTATGCACTACAGCTTTTTCTTTTTTCTTTTGCGATTAAAAAGTTGGATTCAATGTCCCTTTTAAGGGTTATATATTGGTTTGGTTTTAAAATTTGAGATTCCAATGTACTATTGATTATGCATTATTATTTGACTAATATTTTTTTGTAGCCATTTTTTTCTTTTAAACTTTTTGGTGTAAAATTCTCTAAATCTCATGGTTTAATTCATTGTGGTTCCTAAGAATGGTAGATTTGGTATTTGAAATTGTCTTGCAAGTTTTAGATCAGTGTGATTCATTGTGGTTCCTAGGAATAGCAGATTTGCTATTTGAAATTGCCATGTAAGTTTTAATTGCTTAAAGTTAGATTCTTTTTTTTAGTCTCTCATAATAGGGAAGTACACACGAGTGATTTGAAGAAACTAATTTTTTAAAATTTTAGGGGATATTGGACACTATATACTTAAATATACTACATTATTTAAGTTTGAATATATGTGGTAGAAATATGATAACTAAGTTTATGTGGGATGCAAAGTTCGTTAATATGTAAAACGATCCCGCGCATTGCGCGGATTAAACACTAGTTTTTCATAAAAATAGATGATGAGTGTCTTTAATCTCATTCAAGGATTTTTTTTTGTGCTCTCCAAATTACACTATGTAACCTAAAAAAAAGTGTATTGGAAATACAGAAACAGAAAGGGCATTTTAAGGAAAAATAGTTTTTTTTTTTTTTTATTCTTCATTTTTTGCATAATCCCTACCATGTGTAATGGGTTTTACATGTTATGATTAGGGTTTTTTTTTTTTTGGGTTAAATGTGAGCAGTTTTATGTTTCTCCTTTGTAGTTAAGTATTTTTTTTTTTTTTTTTTTTCTAGAAACTCAATAAATTTTTATTCAGTGTGTATTTTTGAAAATTTCAAGATTGAACTATATTTTATTCTTCTACCCTTCGTGTCTATAAAATTTTACGATGATCAAATAAATATGTCTCATCTATAACATGTTCAAATTTTTAAAAGTATGCATAAAAAATAAGTTTGTAAAAAGAAAAAAAAAAGTAAATAACATATGATTAACACAAAATTTAATGCACATGTTAAGGAGAATGAAAACATATAATTAATCTAATCTAAAGGTTGAGTTTTTAAAATATTAATTAAATGAAAAATTTTTGAGTTGTGTAACTTGATCTTTGTATATACACAATAGATTGCGTTGACAAACAAACGATTGGTCCAAAACTTCACTTTTTTCACATTCAAATAGGCATTCCCATTGACACCAATCAGCATGCATGCACCTCAGCAAGTCGAGAAAAAAAAAAGAGAAATGTTATGTGAAAGTGTAAAAGACAAACAAAAGTAAACAAACAAATTCTCACATTTTCCTAAAGAGCAATGAGTGAAGTTTCTTCTGTCGTATGTACGTATCTGTGCAATGTACAAATTATATACATACATGCATACACCATTTTCTTTTTGTTCTTTTCCTGCATTTTGTTGATAAACCAAACACAGAAAGAGAGAGTGAGAGACCTTTGGTTAAGCCGGAGATTGTGGAATGATCAAGGCCGAAGGTTTCAGACTCAGGGTCGAGATCAGTAGAGCGAAGCTTATCAGGCAACCTTAACACGAACTCTTTCTTCAATGACTTCACCGAGTACGACCTCCGACTCAGCCTCCCACCTCCTCTACCGTTTTGACTCGCCCCCAGAATCGGCGTTTTCAGATCCGTATCCTCCATCTCTCTCTCTGTCTCTGTCTCTGTCTCTGTCTCTGTGTCTCTCTCTATCTCTCTATCTTTGTCTGTGTCTCCGTGTCTCTCTGTTCTAATTTTTGCTGTTTCTGTCTCTTTGTTCATGTGTCTTCTAAGGTCTATCTCTCACTCCCATGTCTTACCATATATACACAAAACAAATATAATAAGTATCTAAGTTGGACAACAGTTCTAGAAAGTAAAGAGGCCTAAACTATAAACAGATTTTGTACGACAAAATATATATATATATATATATATATATATATGGGGTTATGTTAATGGGCATCTTATGTTTGTACGACAATATATATATATATATATATATATATATGGGGTTATGTTAACGGGTACCATAAGGTGCCCGTTAACAACACAATTTTTGACAGCTTTTCAGATTTTTGGGCAGCTTTTGGCATTTCTTTTTTCTTTTGGGAATTGATGAGATCCTTAAGAATCTGACAAGAATTAGCTGATTTCAAGGACAGCCAACCTCCAAGAATGGTGGAAAGTAGAGAAGGAACGAGAAAGAGAGAAAACAGAGAAACAGAGCAATAAAGGAATAAGGGAAAATAAACAGTGTGTTATTTCTTATGCCTCATCAATACAATCCCACCTCTTATGTACAGAATTCCAATGTAACTAATCAACTCCCTAATCCATGATTACATTACATTAATCAATGCCTAAACAGTAAGTGAATAACTAACTAACTACCCATAACTCCCTAATCCAATGTAACTATCCATAACGCACCCCAGTGCACACCTCAGTGCACACAGCTGTACATCACACAGCACACCAGCTGCCTTGACGGGTGCCTCGGTATTTTAGCCTTGTATCAATACTTCCCTCCTCAAAGCACCTTGCCCACAAGGTGAGGAAACCTGCTGAGATTGGAGTAACCTGCTGCCCCAACTTAGCCTTGAGACAAGAGACATGAAAAACAGGATGAATCAAGGAATCAGATGGTAAAGCCAGTTTATAAGCCACTTCTCCAACCCTTTGCAACACTTGGAAGGGGCCATAGAACTTGGGAGACAGCTTAACAAGAACATTAGGCTTCAAGGACCTTTGCCTAAAAGGCTGCAGTCTCAAATACACCCAATCACCCTCTGAAAAACTCCTCTCAACTCTATGCTTATCTGCCTGAACCTTCATTCTCTCTTGAGCCTGTAATAAGTTTTGCTTAAGTAGTGACATATATGGCATTTCCCATATATGTATATATATATATGGCATTTTTTGCCAAACAGCATGAATTTTGGAAATATTTAAGTAAAAAACATCATGTCAAACTTATTTAGTTATCTAGCATGTTATATGGACTTCTGAGTTCTTTCCAAAACTTCTCATTCAAACCACAAAAATTGTTAAACTGTTATAAGTGAGAACACTAGTGAATCTCTCCAGAAAGTTCTTTGGAGTACTAGAATTTCAGTGGTTGTGGACAAGTTTATTTGTGAATGGAGTTCTATAGAAGGATTCCAAAGTTTTAGAAGTCACTAAAATGGGAAGCAAACACATCGTTTGTTGAGATTGCATAGAGAGTCTAGGCTATAAAAGTTTGATAAGTTCTGAATGTTGTAACTTTTTCTTCTATAATGAATTTCCTATAGGGTTGGATACCTGGAGTAGATTTTCCTCCAAGGAGTTCACCAAAGATTTTCCACTTCATCATCAAATTAGATTGTGTTTTTCATTGCTTTTAGATTTTGGTGATATTAACTGTGATTATGCAATCTAACAATTTGCTAACACTACAACTAATATAAAAAATAAAAAATAAAAAATAAAAAAAATAGTAACAATTAATTAATTTATCAGTAGCTTAAGTTATTAGAGTCTAAATTAAGTTTTTTCACATTTTAATTGTGAACGACAAAAAAAGCTTCTTACATAATAATTGCCTTTGTGCTTCAACATAAAGAAAAAGCATTTGAAACCCAATGGAGACCATAAATCATAATTGCACTAGCATGTCACAAGGGGAACTATTAAAGCATTATTGATAGGGAATGAACAAGAAAAGTGAGCTGCTTAGGTGAAGAGACAACTATTTTCTCGGGCTAACACAATTCAGCTGGACCACATCTCATGAATCATGACCCTCCCTTAGCTTAGGGGCCAAACTCACTCATAAAATAAAAATAATCAAGGTGAACAATTTAACTCCACAATGTCAAAAGATTATAACACATCTTCCATGTCAGAGTTGTCTGAGCTATTCAAAATTCAAGTCAAATTGTTGGGTAGTCTGTTGAGTACAGAGTGCTCTGGCTTGTGATCACATTCATAATCAAGGTGAACAAATGCCCGCTCAACTTCCGGAAGTTTCTCTAGCTTCTCCTGCAAGGTCTCTCCGATGGTATGTGCTTCTTTTAGGGGTAGCTCTTCTGGGAGTTCAATGTCAACCTGTTTCAACAATAGAATAAAGATCATTACTTTGCTAGATATTCAAAACTAGGATACTTAGAAGAGTCTAATGTAACTCTGCAAAAATTTCATCTGCATAGCATAATAAAATTTAAAAGAAAATCTCCCACAAAATATTTAGGTGCCGTTTGGATTCATGTAGCTGCGTTTTTCCTTTTTTTTTTTTTTTTTTTTTTTCCCTCACTCTGCAAAAATTTCATCTGCATAGCATAATAAAATTTAAAAGAAAATCTCAATTTCAGCAACAATAAGTTCAATCCAAACAGACCCTTAATTTGCAATTTCTTCAATGGCATCTCAAAGGGAAGGAAGGATCACAGTTTTGATGTCTTATTGTAGACTCAAAACTTTTTTTTTTAAATGAAATAAAAGATTTAAGTTGTAATCGAAAGCTCGCCACTATTTATTTTTACTCAGAAGTTTACATGACTCACCTCTACAAAATAGAGAACACCAAATGTGTAGGCACGGACAGTGTCAATACGCTTGACTTGAGGGTGCCTCATGACAAGATATGTTAGTTTCTGCAAGACTTCAGGAGGTGCAGACTGTCCCACGAGAGAAACTGCATCAAGATATGCAGCTTAAAATAGTTCTAAATATGAATATTACAGCCATGTAAAGTACATAAAGCGTAGCCAAGCACAAATTAGAATTTATCAATAGTAAATTTTGTAGGACGCATGCATTGGGATAAGGAAGTAGGCACTGTATTTATAACTTCAATTTCTGCAGAAAATAGATATTTTTCCTCCTTTTCCAAACATTTATTGTTTAGTTCTGGTACCAACCAGTATCCTGAATGCTACGTCCTTGATAAATTAAATATGAAACCAGAATTTATTTTGATATTCTTCTCTTCGTTTCTTCATTTTTCTGGGAGGTAAAACTAAAACCTTTTGAAGCATAAATGATTCGGATAAAAGAATATCCTTCTTCAACCAAACTAATATATAAAGAAAGCACAGATAAAAATAAAATTAACAGAAATCAATCAACATAAAGAGCCCAAATAGCAATCTCTGAAAGCACTGGAATTTAAAAAGCCTCCAACTTCAACAACTATTGTGATGAATAGTGAGAAATTCTTTAAAAGAACAAACATCCAAAGGAAGCATAACCTTTAATCTTGTAGGGATAATATGAAAGGAAGTGGTGGGTGAATAGTAGTGGACACAGAAGTAAAACTTTGACAGAAAACTTAAATGATTTTAGAGATGAACTTCCTTTTTATTCTTTTTGTTTGTTTGTCAGAATCATGCAAAAGATTGTGAGATCAAACAGAATGAAAATGAGGTTGAAGGAGTGCCTGCATTTTCAAATACAGTTTGAGACCAATTTATCATTGTGTACAATGCAAGGATGATGGCACCAGTGGGGTCAATCCACCAGAAAAATTTATCGGCAAGAAGAGCTGCAGCTAATCCAACCACATTAGTTACCACATCAAAAAAGTGATCCTGCACATTGGCATCATTTCAAGAAGTTATGCAGCTGATAGCTAGAAGGATAATACATATGACAGAAGCTTAAGAATATAAAAGTAGAGATAGGAAACCTTTGCATATGCACGGACAATATCATTTTTTGAGCTTTTACAGTATATCCAGAGGGCAAGTTTTACTACAGTAGCAGATATCATGATTGTGCACGTCCATATCAATTCACTTTTGGACAGTTTTTCAGTAGGATCATCTTCAATTAGTTCTTCTGCAGCCAGAAGCAACACCTGAAAGCCTGTAAGAAAAATGGAACAGTGTAACAATCCCAACCTTATCAAAAGGAATCTATTCCATATTCAGAGAAGAAAACCCCTAATAG
Organism: Quercus lobata; assembly: GCF_001633185.2. Classification (NCBI taxonomy): domain Eukaryota; kingdom Viridiplantae; phylum Streptophyta; class Magnoliopsida; order Fagales; family Fagaceae; genus Quercus; species Quercus lobata. The sequence goes on along the minus strand of NC_044912.1, from coordinate 16,503,664 downwards.
TTTCATCAGGGTGTTTTTTTTGAAAAGCATCAAGATTTTTGAATAAGTTGAGACAGAATATTATGACATTAGATGCAAATCTTTTCCAAGTTACAATTGTTGAATGTAAGAAGAAGCCTGTGAGAAACCCCAAGGTCAGATTATCTTCTGCAAAGAAATTAAGCAATATTCTGAGGTTATGAACACAACTGAATACATAATTCTTCTTGATACTACGTAGTCTAGCAAGTAATTAATCAATAGAGCGTAGTAGTTGCAATTAATTATTCTTTGAGAAATCTGATTTAGACCCTTATGTGTTCTAAAAGGTCTGATACCAATAGGAAAAAAAAATAAAAAATTCTGATTTCAACCCCAAACACTTCTACAATGTATTAATCTGATTAGTTCAACAAGTTAAGTGTATTCCCAACAGATAATCCAACATGCAATTCAGCCACAATAATCAATCACCAAATCTAAAGACAGTAATAATAAAAGGCAGTAAAAAGGCGCACAGATTTATTAATGAAGTGGAAAGCCAATAAAAAATCTATATGTTATAAATCTTGTTATTATAGATTATTATGTATTGTATATGATAGATGAGCACTTTACTTCAATCTAGCCTGCGCCTGAGCTTTGCGCTTTACACTTAGTTTCAGAGAGGCCTGTGCACTTGGCACTTTTACCAACACGATATAATGTATGGGTCATAAAGCAATGGTCTCTCCTTCCTTTATTATGAGAAGGGAACTTCTAAATTATCTTTTGCTTAAGAGCAGTTACCCACTGAAACTTGAAGCAGGTGCTGTCCTTAAACATAGCAATTCACAGAGCTTCTTCATAAGCAGCAGGGAAATGTGACAGGTACATCCACTAACTATATGAAAGTTCTAGTTAAACCCATCTGGAATTATATTAAGCTCAAGCCCCAAGCAGTCTCCAGAAAAATGACAAGAATGACCAAAATAACCTTTTCTGGATGCCTAATTGCTCAGCCATTATATCCCCAGGCACTTAGATGTAAATTACAACATCATGTCAGATCACGTGTCCAAACAAGAACAAATATCAGAACATTTTAAAAGCACTCTGCCTACCTCAAACTTCAAGTGAACATTGTATGTTTTATGCATGTTTAAACTGCACGAGGAAGCTCTTATTCTTAATCAATCACTAAGGTATGAGTAAGCCACACTTTTCAGGAATAAGTTCCTAAAGTGTCTTTCATAAGTTCTAATCTAAATCATGCTTCACATGTATTCAAAAATGTATCAACAAACTTGCTAGTATTAAATAATGTATTTGGTTTCTAACTGTTTAGGTATTTCAATATTGTTGTGACAAGAAAGAAGACAGTTTCTTATATCAACCACAGCAGTAATTACTGATACGGGTTGCTTTAGAAAGCTTTATGTATTCTAATTAACTATCCAGAAACCATTCATTAGAAGAATACCAAAAAAAAAAATCCCTGTATTTTCTTTTACTTTTGTGTACAATATTTCACCAATGTATTTGTAAACATTTTTTATATTTCACCAATTAGGAGTACAATATTTCAAGTTCCTATTTCTTTATTCTTAACAAGAAAAGCCAATTATTAAACATCGATTATGTGGCCTATGCTAGAAAGTTGATGTGATCTGGTCCAACTATGCAGAAACCATTCATTAGAAGAATATGAAAACTAGTTCCCTGTTTTTTCTTTTACTTTGTATACAATATTTCAATAAATTAGGAGTATTTGTAAACATTTTTGATCATTTATATAACATACGATCAAGTTCCTATATTTTTAAACTATCAACAAGAAAAGCCAATTGTTAAAAATCAATTACATTGCATTTACTTCGCTTTATATGTCTTCAATGAAATGTAATTCGATAATTGGATAGGTTCAATTAACAAACAAGTTCACCATAAAAAAAGGTAGTCAACAATGACATGACAGAAAACCAATGGAAACCTAAGGCAGGTGAAGGTACTGCAACATACCAAGTGTAGCCATGACAGCAGCAAAGATAATTATGCCTACCGGCTGCACCCTCAACTTTCCAATAGGATATTTGTAGATATTTATGTTCTTCATTGCCAGGTGAGTGAACCAAAGAATGCCACCGGCCATGAGATCAAGTAAAGAATCTAGTGTTGATGCGGCAATGGCCAAAGATCCACTCTTTATTGTGGCATAGACCTGCACATTGTAATGCATATTGTTATTCTGGGAGTTTGTATATGAGCAATGGGTTATATATATATTGATAACATAGGGAACCTTACTAAAGAAGATCCCTTTGGACTTGCCTCTAGCCAGTAAGATATTATATAAAATGGTGATTCAGGGGTGTCTGGATACATGTTAATCAATTTAATACTTTTGTCATATAAAATGAATTATTTTAAGTGCTTTTAACTCGAAGTATATATATTCTTCCAGAATATTGTTTGGTTAGATTACATTATTTTACAAGCTCCACCTTTGAGCTTTATCAGAAATAAAACTTGGATTTCCCAGAGCTTTTAACAGTTTTTTAAAAAATAGGGGTTTTTTCTTTATCAAACTCAACTGAAAACATATATCCAGTAAAACATGAACAAAAATGAAAGCCCGTCTTATTTATATATGCCTCAAAGTTTTAAAACACACCATCCAGGTCAGAAGCCCGTCTTATTTATATATGCCTCAAAGTTTTAAAACACACCATCCAGGTCAGAGACACCTTCTTGGAGTCTGGTAGACCATGAAAATAAAAAAGTTATATATCTACATCACCTTAAATGCCAGAAGTATTATATTTGCATAATTAGATATCATCATTGCTCTTTCCTGTCGAACATCTTCTTTAGCCTGTCCATCCTCATCAATACCGTTAGATGTCACCAACAAATCGACTTCTTCAAAGGAATTCATGGTATCGATTTGTCTTTCATAGTACTCCCTTTCTCCTGAAGACAATGCATTCATTCATTATAAGAAAAGGAAGAAATTTTTAATTTCACTCATGACTTTATATTCATAATCTCATTTCTTCTTGTTCCCCAATTTAAATGAAACTTTAAATTCTTCTCCTAGCCACTTCCTAGGCCTACAGTACAATACATATATATATATGTGTATGTCTGCGAATTTAAAAACATATGAATGAAAATATATCTCATCTATAACATGTTTAAATTTCCAAATTTTTATATTTTAAAATTATGCATTTTTTATGAGTTTATAAAGGAATAGCAAATAACATCTTATTAACGCAAAATTTGTTACACACGAATGAAAACAGATAATCTAAAGGATGAATTTTTTTAAAATGTTACTTAAATGAAAAGTTATTGAGTTGGGTAACTTGATCCTTATATATACACAATTGATTGAGTTAACAAGCTATGATTGATCCAAAACATCACCTTTTTTTTTCACATTGAAATAGGCCTAACATTGACACCAATCACAGCATACACCTCAGCTAGTTGAGAGAGAAAAAAAATGTGAAATGTTGTGTAAAAGAGTAAGAGACAAACAAAACAAGACATATTCTCACGTTTTCAAGTTAAAAGCAATGAGTTAAGTTTGTTCTATCCTATGTACTTGCCTGTATATATTATATGAACCCATTTATTTTCCTGTATTTTTTTCTGATAAACCAAACACAGAGACAGAGACAGAGACAGAGACCTTTGGTTAAGCCGGAGGCTTTGGAAAGGTCAAGGTCGAATATATCATCAGACTCAGGGTCAATACCAGAGCGAAGCTTATCAGGCAACCTTGACACGAACTCGCTCCTCAGCGAGTTCACCGAGTACCTCCGACTCATTCTCCTCCCTATTCCACCACTTCTACTCGGCCCCAGAATCGGCGTTTTCAGATCCGTACCCTCCATATCTCTCTGTGTTCTTATTTTTGCTCTGTCTTTGTCCCTCTGTGTTCATGTGTCTTCTTCTAAGTTCTATCATCTTCATCTCTCACTCCACTCACACGTCTTGTCTTGTAATAATATCTCATAGTACTAGGAATAGTGGTGCTAACTAAGACAACATTTCTGTTTTTTTTGTTTTTTTTGAAACCAGTCGTCAACACTTTTAGAAAGTAAAAAAGGGCCTAGACTTTATATCAGATTTGGTACGGACTGTCTCTAAATTTTAATTTGCTATTCCTCTAATACGTACTCAATAATAAGTAAATATAAAAAGAATTAGAAAACGTACTCCAAAGTAGGCAAAGTAGGTAATGATGGCAAGTACTTTTTTTTTTTTTTTTTTACTCGAATTGGCAAGTACTTGTACTGCCAGAGTGTACCTGATTATTATAAAATTATGTTTTAAATTTTTTTTTTTTTGGAGAAGTTTACAACTTTATTGTTTTTTTTTTCCGGAGAAAGTACAACCTTTGTATCTAATAAGGGTCCGATTAATGTGTGTCCTTAGGGCACATATTAAGTTTTCTGTTTTTGGAAACATTTTCTCGGAAATTGAAAAAGTTATCATTATTTTTTCAATTATTGAGAAAATTTTTTCCAAAAATGAAAATTAATGTGTGCCCTATCATTATTTTTTCAATTATTGAGAAAATTTTTTCCAAAAATGAAAATTAAGGACACACATTAATAAAATCCAATAAAGTATAATATTAATAATAGAAATAGTAATGGTTATCGGTATAAAACAAAAAACAAAACAAAAAGCTTGTTTGGTACCGACATCAAAAAAAAAAAACTATATATATATATATATATATATATCTTGTTTGGTACCGACATCAAGATCTCTTTACGGAACAGTGTTTTGTGCGTCTGTCTTTTGGATCGCGTCTCTTTACGAACATATGTGATATCTTGTTGTTTGGATTGCGCGTCTACACCTAGCGTTTTGCTATTTTTTTTTATTTTTCAAGCTGTCTATGTTGACTTTCAAAGACAAAATTTAAGTACTGTACATGTACTGTTTATGTATTTAAAAATATTAAAAATGAGTCTCACAGTACTATTCACACATTTAAAAATTATTTTGTTACAGTATTTTCAGTTTTCAGTTACAACAAAAATAAGTCCAATCCAAACAGACTATATTTGTGAGAGATGAGCTTCTTAAGACAGATGCAGTATATATTTTCCTCTTTACCAAGAGATATGGCCTGTATGAGAAGTGCTCATTCGTTTAATAGATTTAGGCTGTGTTTGGTTGCTGTAAAACGTTTTCCGGAAAATACATATTTTCCGGAAATGCTAATTTCCGGAAAAGGAAAATGTTTCCATGTGTTTGGTTACATTTTAAAAAATTTTCCGGAAAATATTTTCTAGTGTTTGGAAAAGAAGAAGGAAAACACAAATCTAGAAAAAATCATCAACGATCGCGATCTCGCCGGCGCGATCTCGCGATCAACGGCGACGGCGCGATCTCGCGATCGACGCTTTGCGAGATCGCGCCGTCAATCGCGATCAACGGCGCGGGCAAGATCGCAATCGACGCGTCGCGAGATCGCGATCTCGCTACGGCGCGATCTCGCGAAGGCGAGATCGCGATCGACGCTTCGTGAGATCGCGTCGTCGATCGCGATCTCGGTCGAAGGCGAGATCGCGATCAACTGCGCGATCTCGCGAAGGTGAGATCGCGCCGTCAATCGCGATCTTCGCGGCGTCGGACTGGAGCTCGCGAGATCGGCGCCGCCTGGAGCTCGGAGTCCGCTGGCGATCATCGGACTGACTGGAATGTTCTTCTCCTCTCTCGCGCGCGCGCGCTCTCTCTCTCTCTCTCTCTTTTTCCGGAAATGCTTTGAAGTGAAAATGAAGGCAGAAATGAATTTCCGTGGTCAAAGGGAGAATTCGTGGTCAACTGGAAATCATTTTCCGGAAAATAATGTTTTCCGTGACAGCCAAACGCATGCATTTTCCGGAAAATCATTTCCGGAATCACTTTGAAGTTGATTCAAACGTAGCCTTAGAGGGTGACCAAAAGTTAAGAGACTACTTCTATATAAAAAATAAAAAACAAATCAAAAAAGAAGAAGAAGCAATATGTTCACTCCTATTAGTTTACAAATTTGTTGATTATATTAATAATTTTAAATGCTGAGATGAATATTATAAAGTAAACTTGAAATTTTTGTTGGCACTATGGCTGGGTTTGGATAGCGGCAGATAGCGTGTTTGCATTTTTTTGTGTGGATCCGTGCACTATTTATGAGACCCGCAAGTATTTTTTTTTCAGTAAAAACAATTTTAAAATTGAGTCTTACGACACTATTCACACATTTAAAAATTATTTTGCTATAATGTTTTCAGTTTTCAGTTTTCAGTAATAAATAGTATGCCAGTATCCAAACAGACCCTAAGTAATTTTTTTTTTAATACCAAATTGGCACTAAGTAATCTTAATTAAGGAGTTTTTTTTTTTTTTTTTTTGAGAAGATTAATTAAGGAATTGATTGTAAAGATTTATAATTTACAATTAACCCATTTTGTATGGAGTATGTGCGTCAATTTTGTCTACAATGTGTATATAAAAAAATTTCATCTCAATTCTGTATAGTAATAAATGAGAACAATTAAATCTTATATAAAAAATCAAGATGAATTGCACATCCACCATAAGATCTTATGTCCCATTTTTTTTTCTTTTTTTCTTTTTTCTTTTTTTGTTCAGAAAGTTATGTCACACTTATTATTGGTTGATGTTACTGACCTTCCTAATGAATGGTCCTCTTCGTTGTTTTCAACAAAATAAAAGAAATGTTCCATCAAAAAAACAAAATACAAGAAATGAGACCAACCACAAGTATTACTTGGTTCAGTTCATAAATGCCATTAATGGTGGAATATAAACAACATGATATGGTGGGCAGCCTACAAATGCGAGCATAATACATTGGGCATAGTTTATTAATACTTCTACTCAAATAAATGCAAAATAGTAATTTTATTTTCCCTCTTTCTTTTCAATATCCAAATGGAAGTTCAGGGGTGTTTTCTTTATTTTCTAGACAAGTTGTAGGCTCCATATAGAAAAAAATTATTAAGTACTTCCGGAATATCATAAATTGGAAAATTATTAGGTACTTTCGGAGTATCATAAATGCATATTCTCTCCTCTCACATGAATGGTGGGTCCCACCATGAATTTAATTAACGGGATCCACTATTCATGTGAGAGGAGAGAGTATGCATTTATGGTACTCCAAGAGTACACAATAATTTCCCATCATAAATTCATGGTAAGACCCATCATTTATGTGAGATGAGGGAGTACACATTTATGGTACTCCGAGAGTACACAATAATTTCCCCCATATAGATCGTGAAAATAGTTAAGGATTTGAAATTGTAAAATGTATATATCTATATATATATATATATATATATATATATATAGAGAGAGAGAGAGAGAGAGAGAGAGAGAGAGAGAGAGAGAAAAACTAAGAGAAAATCTAATTAGAATTCAAATTGGAATTCAATTAGAGTCTAACTTTGCACCACGTGTTCCATCTAATCTAAGTTTTAAAATTTTTGCGCCAAGTTGGCTAGTTAATTCAGTGTAAAAATTGGAATTCAATTAAAGTTTAATTTTGCGCGACGTGTCTTATCTAATGTAAGTTTTTTAATTTTTGTGCCAAGTGATTTAATTCAATGTAAAAAACAATGAGTTAAATATATATATAACCAATGCTTAGAGAAATTTTAATTAGAATCAAAATTGAATTTTGCTTTTGTTAGCTTTCCATACAAATTAAATTGTTTAGATTTTTGTTTTTATTTTTTCTCTGAACTAATGAGTATATTTTTTATATTGTTTCTATTCAGATATTTTGTATGTCTGGTCGAACTAATATCTATATGTTTTATAACTCAAGCTAGCATCAATAGCACCACTACAATTCATCATTCACACGAGTTACATACTAGTTGCATATAAAGTTACATTGTCTTCAACTATTTTAATTACATAGTTTTCCTTTAAACTAATTTATAAAAAATAAAAAAACCATGACAATTATAATATTAATCCATGTATAATTTGAATTGCATGGTCTATTTCAAGATATCTTACTTGCTTAAATTACTTAATAAGTCATGCAAATAAAATATACATGCATGAACATTTGATTGTAATGTAATGGGTTAGAAGACATTTATACAAATCCGTTTTGAGGGAAATTTTGTCCAAAATTTAATTGTGGGGTACAGTAATTTAAATAAGGTAATTGCACCACGTGTCATACCCATGGCCAAGGGGGCCATCATCGTGCTGAGGAGGTCACACCCTCAGACAGTAAGGCCACGTCAGTGGCACGTTACCAGAAGAGGTCATACGGTAGATAAAGAGCTTTGACGAAAGGGTTAGCCCTGACATGACTGAAGGGATGGTGGCTGCCACCACATTTACTGCATCCCACCAAACCTCCTAGCTGCATTTATGTGGAGAAGACCCCTGAACAGTACTGTCATGGCTATCGCAACTCACAAAGGGTTTGGGAATGTGTCTGATAGGACAAGCACTCAAGTAATGGCTTGGACGATCAACAAATGGAGGGTCAAGATCATCTAAAGGGAGATATATAATGTAAAAGACCCTCCAGGAAAAGGGGATCAGAAAATCTGTAGAGAAAATACTGTAGCAACAAGAACTGAAATTGCATCCCATTTTAAAAGAAATATACATAAGGACCACTCTCCTCGGATTTTGCCGAGGAAGGTTTTCTTTGCACAAAGCTTGTTTTTCTTTTCTTTCTTGCTATCTTTGATTCACTGTGCGTTTTGTTTGATCCATTAAAGCCTAGCTTTTAAGCCCACTATCTAAAAATTCATTGTATTGCGCTCTTTGGGCCTTAATCCATTCCTCTTTTGGGCTTAGGAACCAAAACCTACCCTTACATTAATAATTCATTATTTTTATATATTCTATTCTCTAATTCATGTTAAGTGAATCTAAGGTAACCAAAATAATGCCGACTAATTAATTTTACTAGTAAAAACCATCTCATAATCCAACTAGGATCGAATGCATTAAGACATGACACAACCTCAAAGCATAATACAGTGTGGGATCATTAGCATGACCTAACCAACAAAATGCAATCACAAGAAAATGTTCATCAGAGCATCATAAGGTGAAAAAAATGTTAGTTTATTTTTAATAAACTGAATCAATTATATTTTAAGGAAATTCTTCCAATTTATTATGTGACAACTCAAACAAATATGCATGTGCTTAATAGTTTTGTAATTTGTTAAAATAATTTAATAAAACAAATGATTTAAATACTGTGGGGGGTAAAAGACAAGTAGGCCCATGTCAATGACTACATTAGGCCGAAGGCCAAGCCCAAGGGAAAAATCCCTCCTCGGTCGCGGGGAGGAAAAACCCCTCCTCGACCATGAGGAGAACCCTCCTCAGCACGGTGTAGCCGAGGATGAAGGAGGCAACCTGCCACTAGTGGTGACACTCCCTATCACTCCCACGGAGCAGGAAAAGTATTAAAGCAGAAAAGGACAATGAAAGTGTCTAAAGGAAAGGCTGTCATTATTGCATTCAGTGCCTTGTGCCTGACACGACTATACTTCTCTGTCCTTACAACCACTCATAACAACTAGAAGGAAGGGCTGATGGGACAAATACCTACCCTAGGGACCCCATTCAGGAGGAAGAAAACTACTATAAAAAGGGAATAAAGAGAGACAGAGAAGGCGGGGCGAAAACCCCCCAACACACTAGAGGCCCCAGAAAAGGGCTCCTCAGATCAGGTCGAGGATCAGTCCTCTCAGATGAACTCAGCCCATCTCAACGTAACGTAAAGAACGCCGTAATGATCGCTGTCCATACTCTAAAGCCTAGCTCTTTGGCCCACTCTCTACAAATTCATTGTATCAGGTTCACTAGTTTAAGGTCCCATGCATGTTAGGCTTGGCATGAAAAACGTGACCCTACAATTGGCGCCGTTTGTTGGGAGAGCTTGTGCGTTGGCGAATATGATGGTTAGTCATGGTTAAGCTATAAGAATCCCTCGAGAGGACAGTTTTGGCAGTGGTGCGAGCTACGTGAAAGCCCCCCATCATTTCCAGGAACACACCACCATCATCATAGCTCAGCCTCCGTTTTGGGTCACGCTTCGAAATGATTCATTAGGAGGGGAGGATCGCTAGACAGCGCAGTTCAAGGGGCTTCGAACGTTAGATATGCACCCCCATGCACTTGTCAAGGGGCTAACTCTTGAGACCCCTAATATTCCAATCCGCTGAATCCCCTACAGACAGGGGAGCCGAGGGCTAAACTGGAATCTCTCTAAGTGCTAGACAGAACCAAGGTCTTGCATGGTCCTCGAACTCAAACCTATGGGGAAACTAGATACTCCAAGAGTCTAGGTGCTAGACAGAACCAAGGTCTTGCATGGTCCTCGGAGTCAAACCTATGGGGAAACTAGACACTCCAAGAGCCTATGTGCTAGACAGAACCAAGGTCTTGCACGGTCCTCGGACTCCAACCTATGGGGAAACTAGACATTCCAAGAGCCTAAGTGCTAGACAGAACCAAGGTCTTGCACGGTCCTCGGACTCCAACCTATGGGGAAACTAGACACTCCAAGAGCCTAAGTGCTAAACAGAACCAAGGCCTTGCACGGTCCTCGGACTCAAACCTATGGGGAAACTAGACACTCCAAGATCTTAAGTGCTAGATAGAACCAAGGTCTTGCATGATCCTCGGACTCAAACCTATGGGGAAACTAGACACTCCAAGAGCCTAAGTGCTAGACAGAACCAATGTCTTGCATGGTCCTCGAACTCCAACCTTTGGGGAAACTAGACACTCCAAGAGCCTAAGTGCTAGACAGAACCAAGGTCTTGCATGGTCCTCGAACTCCAACCTATGGGGAAACTAGACACTCCAAGAGTCTAAGTGCTAGACAGAACCAAGGTCTTGCATGGTCCTCGGACTCCAACCTATAGGGAAACTAGACACTCCAAGAGCCTAAGTGCTAGACAGAACCAAGGTCTTGCATGGTCCTTAGACTCAAACCTATGGGGAAACTAGACACTCCAAGAGCCTAAGTGCTAGACAGAACCAAGGTCTTGCATGGTCCTCAGACTCAAAACTGTGGGGAAACTAGACACTCTCAAAATCTAAGTGCTAGACAGAATGGAGGTCCCGTGCGATCCTCGGATCCCCGGCTCTATGGAAACTAACACACAAGGGTACCTTTCCAAGTGTTTAGGCCAAGTATAGTCATGCATCGATCCTAAGTACTGTTCGAAAGAAAAAGACACTAGCACATCCATTCACAAAATAATTATTGCAAAAAAGAAAGAATACACAAAATGAGATAAAGTCATCTTCTATTAGATAAAGAAGTAGTACAACATACAAAAAAGGAGCTTAGACAAGTCTATACCAAAAGCTAACTATAGAAACAAAAAAGAAAAAGGGGAATACACAGGAACGATAGATACTTCAATTTTGGTCTAGCAGCTACTAAGCAATTCTGGATGGCTCCAGTGATGGAAGAGAAGAAGAAGCAGAGGCACCTGGTTCATAACCTTGCTCTAGCAGTGACTAAGCAAGTCTGGATGGCACCAGTGATGGAAGAGAGGAAGAAGTAAGGATGCCAAATCCCCATACCTGCTCTAGCAGCAATCGAGCAAGTATCGTCCTAGCAACAATCGAGCAAGCACAGATGGTACCGGTGATGGGAAATCTTAGTGCTATTGCACCAAAAATCTGATGCGACCTCCACCTGTTTCGGATTTTGGCTGAAAAAAGAAGAGGCTCCTTTCTTGCCTTATTGAGGAGAAGAAATGTCTTGAGTCTTTGTCTCCCTTGCCCTGACCGGGCCATTCTAAATCTTGAAGATACCCAAGGCCTCTGAAGAGGGTGTAGTTCCTTCACCCACGCCCTAACCTTGACCATTTCACCTCCTAAAGCTCGGTCACACTGGTAATGGGGACTTTGGGAACAATTGGAGAGTTAGGAATCTGAAAAGCTCAAAGGGTCTGCAAAAAAAGGGAATGACCTCTCACCGTGCTTCTTATATGGGAGGCAAACCTGGTGGCAATCAATTCACCCAAATCTCCAAAAAGGAATTACAAGCAAAATAATTCTCGCTCAATTTCCAAAGTGGTCTACAACCGTTGAATTTATGTCGTCTCGTGAAGGGACCCTCATTAAAGCACGCCTCGTATACCGAAGTGACAGGGACGCGGCATGGATAGATTAAAAGAATGTCTCACAGTCGGGAACATGCCTTGGGCAAACGAAGAGGCTCTAGCCTTTAGTGGAGGGCCTGACGTGGCAAGCCGAAACAGAGGCCCAATATCACCAAAACCCTCCTTTCTGCCCGAGGAGCCAGACAGCAGGATTTTAAGGGGCTATTGTGGGGGGTAAAAGACCAGTAGGCCCATGTCGATGACTACATTAGGCCGAAGGCCCAACCCAAGGGAAAAATTCCTCCTCAGTCGTGGGGAGGAAAAGCCCCTCCTCGGCCATGGGGAGAACCCTTCTAGGCACGGTGTAACCGAGGATGAAGGAGGCAACCTGCCACTAGTGGTAACACTCCCTATCACCCCATGGAGCAGGAAAAGTACTAAAGTAGAAAAGGACAACGAAAATGTTTAAAGGAAAGGCTGTTATTATTGCATTCAGTACCTTGTGCCTGACACGGCCATACTTCTCTGTCCTTACAACCACTCCCAACAACTGGAAGGAATGGCTGATGGGACAAGTACCTACCCTAAGGACCCCATTCAGGAGGAAGAAAACTACTATAAAAAGGGAGTAAAGAGAGACAGAGAGGGCGGGGCGAAAACCCCCCAACACACCAGAGGCCCCAGAAAAGGGCTCCTCAAACCGAGTCGAGGATCAGTCTTCTCAGATGAACCCAGCCCATCTCAACGTAACGTAAAGAACGCCGTAACGACTGCTGTCCATACTCTAAAGTCTAGCTCTTTGGCCCACTCTCTACAAATTCATTATATTGGGTTCACTGGTTTAAAGTCCCATGCATGTTGGGCTTGGCATGAAAAACGTGACCTTACAAATACAGAGTTAAAAATCCAATTTGATGGGAAGTTTTGTCCTAAATAATGGCTTGTGCAGTATATTAACCCTATTTATATATCACAGTTCTTGCATCCATATATATATATATATATATATATATATATAATTCTTACAAAAAGAATATATAAAAACTTTATTTTAAATCCCAAGATTAAGAGATATTTCAAAGCCAAATAATATGTGGATATATAAAATTGCATTCTTTAATAACTTATTCTTTTATTGCATAATTTTTGTATTTTTGATAATATAGTAGTTAATTGGAAGATGAGTTATTAAAAGTTTAAATTTGAATATTTTATTTGGAAACATCAGAAGATGTCAACCAATTAAACTATAACATCAAAACTATTAATTTTTATTTTTTTAATAACCTATTAAGATGACAAATTTGTAACTATTGAATTAGTCTCTTGAGGGCTTTTCTCAAAATAAAGCTCGAGGGGTTTGCGGACCCATGTTTCCAAGAGTGGGAAGGGGGTGCATTATTTAATTAAGTAAATATTTCTAATCAATTTTTTTGTGTGTATATATATATATATATATATATATATATGTGTGTGTGTGTGTGTGTGTAATTTGTGATTAAAAAAAATTACCACATGATCATAAAACTATAGAATAAAGAAAAAAAAATATTATTGGGGGGATCCCAGTCACGGTGGGAAAGACATGGACTAGGGTTTATTGTTTTTTTTTTTTTTCAATAAACCATGATTAAACATTAACTTAAGAATTCACAAGTCTATTACAACGCAAATTAGCCTTGTCAAAAGCTAATATAGCCTCCACCACAGGCGGTGGGTTACAAAAAGTAGCAAAACTATACAATGGCTGGGCTCCTAGTTTAGCCAATGCATCAGCGCATTGGTTTGCTTCCCGAAAAGCATGAATCACGACCAGGGTTTATTGTCAAAGCTCTGTCATGTGTTTCTACCCTTTCACAGAATTGATTGAGCCATAAAATATTGCAACTTGCAAGGACAGTAGTGGCCTAGTAGGACACACCTTTCTTTTTCTTTTTTCTTTTTTTGAAATCAGGAAAGTAGGACAATATATAATATCTTGCTTTTTGCTCCATCATAGAATTCGTCCCAAGACCTGTTGTTGTGGGTGTGTGTTACAAATACTTTTATTATTATTTATTCTCTAACCGTTAGGAATTTACAAGTAAAATAGTTGTTGGCAATTATGAGAAAAATAGTCATTGGGCAATAATGGATAATATAACCGTTGGGCTTTTATGGGTATTAGTTACCAATAACTATATGTTATTATTGTCATGAATAGCCCATATAATACTCATCATCACACCCTTTTTTATAAGTCATTTTTTTACTACTCTATATTTAGATATACACAATTCCAATATGTCTCTTCCACATATTTTTTTACAATTTATATTTGTTCTAAGGAAAGGCAATAAAGGGTTGTTTTTGAACCATCGTGAGTGGAAGTGTGTCCATCACAAAGGTTGACGCTATAGTCTAATCTTGAAGAGTTGTTTGGCCAAGAGAACCAGTCGCACCAAGTTTTACTCCAGGTGGCACAAATCAACCTTTATAGACAATGCTTTCGCAGCATGATTCTATAACATTGTGAAATCGTTCTAAACTCCTTTTTATTTTATGTTCTTGCTAATTATTTGATATATTAATTTTGTATCAAAACTTATTTATTCACTAACATATTTCCAACAAGACCAACAGATAAAAAGGCATGTCAGTGCACCACACGATATATATGCTGACTGCAGTGGCGGAACTAGGAATTTATATTTGGGGGGCTTCTATATAAAATTTTTTTTTTTTTTTTTTGTGTATGAAATGTAAAATAGTATTGTGCAATACTTCATAACTGAATATGTATAAACAAAAGTGTATTTAATTAAAATTAAACAATCATCCAAATGTCAATACATAAAAAAATATAATAAACAACAACTAAATATATGTGTATATATTGTTCATAATATATTGATTATTATAATAATAAATAATATATTATAAGGAATTTAAAAAAGAAAGCAATGAAAAGAAAAATTGAAAAAATTAAAACAAAGAAAATACAAATACCTGGAAAGTGTTAAAAACTTATGGGCTAGTCGGTCTCAGGGGCATAGATAGAGCACTACACACTACAGAAGCACGAAAGCTTCATAAATTGAGTCACAAATTGAGGGTCCCACGGTAATGAGTCACAGACAATGACAATGACAAAGGGACAAAATTGAGTCACTCTTTCTTGTCTAAATTGAACACATAGTACACTACACTACTGCATAACTTTTACTTTTAAATAAAGGGATGAAAAGCAAAGAACTAAAATCTGAAAAGATTAAAAAAATATATATATAATAATAATAATAATAATAATAATAATAATAAATAAAAGAAGAAGGCAAAAGCAATGGCGAGAAGAAGGCAAAGAGAAAGAATTGAAAGTCTGAAAGAAGAAAAAGAAAAAGAATGCAAAGGCCAAGTCCTCAACAGAGACAGAGAGAGCGAGAGAGAGAGACAGAGAGAGTCACCTATGTAAGAAAGATTGTTTCTACAAGACTACAATTGTGTGGCCGTGTGGGAGAGACAAAGTTTCAGACTTTTCAATTTTTCTACTACGTGCAAGTAAGCCCAAGATGTGTTGGGATGAAAATTAGAATTTTTTTTCCCTTTTATTTGTTGAGGTAATTGTTAAAATACCTATGTATTCATTTTAAAGATGTTGAATGTGTAATTATTGCAATTTGTTGACATGTATTTGTGGATCGTATTTTATTTAAAAGAAAATTGTGTTTATTTTTAGACTTTCTTAAATATATATGTGTATTATCAGGTATGAGAGGGCCAAAATGATAAGGCTATTTAAGAATTTTCAAATTATTTAGGATATTTCCAATAAAAATTTTTAATTTTTTTCAAAAATTTTGGGCCCCTCGGTCCTCAAGTGGCTCTACCACTACAGGCTAATTGAAAACAACAAAAATTTTTTTAATAAAATGATTGAAAATTACAAGGGATGTGGTCCACGTGGGGTTAAGGTCGAAGGGTGACTCCAATTCTAACCCCCAATTATAAAAGCTTATTATTATTATTAGAAGTGATATTAAGAAAAAAGGACAGAATTTTTTTGAATCGGTTTGGATATTTAAAATAAATAAATAATTCTAGAACCATAAAAATTACATAAAATATTTCACAATTGCTTATGTGACATGTTGTTAATGGAAAAAAAAATCACAAAAAACAAGAAGTTATTAATGAAAAATATTAATGGAAAATAATTAAGTGATACTCATTGTGGACTCAAATAAAAATTAATAAAAACTTGTCAAGTCAACTGTTGTAAAAATTATTCTTAGTAACATTACTTTTTCTTTTGAACTAACTAGGTGACAACTCAAATATATTTTTATTTATACTTTTAATCACATTACATATTTATTAATCATGTGACTTGTTTAAATATGATTTAATGAATATGTGATTTAATACACGTAGATGATTTTAAAAACGGTCATGTAATTAGATAAAGGAGATTCCTACAACCAAAGAAACTTTATCTTACTCCTCCAAAAGAAAAAAAGGGAAATCTTGAATCTTATCATTTTCACCCAATTGTTTCCCTAAAATTTTGTTTTAGTTATAACTAGTTAAAGTCTCTTATATTGTACGGTTTTGTTAATGAATTTATAAAATATATAATTTATTTGAGAAACAAAACACAAAGCTCTACGTGTAGCATGGGCAGCTACTATTTGGTATTTTTCTTACTATTATTATTATTAATTTTTGAGAAGAATCTTACGTACTATTATTTTGAATATATATAACCATTTTATATTTTGAATCTTGGATTAGGCTAGATGTAATTATTTCTTACTATTATTTTGAATTAGGATGTTTTTCCTCATTATTATTATATAGTAAAGCATAACAATATGATTAAATATAAAATTAGTCTATATATATAGTAATTAAAAAAGTATATCATATTATCATAATACAGGTAATGAGATTAAAGTATTGCCTCCACAATGTTAGATGACATAATTAACTCTTTGTAAATAATCCATCACGTTTAGAGTTAGAAGGCCTAAAAATTAATTCAAAAGGCACAACCCATGAATTCTTGAAACATATATTATACATAATGTACAAATAGATAATACAAATAATAGGGTATAATCATGATGAAGCTCATACTTTAAAGCAATATAAAGTATAAACTCCTATGACCTTATGGTGTGCAAAGAATACTTTCTTAGTTGATTCCAATACACAGATACTACTTCCTCCAATTCTATTGAAAATCCATGTAAAACTTCTTCTTCAATCTTTTTCTTAAAAACAAATGTGGGTGTCTTTAATCTCATTCAGTGATTTTTTGTGCTCACCAAATTACAATATGCAACCTAAAAAAAAGAAAAAAGAAGATACAATTGGAAATACAAAAGCGCTGAAAGGGCAGTTTAAGGAAAAATAGTTTTTTTTTTTTTTTTTTTCTTCATGTTGTGCATAATCCCTACTTTGTGTAATGGGTTTTACATGTTATGATCAGGGTTTTTTTTTTGGGTGCTAAATGTGAGTAGTTTTGCGTTTCTCCTTTGAAGTTAAGCTTCTTTTTTTTTTATTTTTAGAAACTTAATAAATTTTTATTCAATGTGTATATTTGAAAAATTCAAGATTGAATTACATTTTATTCTTATATCTTTCGTGTCTCTAAAATTTCAAAATGATATATCATATAAATATATCTCATTTATAACATATTCAAAATTTTTAATTTTAAAATTATGCATAAAATATAAGTTTATAAATAATAAAAAATAGTAAATGATATATGATATATGATTAAAGCAAAATTTGATGCACAAGAATGAAAACATATAGTTTTTTTTTTTTTTTTTTGATGAATGAATGAAAACATATAATTAATCTAAAGGTTGAATTTTTAAAATATTAGTTAAATGAAAAGTTTTTGAGTTGTGTAACTTCATCCTTATATATACACAATTGATTGAGTTGACAAACAAATGATTGATCCAAAACATCACTTTTTTCACATTGACACCAATCACAGCTTGCATGCACCTCAGCAAAAATTGAGGAAAAAAAATGTGAAATGTTATGTAAAAGTGTAAAAGACAAACAAAACAGAACAAATTCTCACGTTTTCCTTAATAGCAATGAGTGAAGTTTGTTCTATCGTATGTACGTTTCTGTGCAATGTACAGATTATATACCTACATATATACACCATTTTCTTTTTGTTCTTTTCCTGCCTTTTGTTGATAAACCAAACACACACACACACACACAGAGACCTTTGGTTAAGTCGGAGATTGTGGAAAGATCAGGGCCGAAAGTTTCAAACTCAGGGTCGAGATCACCAGCAGAGCGAAGCTTATCAGGCAACCTTAACACGAACTCTCTCTTCAAATTCAATGACTTCACCGAGTACGACCTCCGACTCAGCCTCTCCCCTCCTCTACCTTTTTGACTCGCCCCCAGAATCAGCGTTTTCAGATCCGTATCCTCCATCTCTCTCTCTCTCTCTGTGTCTCTGTGTTTCTCTGTTCTTATTTTTGCTGTGTCTGTGTCTCTTTGTTCATGTGTCTTCTTACTTCCTTTTTTTTTTTTTTTTTTTTTTTTTTTTTCTGAAACAACCAACTGGAATATCATTGCCAAACAGAAAAGGGAGTACAACAAAGCAAAAGAGAAAAGCTCAACACAGTACAAACTAAACACATTCTTCCTGGACAACGTGAACCACCATAGGAGGACAAACTCCCTTCCAAACATGAGACTCTTCCTCTTGCCTTGCATACTGCGCAAGCTCATGAGCTGCCCTGTTGTAATCTCTTTTCACATGTTTGATTTTCCAGAAAGGAGAAAGCAAACTAAGAATTCCCTGATACACATGACCAAGACAGCCATTTGTTTTAGCTGCTATGACACTATTAATGGCTGTTAAGGCGTCAGATTCCAAGATGATTTGAGTTAGCTTTTGCTCTTTTGCAAGAATTAAACCGCACTCCATAGCCAGCGCTTCAACTTCCTCCACCGAGTATTGTCCCTGAAGTTATTTACAGCAAGCAACTTGAACAGTACTGGTTGCATCTCTTATAACAACTCCCACACTTGAGTTCCTTTCATTTTCAGACGTTGCACCATCAACATTGATCTTGAAAACTCCTGGAGGAGGCGCTGTCCACTTCTCTTCTGTCCAAGCCAAATGCTGAGAGCAAGCTATTGAGGCACCCTTGAATTCTAGAATATATCTTCTAGCAAAATTTCAAATATGATCAGGAAACTGACTTGAGGACTCGTGCACTATTTTATTCCTGTTATACCAAATTGCCCATGCAACTCTAAAGAAAATCTCCAAGTGTTGTGACGTACCAGAATCAAAAATTTGCATTGCAATATCTATAACATCCATATTACATTCAGCAAATCAACAGGACCATCCACCCAACATCTCCACACTCTCTTAGCCACTTCACACTTAACAAGAACATAGAGAATTGATTCAGGCTCCTTCCCACAAGCCGGACAAATTTCACATAGAGCATTCATACACATTTTCCAAGCAAAGATACGCACCTTGGGAGGGATGTTTAAGTTCCATAGTTTCTTCCAAAGAGGACTCCTAGGATCACCCGAAGAGCATTCACCTTCCTCCATTGTATCCAGAACCCCAACAGCAATATAATAAGCACTTTTTACACTAAAATCTCCCTTTTTATTACCCACCCATATGATTTGGTCATCTGGAAGGTTATGGCTTAGGGGAATATTTAGAATAGTCCTTGCTTCAAAAGGCAAAAACAAAGAACTTACTACATCACCTTTCCATCACCTTTCCACCTCCTCGTGTCTCTATCAAACAGCACCGAGACCCTAGGATAATCATCAAAGGGCTTTGGGGGGGAGATTACTTTGTACGTTGTTGGAGTAGGCAGCCACTTATCCTCCCAAATATGAATCCTATTATCATTGCCAACACAGCACCAGGTACCTCTCTTCACAACTTCCAACCCATTGAAGATGCTTGTCCAAGTATAGGAAGGGCTGGATCCAAGATTTGCTCTAGAAATATCACCCTGCGGATAATATCTCACTTTGTAGATTTGGGCCACCTCCTCGTGTCTTCTTACTTCTATCTCTCACTCACATGTCTTCCCATATATACACAAAACAAATATAATAAATATCTAAGTTGGACAACAATTCTAGAAAGTAAAGAGGCCTAACTATAATCAAATTTTGTACGATTATGATTAACTAATTAATTTATATATGTATATAATATATATATATATATATAATATATAAATTCTAATACGTATTGTTTATTTGCTACCAAAATTTAACTTTTCTATTGCCTTGGAAAGGAGAGGTTAAACATAAAATAATACTAAGGTTGCGTTGCTATTGGCTCAAAAAGTCAGTTTTTTTTTTATTATTTTGCTTATTTTTGTTACTATTTATAGGTTTATTATACTTTTTGGCATTATTTATAAGTCTCACTTGCACTATTTCAACTACCTTTTAGTTTTATCTATAATACATTCAGAAAAAAGAAAAAAAAAAAATCAGTTTCAGACTTTTAACTAAATAAGCTATTCCAAGTCTATAATACTGTCAGAGTAGTAGGTAAGTAGGTAACAATGGCAAGTACTTGTACTGCCAGAGTGAACTAAACCTAATTATTATAAAAATTTATGTTTGGAAAAAAAATATTATTATGTGCTTGTTATAGTATTAAAAGACTTTAGAACTGTGTACCTAAAATTCTACATTACTTGTTAGAGCATGGAGCTATTTTTTTAGCTATTTGACACCACAAAATGCCACTTTATCTATTTTACCTTCCTACTTTACAAAACATCCAATATGTTCTTTTTTTTTTTTACCTCTTCATTTAAATATTATTTCTTTGTTATTTTTTTATTCTTTCTCTTTTCTTTCATCTCTCTCTTTCCCTATCTCTCTCTCTCTTTCTTTGAAGGAAGAACAACCATGAACAAACCCACAAACCCAGCAAACCAATAGCCATCACCAGCCACCGCCAAGCCTATAACCACCATTGCCACCCATAACCCCCACAAATTGGAACTTCCGACCAAAACCAAACCACAAACTCACAACCCCCACATCACAACCATCAACCCAACCTAGCCAAAGCCACCCACTACCATAATCACAACCAAACCACCAGAACTCTGATTTAAAAAATAAAATAACATCACCACAAACCCACCTCAAAAACCACCACATACAAATAGCCACAAAACCAAGCAACCCACCACCTCTGCAACCCAACATTACTGCTACAAACACCAAAATCTCACCCACTACCGCCACAATCAAATCCAACCAAATAGAATAGCTCCAAAATCTCACTCACTACCGCCAATTAATCTTCTATATCTCTATCTTTTGGGTCAAAACTCAAAAATGGGGGGGGGGGGGGGGGGGGGGGGGGGGTTTCTTTGGTGGTATAGAGCTTTGTGGGTTTTGCTAGATCAACCAAAGGAGAGGGAGAAGACATGGTGAGGTGAAGAAAGAGAAGAAAGAGAAAAAAGTGAGGAGAGGAAGAAGGACACGGTGAGGTGATGAAAGAGAAATTAAAGTGAGAGAGAGAAAAAATAGTTTTTATTTAAAATATTGGGAGGAGAATAAAATATTAATATATGGGTTTACCTTTGAGCTACAGTTCATAGCCAAAAATAGTTGTGCACTGTAGCTAAGAAGCTAAATTTTTTAGCTATAACTCCACCATTGTAGCCCCATTTTTGTGATTGGTGGTGCTAAAAATAGCAATATAGTTTTTTAGCACCACCAATGCTAATGCTCTTAGGACTTTAGAATTTTGGCCAAAATGGCTAAATACTGTTTACCAAAATATATATCAATCTACTACTGTTTCGGAAATATTTAAGGATCTACCACTTTTGAATACTCGAGTTTTCCATAGTACTCGAGTTTCATGAACTATTGAAAAAACTTTTTACAAATTTTAGGGATGAAAAAAGAACTTTTTAAAGTTTAAGGACCAAAAAAAACTTTTGTCATAGTTTAGGGGCTAAAATAGTATTTTACCGATAAATAAAAATGAAGAAGTAATATGTCCATAGTGCCCATTAGTTTACAAATTTCTTGGTTATATTAATGAATTTTAAATGATGAGATGAATATTATAAAGTAATCTTAGTTAAACTTTCATCACAATCTATATCATATACTATATATAATAGCAAAAGCCTTTTCCTGCAATTGAGGTATTGCCATGTAGGAAAAATGCCCATCTAAAATTCAGACACATTTAAGTATAAATTATATTGTTTGATAATGTTACAACACCGTTTAAAAGCGATAAATTATAATGTTTCACTACGTTAAAACACTATTTGGGAGCCCTCTTGGCATAAAAGGAAACTAACCGCTTAAAAAAAAAAAAAAAACAAAAGGAGGCAAAGCGGTAAACACTGCATCGATTGGGCACCGTACATTTTTTTTTTCTCCATTTTTTAGATTTGTGTATGAAATGTTACTTTTGATTAAGTTTTTTTTTTTTTTGGATAGGTTTAGATTTGATTCGTTTTTGTTTTGGGTTTTTGGATTCTCTGTCAAAATGTTTTTTTTTTTTTTCTCAATTTTAAATATGATTTAATCTTTTAAAAGACTTGATTTTGGTTTAGGGTTACGTTTTTGGTCCAGCACCACCCATCTCCGGCTCCATTCAACCACAACCTCAACGTACGCACAACAATTTGCCTCTCCCTCTTTTATTTTCTTCTCATAAAACCAAAACCCAATGCATCAAACTTCTAATCCACTTCTTCCTCCAACAACGTCTCCATCTACTCCTCCTTCTCCTTACCTCTCCGGATGGCGTCCACTCACCAAGTTGAGTTTTTCATTAGTTTTGAGTGAACTTCTGGCTTTATGGGTTTAGTATTTAATTGGGTTTTATGAGTTTTGTGTGTTTGTAGTGGAAATTTGAGGTTTTTAATTCATAGATTTACTGAGATGTATAGTGAATTATTTAATAGTTTGATTAGCTTAATTTTTACTTTAAATAACTGAAAAATTATGCTTATCACCTTAAATAACCCCTAAATCCTAGATCTCTACGGATGGAGAAAGAAGGTTCAGTGAGGACATGGGGATTTTTACATACTAATATTGCCAATGACCAAATTTTCTCGAATTTGTCCTCCAAATATTGCTCTAATGCATTCCTTACAAGGTTCTCATAGCATAAAAGTATTTAGTATATATTCTATCTTTCTATACATTGATCTGTTGGTATGGTTGTCACTCATGCACAACCCGTGGTTGAAGTTATAAGCATGGAGAATGGTGTTGTGTGCTATAGTGTTGAGTTTTATTGTGATGATGATGTGAAATATTGATCTCCAATCTCACCCGTTATAGTCTTAATGTCCTCTGTTTTATTTTTCTCCTCTTTACAGTGGACCTCTGAGGGCTTACATTGAAGGTTTGCATTTATTTTCATCTTTTCTCATCAGGTCCTTTTTTGTTTTTGTGTGTGTGGGCCATGCTTGCGTGCAAATTTGAGTAATAAAATTGCTCAACATAATTTCATCGTGTGGTAATCTTAGTTTTAAAATATAGTCAACAAGTTGCAAGTTACAAGATATTAGAAATATTTCTAATTGCTCCAGTATTTCTACAAAGTGAAAATTTGTATCTTATTCTAAGTTGCATGTTTAAGAGTGATTTGAGAGGGCAAAGAGTATTTGATCTCAACCAGTTCTGATTGTGTTTGTTTTGTTTGTGAAGTTAATCTAGGTATATTAGATCGTGCTCCACTTATTTATTTGGGTGAGTTGAAGCATCCTTTCCAAGTTTGACTAAATGGTTGGTTGTCTCTGCCAAAGGTGGGTTGATTCCATTGAGTACTTTTATTTTTCTAATGCATCAAAGGAAGAATGAAATACAAAGCAAATCAAGTCAGGAAAAAAAAAAAAACTAATAATGCATATTTAATGTCATAGAATCATCATCAAATTTTGGAAAACGATAGGTTGCCAATGGAGAGACACAGAGAGAGAGAGAGAGAGAGAGAGATGGTATAGAAAAAAACCAATGCAAAGTAATAAAGAGTAGATTAAAAAAAAAAAAAAAAAAACAACAACAACAACAAAAAACAGACAAACAAACAAACATCAATTAATAACCGTTATTTGGAAAATAAATAGGTGGTCAAGAGGAGTAAGAAATAAAATAGAGATGACTATACAGAGGACATCGAAAACTTTATAGTGCAATAAAATCAACCATTACATTCACTTAATTAAATCAATAATCAACAATTAAATATAATAATACAAAATTTAAACTTAAAACTAATCAAACTCCAACTAGGGAAATTATATATATGTACATATATAATCATAATCTTCATACACCATGATTTAAAAAAAAAATTAATAAATAGTTCTACCTCTTATTTAATGTCTATGTTATAAAAATCATCAACCAATAAATAATGATAATGGTAAAAAAAACGTTATAGACAAGATTACGAAAAATATGATAAAAATATATATATATATATATATTTTTTAAAAAAACTCTTTATAAAGTCGAGGAACTAAAATAATATTTAATTTAAAAAATTATCATGTGCAACGCGTGAGTTTGTGACTAGTACTTTATAAAAAAGAAAGAAAATGAAGTGTATCAAGTTACAATCGGTGAACAATAGATTTTTATTCACAGAGCATTGTTGAGGACCCTACAAATAAGAAGACATCTTGGCAAAATTCCCTTCTTAAATCACTGTAATAATAAGACTTGTGTAGTCATGCTAAAAGTAGATGTGGAAAATGTGAAGTCGTCTAAGAGAGCTAGGAATTTCTGTCATTTCCCAGTTGTCATTTGAAACTCATTGTCTGTCAATTAGTGAAGGTGAATTTGGTCTTTGGATTGCCTATTGTACCTTGAAATCTATTTGCTTGCAATACAAGAACCCATAACTTTGGAAGAGTTCCCAACCAATGTGGAAAGATGCCACTAATCTTATTATTACCAAGATCAAGCACTTCCAAGTGTCTACAATTAACCAATGATTGTGGCAAAGGCCCTTCCAATTGATTTCCATTCAAATTAAGACTTCTTAAGTTGTTTCCCTTTGCAAATGTTTCTAGGATGGTGCCATAAAATTTATTATTGCATAGATCCAACACCGAGAGACTATCACTGAAGTTTCCTAGACACGATGAAATCATGTCACTCAAGTTATTATGAGACAGATCAAGGACTTTAAGGGAACAAATATTACAAATCAATGAAGGGATCATTCCACTTAAATTGTTCCTTGAGATTGGAAATGCCTATCGGAGGTACTAGAAGTGGTCCTTGGAGTGCGTTGGAATGAAGATTAAGATATCCCAATTTTTTCCATGGAAGTTGGTCTATACTTGTCAAGAGGTTGTTTGATAGATTCAAATATCTCAAAGAATTCTTCCCCACATCAAACAGCCAAGTTGGTGTATTGCCTTTGATTTGGTTGTGGGAAAGGTCTAACTTTTCTAAATTTTCAAGGTTTGTTAAAAAGCTTGGAAATTCCCTAAAGTTGCAACATGACAAATATAATTCATAAAGTCTGGGTAAGGTACAGTTAACATTACTGAAAGTGTTAACTGATAGAAGAGGGTTGTGTGAAAGATCAGCAGTTTGAAGGTTTTTGAGCTTTGCGAACATTTTTGAATCCATAGTGCTTCTTAAATTGTTGAAGGAGACATTTATATGATAAAGGCTCACAAGTTTAGAGATCGATACTGGAAGAGGGCCTTGTAGTTTGTTATTACTCAAGTCAAGATACCTAACAGAATTATATTGAAATTCATCAATATGCCCAGTGAGTTGGTTATTATCCAAACATAAATTATGCAAATGTGGTATGGAATACAACCAAGATGGAATTGAGCCATTCAATAAGTTATGAGATAAACACAAAGATTGTAGCTTGGAAGGAATGTAATTGACTGACTGACAATTGGAAGAATTATTTGAAGGTGAAAGTTCAATAAAATTTGTAGAAACATCAGAAAGTTGACCAATGAAATTGTTGAACGAGAGATCTAAGAAACTGAGCCTTTCAAATTTTAGGAAAAACCATGGTATCTGGCCACTAAAGTTATTGTGTGAGAGATCCAAAAAGGTGATTTGTGTAAGGTTAGGAAGAAGTGTTGGATATGACCTTCTGAAATTGCACTTGCTAATGTACAATTTTCCCAAGGATTTCAAATTGTTGATTAGAATGGGTAAGTCGATTGGGAATCCAGTTTCAGAGAGACCCAAGACCTTAAGGGGACTACTCCAATTATAGTTTGGAAGAGAACCAATAAGGTTGTGGTTGTAACATAAATCAAGAAAATGAAGGTTTGGGAGATGGAATATATGATATGGGAATCTCTCTCTTAATTGACAATCATAAAGGCTAAGAGATGTCAAAGAAGAAGACAAATTCATGAAAGAATATGGTGAAACCAAAGACATCTCAATAGTAACTAAAGAAAGCTCACTTAGCTTGGTTTGGTTCTGAATAAGCCTTTGCAAAGTTTTCTCGTCGAGTTTCATGTTGCCATTCCAAGAGAGATCAAGTGAAACCAGTTTGGATAGATAAGAAATTTCGTATGGAACTTCACCGGTTAAGTTGCATGCTGTGAGATTAAGATGCGTCATGTTTGTAAACCAACCAAACTTAGGAGACAATTTAGAGCTACTGAAGCCATTGTAAGAAAGGTTAAGGGTCCGTTTGGATACAGCTGAAAACTGAAAACTGAAACTGAAAACTGAAAAACACTGTAGCAAAATAATTTTTAAATGTGTAAATAGTACCGTGGGACCCATTTTTAATATTTTTTTCTGAATAAAGTGATTGTGGGTCCCATGAACAGTGCTCAAACAGTGTATGAACAGTAAAATTTGTCTCTGCACAGTAAAATTTGTCTCCCGCACAGTGTATGAACAGTACTTTTACTGTTCATTCACTGGAAAAAAAAAAAAAAAAAAAAAAAAAATCTTAAACGCAAACGTGCGTTTGGGAAGCGCAAAACGCGCTTCCCAAACGCACTCTTCGTCTCTGAAGATGTTGAAGAGAGAAAAGGCTGCTATTGGAATGGATGGTACCTTGAAGTTGACTGCAACTAACATCGATGCCAATGACATGACCAGCCTTGTCATCATATGTGATCCCATTCCCTGTACAACAATTTGTACCATTTATCCAGGAATTTGTCTTGGCATATGATTGAATTCCATGATATAAATCACAATGAAATGAAATTGAATTGTCATGGGGAAGTGAAAATGAGTTCTTGAATTGGAGCAAAGCAGAGCTCTGTTCTGAATGGCATATTGGCATCGATAAAGAAGGTGAAAAAGAAGGTAAAGACGAGGAGCAAGTAACATGAGAAAGCAAGAGCAAGAAAAGAAGAAAATGGACCTGGTATAGCCATAAGAAGCGTCCCATATTTCTTTCAATAAGATACAATAAGGAGACATTTTTGGTGTTAGAAAGAGATAAAAATGGAGACATATTTATATCATTATGCCGGAGGCCATGCCCATGATTGCCGGCCAAAATAGTAAAGAGTAATGTTAGGCATGATTAAAGACTTTGGTCACCGTTGAATGCTATGTTTCCATTATGGAAAATAGTTAAGTTTTGACATGAATACTATATATTTAGAGGATGAAATTCTTAATTTCACGTTACACTCCATTAATTTTAGTTTATAATGTCTTTTTTTTTTTCATCAAATGCTTTATAAAAAGGAAACAAAATGAAGTGTATCAATTTACAATCGGTGAACAAAATTTTTTTATTCACAGAGCATTGTCGAGGACCCTACAAATAAGAAGACATATTGGCAAAATTTCCTTCTTAGACGGCTAGGAATTTCTGTCATTTCCCAGTTGTCATTTGTGATTGAAAAGAGCTGTCCATGTTTCTGCAC
This sequence comes from Quercus lobata, assembly GCF_001633185.2. Taxonomy (NCBI): domain Eukaryota; kingdom Viridiplantae; phylum Streptophyta; class Magnoliopsida; order Fagales; family Fagaceae; genus Quercus; species Quercus lobata. The sequence continues at coordinate 16,475,640 of NC_044912.1, read as the reverse complement.
CCATTATTTGCTAGATCTCGCCCAAAATAAACACTTATGCATGATGAGTTTGGATCCACTCATATTGATATTCATACCCAGTAAAGAGAGTCAAGACTCAAGAAACTACTTTTCTTTTGAACTTTTTCTTTTTCATTATATTTTATTTTGATTTTTTTTATTATTTTAAGTTTTGTCGTCAAATAAGTTTAGGAAAGCAAAATTTTATATACGATTACTGAAATAAAGTGTTTGTAATTAACTTTAAGAAAAGAAAAGTAACGTCAATGATAAGTCTATTTTAAAGTGATAATGTTCGAGTTACAACCTATTACAAGAGTTGTCGTGAAATTTCTTCTTAAATCATCGTAATTGTGAGTGCTAGACTCAATGCGAAGTCAAGCTCTTAGTGGCTTTGTGAATTCTTCATCATTGCTCAGCTGTCATACACTCATGACTCATTTGTGTTTTGCTCAATTGACACAGCACAAGTCTTTTGTCCCAACATGTGAGAAATGTATTCTATGAATTTGAAAAGACGCTCATTGAAACTATCCATTGACTAGTCGTCTAATAAGTAATGATAAATTGATAGAACATGTGCAATGCACGGAAATGTTTTACTTTTGAGACTTACAAATTCTTATCAGGAAAGAGAAAGATACCAGAAAAGTTCAAACTCAAAAAACAAAAAACAGCATAAAGAGCAAAGAAAAACCACATATGTATGCATTTAAGCTAATAAATAATAAGATAGAGATAGTATGAAGGGTTAGTAAGGGAGTAATTAAGGACTTGATCAAGTGTTATTGCCTAATATGTATGCCTAAGAGAATTAAGGTTGCAGTAATACATTTAGGTGAGTTTTGCCTTCTGCTCATTTCCACATCTACAGATCTTTTACAAATAAAAAGATATGTTTCTCTCAATAGTGGACTTGTTCAAGGAATCTTCACAAATAAAAAGATATGTGAGTGTGGTTAGTTTAGGATTTGTTTGTTAGAGTTTAAAATATTAGTTTATTTCTAATAACTATATAAAAAGAGTAAATAGCTCTATTTACATTACAAATTTGGTTTGGTCAATTTGGTGTGGCAAAACTCACCAATTTTGCTTGAGCTAGCCTTTTATATATATATATATATATATATATATATATAATATTTCTATGCTCTAACACTGTGTTATACTTAGTTACTTACACTATAGATTGTCCTGATATTTTCACAATTGTTAGGATGTTACTTCCTTATAGTTCAAAATAAAATTTTAAAATAAAAAAAGATTGGGACCAATCACAATTAAAAATAAAAGGTGTTGTCAAAACATTGTGATATCTCCTGATTCTTTAATACTTTTTGAAAGCCATTGCACGTTCAAGTAATGACTTCTTCATCAAATTGTAACACAAATTAAAGTCATACAAGAGCAATTCATGCAATGGTGTAGTTTCTTAATTAATTTAAGATTTTATAAAATCATTTTAGTCTACCACACAAATAGGTAGGTTCTCGTGCATAGCACGTGTTAGCTACTAGTTAATAGTATTCTCAACCTAAACTTATATTTTGGCCATGCTTAAGTAGGTACACCAAATTGGACCGAAGTGATCTGAAATGGACCAAATAGACCTAAATGGATCGACTGGACCAAATTTGACCGAATAGACCTAAGTGGACCATATGGACCAAATAGAACTGAACAGACCTAACTGGACTGAATTAGCCAAATTGGACCGAATAGACCTAGGTGGACCGTATGGACCAAATTCAACCGAATAGATCGAAGTGGACTAAATGGACCATATGGATTGGATTGGACCGTATGGACCGAGTTGGACTGAATGGACTGATCTGGACCGAATAGATCTAACTGGACCGAATTGGCCAACTGGACCATATGGACCAAAGTGGACCGAACAGACCTAACTGGACTAAATTGGCCAAATCGGACTGAACAAACCTAGGTGGACCAAATGGACCAAATTGGAACAAATGGATCTAATGGATCGAATGGACCAAATTCGACCTAATTGACCTAAGTGGGGGACCGTATGGACCAAATTGGACCGAATATACCTAAATGGATCAATTGGACCAAATAGGACTGAATAGACATAAGTGGACCGTATGGACCGAATAGACCTAACTGGACTAAATTAGCCAAATTGGACCGAATAAACTTAGGTGGACCATATTAACCAAATTGGACTGAATAGATCGAAGTGGACTGAATGGACTGTATGGACTGCACAGGACCGAATTGACCAAAGTAGACCTACTGGACCGAATAGACCTAACTGGACCAAATTGGCCAAACTGGACCAAATAGACCTAGGTTGACTGTATGGACCAAATTGGACTGAATAGAACGAAGTGGACTAAATGGACCATATGGATTGAACAGGACCGAATTGACCAAAGTAGACTGAATGGACCCAATGGGATTGAATTGATCGAACTAACCAAATTGGACCAAAATTGACCAAAGTGGACTGAAGTAGACCGAATCGAACCAAATTGATGAAGTGGACCGAATGTTGATCTATTATTAACATAGCCAAGATTATGTTTTGATATAAATTCAAACACTTACTTCCAAAATAATCAAGTATTAACTCAAAAACAAAAATCAAACCAAAACTATAAGAGAGAAAAATATGCTACTTGTATAAGAGAGTGTAATTAAAGAGTGTGTGTGTGTGTGTGTGTGTGTGTGTGTGTGTGTGTGTGTCTTTAGCACTTAGTTTGTTTCTCAAAAAAAAAAAAAAAAAATACAACACCAAAACGTATGAACCCAAAATAGTGTTAAAAATCACAATGATTCATCAATATAAAGAAGAGCTGTAAGAAAGAATAAACAAAATGAAGAGAGAGAGAGAATAATAAGAAATTTATAGAAAATAATATGAGAAAAAAAAGTAAAAATAAAAATATTGTAATAAACACTAAATCATCTAAGTCATGCTATGTTATGTAATAAAATAAAATTATATTCTTATATACTATCTTCATATATAATGCAATAGGATAATATTTATAAAATCAAAGAGAAGAAAAAAGATAACAACTTAAAAACATAACTTAATCACATCAACCCAAAGTAGAGTTTAAAATAATACAAAAACTTATCAACTTAAAGTACAGATGCAAGAAAAATAATTAAAAATCCACCAAAAAAATAAAAAAATAAAATAAAAATTTGAGAGAGAGAAATAATCTTATGTGTGTGGGAAATTATGTATAAAATGAAATTGAAAATTGTAAATTTATAGCAAGAGGGGGATATGAAAAGCCAAAAATAAATGAAGATAAAGGGATCAAAGAAAAGTGATATAAAGATAGATAGAAGTAGGAAGATAAAAAGATAAAAGGTAGAGGAAAAGTTGGTGAAAGTATAACATTAAGTTGGGAAATTAATAAGAGAAAAAAAAAGTTTAAAAAGAAGAAAAGAGAGAACATTGAAAATGGGTGGATGATGTGGCCGCTGATGTGGCTCAACAGGGAGAGGGTATATTGTGTTTCCGTTGCCTGCTTCCTCTCACTCAGGTAGAGGAAAAGTTGGTGAAAGTATAACAATAAGTTGGGAAATTAATAAGAGAAAAAAAAAAGTTTAAAAAGAAGAAAAGAGAGAACGTTGAAAATGGGTGGATGATGTGGCTGCTGATGTGACTCAACAGGGAGAGGGTATATTGTGTTTCCATTGCATGCTTCCTCTCCCTCATGTGAGGGAGAGGAAGCATGCAATGGAAACAGGGTAGATTTTCTCCTCAACAGGAGCGTAGCAACAATAAATACTACGCTTCAACTTTTAGATACATATAGATGATTGATATTATTCTTTTATGAAATAGTCCATATTCTTCTAACTATTGTTATTATGCATTATATTTTCCTAATTTCTTTTGGTATAATTAAAATTTTATGTTTTAAAGTTATTGTTCAAATTCTCATTCTCTCTTAAGGAGATTATTATGTTAACCAAAACTTATCATATAATTAAAATTTTTATTATTTAAATAATTAATAGTACTCTCAACCCAAACTTGTATTTTGCCATGCTTAAGTAGGTACGCCAAATTGGACCAAAGTGATTTGAAATGGACCAAATTGGACTGAATAGACCTAGGTGGACCGTATGGACCAAATTGGATTGAATATATCGAAGTGGATTGAATGGACCATATGGACCGGATTGGACCGAATTGACCAAAGTAGACCAAATAGACAGAATTTGATTTAATGGACCGAACTGGACGGAATTTACCTAACTGGACCGAATTGGACAAGGTAAACCAAATGGACCAAATTGGACCGAATAGACCTAGGTGGACTGTATGGACCAAATTGGACCAAATAGATCGAAGTGGACTGAATGGACCATATGGACCGGATTGGAACGAATGGAACGAACAGGACCGAATTGACCAAAGTAGACCAAATGGACCAAATTGGAACAAAAGGACTGAAGTAACCAAAGTAGACCGAATTGGATTGAATAGACCTAACTGGACCAAATTGGCCAAGTGGACCGTATGGAGCGAATTGGACCGATAGACCTAACTGGACTGAATTGGCCAAATTGGACTGAATAGACCTAGGTTGACCGTATAGACCAAATTAGACTGAATAGACCGAAGTGGACTAAATAGACCGTATGGACAAAATTGGACCAAATGGACTAAACAAGACAGAATTGACCAAAGTAGATCGAATGGACCGAATGGGATTGAATGGACCGAACTACACCTAATAGACCGAATTGGACTAAATTGACCAAAGTAGACTGAATGGACTTAATTAAATTGAACTGAATTGAAGTAGACTGAATTGGACCAAAATTGACCAAATTGGACCGAAGTAGACTAAATTGGACCAAAATTGACCAAAGTGGACTGAAGTAGACCGAATTGATGAAGTGGGCCGATGCCAATCTGTTATTAGCATAGCCAAGATTTTGTTTTGATTTTTTTTTTTTTTTTTTTTTAGAATTAATTCTGTTTTGATATAAATTCAGATTCTTATTTCCAAAATAATCAAGTATTAACTCAAACAAAAATCAAACCAAAACTATAAGAGAGAAATATGCTACTTGTAATGGGAAACTAAAAAATACAACACCAAAACATATGAACCCAAAATAGAATTTTAAAAATCACAATGATTCATCAATATAAAGAAAAGTTGTAAGAAAGAATATAAAAGAGAGAGAGAGAGAGAGAATAACCACGTTTCAAGAGAAAATGTGAGAGAATAATAAGAAATTCATAGAAAATAATATGAGAAGAAAAAAAATAAAAATAAAAATATATTGTAATAAACAACAAATTATCCAAGTCATGTTATGTTATGTAATAAAATAACATTATATTCTTATAATATCTATGAAATCAAAGAGAAAAAAAAAGATAATAACTTAAATACATAACTTAATCACATCAACCCAAAGTAGAGTTTCAAATAATACAAAAAATTATCAACTTAAAGTAGAGATGTAAGAAAAATAATAAAAAATCCACCAAAAAATAATAATAAAAATTTGAGAGAGAGACAATTTTATGCGTGTGGGAAAACTACGTATAGAATGAAATTGAAAATTTAAATTTATAGTAAGAGGGGGAATAAGAAAAGCCAAAAATAAAAGAAGATAAAGGGATTGAGAAAAAGTGATATTATGATAGATAATAGTGGGGAGATGAAAAAATAAAAGGAAGGGGAAAAGTTGGTGAAAATATGACATTAAGTTGGGAAATTAATAAGAGGAAAAAAAAAAGTTAAAAGAAAAAAAGAAAAAAAGAGAGAGAACGTTGGAAATGAGTGGATGAGGTGGCTCAACAGAAGCATAGAAACGATAAATGTTATGTTTCAGCTTTTAGATATATATAGATGTATAGATTGGGAGACTGACATTATTATTGGTTGGTGATTCAATCTAGTTGTTTTTAAGGAAATAGTAGTTAATTCTATTAGAGGTTGGGCTCTCTTAAGGTTTGTTAGCCCAATAATTTTGTTGGGGTGCATATTTTTTGGAACATTAGGTTATGTTTGGTAATAGTTTTTATTTTCTATTTTCAAAAACTTGTTTTGGGGAACATAAAGAAAAAATAATTTTCTCGTATTTTTGAAATCAAAAACATGTTTGGTTAGTTGAAATTAAAACAATAGTTTTTTGAAAAAAAAAATAGAAAATACTAAAATATGTTGTTACCTAGATTTGAACTCTAAAGTTAACTCATTAAATAAGATAGATTCATTAAATTAAATACGTGTTTTCATTGACTATATAAAATTAGAAACTAAAAACAATCTTTTGAATGTTTTCAATTTCCTTCACAAATTGAGTTTTGAGAACAGTTTTTGTTTTCTGTCCATTTTGGGTTGCCAAACAAGCTTTTTAGTCTCAAAAATAGAAAATTGTTTTTGGAAACAGAAAATAAGAGGAAAAAACAGTTACCAAACATACCCTTAGAGTTTTATGTTAAATCGTTTGGTGTTTGGAATTTTCATATAAATTTTGGAGGCACGTGATTTGTAGTTCGTATTTTTTGTATATGTGTTATAGAGCATTGACTTATATTGTGAAGAGATCAATATGTTTATTTATTTTATCATATGGAAAAATAAAATCCCCTATAGTTTCTCTTGAAGGTTTGGTTTCGCATGCTTTGAACCCTTTTGGGTTTAGGATGTGACAAAAAATCTTTAGGATCTTAAGGTTTCTAGAGCATGGAAGCAATAGGTTGTAGAAATCTAAAGGAGACCATTAGCACATGTTCAGGATGTGCCAAAATGAAGCAACTATAGACCGTAGGAATTTGAAAGAGGCTAACATATGTCTGGGGTGTGCTTATATACAGCTGAAGATCAATGTCACTCATTGTCTTGCATTGAATATTGTTGAAATACAATGGATCTTAGGAATAAATGATGTATATGAAAAATAATATGAGAATATTAGAAATTAGTATTTACAGGTATGCATAATGCCAACTACAAAGCCGAGCCTTAAAGTTGAATTAATTACTACACAAATACTGCTCTTCAAGTTCTTCCTCTATTAACTTTCAAAGGTGATCTACTCACAATTGCCAGGCATGACAAACAACACATTTAGCACCAAAGCAAGAGAATACACCCTAACATCCATACCTTGATTTTTGAGATATACAGACTCACATTCTGCAGTAGCTTATTTCCAAATCCTCCACCAGCTCCTTCAAGCAGATGTCCTAATCAAAATTAGCATAAAATGCTATAAATCCCGCATGAATTAAATTTAGCCACAAGATTTAGGTGAAGCTGATTTAAGCCCTCACATATTGATGGAAGAGAAATGTGTTAGAAAGATATAAGACCATTAATGAGAATTCTAATTGACTAGGTTCTTAGCTGCCAGATGGTTGTGCCCCATGTAGCACCTTGGATTGATGAATGATGGCCAATTAAGGATTCCTGACATTTGTTCAATATAAGTATACAAGGTCATAGAGAACTGTGGAATAATTTATAAGTATAAAAGGCCAAAGAGAACTGTGGAAGAAGTTACAACTGAAAGATTTAAATACTAAAGAACAAACTTTATAGTACCATTAATAGCCAAAGAGGTTTCAGACTTTCTGCTTCATCCCCAACCAACACATCTTTTCTTAACCTTTTTGGACTAGGTTCAAACAGTATGCTTGCTGCTCAATACAGGGCTGGCTTGTAATGGGCAAATCCCACTCCCATACTCCATCAAAACCTTCCCTACAAGTTCAAAATCTTCTCTTGTCAAAAACACCAAATATCATTCCCATGTAGTGTTAAAGATTTTATAAACTAGCAGGATGTTAAGTACTATAGAATTTGAGTACTAGCCAGGTGTTATAGACAAGCTCATAAGTTCATTGTAGTTAGGCACAAAGAAACAGTGATAGGATTGTGAATGTTCAAATAGCGTATAAAACACTATGAACGTTTAGACCCCCAATTAACAAAATACCAATTCAAGCTTAATATCAAACAATTAATGTGCGGAATATGAACATAAACTTAATACAGAATTGATAAACAATCTAAACCAAAATAAAATCACATCCACAGCAGAAACTAAATGGCAAAGATTAAAGGAAGAGAGATGCAAACACAAGGACAACACAACGATGTGTTATCGAAGAGGAAACCGAAGCCCTTGGCGTAAAACCTATCCGCCGCCCTCCAAGCGGTAAATAATCCACTAAAGAATGTAGTTGGGATACATGAACAGTAGAAGACCCTCCAAACCTAATCTACCCAGTGTACCTAAGCCCTCTAAGCTCCTACTCCAATGAGGTTGCGCAAAACCTTTGTCTTCTTTAGCTTACCGGATTCGGCTATAAACCATAGCATCAACCAATATGAAATTGGTCCTTTCCTAACTGCTTCCCAAGCACCAAATGGCCTTCTCACAGATGTGGGTATGGTGAGAAAAGGTTTTGGTAATGTACCTCTCAAGGATGTAACAATGAAGAGGGTGAGAGTAGAGGAATTTGAAGAGTCTCTATGTGAAGATTGAGGATGAGTCAATATTGTTTTTCTCTAGAGTTTCTCTCTCAAAATTCTCTCTGAAAGCTCTCTACATTTCGTGGGTATAGAAGGTATATATACTAGGGTGAGAGTGGAATGCGAAGAGTCAGTTTTTCAAAATAGAGCTAGCTGGCAGCTTGGCCTCGCAACTTAACTGAGCCGCGAGTTCCAGTCGCGAGGTAACTGAATGGCCAGACTGGACTTTTTGTCATGTAGTGCTACAACTGGCATGACGGTTCAGCTTCTCTGCATGCTTAGCACGTGTGCAACTTCTGGTGGCTTGCAAGCCACGAGCTACCCACGAGATCCAGTCACAAGTCCCTGCTTCTTTGCACAATCTTTAGCATTTCTTCACACTCTCTCACACACTACCCTTACATGATTCCCACCTAAATACAGGGTTACTAATTGCTAAAATACAAGCAAATTTGGCACGGAATAAAACCAACAAGATGGTTGATAAAATTCAACCTTACAGATTGTTTTATTGAACAAATTTATGATAATCATTCTGTTCATTAATATGTGAAAAAAGCACTTAGTTTTACCAACAAAATCACAAAAATAAGAGATTAATTAAAAAAGAATCAACATTCACTTTACCTGTATAGCATTTTCATTAAAAAATTGAATTGACAACTATTAGTTTCAAAAATTTATCGTGTTTGAATGGGTTTAAGATTCAACCACTTATATATTTTTTTCTTTTTCTTTGGAACTTAGTACACACCCACACAACCCACATTCTATTCAATCTAGACAATCTGGGGCATCATCACAAAAGGCCACCATTATGTTGTGTAACAAATCAAGTGGCAGGATTCTATAACTGGCCTATCAATAAGCTTAAACAAGGGGATATTCTAATGGTGAACCCAACAAGTCCCATAATGCAGTCCTTACTAGAACTTTAAGGCAAAAACAGAATTTATATAAGAAGAGAAAGAGAGATCACCTCAACAACATGTGGCAATCATCGTGTCTCAGAGGAAGCCAGTCCTCCGAGATAAGTGCTTGTCGAAATGCATCTACAGCCTGTAGCTCCCCAGCATCCCAAACATCCTCAATCGACACAGAATTAATCTGGCCGCCATTCTTCTTCCAGCTCCTCTTCTTCTTAAGAGATTGTCTGAATTTGCTGGATGCATTGATTGCTTTCTTCTTTAGACTCGCAATTATAGTCCTCTTGTCATCTTCCGAGTTTTCAAAATCTGATTTAAATCCTAATTGTTAAGGTTTTGAATTCATTTTTTGATAAGTAAACTAAAGATTCTTGGTTATCAATAAGAAAATTGAAAATTGATATGTCATCAAGATATGGTCAAGAAAAAAGACTAGACAAAGTTCCAATTGGAATCAAATTTAAAAAGATTCGAGCATCTATATTACGTTATCAAATAGACAAAATATATTGACTATTCTGAGCCACACACACACACACACACACACACACACACACACACAAAAAAACCACTAGTTAATTAAAGAATATTCAACAAAAAAAAAAAATGAATTGAAAACCCTAGAATCAACAAGAACTAGTTAATTACAAACAATCAAAAAAAATTCAAGAAGCACATGAACAAATCAAAGAAAAAAAATAACAAAAAAAATCAAAACAAGTATTCTTAAGGAAAAGAGATATCAATGAAAGAATTATGAACATGAATATGAATACTCACAAGGCCTTGCGAAGCGATCTAGTGGACCCGACATGTTAAATTTACAACGTTTATCGGATCAAAAAAAAAAAATAAAGAAATCGAAGTCATAAACCAGAGAGCATGAATAAATACTTTAAAAACTTTGTTTCGAATCAAAACTGAATCAGTTGCTGGTCGAAGCAAAAGAATACGACGACGTGTTTAGTAAGGTTTTGGTGTTGGGGGAAAATTCTTATGCATGTAGTTGAATTCGAAGTTCGAACTAATGAAAATGAAACACAGAGAGAGAGAGAGAGAGAGAGAGAGAGAGAGAGAGAGAGAGACTAATATTAATGAAATAGAATTTGTAAGTAAATACTAGGACGAAGAAAACGAGAATTTGTAAGTAAATAACAGAAACAGTATTTTAGGGATTTGATGTTATCATCAAGATATGAAGATCATCTTTATGTCAAGCTCTTCCACCATTTAATTTCACTTCACCACCATGATCAAGTAATATGCTGGGTGTGATGAAAACATGGACTTGAAATTAGGATCAGATCATATACCTGAAGAGTGTCGCAATGAAGATGGTTGGAGGGAGGGTTTATTTGTTTTGATTCAGAGGCAAGAGTAAAGAAATGAAGCAAAAGTGAGAGAGCCAAAGCCACCTTCAAACATCCACAAAAGAGGCTTTTAAATTTCTCTTCTCTCACAGTGATTACTCATAAAACCAGGTCCTCAATTTTTGTCATCCACCAGCTACATGCCCAAAAGAATAGCATATAATGAGTTATGTCAAATTAGTCCAAATACGAAAATCGATGAAATCCACAAGATCCATATTGATATATCATATTAAGACATAAATGAATAAGAAGAATCAAATATAGGCATTACACTTGCTGGTTTCTAGTTATTGTAGAATTACATGCCCAAAAATCAAGACTCTTATTTATAACTGAGAACATATTAGACTAAAATGGATCACAACCAAATAATAATAATAAAAAAATCAGTTTATGGTGATTATAGATAAATAACAGCTATGAATATCTAGAAAGAAGAAAATGTATTTTAGATTTGCAAAATTGTGGGCATAGGAGATAGAATGTTTGGTGGGAGTGTGTATGTGATTTACAACAGAGGCTTGATATACTTCTCCTCTCTCACCAGTCACCGTCATTATCCAAACAAATTTTACTTGTGGAAAAAGCAAGATCACACACACACACACATTCAAAAAAACCAATCAATAAACAGTTACTATAGTTTTAATGACTATATCATCAATATTTTTCTTTTTTCTTTTTCGCTGAATGACTATATAATTATTCTCACACAAGTAAAAGGGGAATGTTACTTACCTCCTCATTTGTAGTCTTCAAAAATTTTGTCCACTTCAACATCTTGCTCTTATTATATAGTCTCATAATATGTATTAGTCTACCTTACAGAGCGATCCTAACTACTGCCTACATGCATGTCCAAAAGAAAAAGAAAAGCATATGAGTTATGTTAGATTTAGTTTAAAATACCGATAATCAACAAAACCCACAACGACCCATATAATATTAAACCAAAAAATGAACAAGAAATATAAAATTTAATCAAAACCCATATATTTATATAATAAATTGATATATTTAATAAATAAATAAAAATGCTTCCGACTGCTTTCACAATCCAATCCATATATTTATATTTAATTGATATATTTGCAATGCAAAAATAAAATAAAAGAAGAAAGAAAGGTAGGAGAGTTACCTCTGAATCAATTCTGGGGTTCACCATTTCTTTGCACATACTTCCAATCCAATTTGATGTTGGGGATGTGAGAAATCCTGGGCCAGCTATGTCCGGTCCCTCTTTGGTAACTTTCTTCGAGACGAAATGATTTAGCAATCCCCAATTCCTTCAATAATGAAGCAGTATGCGAGTAGTCTAGCAAAGACTTTAGCTTGGGGTAGTCCCAAATTTTGAAGGACTGAAGACGTGGCATTATTTTTATTATTGTTATCGGATTTGCAACAATACCATTATCATTTTCTTCTTCTTCTTCTCCCGTTCCTCCCATCCCAACTCATTCTTCCCAGTTTGTCACAAACCCAAACTAGAAATTATAAAGATTGCACATACTTTCAGGCAATTCTAATATTTTAATATTCTTAGACATATGAAGACACCTTAAATGTATCAACTTTTCCATTGCATCCGGAAGTTTCTAAATTGGACAATCCAAAATTAATGTTCGTAAACATCTAAAATGACGGAATGAGTTGGATAGGAGCATCTCAAACTCATAATCCCTTTCATGCGAAAGAAGAATGAGAGTGCATAGATTTATTGCACGATAGATGGATTCAAGACATTGCATTTCTTTTGAAAATTTTAAATGTAAATGACAAGCACTTTCACAATCTCTCTCCAACTTCTTATCACCATCAATTTCGAAATATTCATTTTTTGTCATAAATTGGGCAAAGTCATGTACTATATCATGCATTTTGCAACCTATTATCTTGTCATTAGAAAACACTCTGCCACATAAAAAGGAAGAAAAATGGACCAAACTCTAAAAGTCATTTTTACACACTTTGAAGATTTGATTACTACTTTTGAATTTCAAGAAACGGAATTGAAAAATGGACCAAACTTTGAAAACAATTCTTGTTTGCCCGAAAACAAAATGAAACTTGTAACATAAATCCGATATATGGCGATGGAATATATTCTAGACATAGTTTTAAGCCCAGAAATTACTAAATGTTTCAAGGCCCATTTCGCACGCAGGGTTGGATCTTGGATGGGTATATGGCACTTTTTTCTTCTTTTCTTTTTTTTTTTTCTTTTTTTAATATATCATAGGATTAGTGAATCCCCATAGGGGTGGAATTAGCTCGGACTAAAACTCAATAATCCTGCTAATCCCTAGAAGAAATTGTCAAATCAGCTAGGATAAAAACTCAATGATCATGCTGAGCCCTAGAATGAAATAGTCTAGCTCAAGGCAAATGCGTTAGTTTGTAGTAGTTTGTACTTTATACCCCTTAAGAGGTTCTCACATTTCATCTTAATTTCTTTGTTAAGAAAATATAATAAAGAAAGAATGTTGTCTAGCTTCCCTGGTCACTCCGGCTCGAGGCAGTCCCACTCATCTCACAGCACGTGAAGCCCACAGCTGCATGAATGAACCACTCCATGGAATTGATACATGCTAGGTGACTTAACCCATATGTTCCAGCCATCTCTCATTTTGAATCCAGGGCTTGATAGCTAGGTTTACAATGTCAACTCTAAACCATGTTTGCCGGTCCATTAGCTAGAGTTATCAAGTTATCATGTACACTAAACCGTGTTTGCCCGGTCCATAATAATAGATTCATTCAGGAAGAGACATATTTCAAGTACCAAAGTCCATACTATCGTATAGAGGAAATATTTTATCCAAACAAAAGAAAATTCCAACACTAATTCTTAGTAGTACTAGTAGGTTCTCAATTCTCATAACTTATTTTACAGGAAAATGCACATACCACATCAGCAGTCCCATTAACTACAAAGGTTGCAAATGAATCGTCAGTGGAAAACAAGGTTGAATTGGAACTCATGTCTTCTCATTCCTTTTTGGGGGATTTTACCTTTTAGTGATAGACCAATACTATCACACAACATCGCAATTTAACCACACTAAAGAAAGATGACAAATCACTACTTCAGCACCTCGTCATCATTTTTGGCTCAAATCATTCAACTGGACATTTTGGATGATTCCATTTTCATTCAAGTATTCAACAAATTCATCAATAAGATAGGGCCATGCACCTTCAGCATCATAATTTGTTAATGCAGGGTCCACCATCTGGATATACAAAGCATGAAAAATTGCCATGACCAGCATCAAAACCAGCAAGACACCTCAATATACATAATGCTCATGAAAGGATGATATCAATGTTTCTTTTTGTTTCCTTTCTTATTAAAGAAGATTCAAGTCTTCAACGGCTATGAATATTTTTTTCAATAAATAAAAACAATTTTATTCATAAGAGATAAATCAATCACTCTCTAAAGGCAATGAATATCACGATACCTAGTAATTTATTCAGAAGATCAAAATTTGAAATGCTGGTGATTGTTTAATAAACTTCAACAAGATAAAAATTGATTAGGAAACCAAAAACAGAAAGAGATGGAATAATCAGAATTGCCATTAGTGCTGCATCTTTGTTGTGTGGGAGGTAAGAATACCGAAATAGAAATGAAGGTATGAATAAGATTGTTCAGTCTGTGGAAAAAAATAATAATAATAATAACAACAACAACAACAAAAAATAGGAAACAAGGAAAAAGAATGAAGTCAAGCTAAGATTATCCCTCTCACCTGTCCTGGAAACATATATAATTTCTCCAACTCTAAATACTAAGATAGCTACTTTTAAAATTTTTTTTTTTAAATTTTAAAAGGTGGAGGAAGGGAGGCAGCACAATGCATATCATACTTCACGAGTTTGAGGAGATAAAAATGCAGTTGAAAAGGGTACTGATTGCATATGCAAGTGTAAATGAAACGTAGGCATTTAATCTCGAAATAATGATGCAGTATGTAATAATCCATTTTATATCTTACCCTTGCAAACTCCAATAGTTGAGACCACGTGTCCCTAGATATTTGCTTTGTTATGCCGAGCCTGAGCATCAACATCAAAACAGAAAAGAGAAGCCAAAGGAAAAAAATATTAATTAATCCTCTCATAAAAGATATAGAAGAAAGCTGATGGAGTTCATAACATCAACCCAATCAAACATGTATAACTCAACACACATCCATGAATTTATTTATTTTTAAATATTGTTTAAAAAAGGGGACACAAATCCAATATCCTAGAAAAGATTTTATTTTATTTTTTGATAAATCACCCTAGAAAAGAAAATTCATCTATCCACAGAAAATTTCACAAGGGAATCAATATGAAAAACAAAGCCTACACCTAAAGGTATATCTATTATCATGTGCTTAGATTGGTCATATGCAGTAACCACTGGTGCCTAACTAACCCAAGAATCGCAAAAAGTCCAGTCACAAAACCAACCACCAAGCTATTTTTTGGATTAAATAATTTATGAAGGCAAATTAGCCAACGAGACTAGGTGTAGAGCTATTCACCCACCAACCATCACATCCCGCTATTGACAAAACTTCACCAAATCGACCGACAACGGCAGTTACCAATAATGTTGACATGGTGGTTGGTAAGATTCTTGCCAAAACTCCCAGGCATTTTGTCTCACAATGAGTGAATCCTTTTGAGGGGTTAGGGAAGAAAGAAAGAAGATGAAAACAAAACAAAAACACACACAGACAAACAAATCTAACAATGGCATAGATGCCTATGTTCCGTTTATACATCAAAGAGACCTGAAGATAGATCCCCATAGGGCATCAAGGTTGAATTAATAATAAACATAATTAGCAATATATTCTCACTTTCTATTGCAGCTCACTTAACAGTGCCTTAATCCCAACATGTTGCCAGCTATATAATTCTTTTCACCATAGGTCACAAGAATTCACTACTCATTCTCATTAGATCAAAATATGGATAGTAAGCTACCTGTAAGAACTGGCTCCAGTGTTCAACCAATAGCCACTGCTTTTCGGCAAACAGTAATTGCCACATTCCAATAGCTGTATCCAATGCTAAAGATTTCTGACCCTGAAATACTAAGAAAAATCAGCTACCTGCAGACATAACCAGAATTTGGGTGAGAATGACATTGAATAAAAAAGACACATACATAATTGAATTTTTAGGTGTTAAATATAACTTTTAGTAAAGTACATAAAATGTAGCACAGAGCTGACATAGAAGCTGAAGGAAAAATCTGTTTGTAATCATATGTGCATGCATACACACATGCATCCCCATGCTTTTGAATGTACAGCCTTTTAAGCTAAATGAAATTTCACACCCATCAAGGATCATATCCACCTAGATAGCGATAACACTTTGCAAAAAATTCAGTAAGTGGCTCATTGTCTCTTTGCTATGTTTCAATTAGCTCAGTAATGTCAGCACATCTCTCCATATTGTAAAATTGCTGGAAATTATCATCCTTAGGGAACTGGAAAAATGCATTTAGCTTTCCCATCTCTGCCTATCAAAAATTCGCCTATCCATGTTTATTCCAACAAAAATGGGGAGGAAACATTGAATAAATGAAACTTAAACATCTAAATCCCCCGCCATTGTTCTAGGGATAATAGTAATACAAGCTTTAAGAGGCACCTATCCATCAAAGATTCAGTCATTTAGCGTAGTTGTCAAAAGCTCTGACTCCTGCTATATACATGCAGTAGTGACTGTTTGATGCTTTTTTTTTTTTTTGCTAAGTAAGAAAATTATATTAAAACCTCAAGAAAACAAAAGGACAAACAGAGAGTACAGAGGAGGAAACAAAAAAAGAGGAAGAAAACAAGAAAACAAGCGAAGCCAACAAAGAACTAATTACAAAGAAGAGAACTAAGGAACATAGAGATAGAATCACTAGAGGTGAGTCTCCAAGCCCTAGACCAATCAAAAAGATAGCCACTAAAGTAAGCGAGCAGTTGGTCATCAGTTTTGTCCCTGTCCTCAAAAGTACGCCAGTTTCGCTCCCTCCAAAATGCACCACATTAGGCACAACAGAGCTAGATTCCAAACTCTAGAAGAGTGCTTTCCGAGCCAGTTCTACCAGCCGAAAAGCGTATCTGCAATCGATCTTGGCAAGACCCAAGAAATCCCAAAAGATCTAAACACCAGGCTCCACAACTGAAAAGCTTTTCCACAATGAAGAAGCAAGTGATTCGCCGTCTCCCCATTACTACGGCACAAAATGCACCAATCAACAAAATCGAAGCCTCTACACTGCAGAATGTCCCCTGTAAGAATCTTTTCCCAAGCAGCAGACCAGACAAAGAAGGAGACATGCATAGGAGCCTTAACCTTCCAAACACCTTTCCAAGGAAAGATAATAGGCAAGGGACATCGAAACTTATCATAGAACGATCGAACATCAAAATCCCCCTTCTTTGACAGTTTCCAAATCATACGGTCTCTTTGCTCAGAAAGAGGTAAATTAGAACCCAGAGCATGAAGGAAATCATCCACAACACCCGACTCCCAATCATTCGGATTTCTAAGAAGGAGAACCTTCCAACTTCTCCGGGCCTCGGTTCCCAAACGCTCGAGAGACGAGGCTACAGATGCCTCCTTATTAATAGCAATCCCATACACTACCGAGAAGGATAGATGGAGAGGTAAGTCCCCACACCATTGATCCGTCCAAAACTTCACCCTATCCCCCACCCCTACCTCGAATCGGATATGTTTGGAAAACACCTCCCAACCTTTCCGAATACTTCTCCATAAACCACACCCATGAACACCCCTGCCTAATTTGGACGACCAACCCCCCCACTCTTCCCCAAACTTCAAAGCTATAACCCTCCGCCAAAGACGAGTCTCCTCAACCCCAAACCGCCATAGCCATTTTCCTAGTAACGCTTTATTAAACGTAGTTAACTTCCTTATACCCAAACCACCATTAACCTTAGGAGCACACACCTTATCCCACCCCACCAAATGAATCTTCGAATCCCCCCACAAGAAGTCCCTCTGAATCTTCTCAATCTTATTAGCCACATGCGAGGGAATGGTAAAAAGGGATAAATAGTAAGTAGGAAGGCTAGAAAGCGTACTCTTAAGCAGTGTCAACCTACCACCTTTAGATAAATACA
Source organism: Quercus lobata (assembly GCF_001633185.2). NCBI lineage: Eukaryota > Viridiplantae > Streptophyta > Magnoliopsida > Fagales > Fagaceae > Quercus > Quercus lobata. The sequence continues at coordinate 16,457,692 of NC_044912.1, read as the reverse complement.
ACTTCTTCCACCCGGCCAATTTCCTCTGAAATTTCTCCAAGATAGGATTCCAAATAGAAGGGGACTTATGGGAAGCCCCCAATGGCATACCAAGATAGGTCATAGGCAAAGACCCAATTCGACAACCCAGAATCTCTGCTAAGGCATGAACATTATTAACCTCCCCTATAGGAACCAGCTCGCTCTTCGAGACATTAACCTTCAAACCTGTCACAGCCTGGAAACAAAGGAGAAGCATCCGCACATGAAGGATCTGCTCCACATCCGCATCACAGAATAGAATAGTATCGTCCGCAAATAGAAGATGCGAGACAGATTTCCCTACACCCCGACTACCAACAGCTTGGAAACCTTTGATCAAGCCAGCACCTTCTACTCTTTTCAACATCCTACTTAAAACCTCCATCATAACCAAAAACAGCATTGGAGATAGCGGGTCCCCTTGTCTTAGACCCCTCGAGCTCCCAAAAAAATCCGCTGGCGCCCATTAATCAAAATAGAAAACTGGACAGTAGAGATACAAGTGCGAATCCATCTACACCATTTTTCCCCAAAGCCCATTCTCTTCAAAAGATCTAGAAGAGCCTCCCAATTCACATGATCGTAAGCTTTCTCAATGTCAAGCTTACAAATAACCCCCGGAATCTTGCTCTTAACACGACTATCAACACACTCATTAGCAATAAGAACTGAGTCAAGAATCTGTCTACCTCCCACAAAACTATTTTGAGACTCAGAAATCAGTTGATCTAAAACCCGTTTCAACCTATTTGCCAAAACCTTCGACAAGATCTTGTACAAGCTCCCCACCAAGCTGATAGGTCTGAAGTCTCGAATATTAGAAGCATCATTTTTCTTAGGAATAAGAGCTATAAAGGTCGCATTCAGAGATTTCTCAAACTTACTATGATGATAGAACTCCTCAAAAACTGCTAGAACATCTCTTTCCACCACTCTCCAGCAATAGTGGAAAAAAGCCATAGAGAAACCATCTGGACCTGGAGCTTTATCTCCCCCCAACTCATTAAGAGCTAGAAGAATCTCCTCCTTATCGAACCTCCTTTCAAGCCAACCCCTCTCCGACCCATCTATCTGATCAAACTCCAGACCTTCCACAAAGGGCCTCCACTCTTCTGACTCCTGGTACAAATTTTTATAAAAATGCACAACCTGAGCAGCCATCTCAGATTCCTCCTCATAGATCACCCCATCCACCTCCAAAAAACTCAAGTGATTAAACTTTCTTCGGGAATTAGCCATCTTATGGAAGAATTTAGTGTTGTTATATCCTTCCTTAATCCATAGCATTCTGGATTTCTATCTCCAAGAGATTTCTTCCAAGGAGAGAAGATTCTCAACTTCAGATCTCGCCACCGCTCTCTCACAAGACTCTGCATCAGAGAGACCAAACTCCCCTTCCTTGGCATCTAAAGAATTCAAAGTCTCTAATAATTGAGACTTTTTGCGACCAACATGACCAAACTCCAAACGATTCCACCGAACGATGTCCTCTTTCAAGGCCTTCAATTTTTTGGCAAACACAAAACTAGGAGTGCCAGAGAAAGAATGACGATTCCACCAAGACTCAACTCTATCAATAAAGCCTTCCGTCTTGAGCCACATATTCTCAAACCTAAACGGACTTTTCCCCCTCGCCATTCCCCCCACCTCCACTAGAATAGGGAAATGGTCAAAAACAGGGCGAGGTAAAATCCGTTGGATCACATCCGGATAATGCTCCTCCCACTCCTGAGACACCAAAACTCTGTCTATCCTAGACATCGAAGGCCGAACTGACCCTCTAGACCAGGTATAGCTCCCTCCCTCCAAAGGCAAATCAATCAAATTAAGGTCCTCGACGAACTCCGAAAAAAGTTCCATTGCCGGAGTGAGACGAGAATTACCCAAACGTTCACTAGGGAAGCGGACAATATTGAAATCCCCAATACAACACCAAGGGACATTCCAATATTGCTGAACACCAACCAACTCATCCCACATTAATCCCCTCGCATTGTTATCAATAGAGCCATAAACTCTGTTTGATGCTATTAAGCACATACAAGGACACTATATATCTTAGCACAAAAGGACAATAATAAAATCCAAAAGAACAGGTCACTGTATAATTTAAGAACTAATGCAAAAAATCGACATCCCTGGTTTGAGTTTTAGTACCTCAATCTAAGCTATCTTCCTAAGAAAATCCAAATTCTATGAGCAGCCAGTGTCACACAACATGAAATGAACACAGGTATCAACATACTTAGACACCTTCAATCATTCTTTCTCAAACTGTTTTTCAATTTCATGAATAATTCAAAATTTACTGTTTTGGATATTCTATGTTAATTTTACATCTACATCCTGTATGCCCTCAAGAAGAAGTCAATTCCTAGTTCACTTATACATCACTGAATTTGATATAGATATTAAAAGATAAAATTAACCAAATTTGAAGCCTGGAGAACATCTGAGTCCATGAATCTAACATCCATATCAAAATGCACCTAGGTCTAGACATTTCCACTCAAAATTAATGGCAGGATTGCATGCAGGAATTAATCAGGTTGATTTTTAACAATAACAGAAGGGCATAAAGTAACTCCAACACACTCAGAGCACACCTCATTCTGAGTTCAGAGTAAAAAGACAAGCTTATTGTGCATACACTCCATCTAAATGTTAAATAAGTGATATCACCTTAGGATGCTGATTTTTCTAATAAAAGGAATTATTCAGGGAAAAAAAATAGCAATGACAGGTACTATACCTACCTAAAAGACTAACTGAGAAAAGTGAAAAGCTGAAAACTATTAAAATGTCTTCATTTTCTGCAGTGGAAATAATTATCCATAGGTCAAGAGTATGTATGAATCCAAGCATTCACGCAGGGAAAAGAGTACCTAGCCAAACACAAAGTTATATATCTCACGGAACTTTTCTGGACAAATACAAGCAAAAATCATTTTCAGCAACAAAAGCACAACAATTGTATCTCTAGCTTAGAAATGCTAATCAAACCAACCAACGAGCTTTAGTTTAAATAGTACCTCCTGCCTTGTAAAAGCAAGGTGGGGAGTGCGCTCAAGAGTTCATGACCATTGGGTGAGTGTTTTCGCCTAAAAGCAACATGAATTACAATATTAAAACTAAATTTTAGAAAAAATCATAATTCATGAACACTTGCACGTACGATCATCTTTCAGCTCCATGCGCATAAATGGTATCTTTTCACAGAACTTCTCCAAAGAGTCTATCCTGCCATCAGAATATATAGCCTTAATCACGGCAGTTCCAAACTCTTAATCGATATCATTAAACTCGAGAATAAGTATAGCATAAATAACAATTTATATACTTACCCTAGCCCTTGTAGCCCACCCATAAACTCCTGCTTGGAAAATTCACACATGGTAGCAGCTTTCATGTGCCATGAAACAACTAACTGCAATAACAGCAGCAACCCATGTATTCAAAACAATTCATAAGCTATACATACTGATACAAATCACAAACAATGGGGAACTATGAAGACTGAAAATATTCTGACTCTATGAACAGCCATAGTTTCTCTGTTTTGGGTCTTTGGTAGGGCAAGGGGGAGGGTTTTGAGAATCAAAATATAAACTTTCTGTTCTTGCCAAATTTCCGAACACTTCAACACGGCTACATTTTGTATAATAATTTTCTTGCTACCACAGGGTTAGACTTTGTAGATTTGAATTTAAACCTCAAATTAAGGATACTTTCTTCATATTAATCAAAAGATATTTAGGTATGCATGCCTTGGATAGCAATAACCTCAAAGAATTAACTAGACAATTTAATGCTTTTTTCCCAAATAATTTTTAAGGCTCTTTTGCCATTACAAATTTACAAGAAATGAAATTCAAAAACAAATAAAATGATCACCAATTCTGCTTTTTCTTTGCATAAATGTCCTTTCAAATTGAATTAGTATCCCACATGAAAGAGCTCATTAATTTAGAGAAAGAGAATAGGAAGTGAAAAAGACCCGCAAATATGCAAATCAAACAATGCAAAAAAGGGAGACATACTCTGGCATTCAACAACGTAAAATAAATCAAATGAAGATGATGCAAAGGAAAATAGTTTCAATGTAATAATAGTTCCATTTGGTATATCCATTAGAAGCCTTGAATCAGATGTCAAGGAAAGACACCAACTGTGATCAGGGACTAGAGGAGGCTGAGGAACTGCTGCATTGGAAAATGGCTCTCTACCATTGAGAAGTCTAGGCAGGTGGTCATAACATTAAGGCAAGAAAAATTGAAACCCATTACAATCACAATCATCCAATTCATCTGCATGTTAAGACAATTCAAATCATAAAATAGTTAAACAAAATACGAACATTATTTTCCCCCTTTTTCATAAAACAGTGTTGAGACATACACTGGCATTCAACAACTCAAAAGAAATCAAACAAAGATGACAGTACCTTGCCATGTTTCTTCGAAATTTGATCGAACTAAGATGTTTTCATTTTCTTCGACTATGGATATGGATTGAAGTCGAAATCATTTTACAGAGGGATAGACCAATGAAGAAGAACCCAAATTAAACTCATTTGCCGCATCCATTGAAAGCCCCCAAAGCTTCGACATTGTTGAAACAGTAAGAAGTTGGCATAGGAGGCAATAAATGCTGGAGCTCAGTGTCGTGAGGGACTGAGGATGACCCGCCACCATCCATAGCGTTTGGGATAGTTTTTGGAGGGTGACATTGGTGTTGTTTTTCTAGCGTATCTTTTCTTTTCTTTTAATGGGTTTTTCTGGTTTATCTTGTATCTCAGAAACACTGGTGATGTTTCAAGTCGGCAATGACTGGCATATCCCTGATTAGACTATCTGAATTGCTCGAATGCACTGAAGATGCTCCCACTGAATGCATGGAGCCCACCTCTTTTAAAACATTGGCAACGGATTTGAGCAGCTAATTGCTACAAAGGGCCTGTGTCGACCAAAAGTACTCCAATTTGGCCATTCGGTATTGTAGAGCTTGTGCAGGATAAAACTTGGACCTTGTAGAAGACAATTAAAATCATAAATTTTCAAATAAAATAAGAACTATGATTTTCCCCTTTTTTAAGGGAGCAAAATATTTTCTGAGATTTTAAGTCACTCCTAGTGAAATTCTTAGTTATGCCAAATTCAGCATACCGGACCACTTTGTAAAAATGTTTGACCAAAAGACTTTGAAATTGTACCAAATTCAAAAAAAAAAAAATATGACTATCGATCCTGCTTTCCCATTGGGGTCTTTGTCACTTCCCATTCTCTTTCTCTAAATTATTAACCTATATGAAAAAGCCCATTAATTTAGAGAAAGAGAATGGGATGTGTCAAAATCCCCCAGAGATGCAAATCAAACAATGTAAAATAGTGAGACATACTCTGGCATTCAACAACTTTAAAAAATCAAATAAAGATGAGACAATGGAAAATAGTTTCAATGTAAAAATAATACCTAGGAATATTTCTTTTTGGAAAGGGATGGGCTATTGAAGAAGACCCCAACTCAAACCCATTACCATCTGCTGAGTCAATACCCAAATTTTAGTTGAACCAACTTGCTATATCCATTGGAAGCCTTGAATCAGATGTCACCTAGGGTTACCAAGGTCTCCAGCGTCTGAGTCCATTGAGACACCCAAGATTCGTATGTGAACCATTAGAAGTGGAGCAAGGAGGTAGTAAAGGTGTGAGCATAGTGTCTTCAGAGTCATCAACATTTTGAGAGTTGTCTTGGATGATAACGGAATTCAGAGGAGAACAAGTGCATTCCACATGTACCCCCATCCTTGCAACCATAGAAGCAAATTTTCCAAATTCACTTGTCCAATGAGAGATTTTACATGAAATCTCAACATGATTCCGATCACCTTGCATCAAGTCTCCAAATTTCCTCAGTAATTGGCTGTGAGGCATACCCAAAAACCACATATGGTCACACTTTATAAAATGAAATAACACTCTCTCAATAAAAGGTCGCTTATGACCATTGATGAAAATTCTGAGATCACAATCCCAACTGATTATATCATCACGAACAAAACCATAGCTATCATTATCAGCATAACTGTCCTTCAACGGAACTAGATGAAAAACAACACAAAGAGCAACTATGGGAAATTCAGGACCAACCCAGAATAATATGGTACCCTCTGTGCTTTGATGGTTAAACCACTTTGGAATCTTCTTTCCTGGTACTCTAATACTATATATTTCTGCTAAATCACTCGCCAGATACACATCTATAGTGGGAAAGGACTCAACAAAAAGTACCCGGAGCTCAGAGATGGAGACCCGAGAAGAGAAATCAATCTGATGTGATAATTTGTGATGTGAATGCAAATCAATCTTCACACCTGAACATTTCATATCTTGTGGAAGCCCTAACTTTCTTCCAAACTGCATGCAATTCAAAATTTTGAGAAATTGAAGTTTAGCAAATCTGCTAAACGTATTTTCAAAGTTAACCAAAATTATTACTTTAAGAGAGAGAGAGAGAGGTACCTGAAGGATTAAATTTCTTAATGATTCTGAATTCAACGAAATGCAGTTATTTGCTTCTATTCTTCTTATAGCTTCTGGAAGCTTTGGAATTTTTTTAAGGAACTTGTCATCCCAAATTAGAAGCGTATCTAACCTATTAAATCTAATAGTACATTCTCGGAGGTTCAAATCTTTAGTTTTCTCTGAGTGGGTGAAACATGAAGTTAACTTTTTTAGAAAATTCAACGGGGCTTGTCTGCCAATTCCCATGCTCTTCGGAAATTGGACATTACCATAGAGCAAGAGTTGGGAAATAAGTTGCAATTCATAAATGCTAATTGGAAGCCGGCACAAATAGAAAGGGGAACCTATCTCTAAAATCTCAAGCCCAGCGAGATTTCCAATTGATGGAGGAAGCTCTGTAATGGCAGTGTGTGCCAAACTTAGATACCTTAAATTTTCCATTCTTTGTGGAATATCGGGGAACCTCCTAACCCTTTTGCAATCAAAAAGAAATAAAACTTTAAGAGATTTCATCACAATGCAGCTTGGAAGAATACGAAGTTCAAAGCAACCATTAAGTTCCCAGCTTTCAAGCTTATCAAGATATCCAATAGAGTCATAAATCTTGACTAATTTTCTACAATCATTGAGATCCAAGTTCTTTACATTTGGGGTGGCACTCAATAAGTCCGGTAATTTCCTAATGTATTGACAGTTACGAAAATTCATATGTGTCAAGCTTCTACATTGTATCCTCTGTAAGAAAAAAAATCAAAATTTAACTTCAATAAATGTTAAAATACATATTAATGAAGTTATAATAATTTATAAATAAATAAAAATGACAATACCTTGAAAAGCTTGTCCAATATAATCCGACTTTGTGGCAAGTTGAGTGCAACAAGGTTTTGAGGATGAAAATTGGATGGTAATGAGGATAAAGGAAACCATAGCCAATCAAGCACCCTTAATCCATTAGGGAGATATTCAAGACCTCTGCAAATATCCACATTACCAACCATAAGGAACTTGAGATTTTTCATCTTTTCAAAACAATTAGCTTCTATTTGCAACTTTGTTGGTTCAGGCGGGACTATCATCATGCCTCGAATGTTATTTGATCCCTGATTAGACAAAACATTTAGTGAATTACATCATACAAAAGAACTCACTAAAAATATAATAACTATTAAATTTTAACTTTGTTGACAGACTTGAATTTTCTTCCATAACTAAAGAAAAAAATTATATGAAGGAAAAAAAAAATAAACAAAAATAAAAAGCCATTAAATTTTCCCTATAAGAAAAGGGTAAAGGTGAATGAGACCAAGTTATACCTTATTTTCCATTAGTACTTCAAAAGCATCCTCATAATACCATAATCTACTACGTAGTTCGGGTTTTTGGGGTGATTCCTGTCGGACAATCTCTCTACCCATTTGCTGTAGCAAGTCATGCATCCATAATTTGTTAAATCGATCAACATTTATAAGACACTTATCAATAAGTTTTTGAATACCAATAACTGGGTATAGATCGCAAGAATTTAGTATATCCACAACATAATCCTTGAAATGACCCTTGAAGAAACATGCAAGATCGAGAAAAATATTTTGTTCCGTATCATCCAATCCTTGATAACTTACTTGGAGTACTTTTTGTATATCTTTGTCAGGAATCCTTTCATACTTATCTAATGCACTTTTCCATTCCATTTCACTTCTTCCGTGCAAATTGGCACCAATTATTGATAGAGCTAATGGAATGCCCTTGGCATAACATATAACTTGATTAGTAAGTTCTAAATAATCTTTCTCAGGTTTGTTTTTTTGAAAGGCATGCATACTAAATAGTTCAAGAGCTTCATGATCACCTAATTCGTTAACCATGTAAGTTGAATGACATATTTTAAAAGTATGTAACAAATGTTTATCTCTTGTTGTTATAATGATTCGACTTCCAGAAGCAAACCAATCACATCCTCCAATCAATATTTCAATTTGGTCTGATTTATCCACATCATCAAGAATTAAAAGAATTCTTTTATTGCGAAGTATGTTCTCTATTGCAATGGTTCTTTTCGATTCACTGCACACCTTCAGTTGTCTATTCCCTAGGGCCTCACAAAGAAGTATCTCTTGTAGTTGAATAATGCCATCAAATGTCCTTGACTTTTCTCTAACATTTTCCAAAAAGAAGCTTCTTTCAAAATTGTAAAAAATTTTGTTATAAACAGCTTTTGCAATGGTTGTTTTACCTACTCCACTGAGGCCATACATACCTAACATATGAACATCATTTGACCCAATATCTAATTGCAATATTATGGCCTCCACACGAGAATTTATTCCAACTGGGTATTTTGCAACAAATAATGGCATCCGATTTAATTTAGAATTTGAGATCTCTTCAACAATTTCTTGGATAAATTCAAATTCAGTACATCTGTCATTCAATACAAGACATGTGAATAGTTAGACTATAAAATTGAAATATGAACCTGAACTAAATTCAAGATGTTCGGAGTTTAAGCATAACGAAAAAAATTAGTTTGATTAGGTTTTTTATTTTTTAAAGTGTACCTAATGTAATTTATAGGTCTAAGATCTATAATTTGGTTAGGATTTTTTCTAGGAAATCATTTTCTAGGAAATTAGTTTTAGGTTTTTGCGAAGAAATTGCATGGAAAATCCAATTAGAGGAGGGGCACAAAATTATTGAAAACCCACTTAATACTTGAACAAAATTGATAAGAATTTCTTCTAAAAAAAAATTTAAAACCACATGTTAGAAAAATCCTAATTATTTGGTAAGATAATCAAATATTTTGTTATTTTATTTTTACTATTGAGCCATAGCTAATAGCCATAGTAGAAGATATGACCCAAAAAAATATCCATAATTTGAAAAACATAAATAAATAATAAAAAAATTTAAAAGGACAGCCATCACATAGTAGTAATTGTTTAACAATAACATCTATTGGTCATTACAAAACTATTAAAACTTTTCTTTTTACGAGAAAAACCATTAGAACTTGTAAGGCATAAAAGTAGTCATTAAGTATAGGAACATACCCGTGCTTGTAATGCCAACCAGATATATTGGCAGCTTCATGTAAAGCTTCCCTCCAACTGTGCAGCTTCTTGTTATCCTTCATTTTTTCTTCATGTTTAGATAATGCTTCTCCAAACTTTCCTATTTGGTTACGAACTTCTGATGGATCTACGTTGTAAAAAACCGGTCGCACTAATTGGCCATTCTTCTTACACTCTACAATCTTGGCAAGTTCATCCAAGCACCATGTGGAGGACGCATAGTTTTCAGAGAATACAATTATTGAAATCCTTGAACTTTCAATGATTTTGAGAAGTCCTATAGAAATTTCTTCTCCCCTTTGAAAGTTATCATCAATAAAGGCGTTGATACCCTGTTGACACAAAGCATTATACAAATGGCCTATAAAACCAAGACGGGTATCTTCACCTCTGAAATTCAAGAAGACATCAAAGTTTTTGAGTTTGTGGGTGAAAGAGGAAGATGAAGATGAAGATAAGACTCCTTTGCTAGTCACAAGAGCCATTGGAGGGATTTTTGAGTAGATTGTTGTAAAGATCTGAAAGGAGGAGAAAGAAAACTATGAAGGAGTTGCAAATATAAGACAGGAAATTAAGTGAATGACAAATTAGGAAGAGGATGAATAAGAGGTAGAGGAGCGTTTAAAGGTAGCTTGCTTAGGGTGTGGCTAGCAACTCTTTGAACTTTCCAAGAACCATACTGATGCTTTTTTCATTTCAATATCATGCAAGTGTCCGTGTGAAACCTAAAATAAGTCTATGAACATTGTAAGCACTACACCGGTCACTGTGGACTGGTCAAACGGAAGGGTAATTTCGTATTCGATAGTGGGACTGAAATAATGAAGTATCTATCAAACATTTCCCATTTTCTAGGAAAAAAGGGGTTAATTTTCGATGTTAGCATTTTGAAGTCAAATGTGCATCCTAACGTATATCTTTTAAGTATATCCATGCATATGCATAGGTTACAAGCTAGTTTAATTAATTACTTCTAACTTAAACCCAACTCAACCCAATTATTATGGGTAAACCCAAATCCACCAAATTACCCAATAATTATTCTCAAAAAAAAGACCCAATAACTAAAATTACCAAATTGCCCGTAAAACTTGAAGATGACCAAAATTTAGACATCTGGTAAGATTTGATTTTTTTTTTTTTTTTTTTGCTTCTCATATGATTGAATTTGTGTTTCACCTAAAATTTCTTTACCAATATTGGACCCTTTTTCCTTTGTATAAATAGGGGGGTCCCAATGGGATGAGGAGGCTAACAATTCTCTCCAAAACATTTATTATAGGAACGCAAAAGTTTTCCATTGTAGACTTTTCACAATTAAAGAACATGACTTGCCAACTAATCAAACTAGAGTTTTTAGTACCTACAGCAATTTCACAACATCAAGAACAAACCCCAGTATATACAATGTCAAATTCCATAGTCTCTTGTTACATTAAATGAGTGTTTAATTTTTCTCACAAAGTATTGAATAGTAAAGCTTCTGGGCTATAGTCTCAATTACAACTCTCAATCATGTTGGACTTGGATGACACCTATCAACAACATATCATTATGAAATGCAGAAAAAATTTGGAGTGTACACAACATTTAGTGTGGATGGGAAGAAATTTCATCCTATTCCAATTTGTTAGGTTAGTAAGGGACCCATTCCAATTTAATGATCCTGGAATTTTGTATACAAGTATAAATCAAGGAAACTTCCACCTAAAATAAGTTGGACTTTTGGCAAGAGAGAAAATTGATGTCTAGACAAATCAAGCTAAGGCCGACAAAATGGACCATATTCTTAATTTCTTATCTCTATTTGTTCCATGTACAAGACTTATAGTCAATGCTTGGTGTATAAAAGTTGAACATCTTATCTAAAGTCCATCCTCTGAAAGCTTGAGAAAAAATTCATTTAAACCAACACAATATATAAATTATAAAGGAATCAAAGAAAAGTTGTCAAAAATTATGAAAATTTAATCTATGCTTAAATTCTTATTAGGATGAACACAATAGCAATATCCTTTTATAAAAAAAATAAAGATAAAAAAATCTATACTTATTTTGTACATATGATAAAGTCCTATCACAAAGTTTTTTGAGACTCATGTTGATTAGTGATTAGAAGTTATAAAAGAATAATCATCAATATATATATATATATATATATATATATATATATAAGTAGAGATCTCATGCGGGAGTGCGTGAGGTCTTGTCAAGTGACGCTAATTTTGCATAAAGCATTTTTTTTTTTTTTGCCTCTTTCATTAAGTATTTTGTACGGTTACCCAAAAGTTTACATTAACTTATTTTACTGTTATCTCATTAGTCTCTCATTAATTGCCTAAGCTTACATCACACATTTCTCTCTTTTTCATGTCTTTTAGCATACCCACCATTTTAATATTTTTTAAAAAGTGAAAAAGTAATAATTAAAGACTAATCGTAATAACCAACCAGATAAGGCCTAGGAGAGAGATAGAGAGACAAAAAATGTTGTGGATTGTTAAATAAAACGCATTGTTTTACTATAAAAGACCTAAAACTGACAAAACATTTTATGTATGATGTATCTCTAAAAGTTTTTCTCAACTCTTGCAACTTTTCTCTGGACATGAAATGTTTTTCTCAGCACTTCCAATGTATGTCTGAGAAGTTTTTCCCAACACAAGGGAAATTCTAGTTTTTGGTTTGTCTAAGTTAAGTTTTCGATGTTTTATTTGTTTAAAAAGAAATCAAAAAAATGGTCTTTTTATATTATTTAATGAGCAAAATAAACAAATAAGCTACTTTTTATTTTGTTTTTGTTTTTAGTTAATGATGTGTTACCACTTACCAGTTAAACTAGGTTACCAGCTGACTAGAAATCCACAACTGCCAAAAAAAAGTTAAGTTTCTTTTCTTTTCTTTTTTGGTTTTTATTTAATGATTTTTTACCAGTTAAGTTTTGACATGTCACATTATATTCCATGTTTTCTTTTTTAATTTAACATTTTTGACTTTTTTTTTTATTTTTTTTTTTACATTTTTGACATTTAGGCTTCGTTTGAAAGTTCATAAGAGAATGGAATGGAACAATCATAAAGGAATGGAATGAAATGGAATGTATTTAAGTAAGGGAAAGGAATGGAAAAGAATGGAATTAAGTAACCTTGATTGGATGTTTTAAAATAAATGAATGAAAATGAATAGAATGTAAGTAATCTTGTTTGGGAGTAACATGGAGGGAATGGAATGGAATCATTTTATGACAATATTACAATTAGACCCCTATTTTAAAATAAATGGTTGAATATATAGGAATATTTTGGGAGTTTTAGTAAAAAATTCATTAAATCTAATTCAATTCCCTCTCATCCCTCCCAACTTCGAGGAGAATGAAAATTCGAGGTTTTAAGGGAATAGAGAGGAATAGTGTTCCCTCCTACCCATTCCATTTCCTCCCACTTAAACTCCCAAACGAGGAAATGGACTTTTCATTCCCTTCATTAAAACTCCCAAACAAGGGAAATGAAGAATATTTTAAATTTTTTTTTTTCCCAAAATACAATAACATGTTGACAAATGTTATTGACAATATTAACACATGTAACAATGAACATTAACTCCAAAATAGACATCATACCTTCAAAAACTTCAAAGCATCATAGAAGGATCGTAATCAAAAACACGTTCATTTGTTTCCTTATATGTCCATATATAAATTACACGGAAGAGTCCCACAAATTTTTTTAGTTGAATGCATTCACTGATCCAACCAAGCCATCATAAATTTGTCAAACCCTTTCATTGAAAAAAAAATGTCAAAACCTCTTTTATCTTCATGCCCCTCCATCATTAACTCCAAAATAGACATCATACCTTCAAAAACTTCAAAGCATCATAGAAGGATCGTAATCAAAAACACGTTCATTTGTTTCCTTATATGTCCATATATAAATTACACGGAAGAGTCCCACAAATTTTTTTAGTTGAATGCATTCACTGATCCAACCAAGCCATCATAAATTTGTCAAACCCTTTCATTGAAAAAAAAATGTCAAAACCTCTTTTATCTTCATGCCCCTCCATCATTAACTCCAAAATAGACATCATACCTTCAAAAACTTCAAAGCATCATAGAAGGATCGTAATCAAAAACACGTTCATTTGTTTCCTTATATGTCCATATATAAATTACACGGAAGAGTCCCACAAATTTTTTTAGTTGAATGCATTCACTGATCCAACCAAGCCATCATAAATTTGTCAAACCCTTTCATTGAAAAAAAAATGTCAAATCCTCTTTTATCTTCATGCCCCTCCATCATTTTTTCTTTATATATATACAGTTTGGCTATCATCAAGAGTAGACACCATAAATTGAACATCTCTAAAAAAATATACAATTTGGCTACAAGCTTAATTACAACCTTGGGCTACAACACACAATAAAAGATATCATATGCAATAGTGTATTGCACATGATAAACACACATATCATCTTCCTATTATGGGTTGAAGCCTAAAACTCTAACCAAGTTTGTAACCAAATTTTGTTCATCCATATATATTTTGTTTCTTACCACTTTACTTTTTGTTTGGGGTACTACCTTACCACTTTACTTGGTTTATAGTGTAATTCTAGGGCTCTAAATGATCCAAGCCGTTCAAAATCACTCGGCCTTAGTTCAATAAAAACTTCTGCTCTGTTTGTTTCAATAGAAAACTTTGTATAAAAATAGATTTTTATGTTTTCTAGCGTTTGGTAGAATCAGAAAAACTGAGTTAATGGAAAACTACTTTGGTCAACAAAAAAAGTATGGTTTATTTTTAAAGATTATTTTCCTCTAAATATTTTTGGAAAACAACTCCATCTCACAACAAGCTAAATAAGAGAAGTTATGAGATTGTTTTTCAACTTATTTTAGGTTGTTACCAAACATAGGAAAATGAAATCGTTTTATAAAAAATACTTTTTGGAAAATGACTCGATCATTTTGAACATTCACTACACAACAAGGCTCATCTCGTTTACCACCCTATATCTAATCCCCACACAACTCATTTTGCACACATACATACATTTTTCAATAAGACTAGGGTTACAACTAAACTTCATAATAATTACATGACACTTAATTCATCTACCATCTCACACCAAGGCCTACCAAAATCTATAACTATAACTATAGGTGTCTATTGACCCACCTAACCTGAGCCACCCAACGAGTACAGACTCGACCCACACCTAATCCAATGGTCAACAACGGCTATGCCCCTTTATAACCGACTTATGGTGGGTCTCCCTCTCCAAGAACCAACTTGACCTGATCTAACCACGAAAAAAAAAATTGGCGAGATCCACCAACTCTAATTCAGAACTCAGTCAACTCTGATGGAGATCAGCTAGATCTAACAAGATCTCTACTAGATCTAGCGAGATCTCACCAAATTTTTCATGTATTAAGCTTGTCCACTCCCTTTCTCCACCATTACTGATCTTGATTGAACCACCCACTACCTATGAAGAGACCGAATTGCCGATATGCTGCTCCTCCCAAGTCAACGAAGAGTTGATTTCCATGCACCTGATCAAATCTAGTCAAGCGTTGGTTGAATACAAACCTGACCCATACTAACCTGTGAACACCTCTACTGACCTATGGACACCTCTATCTAAAACTTTATATTTAAAGTATTGTTATGGATACTACAAATTTTACTCCATAAAACTTACAAACTGATGTGACACAAATTAGGAAAAATCTATTCAAAGATTCATTCATTATGTTGTTAAAGTCCACCAATGGCTCATATGTGAGATGTTAAGCAAATTGAGTGTTATTGTGAAATTGTGATGACCATTTGTTGTAACTCTAACTTTATTTTATACAAGTAATATGCTTGTGTAATGACATGATTAATTAAAAATTTTGTTAAAAAATATAATAATATTTTACAAATATTATTGAAAATATGATAATAATTAATGAGCTACTTGATACTCCAAATTAATTATCATCATAAATACATATATTGAGTCACGCCAAGACGATATGTAGTGTGAAAGCATATAAAAATACACAATTATGATAAATTATTAAAATAAAAATTTTTATTTAGAACTTCTCGAAAAAAATTTGTAATATAGATAATTTGAGTTGGCCAGAATAGAAGTTTAAATTTCTTAAAAGAATTTAAATAATAGATTTTAAAACTTGTAATTTTTTGGAATAGAATTTTAATTTTTTGAAAATTGAGTAATAGATTCTTAGCTAAATTAAATTATCCTAACAATTAATTAGATAAATATAATTTTAATTGGAGTAAATAATGTTATTTCTTAAAACTTAGGTAACAGAGTTTTCATTATATTAAACTATAATAACAATAAATAAGATAAACTAATTTACAAATAAATGAGAATGTAGTGAGTCACTTGTAGTTGTGTAGACACCCATTTTTGCAACTATCATTTAACCTCACTTACATTGCATCATGCACCACATTGCATATCATATCACAGGGAAAAACTTTAATTTTTGACCGTTTGATTTCTAATTTCATTGCATGATATGAATTTTTAATTCTAACATGCCTATTTTTAGTTTAATTTAAATTACATGATATGTCATAATGCTCTTGGTTGAGTATAGATTCTACAGTAAAGTTGCATGCACCTGATTTAATCCAAAGACATAGCATTAATTGATTCCTTGCTAAGTTGGTAAAAATTGATTAATTAATTGAATATATTTGGAATTAATATTCTGAACTTGAGAACCAAGAAAGTCTGGAAAAAAAAAAATTTGTAGAAATTTGAAGGAAATCAAAACACCACTAAAACAAAAGATGACGAACCAAAAAAGAAAATATACGGGAAAGATTTGGACCAAGATCGGATCAACACTTGGGCCAAATCTCCTAGATTTCCTTCCTTTTCTGCTCAGGCTTGCTCCCCTCTCAGTTTGACTTTGAGACCTACATTTTTCATTCAAAAAAATCTAATTTTCCTAAGTCCCACATTTCCTAGAAACTCATCGGTAACCCTTAGCCTTCAGTATAAATACCCCTATCCAATATCAAACCAAAGCACACCAAATTTCAAATCCATACCCCAAAATTTCAGAGAAAAATGAAAATCTCTCTCTCTCTCTCTCTCTCTCTCTCTCTCTCTCTCTCTCTCTCTCTCTCTCTCTCTCTCTCTCTCTCTCGTTAAGAGTAGGAAGGTTCATTTGGTGTCTTGGACCTCGTAATCTCAATTCACTAGAAAGGATAGCTTGGTCCTTCTGGTCTTAAGCTACCAACTTCCTATTCATGAATTTTTTTTTGCTTGGACTGCTAAGGAATGCCAATGCATGCAGGTAATGTTTCTAACCTCCTCTTTTTAATTATGCTCTAACTTTTAGATTCAAGCATGCTTTACTTTTGTTGTTCTTCATATGTTCTTGGTTACTAGCATGTTAAGTCTAGGTAGTCATGGCAACAGGCAAGTTCCCCCCCCCCCCTTCATTCTAGTAGGTACCCGCAGGTGCTCACGGGTACCTTTCCCACCACACTCAAATTTTTTATATATATAATTTATTAAAATTTTATTTTGAATGCATTAAATTAAAACTAAAGAACATTAAAATTGACAGGAATGACGATTCTACATCCCACTGACGAAGATAACATTAATGACGAAGGAATCATCCATGACGAGGTCATCAGAAACAACGAAGAAAGCCATCATCACTGACGAAGGCAGGGAGTCATTCAATGTAGTCAATCAATGACCTGAGCAGTTACTAAATCGACCAAGCAGACCGTTGGGAGCCTTTTAAAAGTCTCATTACTGGACCAGGGGCGTTACTTCAGAGAGCATTAACAGCCCCAACGGCTAGCCCCTAAGGCCTCAGGTATAAAGCTTTCATACAATCAACGGAAGGTAAGATATATGCAAAAATACTCTGAAAGTACATTCTGCTTCTTTATTGTGTTTGTCTATTATCCTAACTTTGGCATCGGAGACTTTGTGGCAAGCACCACACCGGTGGCCCTCATCGAGCAAACCTTCACATTCTATAGGGGATTCCATCTGCCCACTCTTACTGACGAATTTGTGTTCCATCAGTTTGGCGCCGTCTGTGGGGACGAGTTTTCAGATTCATACTCGAAAACGTAGTTTCCATCAATTCTCCATATCCAGATGGAATCCAACCTAGATTCAGCAACCTTGGCCCAGTAAATTCAAGCCCTTGCAGCCACCATTTAGGAACTCACCAGACAGAACCAGGAAATGAAGCTGCGGCTCCAGCAGGTTCAACAAGCCCAACAGGAAGAAAACCGGTCCAAGGGTAACACGGAGGAAAAGGGGGATAGCCAACGGAGGGAAACCCCCCGGAGACCAACTACTCCGGACGAACAGAACTCAGATCTTCTTCGGGAAATGAGGAAAGAGATGGACGAACTAAGGAGCGCTATCAAAGAAAAGACAGACCGGAGCGTAGACAAAATGATAAGGGCTACGGATTCGCCTTTCACTGCAGCGGTACTTGATTGCCCCGTGCCGTCAAAGTTTTGCCTGCCTCAGTTAGAGCCATTCGACGGACTCAAGGACCCTCAGGATCATCTTAATACCTTTAAGACGACTCTGGGTCTTCAGCAACCACCTGACGAGATATTGTGTCGTTCCTTCCCTACGACTCTTAAAGGAGCTGCAAGAGAATGGTTTACTAAGTTGCCAAACTCGTCCATAGACAATTTCGATCAGCTGAGTAGTGCCTTCTTGCGCCACTTCATAGGGGGACAACGCCCAAAGAGACCAGTAGATTACTTACTCACTATAAGACAGGGAGAGAAGGAGACTCTGAGGTCATATGTCAAGCGATTCACCCGGGAAACTCTGGAAGTAGACGAAGCTGATGACAAGGTGCAGCTGACGACCTTCAAAGCAGGGTTGAGATCCAGAGACCTCGTGGCCTCTCTTGCAAAAAACCCCCCAAAGACGATGGCTGATATGCTCCTGAAGGCACAAAAGTACATGAACGCGGAAGATGCTCTAGCCGCCATAAAAGATACTGAGAGGCTAGGAGACAAGTCCAAAAAGGAAGACGACCGTAGAGGGCAAAAGAGAGACAGACCAGAACGTTGGAACAATGACGGGAATAGAAGGAAAGATGACAAAAATCCTCGTCAGGTAAAATTTACTCCTTTGGTTATGCCTGTTGACAAGATTTTCACGCAGATCAAGGACGAGCATTATCTCAAATGGCCCAGGCCATTACACTCGTCCCCCAACGTACGTGACAAGAACAAGTATTGCCGGTTCCATAGAGACCACGGCCACAACACAGAAGATTGCAGAGACCTGAAGGAACAAATAGAGGAATTAATACGGAAAGGAAAGTTACAGAAGTATGTAAAGAAAGGAGAATATAGCAAGTTCAGAGACGACAACAGGACCCAACATGAATCCTTCACTCGGGATGACGACCATCCGTCCCAGCCTCCACGCAAAGTGATCGGGGAGATAAACACGATCACAAGAGGACCATTCTCAGGAGGATCATTTAGATCACTCAAAAAAGCATGCCATAGACAGGTGAACAGCGTCCACACCATGCCTCCGTCCAAGCACCGACGAACATACCAAGACATGTCTTTTAGTGAAGGAGACGCCAGGGGAGTAAAGCAGCCTCACAACGATCCCCTGGTCATAGTGCTGAATATAGAAGGGTTCAATACCAGAAGGATCCTTGTTGATAACGGGAGCTCAACGGATATCATCTACCTCCCAGCCTTCCAACAGTTGAGATTAGATCCAAAAAGGCTCCGCCCTTTCGACTCTCCGCTCGTCAGCTTCAGTGGAGACAGGGTCTACCCCAGCGGTATAGTGACTTTGACGGTGACGGCAGGGACCTACCCATTGCAGTTGACCAAACAAGTAGACTTCCTGGTGGTAGATTGCCCCTCGTCCTACAATGTCATCATTGGGAGGCCCACCCTAAACAAGTGGAAGGCGGCAACGTCAACCTACTATTTGAAGGTGAAATTCCCAACAGACAACGGCGTGGGTGAAGTGAAGGGTGATCAAGTCCTGGCAAGGGAGTGCTATCAGGCCGTACTGGCAAGAAAGGAGAACCACACGTGGACGATAGAAGAAAAAGAGGAAGACGGGATGGAGACCCTGGAAGCAGTGGAATTAGTAGAAGGAAATGCGGACAAGACGACCAGGATAGGGACGACGCTAAGCCCCGAGATGAGAGCGAGACTCATAAAGTTCCTTAAAGAGAATCTAGATGTCTTTACATGGAGTCACGAGGACATGCCAGGCATATCTCCAGAAGTCATCCAGTATAGGTTGAATGTGGACCCCAGCAGGAAGCCCGTTCAGCAACGATGAAGAACCTTCGCTCCAGAACGAGATCAGGCAGTAGCAGAGGAAGTAACCAAACTCTTGACGGCTGGATTCATCCGGGAAGTATATTATCCAGAATGGCTCGCCAACGTCGTCCTGGTAAAGAAAGCGAACGGAAAGTGGAGAATGTGTGTAGACTTCACCGACCTGAACAAAGCATGCCCAAAGGACAGCTTCCCTCTACCAAGGATAGACCAGCTCGTGGACTCCACCGCCGGACACAAGCTACTGACGTTCATGGACGCCTTCTCAGGGTACAACCAGATAAAGATGGCTGAAGAAGACCAGGAGAAGACCGCCTTCATCACAAGCCAAGGACTCTACTGTTACAAGGTGATGCCTTTTGGGTTGAAAAATGCTGGAGCTACGTATCAGAGAATGGTAAACAAAATGTTCAGCCAACAAATTGGCAGAAACATGGAGGTATACGTGGACGATATGCTCGTCAAGAGCAAGGAAGTGCTCGCTCATCTAGACGACCTGGACGAGACTTTTGCAACCCTCAAAAAACACCAGATGAAGTTGAATCCAAGCAAATGTGTTTTTGGGGTAGCCTCGGGAAAGTTCTTGGGATTCATGGTGTCCCAGAGAGGAATAGAAGCAAATCCAGAGAAAGTACGAGCTATCATTGACATGGCCTCACCCAAGACCGTCAAAGATGTACAAAAACTCACAGGAAGGATAGCAGCTCTAAACAGGTTCGTCTCTAGGGCCACAGACAAATGCCTTCCCTTCTTCAAAACCCTGAAGCAGGCTTTTGCTTGGACCGACGAATGCGAAGCAGCGTTCCAAGAGCTGAAGCAATACCTGAGCAGTCCACCTCTCCTGAGCCCGTCCAAAGGAGGAGAGAACCTATACTTGTACCTGGCGGTGTCAGCCTCGGCAGTAAGCGCAGCCTTGATTAGAGAAGAAGGCAAGAAGCAACTCCTGGTGTACTACGTCAGCCAAGCCTTTCAAGGAGCTGAGTTCAGGTACCCAAGGATCGAAAAGATTGCATTTGCACTTATAGTAGCCTCGCGCAAGCTCAGGCCGTATTTCCAGTCAAATCCTATCCTTGTGATGACGGATCAACCAATTAAGAAGTCAATGAACAAACCAGAAGCAGCAGGGAGAATGGTCCAATGGGCAATCGAACTCAGCCAATTTGACATCGAGTACCATCCAAGAACAGCTATCAAGGCACAAGCTCTGGCTGACTTCATCGCTGAATTCACTCTTCCAGACGAAGATGGAATTACAGACGAAGTTGATAAATGGACAATACAGACAGATGGTTCTTCAGCCCAAAAGAGGGGGGGAGTAGGGGTCGTCATAACCACCCCCGACGGAGAAGTGATGAAATATAGGGTTCAACTAAAGTTCCCAGCCACCAATAACGAAGCCGAGTATGAAGGAATATTGAC
The DNA here is from genome assembly GCF_001633185.2 of Quercus lobata. Classification (NCBI taxonomy): domain Eukaryota; kingdom Viridiplantae; phylum Streptophyta; class Magnoliopsida; order Fagales; family Fagaceae; genus Quercus; species Quercus lobata. The sequence continues at coordinate 16,436,289 of NC_044912.1, read as the reverse complement.
GGGCTTGAGGCTTGGGAAAGCTCTCGGTGCCAAAAACTTGCTGATCCAAAGTGATTCAAAGCTGGTAATCGGACAGATCAGTGGAGAGTACGAGGCAAAGGAAGAAAAGATGCAGAAATACCTTAAACTGACAAGGCAACTAACTCAGGAGTTCGACACAGTAGAGTTCGTCCAGATACCAAGAAGCTAGAATATTGGGGCCGACGAAGTATTGAAACTAGCGTCATCAGAAGAAGGGAGGACGAGCACAAACATGGCAATAGAGATCCAGAAACACCCGAGTATTGAAGAGGTGGCGGTGTTCACCATCCAGAGCACAGACACCTGGATGATGCCCATAATATCCTTCCTCCAAGACGGGCACCTACCTCAGAATACTGACGAAGCCAGAAAGGTCAAGAAGAGAGCAGCCAGGTTCACGATCCTGAATGACGTCTTGTACAAGAGAGGCTTCTCTATGCCTTATCTAAAGTGCGTCGACGAGGATGAGGCCAAATACATCCTGGAAGAAGTACACGGAGGAATCTGTGGCGACCATGCCGGCTCCAGATCCCTAGTCAACAAGGTGATAAGAGCAGGGTATTTTTGGCCAACCATGCAAGGGGATGCTGCTGACATCGTCAGAAGGTGCGACAGATGCCAGCGGTACGGGAATGTGCAACGGCTTCCAGCGGAGAAGATGACGACCATAGCCTCCCCATGGCCATTCGCATAATGGGGAATCGATATCGTCGGTCCTCTGCCCCAAGGTAAAGGTCAGGTAAAATTCCTTCTAGTTGCTATTGACTATTTCACAAAATGGGTTGAAGTAGAGGCCCTAGCAACCATCACTGAGGCTCGGATCCGGAGCTTCGTGTGGAAAAACATAATCTGCAGGTTCGGGATTCCCTTGACGATCATATCTGATAATGGGAGGCAGTTCGACAGCCAAGGCTTCAGAGACTTCTGCTCGAACCTCGGGATCAAGAATCAGTTCTCATCCCCGGGACATCCCTAGGCAAACGGACAGACGGAAGTAACGAACAGGACGCTGCTCAAGATAATCAAAACCAAGCTGGACGAAGCAAAAGGTGCCTGGCCAGAAGAACTACCTAGTGTCCTGTGGGCATACAGGACTACAACCAGAACCCCAACAGGAGAGACACCCTTCAGGCTTACCTATGGCACAGAGGCAATAATCCCAGTAGAAGTTGGAGTAACAAGCATCAGACGAGGAACTTTCAGAGATGGACTCAATGACGAGGAACTGCGGTTCAACCTGGATTGCCTGGATGAAGTAAGAGACAATGCGTCCAGTAGAATGACAAAGTATCAAAAAAAGATGGCCGAGTACTACAACAAGAGGGTTAAACTCAGGCGACTGGACATAGGGGACCTCGTCCTTCGGAAAATCACTATAGCAACTAAAGACCCTACTCAAGGGAAGCTGGGTCCTACGTGGGAAGGGCCTTACCGCGTCATTCATTACTCTAGACAAGGAAGTTACCATCTGGAAACTATGGACGGACAAAAGCTCCCTCGTCCTTGGAACATTGAGCATTTAAAGAAATACCATGAGTAAATGTAATACACGAATGCATTCGTTCTTGAAGTTAATAAAAGTATTATTCCTTTGATGTTTTTGCGCAGGCAGTACTGGCCAACCATGAGGCCTATAAATCACTAAGTAACAAAATTCCGCCTTTACGGATGTAAGTTACTAACGACCATCATAGGATAGTCAAAAGATTAAGTAACAAGATTCCGCCTTGACGGATGTAAGTTACTGACGACCATCGTAGGATGGTTAAAAGACTAAGTAACAAGATTCCACCTTGACGGATGTAAGTTACTGACGACCATCGTAGGATGGTTAAAAGACTAAGTAACAAGATTCCGCCTTGACGGATGTAAGTTACTGACGATAAAAAAATAATAATAATAAGTGACAAGAGTCCGCCTGGACGGACACAAGCCACCCAAGCAGCACCCCCTGGCAGTTGCAAGTGGCAGGAGTCTATTTGACGGAGAAAAGAGTGCAGTACATCAAATCAAAACAGGATGCAACAACTGATTAACAAAGCACAAAACTGTAGACGGATGTAAATCAGCCAAAACATCTAGAGGAAAAGTAAGTACGCTTCATTCCAGCCCATAACCACTGGGCCACTATCATTGTTTTCAAAATAAAATTAACTGTTTTGAAATTAGATTTACAAAAAGAAAAGGCCCAAAACAAGACGGGCACCCACCATAAAACAAAAGGGAAAATTTCTAAGTATTCAAATCAGGCATCAGCTGTGCCTTCACTGGCCGGTACGTCAGCAACAGGCTCAGGCGCGTCATCACCAAGGGCAGAAGATGAAGCCGCCTCATCCAGAGCCATTTCCTTGTCAACCTCTTCCAAGTCCAGACTCTCCAGGTTGACTCCAGAAGGATGCTTGATCATATACCTCTGGAGAAGCTCGAAACCTTTGAAATACCAACTGAAGAGCACAGTATTGTACTCGTCAGTGGTCTGGAAAGCCTCCACGGATCGAGTAGCGATGGTCACAAGTTTCTCCTTGGCTGCAAGAAGCTGCTCGTCCTTCTCGTGAGTCAACCCGCGCTCAACTCTGAGGTCGTCCTCCAGCACTTTGACCTTCTCCTTCAATGTCGTTGCCTCGTCCATGGAGGTGATCAGGTTCGTCTTCAGGTCAGAGTTCTCTTTCTCCAAGGCCTCCATCCGGGTTGTTAGAGACGCCACCTTGGCCCCTTGAGTGAGGTATTCAGCGGTAATATGGAGGCTCTCTCCCAACACCTGGAGGGAATTATGAAGTCGTCTGTAAAAAGAAAAAAAAAATGATGAAATGTAGAAGGAAGAACTCCATACCTGGACGAGTTTGTGAACATGACGAGAAGCCACATCGTTTAAGGACATGTCAGAAAGAGCCTTCAAGTCCGCTGGAGTGACGACCTCGTGAGCTCTTTCTACGGCCAATGTCTTGTCATCCCATATTGTGGATGAACGAGTATCAGTCTTCTCCTTCCCTTTGCTAGCCACACGCGGCCTTTTGGAGACGAGAGTAGGAATCTCCTCTATTAAAGCGGTCGGGGAGGCAGTCCTCATCGTTTCAAAAGCTATGGAAGGAACGATACTAAGGGGCATGGAGGCAGGACCCTTCCTAGTAACTCGCACAGCCTTCTTCCCCAGATTGGACAGTGGTTCGTCCTTCTTCGATCTCATCTTTGCGTACATATCCTTGTTGAATTTCGTTGTCATCTCTGCAAGAAGAAAATGCCTGTCAAAGATTGCTTAAGTGTGCATAAGAAGAATCAGTATTGACGAAGTTAAAACCTACTCTTTTTGCCTTCAATGCCAAGTTGACGAAGAACGAAGGGAGACAGGTCAGGACCGAGATTGTAAAATGCAAGAGACCGGGGGTCAACCAGTTCGTCCCAGCTCTCAATCGTCTCAGCGTACCCGATCGCAGTCTCGATACGTTCCTTATACCGGCTCTTCAATCCAGGCCGTCTCTTAACTATACCAAACAAAGAAACAAAGAAGTTAGCAAGACCAGAGCCTCAAAGTTGGCAAAATTAAAACAACGAGGAGAAATACTGACGCACCTAAGGTCGGGGTTCCCCACCGACGGAGCAACCTCGGGATATCACCCCAATCACTGCTGGATTGAGTCTCGAAGTCGTCCCCAGACACAAAGAAAAAGCGCGACTTCCAATACCTGAATGACGAGGGCAATCCCTTGACGATCCTAGTCTTTCTCTCCCAAGGGATTAATTCATAATACCCCCACTCCTTAGACTCTTTCAAACGATACAAGTAGGTGAGCTCGCCTATCCTGATCATATCCCCGTTGGAGGCCAACCATATTTGCATACAGTTGATGACGATCCTCCACGAGTTAGGCATGAGCTGCCCGGGAGCTATACCAAAGTGATCTAAAAGTTCCATCAGGAACGAGTGGACGGGGAGCCTAAGCCCGCAGGTGAAAGTTGACTCATAAAAGCATATTTTGCTTGGAAAAAAGTGACAAGCCCTATCTTCTTCCCTAGGTAGATGAACACGAACCCTAGACGAAAACTGAAACCTATCCTTGAATCTATTTACGGTCTCGGCATCCAAACCACAAATCTCATTGAGGGCATAAAAAGCCCTAACCTCTCGAGGGCCAGAGACGGCCGTATCTCCTTCAGCCGGATCACCACTAGATGATAGCCCAGTCTCAAGGTCACTAGACCTAACCTCAGACATTAATCCTCTCCCTCCTAAACCCTCGAACCAATTGAGCGATTGACGGAGCAAGGGCAACAATTCGCCCAAAACCACGCTTAGACTATTGCCCTCGTACATAAAATTTTCTAAAAACGGGTAAGTACCCAAAGACCCCCCTAGACGCGCAAAAAGGAAGGAGATCGACAGGCAAGCTATCCTAACCTCCAAGCTATCAACCATGGAAAATGCAGAAATAGGAGGGCAGAAAAATACGGTACAAAACTAAAACCCCAAAAGAAAAACAAGGACCAACAACAGAAGAAAAATAAAAAGGAGTAGCAAATCAGAAATTATACTACAGTAAAAGAAAAAAGAAGAAAGAAAAAGGAAAGAGAAACGTACCTCTAATGGCGGAACAGCAGAAGCACAACGCAAGGTAATTTGGAGAAGAAAGGAAGTCCCAAGAAAATGCTCAGAGTATCACTGAAGAATTTGTCTGCTTTTGCTCTCTGAGAAGTGGAAGAAAAACTAAAGAAGAGAAGTTTTAAATGTGGGCCAAAAACGATTGAAAAACCAGTGGGAAACCCAAGGGTCATGCCATTAATTCCACAGATCATCATGCGCCACGTGGCCATGATTGCGTGTAGCGCTGCCACTAAGCATTAAAAGCGGAACAGAACCCCAAGAGTCACAAGAGAAACTTTTCATCTTATGTGATCGTCATGACGTATCACCGACGACCCCAGAACCTGGGGGGCAACTGACAGGAATGACGATTCTACATCCCACTGACGAAGATAATATTAATGACGAAGGAATCATCCATGACGAGGACATCAGAGACAACGAAGAAAGCCATCATCACTGACGAAGGCAGGGAGTCATTCAATACAGTCAATCAATGACCTGAGCAGTTACTAAATCGACCAAGCAGACCGTTGGGAGCCTCTTAAAAGTCTCATTACTGGACCAGGGGTGTTACTTCAGAGAGCATTAACAGCCCCAACGGCTAGCCCCTAAAGCCTCAGGTATAAAGCTTTCATACAATGAACGGAAGGGAATATATGCAAAAAATACTCTGAAAGTACATACTGTTTTCTTTACTGTGTTTGATTATTATTCTAACTTTGGCATCGGAGACTTTGTGGCAGGCACCACACCGGTGGCCCTCATCGAGCAAACCTTCACATTCCACAGGGGATTCCATCTGCCCACTCTTACTGACGAATTTGTGTTCCATCAAGGCTAGTGTGTGTGTGTGTGTATATATATCAATAACTCAATGTGGTACTCCTCTGGTTATGTAATATATTATAATCCTCTTTATTAAAAAAAAAAAAAAAAACTTTATATACTATTTTCGGGTGTATTTTAATAAGTATTACTGTTTCCTCAAAATAAGAAAAATGTGGCTTCAAATCCCCGAATGAAGTCGGAAATTTCTTCTCATGAACTACAACACAATGACTCAATGAGATTATGAGACACACAAATATACCCAAATGAATTCTCCATTCTCCACCCCATTTTTCTTATTTCCTTGTTTTAATCTAAAATCTCAATCTATTTTTATTTTCATTTTTTAAATCTAGGTAAAAAAATTACTTTTAAGCAAATATGATTAATTATTTTTATCTATAAAAAAAAAAAAAAAAAAAAAATTGTTGATAGTTACAATGGGTAGAAGATAAGAGATTTGAATTTTGAATGTTTCAATAAAAATACACAAAAAATGTTAGTTGAACTACAAAATGTACTCATCTAATCATGATAGTTACAATTTGCTTTTTAAATATCTGTTGAAATATTTTGACAAAATAAACCAATAAAAATGTGCCCATCTCACAATGATTTAGGGATCAAATAGTAGCTCCTCCATCCATTGAATGAACAACAGAGGATAAAAACCGGTTCCAAATTAAAAGAGGTACTCAATTGTGTTTACCTAAAAAAACCCAAAACAACAACAAAAACAAAAACAAGTAGTGATTCATGAATAGGATAAGGGGGTAAGTAACTGAAAGCATGTGGTTATTACAAATGGCTACCTACAAGAAATAATGCTAGGATTATTACACCAACTGTAGAAGAAAACCCCGCTGCTTTGTTTAGCGTTCTCATTGACCCGATCCATCGAGTTTGGAGGGAGGATATCATAGAAAGCTATTTTTTCAAATTTGAAGTAGCAACGATCAAGACAATTCCCTTCTGTAGAAGTAGAACTATCCAAGAGGGTGTTCTAACTTATTGGCCCTTCAATTCGGAAGCAGAATACTCAGTTAAGGCTGGGTATAAATGTCTACAAGATGTGCAGGTTTCTCAACAACCTGGTCCCTCTGCAATAGACACTCTGAAACCTCTGTGGAAGAAAATCTGGAGTCTAAATGTTCCAAGCAAGGTTAAACACCTGGTATGGCATGCTTGTAAAAATTCTTTGCCAACAAAAGCCAAATTGGTTAAACGCCATGTGCTTACTGAAGGGCTATGTGAGATCTGCAAATTGCATCAGGAAGACATGGTGTACGTCCTGTACCGCTACATAGACCTGGAAAAATTTTGGAGTTCAATTCCATCATAGAATCATGGAACTCTCAAACAAACTACCAGTTTCATCGACATTTTGGGTTTTATCTTTGTCGACAACAGAGACCCAGAATTATTTACCTCAATAGTTTGGGCTCTATGGAATTGGAGAAATAATCCCAGGCTATGTAAACACTCATCCAACCTCAACCATTTGTTGAAGGATGCGAAGGAAAGAAGACTGGGTTTTCCAACTCAAACTACGGATGCACACTCTCCTACGAATAGAGCTGCAACCCCTTGCAACTCACTGGTATAAAGTAAATTTTGATGGGGTTATTTTTGAAAGTGTTAACAGTGCAGGCTTAGGTGTGGTCATACGAAACTGTGAAGGCCTTGTGATGGCATCTCTGTCTCAACTGGTACATTTACGTACCATGGTTATTGAGGAGGAAACTTTGGCAACACGGCGAGCCCTTCAACTAGCAATAGAGTTGGGGTTTGATAATCTTACCCTGGAAGGAGATTCGAAGGTCCTCATCAAAGTCCTTGAGAGTAGAACTAGTTCTCTGGGCTCAGTATGGATATCTGGCTAATGACATTCATTTTCTTGCCTTGCATTTTTCAGCTTTCAAAATATCTTATGTACGTAGCAATAAGGTTGCTTACTCTTTGGCGCGTAAAGCAATCATTTTTCCTCCTTTATCAATTTGAATGGAAGATGTACCATCAGACTTACTTTCTGTATTACAAGCTGAACTAAATAGCCTCATTAAATAATAAGTATTGACTTTCTTCTATATAAAAAAAAATATATGTTTTTAACGTGATTTATTATATATATATTATATATTTTTTTGGTATATAAGAAAATTTCACCAAATGTATTTAATAAAATAGAAATGATATGTTTACATCATTTTTACAACAAATCCTAAGTGCGTCGAACTATTATCGATGATCATCATTGTGATAGATGCTGTGAAACTGTAGAAAATACCCTCCATGGTCTATGGTTGTGTCCTACGCTTGATATTGTGTGGTCAGATACTGAGCTCTAAGCTTGCCGTATGTCCAATCAGTTTCTGGATTTTAAGGAGCTGCTATCATGGATTTTGCAGGAGCATCAACACCCTGAACTTTTTGCATTCACATCACAGTATGGTCAATCTAGACTCAAAGAAACCTGACCCAATTGAACAAGCCCAGCTGTAATCTGCATCAGCTCGCTCATGAAAGTAAGGGACGCCTGGATGAATTTTTGGCCATCAATCCACTGCCTCGGGTTCATTGGCTGCCTTCACTTGCAGATTTGATGAAGATAAAACTTTGACGGAGCTATTTTTTCTGAGGTAAACAACTCAGGTATAGGTGTGGTTGTTCGCGACATAAATGGCTTGGTTCTTGCTTCTTTATCACAACAAATCCCACAGGCTTATTCTCCAGAAGTTATCGAAGCCTTAGCTGCTTCCAAAGCCCTTCAATTTGCATCAGAAATTGGTATTACAAAAGCTGTTCTTGAGGGAGACTCGCAGGTTCTAACGTCCAGGTTGATCAATGATACAGAGGTTCTGTCTTACAGTGGGTTGCTTATTGAAGATGTGTGATGCTGCCCATCTTTTTAATAAATTATACTAGTCGCTAACCCGTGCGATGCACGGAAAAGTTATTGACCAAAAAAAAAAAAAATCCAACAATGACTAAATAGACATCTTGCTAATTAATATTTTTAAAAAATAAAGAAATATTTAACTTCTATGCTTTTCCATAATTTAGAAGTATTGTCTAATATAGAACGTTATTGATTTGCAAGTGCACACCAAGTTTCAAATTTGAGTAGTAATATGACTTTCTTGTAGTAATAATAATATAAACAATTCAAAATATGGAACAATATCAAAATTACAATACCTAATTCCATTATCTTTTATATTGAATCCCAATAGTTATATATATACGTGAGTTTTTTTTTTTTTTTTAGTCCTATCAGAATTTTTGTTTCCTTTTTATTTAAATAACGCTAATGTCTAAAAAAAGTCTAAGGCTTTCGGTTATATATAAGAAACAATTAAGCTCATCCTTCAAAAATTTTAAATAGATTATGTCTTACCTTAATGTTTTCCTTGTGGTGACTGGTGAGGACAAATAGAATGAAATAGGTGCTTCATGCTAAAAAACTTTCTTCTAGTCAAATACCAAACCTGTTAAAATTTTAATGAAAAGGAAAAACTCATCAAGAGGAGTAAGAGAGAAAGAAATTATGCAATGAAAAACCACAATGAATGAAGAATTGATTTCAAATTTGAACTTCCAAAGAACAGCATAAATTTCAGCCATAGGTTCAAAATGCCAAGTTAAACTTGCTGCTGAACACCTAGCAAATACAGCCAAGAAATATAACTTTATTAATCTACATGTGAAATTTTTAAATGGACAACATAAATTTTTTTAATACTTATTGAGAAATAAGATAATCTGCGATTTTTCCTAAATTTTTTTTTATAAGTAATGTAAAACTTTTCCTAGATTAGTTGAATTAGATCACAAATGAAAACTCTAGAAATCAATTTCATACCTTTTTTTTTTTTTTTTTTTTTTTCATTGATTCACAGTAAAAACAAAACAAATAAGCAAATAAAATTATCAACTAAATAGAGAAACCCTAACATTGATTTGATTTCTCGATGGTAGTGACTGGAGAATGAGCCAATTTGGTCCAAAATTTGCTGATGGCAAGTGCCAATGATAAATAAATAAATAAATAAATAAATAAATATATATATATATATATATATAAATTATAAAATCAGATATACCTAATCATTGTTTGTTGTTTGAAAAAGAAAAGTATAGGATCAGATTATTCCTCATAAGAATCCTATTTTAAATTTTTAACAATTATCTAAAAAAAATGTTTTCACATAATTAAAAAATTAAAAACAAAAAACAGACATGGAACCCATTGCATTACCCATTACGTTTACGCTTAGTAGTTTAGGGTTCATGGAGAAAGAAATATCAAAATAACAGAGACGGATTGCAAAAATATATTTTCTTTTCTTTTTTTCTTTCAAGGATCTGATAAGCAAAAGATGGATTGAAAAATACTTACCATGTGTAGGAGGGTGTGTGGTAAATCTTGAAGCCATAATTGGGTGATGCTACAGAGCGTTTAGGGCTTCCTACACAAAAACTTTGGCTAAGAGATGAATACCTGGAAGGGATGTTGTTCAACTTCATCATTGTTTGAAGACTTATTAGTGGGAAGTATATGTGCCCATATCTACAACTGGAAGCTTCTCTCCAGGTAAAAACATCTCTTTGGAGACATCATTCAAATAGTATCAAGGGAGTCTTCCCTGTCGTCATCAAATCCTTGGGAAGCATCTGGAATGGACGTATCAAAAGGGCTATTGTTCAACTTCATCATTGTTCGAAGACTTGTAGTGGGAAGTATATGTGCCCATATCTACAACTGGAAGCTTCTCTCCAGGCAAAAAATCTCTTTGGAGACATCATTCGGAATAGTATCAGGGGAGTCTTCTCCTGTTGTCATCAAATCCTTGGGAAGCATCTGGAATGGATGTATCAATATCTTCTTTTTCTTTCACCAGTTCTTTGTTTCGATCCTTCTCAGCAGGCAAAAAGATGCAAAGAGTTTTCTCAAACAGGATCTTCTCCTGGGAAGGCACTCCATCATCAATGCAGATGTCTTTCACAACAGTTGAGAGAGGGATAGGTTTGCTAGGGTTTTGAGGTGGGAAGAAAGGAGTTATAACGTGGGCAAAAAATCTCTTTGGAGACATCATTCGGAATAGTATCAAGGGAGTCTTCCCTTGTCGTCATCAAATCCTTAGGAAGCATCTGGAATGGACGTATCAATATCTTCTCTCCAGGCAAAAAATCTCTTTGGAGACATCATTCGGAATAGTATCAGGGGAGTCTTCTCCTGTTGTCATCAAATCCTTGGGAAGCATCTGGAATGGATGTATCAATATCTTCTTTTTCTTTCACCAGTTCTTTGTTTCGATCCTTCTCAGCAGGCAAAAAGATGCAAAGAGTTTTCTCAAACAGGATCTTCTCCTGGGAAGGCACTCCATCATCAATGCAGATGTCTTTCACAACAGTTGAGAGAGGGATAGGTTTGCTAGGGTTTTGAGGTGGGAAGAAAGGAGTTATAACGTGGGCAAAAAATCTCTTTGGAGACATCATTCGGAATAGTATCAAGGGAGTCTTCCCTTGTCGTCATCAAATCCTTAGGAAGCATCTGGAATGGACGTATCAATATCTTCTTTTTCTTTCACCAGTTCTTTGTTTCGATCCTTCTCAGCAGGCAAAAATATGCAAAGAGTTTTCTCAAATAGGATCTTCTCCTGGGAAGGCACTCCATCATCAATGCAAATGTCTTTCACAATAGTTGAGAGAGGGATAGGTTTTCTAGGGTTTTGAGATGGGAAGAAAGGAGTTATAACGTGAGTCTGTCTCTCTTCTTGTTTGAATCCTAACGTGAGTCTTTTAATGATTATATTCTAATTAATGATTATTTGAGTCTAAAAAAATATAAATTTAAAATGCTGACGTGGAAAATTGTGAGAGTTTCAAAGGTTTCGGTTTTATATATATATATATATATATATATATATATATATATAGATTACTCTCACATTAAGAGAGAAGGAAGATAATAAAGTTGATCATAGTCTTGTCAGATATACTGTGCATATCTCAAATTTTATTGTGTAAATGGAGGATATTTCACCACAATTTATTTCTGCCTTTCAAGCTGATTTAGCTAGAGTTTCTTAATAAAAGTTCACTGTCTTTCTTCTAAAAAAAAAAAAAGTCATTGTATCAAATAATTTTTTTATAGGAAGTCATTGTGTTAAATTAATAACACTTAATATTATTTTTCTTTTTTTGATAGGACACTTAATATTCTTTAAACATTTAAGTCATGGTTTTCTATAATATAAAATTTACATGTGGGAGTATGATAAATTGGTAATAGCGTTAGAAAATATAAAATGTATTCAAAATTAATTTTGGATAAATTAAATAATAAATGTCACTTTAATTTGTCTTGGCATATAAAAGGTATTATAAAAGAAATATAGTAATAATAACAATGCTGAATGATTTTTTTTTTTTTGGTTTGAAACCGAATGATTGATTGATTTGAATCAATAAAAACTTTTCTTTTGTTCATAGATGACAAAATATAACATTTCCAAAACCATAAAAAGTAATATCTTTTCTTCTAATGGAAAATATAAAAAAGAATTTGCTTTTGAAAAAGTAAAAGTATTTACTAATGAGATTTACTTGTATTTTTTAGAAGCATATGCTTGAAATGCTATTAAATTTAAGAGAAATGATATGTCCACAACATTTTTACAACAAATCTTAAGTGATAGGTTGTTACTGGTTGTTATTGTTGGGGCAAAAAAGTAATATTAGTGTTAGGTTCAAATTTGAACCAATAACAACTCACTTATGATTTGTTGTAAAAATATTGTGGACATAGTATCTCTTTAAATTTAATGAGTTTTATATAACAAGAAAAAAAAAAATAGACATTAGTATTTTTAAAAAGTGTTGGTACAATTTTAATTTTTTTTTTTTTTTTTTTTAAGAGAGGCAAATTAAGTAAAATCTATTTCCAATAAAAAAAATTTCATAAAATGAAGGGGAGAGGGCAAATTTAGAAACCTTCCGCACATGTTGTTAATGTTAATTCTTGCTATGATTTTGACTTGAATTTGTTTTGCCAAATCTTAGGAATTTTGATAACAACAATTAGGGACAAAGACCTTTTCAACACTGATATAAAAAGTATAAAACTAAGGGTCTATTTGGGATTTATTTATTTTGTTGAAACTGAAAACTTTATGCTGAAAGTACTGTACATAAAGGTAAAAGTTAACTAAAATAATACAGTGAGACTCATGAATAGTACAAAAAAGTGCAATAGGACTTATAAATAGTAGCAAAAATAAGCTGAATAGTAAAATAAGCTTGTTTTTTAAGCTAGAGCCAAACGCATACTAAGTGTGTGTTTGGGATGAGCTGAATTTTTCAGCTTATTTTTGTTAATATTCATGGGTCCCACTGTACTATTCAACCTATTTTTTAACATTTTTTTTATATTTTAAAAAAAAAAAAAAAATTCAGTATCAGCTAAATAAGCTGTTCTAAACTGACACTAAAATGAAATTTTTCCGACAATTTTGAAATATAGGTAAAGGTACCATATATTAATTCTTCTTTTTTTGAGTTTTTTTTTTTATTTTTATTTTTGAAAAGATAGATTCTTGCTTTGAGTTTGTTTGGTGAAATTTCAGGAATTTTGATAACAACAAAGGATAAACAATAGTAAATAATAATATAAAAAGTATTAGAGACTAAAATGAAATCTTTTCAACACTTTTCAATTATGGATAAAGGTTGAGAAGTGAGAACTAAATATAAAATTAAACCAAAAATAAATAATAATAAGTTTAGAAAAAGACCTAAAATAGCACATATTACCTTCATCTTTCAAACATGATTCTCAACACACACACACACACACACACACACACTCACACTCACACAACAACAAAAGAACAAACAAACAAAAACAAAAACAAAAATCGCCCTATGGTCTCTGCTCCTTTTCCATATCTAAGTATAAGATTGAAGTCTACTACTACTTTACTAGTACTTTTAGTTTTACTTAGATCCTTTGCACATCTCAGTACCAGGAATCAATTATCAAAATCCTCTATCATCACCTCAACATAGTACCACCTAAGATTGGAAAGTCAGACAGAGACAGACAGACAAACACTAACAGGTTTGTTTCTCAGATCTCAATCCCTCACCCAACTTATAACTTTCTTTCTTTATATTATCTGATCAAACCCTTTTGGAACTGATGCAAGTCTCTGGTTGGATCTTATTTAAGTATGTTTTGTTATGTATGCATGCTTTTGTTTCTTAATTTAATTTGGTTTTGTTGTTTTTATTTTGAAAAGTTAGTCTTTTTCATTCGATTGTTGTAGAAGATTGCTTTTTTTTCCATATGGGTTTTCTTCGTTTTGATTGCAGAGTAATTGGGTACAAGATTTTTGTATGCTTTTGTTAGGATTTTATGATTTGGGTTAATGGGTCTCTACTCTTTACAAGATTGGCGTATTTGACAATAATTTTAGGAATTAATCTTCAGTTTCAGGGTGATTGCTAGTGACAAAAAAGTTGTCTTATATTGGATCACTAAGTCTTGTTGGTTAACTTGGGAAGAGAAATACAGAGCTTTATTAGAAAGAGCCAGACTTTTACAGCGTGCTTCATTGGTTTATATGAGCATTTCATTATGTCAATTCGATCATGACCTAGTTTGTTCACTGCTTGATATGGTAGTTAAATCATTTTTGGTTACATGCTTAGGTATGTATATAGCATTTCTAATTGTCAACATTTATGTGGGACTCGACAAATATGGTATTTGGATCAGATGGCATCTCTTCCTGCCATAAATAGATGATGCACTTGTGTGAATAATAAAACTGATGGGGAGACAGTTGAATTGTCATTGTTCCTCATTTTTCATCTTCCATATCCAAGGTTACAATGATTTTGCATTGACAATCTAGCACTTTATCCCAAAAGTTTAAGCTATTAGGAAACAGTGAATTTAATCATTTAACCATTAATCTAACTCTCCCCCCTCATGTGTGACCAGACTCCACCCTTTGTAAGTGGGGTACTACAAGCGGGATTTTTAACTTTTTAAATAGGAGGTAGAGTGGTGATAGGGTTCAAACTCAAACCACCTATTCTAATATCATGATAAATTACCACATATCCCAAAAGCTTAAGCTAATAGGGAATAATGAATTTAGTCATTTAACCATTATTTTAACATTCTCATAATGTTTAATAATTTACAAAAAATTAAGAATCAACATAACAACTACTGATGTGAAGGACAAACTTAGCAAGCTTGTTATCAAAGTTTCCAAAACAACCCTTTTGCTGCTTTCTTTAGGACAAAACCTTTGGCAAAAAAGCTGTGCTCACTAACCGCTGTTGCGTCCATTCCCAACTCCCAAGTCTTAGGCATAGAAATTATGGTTATTACATGTGATATGTTCAAGTAGGAATAAATGGTCTTAAGATTTTTCTTTTTTTGGGTTCAGTAACTTCAATTTTATTATGACTTCTGTGTTGCGAATCTTTTATACATATTTCAAATTAGGTTGGAATGGTTTGTTACTATTTACTTGTGTTTTTACAATTTTAAAAACTGTTTTAAGAGAACAAAAGATAATAACACGCATGATATTTCCAATGATTTTATTTCTCCCCCTATCAAATAGAAAAAAGGGTTTCAGAAAACATCAACCTCAAATTCCTCTGAAAACAGGTCGTTTTCAAGAATAGTGCCAATGAGCTGTAGATCAAATAGTTCAAATTTCACTTTCTGCTCCCAAGATAGTGTGGTGGAGGGTTAGGGTGAAGGTTATGAGTTCAAGATCCACAATATGATGTATAATTTAGGAATCCAAAACAAAAAGGGAAAAAAAGGCTGCTTTCAAGATTGGTTTTCTTAAAAAAAATTCTGAAAACATGTTTTGCAACACTTTTTGCATCTTTTCTATTTTGAAGGAAAAAAAAAAAGTTTTTGAAAACATAAACCAAAGTACCAAACAGACACAACATCATTCTTGTACACTTTTGGGGTCTACTTTTTTTTGCTACATAAAGGGGGGACTTTGCTCCCAGTTGGTTTTGAACCCAAGCTTACTAAAGGTGCCAGAGGTGCCAATCAACTGAGAGGTCACTGACACTTCTGGGGTCTACTTATGACACCCAAGTTATCAGACTGCAACTATGGAGTGATTTCTATTTGTACATGCGTCATTCCCTCCCTGTCTATGTATCATTATTTATTCCTCTGCTATGAGTATCACATCAGCATGGTATTTTATATAAAGGTCATAGTTGTATTTAAAAGGTATTTGGTGCCTTTGGATATCTTAACTGAAACAAGTTAAGATATCCAAAGGTTGGAAGGTTGCTAGTGAAGAGTAAGGTTGGAGATTTTATGAGTCTAACAGTAGTTCTAGACAAAAAAGATTGGTTAACTGATTGAGCTTCCTTATTTGAAGTTGAATGCTTCGTTTCAATCTGCATTGTTAGCAATAATTGCAACTTTCGTCAAAAAGACTAAGAGCTAAACATGTATACTTTTTGCTTCAATTGTGAGCTGATCTTTTAAATCCTGAATAATAATGGTGCAAGAGATTAGGTATGAGAACTTTTTGCGCGGTTCATTTATATTCACTTCAGGACCTTGAATGAACCTATAGCACATAAAGTTAAATGCAAGGCAATTTGTCTGACTGATTGGTGGTGCTGTCTGATTTTAAATCCATGACAGAGATTCTTTTTCTTAAATGGTGTATCACACATGGATAGATTGCAGTGTCTTCCATATTTATGACCTTATTAAACAGGTAATAGTAATTTGCAGTGTGCTTCAACATTGTTGTGAACAAGCTTTGGAGGGTGCAAAAACAGATTAGAAAATGAAAGGAGGAATTGAGTCTACCAGCAAGCAATCTTGTTGTCAATTTGATTTTTTTTTTTTTTCCTTGGTTCATTAGTTGGTTTTGGACTCACGACCTCACCCTCCATCCATTATTATGGGAGGAGGAAGTACCAATTGACCATTTCTGGTGATGAGAGCATATGATATTTTGTGTGCTTGGTTCTGCAATTGTGTTTGAGAGAGAGAGAGAGAGAGATAGACAGGACTGCTTATAACTTTTTCTCCGAGCACTGTTTTCTTAACGTATGCTGTTACTAAAGTTCAGATGTATATATATATGCAAATTTGTTTAGTGTTATGTCAGCCACATAAAACAATACTCCTATTTACCAGCTATAGCTCAATTGGCACTTTCTCCTCCCATAATAATGGATGGAGCGTGAGGTTGTGAGTTCAAAACCCAATGAGCATGTGCGTAACTTACCCTTAAAAAAAATTATAAAAAAACTCCTATTTGAACAACAAACGGAAGTCTGCAGTATTGAATTTCACAATTCACTTTGCTGGTCTGTCCCAAGTTCTTGGATGTTGGATTTTATCCTCCTTGATGGCTGTTAGTGTTTAAAAATTGAAATATGCTCCATTCTTGATCCTTTTGGAGCACATTTGAGCCTCAAGTTATGACACCTATATATTCTCCCTCTACAACATGTCAAATTTAAATTTTCACTCATTATAGGATTCTGACCGTTTCTTTGTTTTGTTTTGGCATACAGCAGACAACTTTAGCAGTAGAAGACTGTCCAAGAGTTGAAATATGAGTCTGGCATGTCTTGTGTGTCACAGCGTAGAAAGTCCATCACATTCTTTCAGGAGTTACTCCGTTTCAAGTTCTGACAATGATGGAAGATGTTCAGCTATTGCCAACTGCTTAGCAAGGAAGTCATCCCTAATACCCTCAGCGGCGAACTCTTGTATCGCATCATCATCCAAAGTGAGTCCACAACCAACAATTCCAAGCAACAATGGAATGGTGGGTGCCCCACGTCTTGTCCGAAGCCGTGCTGTGAGAAGGGATCTTGTGAGAGACTGGAATTTTGATGAAGTTGTGATGGGGCGTTAGTTTTGTTAGTGTGGGCATAGGAAGAGTACAGGGCTCTTCTTGAGGGATAGGTTTAGAGCATGGTCTTGCTTTCTTTTCTAATGGGTGCAATTGAATCCACTCTCTGTGGTAGAAGAGTTGGGCATTTGTAACCATTTAAGAAAAACCTGGAATTTTTTTTCTTTTTGTGTTAACTTGTCCATATTTTTGTTCTCTATTGCTGATTGATATTGGCAAAGTTGTGCTTTCTTTCTGGTTATGTGTAGCTGGACTTTAGCCCCTTAATACAAGTACTTTATTTTTTTCTTTTTCTTTTTTGGCTAAAACCAAATTTCATTAGTAAGAGCAAGAAACAGCTGGAGGGAAGAGTTAGTACAACATAAAAGACCATTAGCATCAAAGGGACATTGGGCCATAGCAGGGGCTAAATGGTCCCATAGCAGGGACTACACCATTTAGCTCTCTTTTAACCCAACTAAAAAAGAATAAAAAGAGAACACATTCCTAAGTTTGAAAGCATTAAAAATTATGTTTGGATATAGACTAGAAGTTTTCTACTATTTAGAGCATCAATGCATATCCTTGAGCCCCTTTCCACTATGATGCTTGGGAAATTCTCTGAAATAGCTAACTGCATAGCCTAGAAGATAGCAGCAAAAGATCCTTGGCCAGGGCTTAATTTAAGAACTTGATAATATATTTTTACATATTTTAAAATTTTTGTAAAGACAAATCTAGGAATTTGTGAAGTTCATGAGAAGTCGTAAAGAAAATTGGGTTTAACTTCTTAAAGAAATAAATAGTAGGTTTTAAGTTCTACAAAGACTTTATAAACCCATTCTTAAATTAAAGTATAGATTTTCTTTTACATTTCATATAGTCTTTCTAATCTTCTTTTTTTTTTTTTTTTTAAATAATAATCTTTCTAGTTTCCGCACTCCATTTTAACCTTATTTTGAATATATCTATTTTGCTATTTTCTTCTTCATCATCTATTTTATCATTGTTTATGCTTCCATATTACTTCTGTGCTCTCTCCTGGGTAGTCAATGGTATCAGAGCCATGGATGATAGATGTATGAGTTTTATTTCTTTGCAATTAAGAAGTTACTAGAATTTTATTACTGCATAGCCACTACTTGCTCCTTGTTAGCGTTGGTTAGCCTCAAGACTCGTTGGCAAACCATAGTTTCGCGTTGGTTAGCCCCTTTGTTGTTAGCCGACGGACAAGCGTGTGTTTGGGTGGTCCCGCAATGGAGTTTCCCGAGGAGGTGGTCCCGATAACAAGGAAACCAGTGGTTAGTAATAGTTCCGTCAGTAATTACTAATTGCTTGGAAATAGAATAAATATGTTTATCATTTCATCATCTGTTTGCTTGTTCACACTTAGGTTAGGCACACACTAATTTGAAACATGGATTATGATGATATAGATTATGATGAAGGTTATAGAATGAGTGATATAGACAATAATTGGTTAAATGATAATATAGATTATGAAACTGATTCTGACTCTGACAGTGATATGGATAATTATAATACAAATAATTGGAGTACTTTCACAGGTGATAAAATCAATAGACAGACTCATGGACACAGTAATAGTTTCTTAGATAAGATTAATAAAAATTGGAATCTTTAGAAGCCATTGAAAGAACCACCACCATAGAAAGAAAAAAATAATAGAGATAATAGAATAGACAGTTTTTTGGAACTTTATGAAAAAATTAAATCTTTAAATTCAGAACAAGAAAGAAACTTTGAACCCCATCAAAGATCATCTTTAGTGACAGATAATTGGCATGATAGAAAAAATAGTAGCTTAGTTAGCACCGATAGATTCATAAATAGTAATAGAAAAGACTATAGCCAAGAAATGCAAAAGATGATAGACGTAGTAAAAGTAAGAAATTCAATAGAAAGCCAAGAAAATAATGATGGGAAAGATGACATAATAGATACAATACAAAAAATGAAGCTAGAAGGAGACAAAGAAAAAGGAATAATAAGGAAAGGTATAGTAAAAGAGATGTTAGAAAGAATAGAAAGACACAAGGCAATAGTACTCTAACCAATTTAAAAGATGGAACTCTATGTAAAGAGTTAGATATAGGAAAAGACATAGTAAAACAAAGAAACATGACAAAGAAAGAGAAAAAAGATGATAGTCTAGAAAAGACAAATAATAGTCCTAGAAATAATGATGATAGTTCAAAATAATTATATGAAAGACAAAATAATGAAATAATACGTAGGAAGTTAGATACAAAAGAGATAGAAAGAGATAGTGTAGTAAAAGTAGTCAACAAAGAAAGAAAAGATAGTTCCAAAAAGAGTAATAGTTTTAAAGAAGAAATTGATGAGAGACTTAAATCAATTGATAGAACTGAAAACAACAGTTTAATAGAATTGGCTAAAAAGATAGAAATTTTAAATTTACCAATAGAAATGAAAGAAATAAGAAAAAACATAACAGTTTGAGAGATTACTGAGTTATCAGAAAATGAAAAAACTGACAGACATGTTAGAAATATTATTTGTCATAAATGTAAAGAATGTGGGCATACTAAAAAACAATGTGACAGACATAATAAAATTGTTAAACAAATAAGTAAATTAGATTTTGAGAAAGATATAATAAATGAATTAATGGAAATATTTAATGTTAAGCAAAAAGAGATAGATCAAGTAATGAAAAAGGAAGAAATAAAATCAACCAACCCACTTAAAATTAATAAAACAAAAAGAAAACAAAAAGACATAATAATGAAACTGATTGAAAATCTACCGAATCACCATAAAGACAAGAAAGAATATTTATTAAAATTGAAAGATTCTATAGAAATACGTATTGTATTAGGTGTAGGAAATATGGACACCATGTTACGGATTGTAGAAAGGAAGAAAAAGCCAAGAAAGAAAAAGACAAGAAAGAAAAGATAAAAATGAAAATAGAACAAGATGATATAGATATAAAATCAGTAACGCTACAAGACTTAATGACAGAAGCAAAAATGGTAAAACAAGACAAAGAGATAGAGATATGTTCTTATTCCCCCGAGATATGTTCTTATTCTCCTATTGCTTTTTTGCATAAGTACCAACATAAAGTCCAAACTCCTCGCACAGAAGAACTTAGTAGAAAAGGCATAAAAGACGGAAATATGGATGCAATCTTTTGTAATCAATATGCATGGACTGACAGTATATGGACTGACAGTATGATAGAAGTACCAAACAAAATTATAATAAATGACATATTTGCACCCTTTATGGTACCCTTAAATATTCATATAACAGATATTTTAATAAAAGAAGTTTATTCATCTTTATTAATCATTAAAGAAAACATTAATTGTGGTAATTTCTTGAATAATGACAGATTTAATTTCTTGATAGGCAGAATTAATTATAACCCCCTAACAGATTTTCCTATTAATTAAAGACTTTATGGAGAAGCTTTACTGCAGAATGAGAGATATAGCATTGTATACTGGACAAATAAAATCATAATAGACCTTGTGAGTATTTTGAATTTTAGCCACTCAGACACCAATAGACTTTATCATCATACTACTACTACGCAGCAAGAGCACAAAAGTGTACAAAGAAAAGTTTGTTTTATTATAAATGCTTTTCTTGCTTTTCTTATAAAACATTTTGAAAAGACTTTACAAAAGGATATTGACAAAAAAAATTTAAAATAAATTTTATAGAAGCTTTGCAAGAAAATATTTATTTTCAAGATCATTTTTCAAGACGTAATCCTTTTCCCAAAACCCATTTGCAGACTACTATGAGTAAAAGAACCTCCCAGGCAGACATGAAAGGAAAGGGCAAGGCACCAGTGGCGCAACCCAAACCCAAACAATCCCGAAAACCTTATGTTAGGATTTCAGATAGGCATGGAGGCGTCTTGATAGAGACAATATCCCTTCAGGATACAATGCTAACAGAGGCAATGTATTCTTGTGGTGGCAAAAAGTGAAATTCTACATGAAGTGCTTCGCACTGACCTCATTTTCTAAGAAGGAGAATTTACAGACCTTCATCTTCATATTAAACTACTTCTTGATAATCTACAGGCAGCCTTTACCCTCAGACAGAAATCCTTATTCCAAAAGACCCTTAAGGCTTTGGAATTATATCTTGTGAACACCGGTGCATTTATTAAAGCACTTGGTTGTCAACTCCCTTGCAAGGAGGATAGAGATTCAAGCTCCACAAAAACAGAATTACAGTCTCTAAAAAGCTATCTTATGGGAATAAGCTTTTCAAAGCTCCACCCTAAGATTCAGCAAAAAACGAGACTTGCCATTAGAACTTTACTTCCTGAAATCCAACAGAAGATATTAACTCATAAAGCAGTAACAAGCTCTTATGATAGATGGATGCAGCTTTTTAAAGTTTTAGTCTCTACAGCATTTATCAAGACAGAAGATATGACAGATGATACATGGCTATCTCATAAGGCCACATGGTATGAAAGTTTCGGAGACGCAGACAGAATTTATGAAGGAACAGGAGATAGATACAATCCCTATCCGAGATTACTTATCAATACAGAGACAGAAAATCCAGTAATTTGTGATCCTTTATGGCTATCTGAAATGCTTGAAGTAGGATTTATTAGCAAGTTGATCATAACTTCTGGAAGACAGATTAGTTTATTTCCTAAAGTCATCCAAGAAGTGGCTGCACAGATTGGAGGACTTAATTATGTGAGGATTACTATATGGAGTACTCTTCCAGTTTGGGACAATAGTTATTATATGGAAGTTCAGCCAGCACGCATTCTGGTCCTTATCCATGATTGGGGATGTATCCCTGAATACAACTGGTATACGGGAGATACTTATTTATCACTTGATGATCTGGATGCTCTGGCTCAAGAATGGTCTAATTTCATGAGTAACAAGATTTATGAAATACAAAAAGAATTAGACAGAGGCTTCCATTTATTCAGCTACACTGACAGAATAGCCGTATATGGTCCAAGACCTTCAACAAGGAGACTTTTTGGAAGAAGAAAGAATTTTAAGGATCCTAGACAGATGACAGCAAAGGATCATGTTCCTATTTATCTTCCTATTTCATACTGCGTTCTATGTAGTAATTATGGAGTAGTTCATGAGCATGAGCAGTATGAGGATAATTCTGATCCGCTGGACTATGATAACTATGCAGATACAGATTAGATGCTCCAAGAAAGATAGAATGCTTTCTAGAACAGACAGCTACGATAGATCACTATTCATCAGCGGTGACAAACCACTATTCACTGTGACAGATACTATTCACCAGCACGCGTAAATAGTTTCTAGACAGATCCAAGATACCCTAAACAGATACAAGCAGATTTTTCACTACTGTTTACTAGCATGCGTACAGATTCTCAGAGAGATTCCCAGACAGATTCCCAAGCAGACAGAACATTGTTCACTTGTATGCGACAAAAAAGTATCCTGACAGATTCCAATTCTCAGAATATATGGTTCCTACCGACAGTTTAACTTGAATTAACTTTACTTACTTAGGTTAATTTACCATGGTTCATTTCATCTATAAAAGCGATGGACTACGCAAACAGAAAATAGGCATCCAAATTAGGCTTCAAAAGGCTTCTAAATTCCAGTTTCTAGACTTCCAAAAGATTCCAAACTATAAAAAGACTTTGTAATAGCTTTCCCTCTCCCTCTCTCCGAAAGACTTTTGTACTCTACTTTTCTTTTGTAATCTTGTAACCTTTTAGTTTTTAAGACAGTTTTATTTTGTAATCTTGTAACTCTTTAGGCAGTTTATTTTCAAGCTTGTATCAAAGACAGTTGTTTTCAAGTTTATCAAAGACAAAAGTTTTTATTCAAGTAAGATTTTATTAGTTTCAGTTTTCATATTCCATACTCCATTTTAACCTTATTTTGAATATATCTATTTTGCTATTTTCTTCTTTATCATCTATTTTATCATTGTTTATGCTTCCATATTACTTTTGTGCTCTCTCCTAGGTAGTCAATGGTATCAAAGCCATGGATGATAGATGTATGAGTTTTATTTCTTTGCAATTAAGAAGTTACTAGGGATTTTATTACTGCATAGCCACTACTTGCTCATTGTTAGCGTTGGTCAGCCTAAAGACTCGTTGGCAAACCATAGTTTCGCGTTGGTCAGCCCCTTTGTTGTTAGCCGATGGACAGGCGTGTGTTTGGGTGGTCCCGCAATGGAGTTTCCCGAGGAGGTGGTCCCGATAACAAGGAAACCAGTGGTTAGTAATAGTTCCGTCAGTAATTACTAATTGCTTGGAAACAGAATAAATACGTTTATCATTTCATCATCTGTTTGCTTGTTCACACTTAGGTTAGGCACACACTAATTTGAAACATGGACTATGATGATATAGATTATGATGAAGGTTATAGCATGAGTGATATAGACAATAATTGGTTAAATGATAATATGGATTATGAAACTGATTCTAACTCTGACAGTGATATGGATAATCATAACTATAATTATAACTATAATAATACAAATAATTGGAGTACTTTCACAGGTCATAAAATCAATAGACAGACTCATGGACACAGTAATAGTTTCTTAGATAAGATTAATAAAAATTGGAATCTTTAGAAGCCATTGAAAGAGCCACCACCATAGAAAGAAAAAATAATAGAGATAATAGAATAGACAGTTTTTTGGAACTTTATGAAAAAATTAAATCTTTAAATTCAAAACAAGGAAGAAACTTTGAACCCCATCAAAGATCATCTTTAGTGACAGATAATTGGCATGATAGAAAAAATAGTAGCTTAGTTAGCACCAACAGATTCATAAATAGTAATAGAAAAGACTATAGCCAAGAAATGCAAAAGATGATAGACGTAGTAAAAGTAAGAAATTCAATAGAAAGCCAAGAAAATAATGATGGGAAAGATGACATAATAGATACAATACAAAAAATGAAGCTAGAAGGAGACAGAAAAAGGAAAAATAAGGAAAGGTATAGTAAAAGAGATGTTAGAAAGAATAGAAAGACAACAAAGCAATAGTACTCTAACCAATTTAAAAGATGGAACTCTACGTAAAGAGTTAGATATAGGAAAAGACATAGTAAAACAAAGAAACATGACAAAGAAAGAGAAAAAAGATGATAGTCTAGAAAAGACAAATAATAGTCCTAGAAATAATGATGATAGTTCAAAAGAATTATATGAAAGACAAAATAATGAAATAATACGTAGGAAGTTAGATACAAAAGAGATAGAAAGAGAAAGTGTAGTAAAAGTAGTCAACAAAGAAAGAAAAGATAGTTCCAAAAAGAGTAATAGTTTTAAAGAAGAAATTGATAAGGGACTTAAATCAATTGATAGAACTGAAACAACAGTTTAATAGAATTGGCTAAAAAGATAGAAATTTTAAATTTACCAATAGAAACGAAAGAAATAAGAAAAAACATAATAGTTTTAGAGATTACTGAGTTATCAGAAAATGAGAAAACTGACAGACATGTTAGAAATATTATTTGTCATAAATGTAAAGAATGTGGGCATACTAAAAAACAATGTGACAGACATAATAAAATTGTCAAACAAATAAGTAAATTAGAATTTGAGAAAGATATAATAAATGAATTAATGGAAATATTTAATGTTAAGCAAAAAGAGATAGATCAAGTAATGAAAAAGGAAGAAATAAAATCAACTAATCCACTTAAAATTAATAAAACAAAAAGAAAACAAAAAGACATAATAATGAAACTGATAGAAAATCTACCGAATCACCATAAAGACAAGAAAGAATATTTATTAAAATTGAAAGATTCTATAGAAATACCTATTGCTTGTATTAGGTGTAGGAAATATGGACACCATGTTACGGATTGTAGAAAGGAAGAAAAAGCCAAGAAAGAAAAGACAAAAATTAAAATAGAACAAGATGATATAGATATAAAATCAGTAACGCTACAAAACTTAATGACAGAAGCAAAAATGGTAAAACAAGAAATTTAAGAGGAAAATTCCACAGACATAAATAAGCGAAATATTGCAGAAATAATAAATTTAAAAGAATTTTCTAATCCCACAGACAGAAAATTTGATGATGATGGCAATAGACAGAATTTCTTAAGTTTAATTGACAAAGTAATTTTCCAAAAGTGGCATACAGAAATTACTTTAGTTATTAATAAAGAGTTTTCTTTGACAGAAATTGCTTTAATAGACTCAGGTGCTGACATGAATTGTATACAAGAAGGATTAATACCCTTAAAGTATTATGAAAAATCATCTGAATGATTAACTCAAGCTAATGGTGAAAATCTTATAATTAATTACAAAATACCAAATGTTCATATATGTAATGATGGAGTATGTTTTGAAACTGTTTTCATTTTAATTAAAGACATTTCTTCTAAGATTATTTTAGGAAATCCCTTTATGGCCTTACTTTATCCCTTTATTACAACAGCCGAAGGAATTAAAACTAATGTGTTAGGAAAAGATATATTTTTTAAATTTATTTTACCACCCATCCCGAAAGAAATCTATTCATTAGATAATATTTCCATAATAAAAGAAATTGATAAAGAAAGAATTTACAGGAAAAACAGACATTTATTATCCTTAAAGTCAGAAATAATATATGAAAGAATTGCTGATCAATTGATAGATCCTATATTAAAACATAAAATAGAAGTTTTCAAACAACAAATTGAGACAGAAATTTGTTCTAATCTCCCTACTGCTTTTTGGCATAGACATCGACATATAGTACAATTACCTTTTGAAAAGGACTTCAGTGAAAGATAGATACCTACTAAGGCTAGACCAATACAAATGAATAATGAATTACTAGAACACTGTAAAAGAGAAATTGAAGATCTTTTAAATAAAGGTTTAATCAGAAAAAGCAAGTCTCCCTAGAGTTGTGCTGCTTTTTACGTAACAGGCAAAATTGGAATGAGGAGTTCCAAGACTGGTTATAAATTATAAACCTTTAAATAAAGTGTTACAATGGATAAGATATCCTATTCCTAATAAGAAAGATCTACTTGATAGACTTCATGAAGCAACCATATTTTCCAAATTTGATATGAAAAGTGGTTTTTGGCAGGTACAGATAGATGAGAAAGACAGATATAAAACTGCTTTTACAGTTCCTTTTGGTCATTATGAATGGAATGTCATGCCGTTTGGTTTAAAAAATGCACCTAGTGAATTTCAAAATATAATGAATGATATATTTACACTTTTTACAGACTTTTCAATTGTTTATATAGACGATGTTTTAATTTTTTCTAAATCAATTGATGACCATTGGAAACATTTGGACATATTTGTTAAAGTAATTAAACATAATGGACTAGTTGTTTCAGCCACTAAGATAAATTTGTTTAAAGATAAAATCCAATTTTTAGGTCATAATATCTATAGGGGAACCTTAAGTCCCATTGACAGAGCTATTCAATTTGCAAACAAATTCCCAGATGAAATAAAAGATAAAAATCAACTACAAAGATTTTTTGGCAGTCTAAATTATGTTTCAAACTATTTTCAAGGATTAAGAAAGATATGTAGGCCTTTATATAAAAGGCTAGAGAAAAATCCCCCTCCATGGACAGAAAAACATACTTTGATAGTTAGACAGATAAAAAAATATGTTAAGCAACTTCCTTGTATTGTTATTCCTTCTCCCAATACTTTTAAAATTGTTGAGACAGATGCTTCTGACATATGTTATGGTGGGATTCTAAAACAGGTAGCAAAAAATGATAATAGAGAACAGACTGTGAGATTCCATTTTGGCTCTTGGACAGCTACCCAGCAGAATTACAGCACTATTAAAAAATAAATTTTATCTATTATACT
This sequence comes from Quercus lobata, assembly GCF_001633185.2. NCBI lineage: Eukaryota > Viridiplantae > Streptophyta > Magnoliopsida > Fagales > Fagaceae > Quercus > Quercus lobata. Next base: position 16,409,074 of record NC_044912.1, on the reverse strand, counting down.
ATGTGTTTCAAAATTCCAAAATGACCTTTTTAATCAAAAGTTTTTAATCAGAGTTGATTGTAAAAGTGCTAAAGAAGTTTTACAGAAAGATGTTCAAAATCTTGTTCCAAACAAAGTTTTGCTAGATGGCAGGCTATTTTAAGTATTTTTGATTTTGATATTGTATATATTAAAGGAGAATCTAATTCTATTCTTGATTTCCTAACAAGTGAATTCCTACAGGGAAGATGAGCTCCCCTGCAGAAAAGAACAACTCCCTAAAACCCAGAACCAGACAGTCCTATGCTGCTCCACCGGTCCCTCCTCCTCCTAGCAGATTTCTCCCTTGTCCTTCAATTCACCAAAATTTTCTTTAAGCAGACCCCAAGAAAGATATCCAATACCTTGCAACTCGAATCCTTTCCAACCACTCTCCCCGAGCTCTACTCCAACAACCAAACAGTCATATGCTTTGCCCTCAACTCCTCCTCCTTTAAAAACACCATTCAACTTAGTTGCATCCTCTTTTCCCCCTTTAACCTCTCCCTCTAGCCAATCAAAGAATAGACCCTCTACCTCTCAAACCCAAGCCCCAGCCCTAAAAGAAGATCACAGCATTAAAATCCCAAAAAATGCCTGTAATTTTATTTTATGGATAGAACCTGAATACCAGCACATAACAGACACCCTTTCCCTAGTGAGTCACCTCTTACCCCCAGGATGGGAACATCCTAAGATAGAGACATTAAAGACCTAGACATTTTATGAGTTTATTCTAGTGGACACAGACTCAATCCTGGTAACACACATGCCTTGCTCTCAAGACCCAAACAGAGTTGGTTACTCTAAAGTAGTCATAAAATAGATTCTCACTCTAGCCTAGTGGAATGCACAACCCTGGATTCCCAGGAATTTTTCTCAGACCTTTGGGCCTCAGTTTTATAATTATTATGACTATATGGAAGCTTGGGACAGGTTTCTTTTATTTCAAAACAATATTTACAGACATACTTGGTTTTTCTGATTTGATATGTATAGAAAGAAAGATATGATGATACCAAGATGGTTCATTGATTGGTGGATTTCTCATGGTCTTGAAGCTATGATTCTCCCTCCTGGTCTACTTAAAGCTTATGAGACTTTCAAGAAAGAGCCAAACATTCCGCACCTGAAGGATTTCCCATATCTTTTGCAATTCTTTTACAGATTTCCAAATCTTCCATGGATTATCAGATGGGAATATAAGATAGAAAAACATCCTCAGTATCCTTTTCCTATGCTCACTAGAAAGTTTAAATTAAGATGGTGGAATAAGTTTAATTTCGATCATATTTGTCAAGAATTACAGAAAAAGACCTCCTCCCAGACAGAAAGCTCTAATTTCCTTTTAGAAAAAAGTCAAGTACAGTGCCAGCTTGCTTCAGTTGCAGACAGAAGACAGCTTAAGAAGCAACTACTTGAAGCTGCATCACAGATTTCAGATGATGAGGATGGCACGGTAATGGAATCCTCCACCCCAAATTACAAGACTCACCCAGAAGCATTCCAAGACTCTCAAGACCTTATGACATGTGACAGATAAGACAAAATGACATAAATGATAGACCCTTTAATGATAGATCATAAGCACGTAGGATAGAAAGATCCAGAAAGATATTTTGACAGAATATTATGTGCACTTCCAGATGAATCCAAGACAGTCCAGATAGATAATGACAGAGTCACTACTATTTACTAGCATGCGGACAGATTCTCAGACAGACAGAACACTATTCACTTGCAAGCGACTGACAGATTCCAATTTTCAGAATATATCCTGACAGATTCCGATTCTCAGAATATATGGTTCTTACCGACAGTTTAACTTGAGTTAACTTTACCTACTCAGGTTAATTTACCATGATTCACTACATCTATAAAAGAGACAGACTACGAAGACGGAAGATAGGCTTCAAAAACTTACAAGCTTCTAAATTCCAGTTTCTAGACTTCCAAAAGATTCCAAGCTTTAGAAAGACTTTGTAATAGCTTTCCCTCTCCTTCTCTCCGAAATACTTTTGTACTCTACTTTCCTTTTGTAATCTTGTAACCTTCCCTGAGACAAAACCTTGTAACCTTTTAGTTTTTAAGACAGTTTTATTTTGTAATCTTGTAACTTTTCAGGCAGTTTATTTTCAAGCTTGTATCAAAGACAGTTGTTTTCAAGTTTATCAAAGACAGAAGTTTTTATTCAAGTAAGATTTTATTAGTTTCAGTTTTCATATTCCATACTCCATTTTAACCTTATTTTGAATATATCTATTTTGCTATTTTCTTCTTTATCATCTATTTTATCATTTTTATGCTTCCATATTACTGCTGTGCTCTCTCCTGGGTAGTCAATAGTCAATGAATAGTCAATGGTATCAGTAATATAGAAGCATAAATAATGAATAGTCAATGAATCTTTCAGTGCTAACTAAGCTACTATTTTTTCTATCATGCCAATTATCTGTCACTAAAGATGATCTTTGATGGGGTTCAAAGTTTCTTTCTTGTTCTGAATTTAAAGATTTAATTTTTTCATAAAGTTCCAAAAAACCGTCTATTATATTATCTCTATTATTTTTTCTTTCTATGGTGGTGTTTCTTTCAATGGCTTCTAAAGATTCCAATTTTTTATTAATCTTATCTAAGAAACTATTACTGTGTCCATTAGTCTGTCTGTTGATTTTATCACCTGTGAAAGTACTTCAATTATTTGTATTATTATAGTTATAATTATCCATATCACTGTCAGAATCAAAATTAGTTTCATAATCCATATTATCATTTAACCAATTATTGTCCATATCACTCATGCTATAACCTTCATCATAATCTATATCATCATAGTCCAAGTTTCAAATTAGTGTGTGCCGAACCTAAGTGTGAACAAGCAAACAGATGATGAGTTGATAAACATATTTATTCTATTTCCAAGCAATTAATTATTACTGGCGGAACTATTACTAACCATTGGTTTCCTTGTCATCGGGACCACCTCCTCGGGAAACTCCATTGCGCGACCACCCAAACACACGCCTGTCCGTCAGCTAACAACAAAAGGGCTGACCAACGCGAAACTATGGTTTGCCAACAAGTCTTTAGGCTAACCAACGCTAACAAGGAGCAAGTAGTGGCTATGCAGTAATAAAATTCTTAGTAACTTCTTAATTGCAAAAAAATAAAACTCATACATCTATCATCCATGGCTCTAATACTATTGACTACCTAGGAGAGAGCACCACAGTAATATACAAGCATAAACAATGATAAAATAGATGATAAAGAAGAAAATAGCAAAATAGATATATTCAAAATAAGGTTAAAATGGAGTATGGAATATGAAAACTGAAACTAATAAAATCTTACTTGAATAAAAACTTCTATCTTTGATAAACTTGAAAACAACTGTCTTTGGTACAAGCTTGAAAATAAACTGCCTAAAGAGTTACAAGATTACAAAATAAAACTATCTTATAAAAACTAAAACGTTACAAGGTTCTGTCTCAGGGAAGGTTACAAGATTACAAAAGGAAAGTAGAGTACAAAAGTCTTTCGGAGAGAAGGAGAGGGAAAGCTATTACAAAGTCTTTCTAAAGCTTGGAATCTTTCGGAAGTCTAGAAACTGGAATTTAGAAGCCTGTAAGTTTTTGAAGCCTATCTTCTGTCTTCGTAGTTTGTCCCTTTTATAGATGTAGTGAACCATGGTAAACTAACCTGAGTGAGTAAAATTAACTCAAGTTAAACTGTCGGTAGGAACCATATATTCTGAGAATCGGAATCTGTCAGGATACTTTCTGTCGCATGCAAGTGAACAGTGTTCTGTCTATCTGGGAATCTGTCTGAGAATTTGTACGCATGCTAGTAAACAGTAGTGAAAAATCTGCATCTGTTTGGGGTATCTTGGATCTGTCTAGAAACTATTTAAGCATGCTAGTGAATAGTGATCTGTCACAGTGAATAGTGGTCTGTCACTGCTGATGAATAGTGATATGTTGTAACTGTCTGTCCAGGAAAGCATTTTGTCTTTCTTGGAGCATCTAATCTATATCCGCATAGTTATCATAGTCCAACGGATCAGAATTATCCTCATACTGCTCATGCTCATGAACTACTCCATAATTACTACATAGAACGTAGTATGAAATAGGAAGATAAAAAGGAACATGATCCTTTGCTATCATCTATCTAGGATCCTTAACATTCTTTCTTCTTCCAAAAAGCCTCCTTGCTAAAGGTCTTGGACCATATACGGCTATTCTATCAATGTAGCTGAATAAGTGGAAGCCTCTGTCTAATTCTTTCTGTATTTCATAAATCTTGTTACTCATGAAATTAGACCATTCTTGAGCCAAAGCATCCTTATAATCAAGTGATAAATAAGTATCTCCCGTATACCTGTTGTATTCAGGGATACATCCCTAATCATGGATAAGGACCAGAATGTGTGCTGGCTGAACTTCCATATAATAACTATTGTCCCAAACTGGAAGAGTACTCCATACAGTAATCCTTAAATAATTAAGTCCTCCAATCTGTGTAGCCACTTCTTGGATGACTTTAGGAAATAAACTAATATGTCTTCCAGAAGTTATGATCAACTTGCTAATAAATCCTGCTTCAAGCATTTCAGATGGCCATAAAGGATCACAAATTACTGGATCTTCTGTCTCTGTATTGATAAGTAATCTTGGATAGGGATTGTATCTGTCTCTTGTTCCTTCATAAACTCTGTCTGCGTCTCCAAAACTTTCATACCATGTGGCCTTATGCGATAGCCATGTATCATCTGTCATATCTTCTGTCCTGATAAATGCTGTAGAGACTAAAACTTTAAAAAGCTGCATCCATCTGTCATAAGAGCTTGTTAGTGCTTTATGAGTTAATATCTTCTGTTGGATTTCAGAAAGTAAAGTTCTAATGGCAAGTCTCGTTTTTTGCTGAATCTTAGGGTGGAGCCATAAGATAGCTTTTTAGAGACTGTGATTCTATCTTTGTGGAGCTTGAATCTCCATCCTCCTTGCCAGGGAGTTGACAACCAAGTGCTTCAATAAATGCACCGGTGTTCACAAGATATAATTCCAAAGCCTTAAGGGTCTTTTGGAATAAGGATTTCTGTCTGAGGGTAAATGCTGCTTGTAGATTATCAAGAAGTAGTTTAATATGAAGAGGAAGGTCTGTAAATTCTCCGTCTCGGAAAATGAGGTCAGTGTGAAGCACTTCATGCAAAATTTCACTTTTGCCACCACAAGAATACATTGCCTCTGTTAGCATCGTATCCTGAAGGGATATTGTCTCTATCGGGACGCCTCCATGCCTATCTGAAATCCTAACATAAGGTTTTCGGGATTGTTTGGGTTTGGGTTGCACTGTTGGTGCCTTGCCCTTTCCTTTCATGTCTGCCTGGGAGGTTCTTTTACTCATAGTAGTCTGTAAATGGGTTTTGGGAAAAGGATTACGTCTTGAAAAATGATCTTGAAAATAAATATTTTCTTGCAAAGCTTCTATAAAATTTATTTTAAAAACTTTTTTATCAATATCCTTTTGTAAAGTCTTTTCAAAATGTTTTATAAGAAAAGCAAGAAAAGCATTTATAAAACAAACTTCTCTTTGTACACTTTTGTGCTCTTGCTGAGTAGCAGTGGTATTAGAGTAGTCATGATGAAGTCTGTCAAAGTAAGTGAGATTCAAAATATTTTTAAAATCTAGTATGATTCTATTCATATATGTACTACTATATATCTCATCTTGTGAGAATATGTGAAATAAAGTTTCTTCGTAAAGTCTTTCATTAATAGGAAAATCTATCAGGGGGTTATAATTAATTCCGTCTGTTAGGAAATTAAATCTGTCATTATTCAAGAAATTGCCACAATTAATGTTTTCTTTAATGATCAATAAAGGAGAGTCTGTCAAAGCTTCTTTTATTAAAATATTTGTTATATGAATATTTAAGGATACTATAAAGGGTGTAAATATGTCATTTATTATAATTTTGTTTGGTACTTCTATCATACTGTCAGTCCATATACTATCAGTCCATGCATATTGATTACAAAAGATTGCATCCATATTTCCATCTTTTATACATTGTCTACTAAGTTCTTCTATGCGAGGAGTTTGGATTTTATGTTGGTACTTATGCAAAAAAGCAATAGGAGAATAAGAACATATCTCTGTCTCTTTGTCTTGTTTAACTTTCTTTTTGTCATTTTTTGTCAATTGATCAACAAGTAATATTTCTGTCTTTAAAGATGTCTTTAAAGATGACAAACTTGTTTCAGCTCTATAGATTCCTCTTTCGTTGATATCTGTTAAAATAGTAATCTTTTTGGAAGAATTTTTTTCTTTCAAGACAAGTGGTACAATGAATCTAAAGAATATATATTTTCTGAACACATTAGTTTTAATTCCTTCATTTGTCACTAAAAAGGGATAAAGTAAAGCCATAAAAGGAGTTCCTAAAATAATTTTAGAAGGAAGGTCTTTAATTAAAACAAAGGTTGTTTCAAAATATATTCCATCATGGCATATATGAACATTTGGTATTTTGTAATTAATTATAAGATTTTCACCATTAGCCTGAGTTAATCTTTCAGATGATTTTTCATAATACTTTAAGGGTATTCATCCTTCTTGTATACAATTCATGTCAGCACCTGAGTCTATTAAAGCAATTTCTGTCAAAGAAAACTCTTTAGTAATTACTAAAGTAATTTATGTATATCATTTTTGGAAAATTACTCTGTCAATTAAACTTAAGAAATTTTGTCTAGTGCCATCATCATCATCATCATCATCAAATTTTCTGTCTGTGGGATTAGAAAATTCTTTTAAATTTATTATTTCTGCAATATTTCGCTCATTTATGTCTGTGGAATTTTCCTCTTTAATTTCTTGTTTTACCATTTTTGCTTCTGTCATTAAGTTTTGTAGCATTATTGATTTTATATCTATATCATCTTGTTCTATTTTCATTTTTGTCTTTTCTTTCTTGTCTTTTTCTTTCTTGGCTTTTTCTTCCTTTCTACAATCCGTAACATGGTGTCCATATTTCCTACACCTAATACAAGCAATAGGTATTTCTATAGAATCTTTCAATTTTAATAAATATTCTTTCTTGTCTTTATGGTGATTCGGTAGATTTTCTATCAGTTTCATTATTATGTCTTTTTGTTTTCTTTTTGTTTTATTAATTTTAAGTGGGTTGGTTGATTTTATTTCTTCCTTTTTCATTACTTGATCTATCTCTTTTTGCTTAACATTAAATATTTCCATTAATTCATTTATTATATCTTTCTCAAATTCTAATTTACTTATTTGTTTAACAATTTTATTATGTCTGTCACATTGTTTTTTAGTATGCCCATATTCTTTACATTTATGACAAATAATATTTCTAACATGTCTATCAGTTTTCTCATTTTCTGATAACTCAATAATTTCTAAAATTGTTATATCTTTTCTTATTTCTTTCGTCTCTATTGGTAAATTTAAAATTTCTATCTTTTTAGTCAATTCTATTAAACTGTTGTTTTCAGCTCTATCAATTGATTTAAGTCTCTCATCAATTTCTTCTTTAAAACTATTACTCTTTTTGGAACTATCTTTTCTTTCTTTGTTGACTACTTTTACTATACTATCTCTTTCTATCTTTTTTGTATCTAACTTCCTACGTATTATTTCATTATTTTGTCTTTCATATAATTCTTTTGAACTATCATCATTATTTCTAGGACTATTATTTGTCTTTTCTAGACTATTATTTGTCTTTTCTAGACTATCATCTTTTTTCTCTTTCCTTATCATAATTCTTTCTTTTACTATGTCTTTTCCTATATCTAACCCTTTACGTAGAGTTCCATCTTTTGAATTGGTTTGTTGACTTTCTATTCTTTCTAACATCTCTTTTACTATACCTTTCCTTATTATTCCTTTTTCTTTGTCTCCTTCTAGCTTCATTTTTTGTATTGTATCTATTATTTCATCTTTCCTATTATTGTTTTCTTGTCTTTCTATTGAACTTCTTACTTCTACCACGTCTATCAGCTTTTGCACTTCTTGACTATAGTCTTTTCTATTACTATTTATGAATCTGTCGGTGCTTGCTAAGCTACTATTTTTTCTATCATACCAATTATCTGTCACTAAAGATGATCTTTGATGTGGTTCAAAGTTTCTTTCTTGTTCTAAATTTAAAGATTTAATTTTTTCAGAAAGTTCCAAAAAACTGTCAATTCTATTATCTCTATCATTTTTTCTTTCTACGGTGGTGGTTCTTTCAATGGCTTCTAAAGATTCCAATTTTTTATTAATCCTATCTAAGAAATTATTATTGTGTCCATCAGTCTATCTGTTGATTTTATCACCTGTGAAAGTACTCCAATTATTTGTATTATTATAGTTATAATTATTCATATCAGTGTCAAAGTCAGAATCAGTTTCATTATCTAAATAGATAAAAAGTTTGAAAGCATCAAAAATTATGTTTGGATATAGACTAGAAGTTTTCTACTATTTAGAGCATCAATGCATATCCTTGAGTCCCTTTCCACTATGATGCTTGGGAAATTCTCTGAAATAGCTAACTGCATAGCCTAGAAGATAGCAGCAAAAGATCCTTGGCCAGGGCTTAATTTAAGAACTTGATAATATATTTTTACATATTTCAAAAATTTTGTAAAGACAAATCTAGGAATTTGTGAAGTTCATGAGAAGTCCTAAAGAAAATTGGGTTTAACTTCTTAAAGAAATAAATAGTAGGTTTTAAGTTCTATAAAGACTTTATAAACCCATTCTTAAATTAAAGTATAGATTTTCTTTTACATTTCATATAGTCTTTCTAATCTTTTTTTTTTTTTTTAATAATAATCTTTCTAGTCCTAATATCAAAAGCAGTGACACGCATCTAATATATAAGCGAATTCCCTGACCAAAAGTGGTACTAAGTTTTTCATGACGATATAGCATCACAATCTCCCTCGACAATCTCGAAACTCCATCAAAACAAAATCCCCAAAGAAAACCCTATTATCTCAGATTCTCATTCGTTCCCCAAATCTAGACCCAATTTATGACATTTATTAAACATCTCTTTTTCTAATTTCACGCTTTATTAATGTAGTGATGGAAAAATAAAGTACATCTTACACTTTCTAATTCTGTTTAGTTGTGACTTTGTGGCTTTATTTGGGCTTTGGAATCCTTGGAAGTGGGAAAAAAAAGAAAGAAAGAGATATACAACAATATTACAAACACAATAAATTTCATAAATTTTATCACAACTTGTTGGGTTGACAGATTGTGATTCATGCAACTTTATTTTCATTTAAAAACTACTGACATCACTATTATTGTACACAATCACAACAGCCACCTCAAAGGTAATGAAATTTGTTGTGGTTTTAAACTTACTGAAAATAAATTATCCCTCTTGTCACCATAGATGTAGTGAAGGTATAAAGTAATTGTTTTATAAATAAGATAATATTATTAAAAACCAAAAAATAATGGGCTTCGAAGCTCATCTCTGCTGTAGATTTATTTAATGGGCCACACCTATATTGTGTGCAATTGCATAGGCTGAAGGCCCAATTTATGAAAAAAAAAAAAAAAAAGGTAAAACCAAATTCCACTGCCAATATAGCGACCTTGACCTACAACTATTAAGTAGAGTAGTGCTACAGACAAACCAAGATAGGGATGGTTTGATATGAGCATGAACTCGGCTTCACATAAGTTTATTGAGATTGAGAGCGATTTAACCTTCTATAAATATTCAAAATAGGATTATAATTCTATTTGATTTATGGGGATCAATTGACTCTGGTGTCTTTGCTTTTTCCAAAATCTCCACATTTGGTAAATAGTTGTTGCAAAAACAATCCTACCCTCTTTCCCACTAGCATTCTACAACCCATTGCATAATTGCAATTTTATCACAACTAGTTGGATTTACAAATTGTGATTAATGTAATATTATTTTTATTTGGAAATCACTAACATTATTTTTATTGTACGTCAATCACAATCTATTATCTCAAAAGTAATGAAATTTGTTGTGATTTTATACTTACCAAAAAAAAATTATCCCTCTTCGACACCATAGATGTAGTGAAGTAAGGTATAAAATTGTTTTTAGAAATAAGATGATATTATTAAAAACCAAAAAATAAATTATCCCTCTTTCACCAACTTTCTAATCTTTCTTGTTGCTTTTGGGTTGGTGGGCTTTGAAGATCATTTCTGCCATGGATTTATTTAATGGATCACACATGTATTGGGTGCAAGTGTATAGGCCAGGCCCAATTTAAAAAACGAAAAAAAAGTAAATAAAAACAATTTTCTGCTGCCTGGATTTGAACACCGTTAATATATATATTAACAGATAAAGCTTAAGGAAAGTTCAATTTGAAATTAAAATCTAATTTTGCATTATGTGTCTAATTTTATGTGGAGACCACATTATAATTATTCACTTAAGTTTTTTAATCTTTGTGCTAAATGAATTAATGAGTGCAAAATATTACGAATCTAATATTAATAAACTATAAAATTTAAATAAATAAAAAAACCAATCACATATACTTAATAAAAATCATCATACAACAAAAATCACCACACGTTCTACCTTAATAAAAATTACAAAAAAAAAAAATCATTAGTAGTAGTAAATTTAGGTAAGAATTTTAATATGTGACTAATTACGTTTACTTTTTTTAAAAATAATTTGACTAATTATTTACTATATTTATGATAAAAATTGTGTTTAATTTTAAATGTATTTATACGTATGCATGTGTTACATGCTATTTTTTTTTTAATAAATTGACTAATTGTTTATATTTTTATAATCAAAATTGTGTTTAATTTTAAATGTACCCATGCGTTTGCATGGATTATATACTAAATTCTTATAATCAAAGAATTGCCAATGTGCTATAGTGGACTTGATGTTAAAACTTCTCATTATTATTTTAATAATCCGAAACTATTTGATTAGTAATATGGAGTCTGAACCTACAACTACCAGTAGTGTTAAAACAAACCAAGGTAGGGAGCTTTAATGAAAGCATGAACACTATTGAGATGACGAGTACTTTAGGGCATGTTTGGTAAATAAATTTAAATATAGTTTTTTTGTTTTTAAAAACTTAAAAAGCGGGTCCCATACTTAAGTTTACTATTTCCTAATTTCATCATGCAAAAAATATGATTTTGAAAACAATTAAGGGATGTTTTCAGGATTAAAAAAAAATGTTTTTAATGATATAATTATAAATAAAATGAAAACATTGAACCCATACCACTTGCATGAGCTCTTATCTCACTTCAATTCAAGAACTCATCATTATGAAAAAAAATTAATTTAAAAATTAATTTAAACAATTTTTTCCTTGCATTTCTTTGTAGTTTTCTTCTGATGCATCATCTAGTTCATGTTGAAAATCAATCAGGTATATCAGTGTTGTGTGAATATAAAAATTTAATTTTAAAGATAGACATCGACAAACCACAGCAAACTTGGAAACTCATAAGCTTTCCTCAAGGAAACCAGACTGTTACAACATAAACATTACGAGCGAGACCTCATTGCTACTGTGGGTGTTGCAGCCTGCAGGTACTTGCTATCTACTATTACTTTTTGTTGGAAAATAACTTTTCTTTCAAAAATAGAAAATTGTCTCAAAAATCATTTTTTTTTTAATATAAATTTCTTGGATAATTGTTTTCAAAAATGGGAGTCAAACACACATAATGCAAAAATTGTTCTCTAAAAACTGGTTCCAAACCCAATTTTTTAAAAACAAAAACAAGAATCCACATACCAAACAAGCCCTTACCTTTTATAAATATTCAAAAATAAGATTATAATTCTCTATTTTTTCCTCAAAAAGAAAGGGGGATTATAAATTCTATTTGATTTGCGGGCACTAATTGAACTTTAAGCCGTTGGGTTTATGATTTATGGGCACCAATTGAATTGACCCTAGAGTAGTGCCTTTGTTGATTCCCCAATCTCCATATATGATATGGTAAATGGTTGCTGCAAAAAAAAAAAAAAAAAAAAAAAAAAAAAAAAAAAAAAATCCTACCCACTCTGATACCAAAATTGATGCGGGACCTAAGGAGTTAAGAATCAGTACCTAACTATTAGAAAATATCCAAACTGAATTTCATTAATTACGGCTCTTCTCAAATACAAATAAACCAAGAGCTTATATAGAGCTAGAGCCTTCTGAAAATAAAGAGATAAAAGATAACAACTAATGAAAACTAAACCTAATTGAATTCAAATACTAATCCCTATCTAATCTCAAATCTAATCCCTATCTGAATAAAAGTCTACAATTATTCAACTTCCTATAAGATAAATACAAAAATCTGAAAATATAAAATCTAAAATAATTTTGGTTTTGCTCCTGCATCAAGTAGAGTTTGTGGAGGATACATTGAATCAACTTCAACACGAGGAGAATCTATCTCCAAGGTTAAAAAGAAAAAGCCTGGAACTATCCGAGGATTAAAAGAAAGTAAGACGAGCATAGCAAGGAAGGGAGAGGGATTGTAGTGGACATGGGCTAAGGATCCGGACTTGCACCAATTGTGCAAGAAAAGTCACACCACACGCACACCCTTTATAGTGTGGTGGGACTTGGTTTAATAACGTTCATATTCTGTAATTCATAATAATAAAAAATGCACTTTGTTAATGGTCATTTTCGCGACAATTTTTATGGTTCGACAGAACGGCTAAGCTCAATTGCTTAGCAGATCCGACTAATGTATCTTATTAGTGTCTTTTGCTTTGTTGTATGGCCCAAGCCCATGCAAATGGTTGGGGAATTAAGTAGGAATGGGTTGGTGGGTGGGTTAGTTCCCATTGGACTCTTTACATAGGCCCAGCCCGTATGTGCCATGAAGTGGGCTAGGGATGCTAAAGGCATTTAGGGCCCATGAAGGAGGTCTAGTGTCAGAAATTTCCACCCCAGATTTGGCTTCATGCTTTGGGTCACTATGCCCCTAATTTTCAACCCAGTTTCATTTTCCACACCAAGGCACAGCTAACTCTAAGAAAAAGGCTAAACAGCCTAGCCCACTCGGCCACCCAAATGTAGTTTTCCAAGGCCTACAAAGACTAGAGACAGCAGCTATGAAGAGGAAACTACTTTGTTTCCAAAATCATGCAAAAAGCAATCAAACATTTCCCTAAGCATAAAACATAATACACCAAGTCATAGAAATAGCATCTAAAAGGTCCAAGGCCTTCCTCCCAACTAAAAAACTGGTCACAAGCATCCCCTAAAACTTGATATAAATATGCATCACTAGCCCACAAGAGAACAACAACGTTTTCCCTACAAAAAAGCCCAAAACTTTGACACAAAAGCCCAGTCAGCTACCTAGTGTATGGATGATTTGAAGGCCTAGAGGTGAAAATACTGATAAAGGGGAACTCTCCCTCTCTTCCTCGAGACCTCCCTCAATTTCTTCCTCTCAATAACTGCGTGCTGAAATTTCTAACTTATGAACATATAGTTTCTGCACTTTTTTGTGTTTTTATTTTTGTGTTGGTCTCTCTTTCCATAAAGCACCATTAGCCTTTGTGTACCTCACATTGCAAATTTTGGGCTTGGCTTTCCAAGTAATAGATGAATTTAACAAACCCAAGGGGAGTTTTGGGCTCATTTATGCAATCTCAATCTCGATCTTTATCGCAAAATGTCCTCGACATTTTGGTGACTCTGCTAAGGAGTCAAGCAGCTAAGGAATGAGAAACCATGCCTCCCAAGTCAAAAAACCAACGTACATCCCACACCATTGCGCCATCTCAAGGGGCAGCCACTGACACTTCCTTTTTGAGGGAAGTACGTCTTGATAAGGAGGTTGAATAAGCCCCTCAGCAAATGAAGGAATTATTTGAAATGATGCAAGGCATACAGCGAAACTAGGACAGCCTCGCTCAGGCTATCCAAGGCATTGAAGAATCCAACAAGGCTCGTAATAAAAAAAATCCATGGCGAGAGGAGCTCACACTCAAGGTCAAAATGAAAAGGTGGCAATTAATAGCAAAAAGACGAGGTAGGACAAAGCCAGTGACGCTCTTGATGCTAATAATGATTCTCAATATTTCACACTTGCCGACGTAGCAAAGCTCATTGAGAGGGAACAAGCGAAAATCTCCAAAGTGCCAAGGCAATTCATTTGCCAACCTCCTTACCCGTCTGAGCTATTGCATAAACCATATCCCTGAAATTATGAAGTTCCCACATTTTCACTCTATGATGGATGACAAGGAAAAGCTCTTAATCATGTAAGCAAGTTCATAGATACTATGGGCCCATACGCTAGTGATTCGGAGATTTTGTGGTACATCACGATCTCCTCTTACTCGTGGTACATCACGATCCCAGCCGGATCGATCAAGTCTTCGGAGGACATGGTGGAATGCTTCTGTGGGAAGTATTACTAAGAGTAAGAGGAGATTACATTGATTGGGTTGCAGAACACTAAGCAAAGGACCATCGAAGATTTACTCGATTACATACGGCAATTTTGAGATACAACCCTCGAATGTCATGTGAGGTATGAGGAACATGAATTGGTTGAAATTTGCATTGATAATATGTTCCCTAAGTACAAAATTCACCTTGAGAATTTGGAGATCAAGAAATTCGCTCCGCTACTCCAAAAGGTTCGCAAAACTGCAGCATCTTGGAAGACAAACGAGAGAGCTTGGAAAACAAGTGAGCGGTCAAAGACTGATAAGAGGAATGCTCCCTAAGCGCTCTTGGTGGCTACCAATGAACCCACTAGCAAGAAGAAGCATGAGAAAGGCAAGGTAGTTGAAGAATATCCGCCCATATCTTGCACGTCAGAGGAGTTGAGTGTCATCCTTGACCGGTGGATTACGGAGTGGTAAAACTATACAAGATTGATAGAGAGCCAATCGAGGAAGACAAGAAAAATTCACATTTCTGTCGCTACCACAGATATGTTCATTACCCAACTGTGGAATGTCGCTACATACAAAGGTTATTTCATGAGAAATTGGCAAACGGCACTCTCAAAGTAGGCCGTGTTACTCAAGGTGTACAAAGAAATCCTTTGCCTCAGCATGACAGGGGAAAGGGGATAGTCGTTGTGGTCATACATGTTGGCGATGAAGAAAAGGATCCCATGATATCTGCCACACTTACTCCAACCGCTATTAAGACATTGCAAAGAAGTCCCGTGTTTCATTCGCTATTCAACCAATTGGGATTAACCCCCGAGGCTAGAACGGCAGCAACAGAAGCTATAGTCAGCATTGCGTCCTCATCCAAATCCCATTGTTTTACAGCAGAAGCTCACGCAAGTCGAGCCTTTCTAGAGATGACCAACGCGATCACCTTTACCGATGAAGACATGGAAGTCCAATACCTCGATCACAAGACGCCATTATATGTCTCAGCAATGATAAATGAAGTTCATGTAAGGAGAGCCCTCGTAGACACCAACTCATCCCTCAATGTTATTCCATTAAGTACTCTTATTGTAGCAGGCATTTCCCTGAAAAAAATACAAGGATTGCCAATGAAGATTACTGAATTTGGAGGAGGATGCAAACATACCATTGGACACATTCAGTTAGTACTAAAGGTCAGACCACTCATGGGACTCACCAGGTTCCATGTTCTAGATTCTTCTGTGTCCTACCATGTGTTATTAGGAAGACCATGGCTGCACAAGCACAAGCTTATATCATCTACCTACCATCAATGCGTAAAGGGATGCTTAAACGGAAAACCAATTCACATCCCAGCCAATCCTACTCCTTTCAACCAATCAGAGGCTCATTATCTAGAAGCGGCATTTTATGATCAATTGACCATAAGTGGAGAAGACACAATTGTGAAGCCCTTGGGCACCCTTTTGCCTAATTGGGAAGATATTAAAGAGAGGTCTGAAGTGGACTTACGAGATCTCCTTGAAAGGAGGAAGAAATGCAAAGAGCAAAAGGAGACGACCTATGATGCTCCAAGATGCGAGAAGATTCAACTGCCTGATAGGCACACTAGTTATCACTTGTGAAGGTGCGCGGGGCCTGAATAGTCCAAGCAAGAGGGCCCTGGACTGGCAAAGGGGGGTTGTCCTATCTCCTGCTACCTATTAGGAGAAACATTTGACCCAACTAAAAAAGAAGCAGTATCGCAAGAAGTGTTGACCCTGCCTAAGCTGTCGCCAATCAATAAGGAACTTGAAATAGTCAATTTTGGCGATGATTATAATATGAAGCTGCCTATCTCCATCAATCCCTTGCTCACACCACTAGAGAAAAAGGAATTAGTGTCTTTGCTTAAAGAGTATCGCGATGTGTTCGCATGGCAGTACGAAGAAATGCCAGGTCTAGATCCCAAAATGATGGCTCATGCTCATAATATTGAACCGAGGGCTAAACCAGTGGTGCAGCCAAGGAGGATTTTCCATCCCAACATCGAAGCTCAAATTTTTCAAGAGGTTAAGAAGTTGTTAGCAGTGGGGTTTATCAAGCCTATTGAACACTCATAATGGTTCTCAAACATAGTTCCCATGAAGAAAAAGAACAGAAAAATAAGATGTTGTGTTGACTTTCAAGACCTGAACAAGGTTTGTCTAAAGGACGAGTCTCCTCTCCCTAATATGGACCTGCTTATTAACTCAGCTGTGGGTCATGAGATGTTCTCCTTTATGGATGGTTTTAATAGCTACAATCAAATCAAAATGGCACCAAGAGACGCAGCAAAGACCACATTCTGCACTCCTATCAGAAATTTCTACTACACCGCGATGCCATTTGGGCTTAAGAATGCAGGTGCCACGTATCAAAGAGCTATGACCACTATCTTTCACGACATGATGCATCGGGAACTCGAGGATTATGTCGACGATATAGTCGTAAAGTCTAAAACTAGAGAAAGTCATGCGAGAACCCTTAGGAAAGTATTTAAGAGATGTCATCGTTATAAACTATGCACAAATCCTTTGAAGTGCGCATTTGGGTTGACAGCTAGAAAATTTCTAGGATTCCTTGTTCATCAAAAGGGAATCAATGTGGACCCATTGAAAGTGAAAGCCATAGTCACGATGAAACCCCCAACATTAGTAAAAGAATTGAAGTCCTTCATAGGAAAGCTCTCTTACATTCGGAGATTCATACCAAGGTTAGCAGCAACGATCGCCCCATTCACCCCATTATTGAAGAAAGGCGTGAAGTTTCAATGGAGCAATGAACACTAGTTAGCTTTTCACAAATTGCAAGAGATGATGACCGGCCTACCTACTATTAGGTCACCAACGCCAGGCGTGCCACTGCGACTTTATCTTGCCTCAAATGACAAGGCTGTTGGAGCTCTAATCGCACAAATAGGTGAAGACGGTACTTAGCAGCCTGTATACTACGTGAGTAGAGCCCTTAGAGACGCAGAAACTCATTACCCAAAGCTGAACGCACTAGTCTATCTTTGATATATGCAGCACAAAAACTGTGACATTATCTCTTAGCCCACACGGTGCACTTAATGACGAAGTCCAATCCGATAAGGACACTCTTGCAAAGACCCGTTCTCTTGGGTAGGCTAGCACAATGGTTACTCCAACTCTCCGAATATGATATGGTGTCCGTCAGTGTTATGAATACCGTTTTGGAACCCGTTTCGGTTTGTCCAGTGGAACAGAATATTTCGATACCGGCCTATTTCGGCGTACCGTTTCAAGGTGTTTCGGAATTCCTAAAAAATTTAATAATATATATATTCTTATACAACATAAAATTATCAATTCAAATAAATAAATATCAAATAATACAAAGTATTTAGTCATTACATAAAAAGATTTATAACAAATCATTATTCATAACAAGGTCTATAAGACTTAACAACGTATTACCCCCCTATCCAAAAAAAAAAAAGTATTACCCCTCCTCCTCCTATTTATATATATATATATATATATATATATATATATATATATATAATTCTCTCTATAGTCATTCCACTCTAAAACTGGCCCCACCTACCAATTCTCTTATGTATTTCTCTATCTTCTCTTTCTTACGTATTCCTTTATCTTCCTTTTTCTCTTAAGTCCTATCTCTACCAAATCCCAATATTCCCACATCCCAATTCCCAAATCCCATCCCAGCCGTGCATTCAAAATTTTCTTTGAAGTTCTCTTCTTCTTTTTAGCTTTTAGGACTATAGTTCTCTAAACAGTCTAGACTTCTCTCTTCTTCCTGATGGTAATCTGCTACTGGTCTCTATCTCCCTCTCCTCTCCCGTTATAGTCAACTCCAAAGAGTGCCTCTACTTGTGCAGAATTCTCTTCAAAAAATGGTTGAGCTAATCTCTTTTCTAGAAACTTTTAGAGACAAGGATAAAGCTAAAGGAGAGGCAGTGGCTTTGAGTTTAGAGTTTAAACCCAGCTGAAAAAGAAATAGTGTGGCTTTGAGTTTAGACCCAACAAGAAGACAAAATAGGTAGGTTCAGTAAGGGAAAAAAAAGCCAAAATTCATACCAGCCGAAATTTG
Source organism: Quercus lobata (assembly GCF_001633185.2). NCBI lineage: Eukaryota > Viridiplantae > Streptophyta > Magnoliopsida > Fagales > Fagaceae > Quercus > Quercus lobata. Next base: position 16,390,524 of record NC_044912.1, on the reverse strand, counting down.
TATTTCGACCGAAATTACCCGAAACAAACCAAAAACGCCTGAAACAGACTAGAATTGGCCAGAATTTCATTCGAGGTGGAACAGAAGGTGTTTCCATTCCAGTTTGCAGTCCGGTACAAGAAATTCCGGCTAGAACGGAACGGAATCAATAACATTGGTGTCCATCATGCCAAGGGCAATTAAAGGTCAGGCAATAGTGAAGCTTCTAGCCCAATTTCTCAGAGAGGACATCTCACAAATCACGAATGAAGTGCCTGGAGAAGTCAGAGAGGTGGCATGCCTAGAGGAGAATAAATGTCTATAGGAGATGACATTTGATGGATCTTTCATTTCCACCGGCGGAGGAGCTGGTATTGTCCTAGCTAATGGGGAAAACAAAGCCCTATCCATGTCTTTCAAGTTAGACTTTCTTTGCTATAATAATGCAGCGGAATACAAAGCATATCTTACCGGCCTAGCAATAGCACAAGAAATGGGAATCAAGAGGCTCAAGGTGCAGGGAGACTCGAATCTTATGGTAAGTCAAGTGAGGGGTGACTTATCTCTCAAAGAGCCCTCACTGGCCCCATATCTAGCAATGGCTCAGAAGCTGGAGGATCACTTTGACGAGCTGACCATAGAACACACACAAAGATCGGACAACCGCCATACCGATGCCTTAGCCACACTTGGGTCCAAAATCATGTTCGAAGGGAAAGCACCAAAGTTACCATCCTCAAAAGAAGCATCCCCATTACACTACTCTTGCAAGAGGAGTTTAAAAATAGGACCACAGGAGCTGAAGATTGGCGAGCACCTTTGAGAGATGCCTTATTAGAACAGGGAATAGAAATTGATGCCAAATAGCTTTGAGACTATATGCTTGTTGCTGGCGAGTTTTATCGGAGGCTACCTGGAGGAGTGTTAGCAAGGTGTGTAAATTTAGAAGCAGCAGTGAAGAGGTTGAACAAAGTCCATGAGAGGACCTGTTGTGCTGAGAACGAAATCCCCCTCTATCGACGCCTCCAACGCTTAGGTTATTTTTGGCCTGATATGAAGACCCAAGCAAGCGAAGTGCAAAGCCGTTGCCCACCATGCCAACATGTATTCGATAGGGTAGAATCATATGCTATCCTCCATACGACTAATTGGAGAACAAAATTTCTGGAATTCATCTTGGAAGGAGTCCTACCTACTGACAAGAAGGAGGCTTAATACCTCAAGAAGCTAGCTAAACTCTATTTTGTTGAAGGGGGGATTTTGTTTCGTAAAGGATACAATGGTGAGCTGCTGAGATGTTTGGGCCTCGCAGAATCGCAAGCCATAATGAGAGAAGTACACAGTGGAGAGTGTGGAGAGCATTAAGGGGGAAAGAAACTTCACGAACGACTCTTATCTACGGGGTATTATTGGCCTTCGATGAAGAGGGACACCACTGAGTTTGTTAAATGCTACCACACCAGTCAAACGCATGCAAACCTCATCCATTCCCATCCCATGAGCTTACAAGACATGAGCACACTATGGCCTTTCCACACCTGAGGGCTTGATCTTATCTGCCCCATCCATCCGCCATTGAATGGCTGCATTTGGATCCTTGTCGCCACCGAATATTTTACGAAATGGGTGGAAGCTATTCCTCTCAAGAGAGTGACAGGGCCAGCTGTGGCCAATTTCATCAAAGAGCACATCCTTTGCCATTTTGGGATTCCGTAAAAGATTGTGAGCGACAATGGTACTCCATTCATAAACAAAGATGTTCGAGCAATCACCGAGTATTACAAAATCAAGCATCGAAGGTAGACCCCTTACTACCCTCAAGGGAATGGACAAGCGGAGGCAACCAATAGGGTCGTATTGGGAATTCTTAGTAAGATGGTGTTTAACTATGCTGGAGGTTGGAATACACATCTTCTCGACACACTTTGGGCCTATAAAAGCTCTACCAAAACGGCCACTAGCTTTTCACCATTTTCTTTGGTATATGGTACCGAAACCATCTCACCGATGGAGTTGATGGTGCCAATAGCTTGCATATTACAGGGCCAAGAGCTTGAAATAGATGTGAATATGTGTGTTGAGGCGCGGACTTAGAAACAATGGAAGAAATGCACGACATCGCACGTGAAAGGGTACGGTGATACTGGCAGTGAATAAGCAGCATGTATGAGCAAAATGTGCGCGATCGGATCTTCGTGGGAGGCCAACTTGTTCTTAGAGTAGCAAATTATGTAAGAAGAAACATAGTGGCCCCTTCCAAGTTTGCGCCTAATTGGGAAGACCCATATGTTGTGAAGGAAGCTTATGGAAGCAGATATTATCACCTTTGTAGCATAAACAAGTCTGCCATAATGGACCCCATCAATGGCAAGTGGCTCAAGCTTTATCATGCTTAGTGAAGTCAAGAAGTTCTAGTTTGTTTTGGGAAACATATGTATCATGCGTTTTTTTTTTTTTTTTTTTTTTTAAGGCGAAAATCACCATCTCACTTTTGAATTTGGGCATCATCCACCATGTGATTTGCATTTTAGTTTATTACCTTGCACTTTCTTGTGAGAGACATGATGTATGAGTGTAACGAATCAATGAGAATGCCCACTTTTCTTTTAAAAAAAATGACATCATCACATTCTCGTTTCGCTTTTTCCCTTTTTCTGATATATATATATACACACACACACACATGTAAGCGCACGTGTCTCAAAAGAACATGAATCACTTTTTTCAAACAACAAACCTTACGAATTCATAAGAGAGCTTATTAAAACACGATCAAGGCAAGACCCTACATGCGAGACTACTTGCTCTCAAGAAGGTAAAGGAAGCCAAGTTGGTATCCCTTCAACGACAAGCCTTACAAAGTGGTAAGGAAGTCAATGAAGTAATGCCACGACTAAATCCTCATCGCAAGAGGGAGCCTGACATCTGCTCAAAGGTACACCTTACAAAATAGTAAAAGGACCAACAAAAAAAAGGGGGGAAGGGCAATGACGCACGTTCATACCTGAAACCTTGCAAAACAGCGAGTGAGCTTATGAATCAAAAGCTAGCGTCAAACGCTATAAATTAACACATAATACATTTATTAAGCGATGGCTGATTGCTGTTCCAACAGAGCTACTGAGTGTAAGAATACAAATGGTGCCACAACCCGCCATAGGTAAGGATGGTAGGTGCACTATTTAACTACAAACATAGGAAAAACAAAACCACTCCCCTAGAAAATAGCAAGCTAGCATGATCTGCAATGCACATAAATACAGTCCAAAAAACGCCAGCGTGATGGCCTTGCATTCTATACAGGGGAGGCAACCACTAAATGGCGAGCCAAAAATACACACACACACACACACATATATATATATAAAATTCGCGCAGAGAATGAGGTACGAGAAGGCCCAAATCACCCTTTAAGGGCCACAATAGTTAAGCACCATGCTCATTGACACTTCCTTGGAGGATGGAATAAGGGTAAGCTGGCTGCCTGACTAATTGCGACTTGCTTCTAAGTAGCAATACATAGCCTGCAAACATACATGATCTCAAAGGAAGGTACGAAACTACTTTAATTTGAGTATTAGAAAATAGATGCATAAACACCCACAAAGCATGAACAACCTTTTTCGAAGCTAAACGCGAAAACGCGTTTGATAATATATTTTGTACGTAATATGTTTAGATACAAAATGGGGGTCACATTAACCATGATAGGTTAATCTAAGCGAAATACCAAATACAGAGCCAAAGGGGTTGTTTAGTACATGTACACAACCTAAAACAAAAAAAACAAAAAAAAAAAAGGCATGTGATAAGGAGACAGTGGAAATTCAAAGCAAGCCGTGAATGGCAGTGTTATCCAAGATAATAGCATCTGGAGGATTTCTTTGCAACTGGACCATCTATGACTTCAATATCGTGAGCTCTGGTTCCAATTCAGAAATCTGACACATAATAGATGTCAATCGAATCTTCACATCTCTACGAAACCACGATGTAGCAACATCTCGAAGATGATGAAGAACAAAGGAAACTTCCAAACCAGCCTTATGTAAGTCTCTCACAGCATCCCTCCATTCAAACAACCGCTTTTCAGTTAAGGCATTCACTTAAGTTTCTTGCATATCCATAAGCACCGCAACCAAGATCCTTAATAAAGGATTCCCGACAAGTGAACTGATTGTCAATAGCCCAATGAAATCATTGTGCCTGGTTCGTAGATGTTCCAACAATGGAACACTCTCTGAGGGACTGAGAACCGATGGATACATGTGCTTGGGCCTATGAAGTTGTAGAAATGGGAAGCCTCATGCTCATTATTTCTATCTTGTTCGAACCTACCCAAGAAAGCTTCGATGTGCTCCCCATTAGAAATGAGAGGTAGGGAATCAAGACATGTGGACATGGGTTCAATCTGAGAATTTGGTATGACGGTGGCATCAACGGGTGCCTCAACGCCCATACCAAGGGTAACTTGAACCTGTAGGTAAGTGGCATAAAGACCAGTCGAAATGTATGTATGAACTAAAAATAAAAAAAAATAATAAAAAAAATAAAAAAAAGTGGAAGACGTATATATGTGTGTGTATATATATATACGCAAACATGTATAGGAATGTGCGCACCCCCAGAAGCATTAAAATACTCACTGAGGCTTTTGCGATCATAAGCTTCATGTTAGTCGCCTCCCCGACAACATCGACTCCCTTACTCACATCCAAAGTTCCCTATGCACCAAAAGTCACATAGTATGAGCAGAGGCATAAAGTTATTATTATTTTATTTTTATTTTTTAAAGAAAGGAAGGGGCAAGAAAGGAAGTTTTGCCGTGAGGCTTACTGTGGTTCCAGCTGAACTTTCACTTGTCCCATCGTAGCTTTCACTTGTCATCTCATTGCCGGCGCCCATTGAAGACCTTTGTTCTATGGAGATAAAGGGAGAGGCAGCAACAATAGGTATTGCAACATTCTCACAATCGTCCGACAAGTCATCTTCAAATGATTCTGGGATGTCTACTTTTCCTTCAGAAACCACTGGAGAAGAAGGAACCTAAAAAGGAAAAAAAAAAAAAGGGGGGGGGGGGGGCAATGTTAGTCCAGTGGCGTGATAGATAAATATATATATATATATACACATACATGCACACACAGAAATATAAATATATATATATATATATATATATATATGTATATATGAATGATAAAATAACCAAAACAAAAATAAATAAATAAATAAATAAAATATACAAATAAATGAAACAATGAGGAAAAGAGAAGGAAGTGGACGTACCGGGTTGTCAGAAACCTCAAGTCCAGGCAAAGGACACACTGTGACAGCATAATTTAAGGGTGCGAGAGCATCATCCTTCATGGTGTGAAGTGCCAACACTGTGCGGGGTAAAAACCTCGAGCCCGCAACTACTGAAGAACGGACTTTTTTAGGTAAGAGAGGAGGAAGGGCAAAGGCATCAACAAAAGTTTCTAATCTTTCCCTCTTGGTTGGGGGCTTGGCATTCAAGGCCTCACCATGCACTAAAGGAGCAAAGACGCAAGCTTTAGCCATGGGTTCATATTTTTTCCAAGGTTCAGGAACTTTGCCTGCATATGCCACCCAAGCTACTACCTTATCATGCCAAGCCACAAAACCTATTTTCTCTTTCGTAAAATATGCGACCAATCCACAATTGAATTTCATGTGGCGCGACCTATTAATTGGTGCCAGAGGGGGAGGAAAAGTACATTCATCCCTGCCAGCCACTATGTAATCATTGAACCTAACAGCTATCTCATTCCAATATCAACAACCCTCCGGGTAAGAACCCCAACTCTCGGTTTTTCAGGAAGCAATGCCAGCAAAGGTTTCTTATTCAAACAAGAACGCCTGGTTTGCAAAACGAATGGAGTCACAGAATGCTCATGGTCAAGGACCACTGGGTTCCCACTCGGCACACCCTAATCATACCCAAACTGACGCCTAACTTTGTGTGGGTCGTACCGTGCCCAAGAACTTGAGGGACCACAAGGAAATAACCAAAGTGGAGTACGAGCTAACAAAGAACTATATGCAGTCACATCAGATTCAACATCTTCATCCAACAACGCTAACGAAAAACCATCAGCAATGCTAACATATGGACGCCAGATAAAGTCAGCCTCCCTATCCATCAACTCAACCTAAGATAGTGAGGGAAGCTTAACTCCTATCCACTTAAGAAGTATGGGAGGAGATTCGCAGAATTTTTGTAAAAAAATCAAGCTGGTTGTTCTTAAAACTTGGTGGATAATGCTTGCGAACAGCTGTGACGAAACGAGCATGTGTTATGAGAGGAAGAGCACATTCCCACACCCAAACTTGCAATAATGCCAAGTTCAAACGATTCACCACGGCATAATACAGTGATCCCTCCATTTCGGAAATGTGAAGAGCATCCAAATGATTATACAAATTACTTAAGCACTTGGCACCCATTGCGAGAGATTCGCACGAGCCAGCAATACAGCAAGAGGAAACAAATATGCTTTTATATGATCAAAGGGGGACTCAGTTAACACATGACGGCTCAGCCAATAAACCACGAAAGCAGCACAGCGAACAAGGGTTCCCTCAAAGTTTTCAAAATACCAAACTCATGCAGCAAATCGAGAGTGCTTATTACATGGTGGAACATCACGGCCACCATAACCCATGTACAATTGTTCAATGATACCCTCATTCTCTTCAATTGACACAATTGGCCATAGCCGCCTGCAACCCACTAGCAGCAACAATAAAATTTTCTCTACATCCTCTAAAGTTACAGTAGCCTCGCCCCAAGCAAAAAAGAATGTATGGGTTGCTGAGTTCCACCTACGAACCAAACGTTGCAACCCAGCAATGTCTTTTTTCATGTTCAAACCGTGGGACACCAATACACTACCATAGATTCGAGACCACTTCAATAAAGTCACAAACTAAACATCTTGCAACTCACTATCAACCCAACGGTCCCAATCAACAGAGTGGCCACATTCCATACTAAAAATAATAGGAACGGGAAGTACCTCTTGGCAGACGAATTCAAAGCATTATCATGCTATCCGATGATGGAAGGTTAAACTCATCAAAATCCACAATGTTAGACCCAATCTCCATTTTTCCTCATTCGGAGTCGTAGGATCGAGCAGCAAAGGAAAGGGGAAGGGCGAAGTTGTCGTGACCCATGGATCGCAAAGCGATCTCAGCGGCGAGTCGTTAACCACCAACCCACCAGACAACAGCGAAGAACCACCACTATCCTTGGTTTGTGACCGCTTCGAACTCTTGTTGCCACCCTTGGAGCGCGACCATTTTGAACCCATTTGGCTCTGATCATATGGTATGGTAGGAGGATAAGGCAAGACTAGGAAAATAAAAATCAAACCATGGGAAGAGCTGATCTCTTCACTCTCACCCTTGTACTCTTTCTTTCTTGACTTTCTTCTTGCCCCATTGGTCAATCACGGTGATAGCAAAATGGAGTGACAGAGTACCCAACACAGGAAAAATGGAGACTCATTCGGCGGAAAAAATTGAGAAATTTGTTTCCCTCTTTCTAAGGTGAGCTTAATGTTGGTGGGTGCAAACAAGTGGTGTGGAAGGCCACCCTTTTATGTGGGCCTGACCTTGACACGTCTTTTACCCAAGGAAAAGGTGTGGACCAATGACAAAAGAAGAGAAGAAATGGCTAGACAAATATTACATAAATGTATATAAGACAAAGGTAATAAAGGAACCTAACTTTGACACGCCTGTTACTTGAAGTAAAGAAGAAAAAAATGAAGACCAAGGAAACAAAGGAAAAAGGTGTGGACCAAAAAAAAAAAAAAAAAAAAAAAAAAAAAAAAAAATGCGCAGGCAATGTACTAGTTCATGCAACATACGAAGATTTAATGGGCCATGTTATGATTCATCAAGTATTCGAAGCTTGCGAAAATTCTGTGAAGCTCACACGCTTGCCGCAAGCGCCACTTGTGTGAGGGGGGCTAATGTTAATGGTCATTTTCGCGACAATTTTTATGGTTCGACAGAATGGCTAAGCTCAATTGCTTAGCAGATCCGACTAATGTATCTTATTAGTGTATTTTGCTTTGCTGTATGGCCTAAGCCCATGCAAACAGTTGGGAATTAAGTAGGAATGGTTTGGTGGGTGGGTTAGTTCCCATTGGACTCTTTACATAGGCCCAGCCCGTATGTACCACAAAGTGGGCTAGGGATGCTAGGGTTATTTAGGGCCCATGAAAGAGGTCCAGTGTCAGAAATTTCCATAGGGTGATTGTGCCCCTAATTTTCAACCCAGCTCCATTTTCCACACTAAGGCACAGCTAACTCTAAGAAAAAGGCTGAACAGCCTAGCCCACTCGGCCATCCAAATGTAGTTTTCCAAGGCTTACAAAGACCAGAGATAGCAACTATGAAGAGAAAACAACTTTGTTTCCAAAATCATGCAAAAAGCAACCAAACTTTTCCCTAAGCATAAAACATAATACACCAAGTTATAGAAATAGCATCTGAAAGGTCCAAGGCCTTCTTTCCAACTAAAAAAAACTAGTCACAAGCATCTCCTAAAACTTTATATAAATATGCATCACCAGTCCACAAGAGAACAACAACATTTTCCTTACAAACAAACCCAAACTTTGACACAAAAGCCCAGTCAACTACCCAGTGTTTGGACGATTTGAAGGCCTAGAGGTGAAAATACTAATACAAGGGAACTCTCCCTTTCTTGCTTGGGACCTCCCTTAATTTCTTCCTCTTGATGACTGTGGGTTTAAATTTCTGACTTATGAACATATAGTTTTTGCACTTTCTTGTGTTTTCATTTTTGTGTTGGTTTCTCTTTCCATAAAGCACCATTAGCCTTTGTGTACCTTGCATTGCAAATTTTGGGCTTGGCTCTCCAAATAACAGACGAATTTAACGAACCCAATGGGAGTTTTGGGCTTATTTCTGCAATCTCGGGCTTTGTCGCAAAACGTCCCTAATACACTTTACATCACTAAAAGTTACTTTATCTATTTTATATAACCACTTTAACAATACATCCTGCATCTCATTATTTATTTTACCACTAATCCTATTAAAATAATCTATTTTCTATCCACACCAACAACAGTAATTGAATCCAAAACCTCGCCAACTTATGGCCAACCAAACCCATCGCAACTACCAAAACCCAAAACTAGATCCTTCAAGCCAACAAGAACCTACACCAAAACCAATGATCCACCCTAGCTATAGTAACCACCAAAATCATTGCCATCAAAATCCAAAACCAAACCTAGCAACACCAGCATTGACGACCTACCCCAACCACGATGAAAATTGCGACAACCCAAATCTAAGAGGTGGGGGCCTAAAAAAATGAGGAAGAGAAGGGTGGAGGGAGAGTGCAAGAACAGATGATGACAATAACCCACCCTACCAACACCAGCACTAACAACAGTGACACAATGATAAGAGTTAGAGAGAGAACCAGCAAGAGTGAATAAAACAAAATATGATATACATGTTGATATTGTGGCAATATGTAAAATTGAGCAATGATGCATGACAGGATGTGAGTGTTTTTGGTATTTACCAAGTTTGGGTCGAGTTAGTTATTGGCTTATTACTTGTGATTGGATTCGATAGTAACATTGTTAGTATTTTTTGGAAATACGTATGAGTGAAAAAGTGTGTGAAAATACGTGTAATGTTATTTAAACACTGAAAATTATTGTTTAAACAACAATAACAAACAGGCCCTAGATTTTAGTGTCAAATCAAATTCATGAATTCTAGATTAGTAAAATGGAGCCTTTAGTGATTAAACCTAACACGAAGAAGCAACCCATAGAGACGAAATTGATGGTTTTGGTTGGACACTGTGATAAAGGAATTTGATGGTAGTGGGATTTTTCTCAGGAAAGTTAATTCAAGGGGTTGGTTTCAAGTACTACCAGTTCTCGATCTGAGTGACTCAGGTTCGAGATAAAGGAATTTGATGGTAGTGGGATTTTTCTCAGGAAAGTTAATTCAAGGGGTTGGTTTCAAGTACTACCAGTTCTCGATCTGAGTGACTCAGGTTCGAGAAAAACACCCAACCCAATCTCTTGGATCATAACAGGTTGGTAAAACCTTACAATTTCGAGTTTGGGTGCATGGAAGATGGATTTGGCTTCCTTTTAGTTTAAATTAGAACTTTTGTCTTAGCCACCCCCCAAAAAAAAAAAAAAAA